>NC_068941.1:62052627-62689960 GCF_026419915.1 Harpia harpyja | reverse complement strand
TTTTTTAGGTAAACCTCTTAACAACTGGAATAGAAACTTTTGGACTCATGGCAAAGACCCAAATATGTACCCCACTGAAGGTAGACTGATTTGGGCCATGCTGTCAGTAACCATGATAAGCCTCTTTGAAGGACTCTTGTGAAACATGCACAAAGACTGTTGGGATGGCTTTCTAAAGAATTTTAAAATTACAGGTGATATTTAATTTGTCAGTCTTGAATATAAAGCAAATGTCTACTGTGACACCACAAAGAGCCCCTGAGTCATTCTGTAGTACTTCTGTATACAACAGCCAGGGCAGGTGAGCGAATTCCCTCCAGGCTTTATCCAGGAATGCCTCCAGCATAGATCCAGAGGTAAAACCAAAAGCACATGGCCAGGACACAGTGGTACATCCACAGAATCCAGGGATTTATGGCTCAGAGACTTCTTGAGCGGGAGACAATATCTTCATATTTAACAGTCCTCAGTGGACTTTTCTTCCCTGAATGTGCTCTGTTATTTTCAAACCTGTGTACATTTTCTATACAAAATGTCCCGCAGAGGTTTCACAGCTAGCCGTCACACTGCACGAGGAAATACATCCTTGCTTTGCTTTGAACCTGCCTCTTACTAGTTTATTTGATGCCCATTAATTTGTGCATTGGAAGAGAGAGTGAGTGGGTCCCTACTCACCTTCTCAATGTCTTTCATGATTTTGTGAACCTCTGCTGTATTCCCCTCAAATTGCTCTTTTCCAGCCTGAAGTGTTCTGGTCCTGGTCTTAATAAGTTCAGTGGCTTCATACACAGAAGTCATTCCATACCTTTAGACATACCTCTGTTTTTCTCTGCACTTTCCCAGCTTTGCTATGTCCTCAGGGAAACAAAACAATATTCAAGATTTAGGGCATCATGGATTTATACAGAGGTATAATATTTTTTGTGTTTTTTCTAGTTCTCCAATAATTCCTAAAGTTCCATTTTATTTTTTTTTAGTGGCTACTGAAATGACATCTTCATAGTTCTGCCTTTTATATCACAAGTTCTTATTTCTTACAAATGCAAAATTATTTTTTTTCCCCTGTTGAATGTTACATCCCTCTTTATGGAATTTCACCTGCTGTTTTATCATCTCTTTGCTATTGGCACATCTTTTCCACTCTGAAGGTGTCAGTATCATTAGAAAACTTTTTCACCTAACCTTTACAAACTCTGTGCAATGTAGATATTGACTAAACCCTGGTTTTCATTTTGTATTCAGTCAGAGGAAACCCTCCTTTAAAATATAGAACTCCAAAAACTCTGAAATAAGTAAAAAATAAATCCACACATAGTGTTCTCCTACAACTCCACTGAATTGTAGTGTGAAATAAAATCATGCACACAGCTTAATATTTGAGAATTTGTTTAAAAAAAAGTAGTATCTCAAGGCTTAGTTTTTCTTCTTGCTACCTGTTCAAGAAAATGACATGAAAGGAAAAAAAATTCTGTTCCATCAGTGTATATGAGTAAATAACAGTTCTGTACTATTGAAAAAACTCAGTGAGTAATGAGAGTTTAAAATCTATTTTCACAATAACTGCAGCTTGCCTAAAAGAAACACAGCTGGAATTCCCATAGGCACTCAACCTCTTGGGATTCAAAGATTTTATGTCATGTATTTGTCTAGATTTAGAGCTAGATACTCATTATTATATGAACTGCCAAGGAAGAACACAGAAAGTGACCAAGACCTAATGATAAGTATAATCATTACCTAGTTATTTTCACACAAATATTTGGTTTGCGATGATGAGACTGACTGGATTGGTGGCACTCATGAGTAAGTCAAGCAACTTTGGAACTAGAATGGACCTTGCACTCTCCACAGTTAAGAGAGAAATGCTTTTGCAAGTGTCAGTGAAAAATTAGAATAATTGATATAAGGCTTGCTGTGTTTTTTGCAGAAGTTTTCTTATTGACCACAGTAATGTAAGATGTGAACACTGTTCATAAACATTTTTTTAGAATAGCTTTTTCAAGTAAAACTCTTGAAATTTGTTATCAGCAGTCAATATGAATATAACTGATAAATATGACTGATAAAGAAACAGCAAAAAAGTGCCATAACTTTATTCTTAATTGTTATGTAAGTCACTCAATAGTGGTTTTGTATCATTATCATTCAGTTCAAAGTGAATTCATTGCCTACATTATTATTGTCGAGACTGCTTTAGAGCACTATTAAGAATGTTCAGAAACATGAATGATTTAAAGTTTGGAAGTATGTTCTTGTTCGTGACTGATGATGTAATACTAAAGGAGATACCAGTCTGTACAGTTTAACAGAGGGCAGAAAATGAGTGACTATTTGCCCAGCTCATACACTGCACGGTACAAGAAGATAGACTATAGCTAAACTGTCATTTTCTCTTAAAGATTGCACAAAGGGGTTCAGTTTTCCTTATTTATGAAGGAATTTTAGAATTACAGGTGATATTTGATTTGACATTCTTGAATATAAAGCAAGACTGAAGCATTTCTCCACAAGATAATTCTCTCTATATTCTGTCATTAAAAAGATCTGAAATTGTCTCCTTTGTTATTAGCAGTTAGTACATCAGGAAAGTCTATCTAACTGTTATATTACATGTTTGAGTCCTTTTAAATTTATTTATTTATTTTTTTAAGATCTTAAAGTTAGGACCATCTGAACTTATAGGTACTGGTGTTTACAAAAAATAAGTTCACTGTATGATAAAGTATAATAAATAATTGATTACAAATTCTCTGATCACGTCACTCTAAAAACATATCCTACCTAAAGAAAAAAAGTCTAATATATAGAATTCAGTGAAATACTCTTTATTGTAAAAACCTTCACATTTTTATTTCAGAAAGCTAAATTACATTAATCCAATTCACTCATTTTTTTTGAAAACAGTTTACTTCGGTAAGTCTGCTAAGCATTGTTAATGGGTTGATACTTGACAGAAGACTAAGCATAGTCTAATTTCAGGACAAGTATTGTACTTTAAGATATTTGGTAGAGTGTTTATTATTCAGGAATTCTGTATCAGAAAAGGAGTACATTTCTTAGCATTCTCGTCCTATCGCCTTTTTTAAAAAAAACCAAAACAAACAACAAAAATGTGTGGAATTTCTTTGTCTGTTTGCATTTAAATGCAGCAGTAGAAAAATATTTTTCTGAGTAAACAAGCTTGGAAGAATTTCAGAAACCTGATAAATATTGATTCTGTTAAGGTGAAGTTCCAAATAAATCCCAATTGTTACTGCAGAAAGCTTTATGAATTGTTTAGGAGAAAAAAGTATCAGATTTATTGAAATCATTATTATCATTAAACTGTTTTGAAGCTTATGATAACTGAAAGCAACAGAAATGTTTACCTGAGAGAAAAACACAATCAATGTCAAGAAAAATAACATGCATTTCTCTAAAGTGCTCCTTTAGAAAAGATTTATCCCTTACTTTTTCACAGTCATCTTTTCCGCCAAATGAGGAAAAAGAAGGGGAGGAATATGCTACCCCCTCTAAAAAGTATGTGTATTTCAGATCATTCCTTCATCAATCTCTGGAGAAACCTGTTCAAATTCCTTTGGTAAATGATTTTTTTAGGTGTCTTTTTCCTTCCCAGCTCCTATGAGGTACAGGCTTTTAGACAGAGCTTTTAGGCTAATGATACTGATTTCACTCTATTGATTGAACCTGCCCAAACAATATGTTCCCCACCCTGCTATAAACACATCAATTTGGAGGAGAAATCATAGTTAAATTTTAATAAAGAATTGCCTGAGACAGAAAGAACTGAGCTTAGATTTTTTTTCTCTTACATGTTGAGTTGCCTAAAGCTGTTATCTCCTCTAATTTTTCACCCAAGACTCACAAATAGCCTTTATCCTGTACACATAAACACACTCAACTTTTTCCTCATATGGATATTCTTTCTTCTGTATGTAGAGAAATTGATTTCTCAGTATTTTATTGGAAAAATTTACTCTGAGGTCACAGTGAATGAACTCAGATTCAGTGTGGTCCAATGGAAATTAAAAAAAAATTAGAAGAAATATTTTTTTTGTTTTAGAAGTGTGCTTTCACAAAGATGCTGCAGCTGGTAGTTGAATGTATGATTATGAAGCTAGTTTGTGGGCTCAGGAAGCTAGATAAATAACACACATGAGGATGTTAGATTTGGATCAAATCTTTTTACCCCAGATGTTTTCATGTATCTTGTCTCCAACAGTGGGCAGATGTGGATATCTAAAAAAGGGGTTCAAGAAACAGTGCCAGTACAGGCTGATCTCTTCTCTAATACACCTCTGTAGAAGTTTAAGCACTTCCTGTGCTGCTGCATCCAGCCTGTTTTGTGTTTAATATTCCCCGATGGGTGAATCTTCCAGCAGTTTTCTGATTTTTAACACACAACAGCCTACAGCAGGGAATTTCAGTTTAATGTAAATTGTGAGAAAAGGTTGTAACACTTTTAAGTCGGGAGCTTGCTAATTTCACTGGCAGTTGTATCATAAGAAAGAAATTCATCATTTGCCCATTCTCCATCCCTTCTTTTGGCCCCTTCCCAAGCTGAGGAGACCTAGACTACTTAGCTTCATCCTAAAGGGGAGACAGGAAGATGTTTCATATGTTTTATCACCCTTCAGTAGCTTTATGCTGCTACAGCTAGACTGATACTAAACTTCAAGACTGCTTAACTACAGCTGGCATGACTTCACTGCAAAGTCAAACCAGAGAGTGCAATGTAAAGCTTCTCCAGCAAAAACAACTTCCCATACCTCATGATCCTTTGCTACAATGAAAGTCTTGAGATTGCTCTCCACAGCATTTCAAGATTAAAGTCTTATTTTTAAAAGTAAGCATTTATTCAGGGGACTTTAACCTTCATTTTTCTAGATGCATTAAGCCTGAAAAATTCACACCTACAAAATGAACTTCAAGCAAAACACATTCTGCTTCCAGAAACCTACTCTGTACGTACAGTCATATGATTAGTACCTGATTTAATTCAATTCCAATCAAAAGCTTCAGGCCACAATTGCACTGTCAAGGTCACTGTGCCAGGAGCTACAAATTCCAATGGTAATGGTTGGTGTATGTTTGAAGTTGCAGGAATTAATATATATTTAGTCTTTTTTATATGCTGGCACTGAAGAGGTGACTGCAATCTCCATAGTAGAAACACAAAACTGAGCCTAAATGTTCTTAATTCATATAAACAGATTGGTCTTTTTTAGTCTCTGTTTTCTGATATTAATAAATAGAAATCTGTCATGGATTTATTCTGAAAGAGCATTGTAAATATAATTTTTAGAAGCCTAGATTTCTTATACCTTTAGAAAGCAGTCAGACCTGTGAAACTTTGAAATCACAGAGAAACCAGCAGAGTAAATATATAAATTTCCTTTCTCCTTGTGTCTCTGAAAGCTATTTTGATTGTTTGTTGTATTTTTTAAAATTTGCTTTGGAATTGAGAGCAAATCCTTCAACAGAGCAAAATATTCCCTAGGGTTAAACTGAAGAGATTACTTGGGGGGTGGAGGGGGTGCTGGGCAGTCCACTGTATGCCCTTCACAGAGATACAAAAGCTCTCCTTGATTGCTTTTTTGGGTTAATGTTTTGCGGATGGAGCAAGCTACCTGTAGAAGAGATGGTCTCTCCTGTATTGCAGGGACTCCAGGGTAAATAAAGACTTGGTGACCTTCAGAAAGACCCTGTAAGCCATAAAGACTAACAACAGCTTGAAACAGTGGCAAGTCTACAGTAGCAAAAAGTTGTATGAAACAGATCATAACCTTCTGAAGAACAGAATCCTGTTCAGCAACTGAAAAGTATTTGAAGCCTGACAGGAACAGACAAATTATCTTCACGGGTTCCTGCTGCTCAAGGCTATCTCTTATGAGTTATTACGTATTGCAGGCCCTTAAGTCACACTTTGCTACTCCTCTGTTGAACATCCGTAACCTGAACTTGACTAAAGCATAACTTGGATAAAACATGTTTTCGAGGAAGGTGTTCCAGGAAGGCATCTAATCTTGTTTTGCTCCACTGGTTAGACATGGAAGAAGTTGCAGCAGTGGTGGGAAGCTCTTCAGCTGCAGCTGTGTTTTTAATGCAGGATCAGGTGCTGTACCTCACTGTGCTAACACAAAAAAGGGAGTGGCTTCAAAGTCTTGTGAAGTAAATATCCTCCTTCCGTTCCCTAATAATCACTGCTTGTCAGGCTCCAAGGTAAACATCCAGACTACAGATGCAATCAGTTAAATGGGAAAATCATTCCTGATCTTTAATGCTCCTAGTGTTTAGATTTAAGAAATGTTTCACCTGCTAGCTTGTCAGAATAAAATAATTTTTTAAAAATGCCTGGAATGCCTGTCTTTGTTCCCAGGCACTGAGGATTCACTGTTCCTAAGTGCACTGAGCACATCTGAATAGCACTGCGTGAGTGGTGTCCCACTAGGTTGTTCACAAGAATGAGACTGCTGTCACAAGCCTGCCCCCAGAGAGCAACGTTTTGAATAAATAAATGTGTTCTGAGGCAAAACTTTCATATTCTGTGTCATCTATAATCTATCCTGCCCAGAATGGTGAGACAAAGAGCAGCTTCTGTCATTTAATGATACATTTATAAAGCACACTCAATTTGCAGAGTTAGAATTTGGAAATTACGACATTTATTGTAGATGATGTAGTAGCAACGTCTCTTAGTTTTTAGGAGACAGATTTTGTTCATTTTCAGCTTTCTGAAAAATTTATTGCTGGGAACAAAACTGTCTTTGTTTGGTATCTCATCCTGCTTCCAAGGAATTTAAGATTTGTCATTGCTCAATAGCATAGCGGCTATGGTGATCTTACATTTAAAGAGTCAAAAACTACTTAGAGGAAAGGTTGAGGGAAATATCTTCCATTTGTTAAAAAGAATACTCTAACCACCTCCAAAATATCAAGACACAAGAAAATATGCCAGGAGAAACCTTCTGCAAATTGTAAATGTTCTTCAGTTTTCCATATACCCCCACTTGTAAGTAATATAAGAATTTATTTACTCTTGTCTCTTGCTTTCTGGGAGTCCAGTAGGTCTTTCAGTACATGCAAAAAACAAAGCCATCACACAAAAGAACCTCAGGAAGAGTGGAAAAGAAATACATGAAACCTAAACCAGTGTTGGACTAAGACGTTCACAAGATTTCTCTAAGATGTGAAGTACACAATTCACTAAATATGCATTTTCTTGAAAACTCTTGGGACCTTAGCAACATCAATATGAGCATTGATTTTTTATGCTAACATTAACAAAGCAAGCAAGGTTTATCCAATATTGAATACAGAGAAAAAGTCGATACTACAGTTTCAGAGAAATCATCCCCCAAAAGGAGGGTTGTGTGATATTTAGAAGAACAAAAGGCATATTTAAACCTCTCAAAAGTGTTCAAAATGCAGGGAACTAAAAATAAGAGAGAGGGTAAATGAATCTCATCCTCAGAAATGCAACAATGGTAGACTGCACGTGGCAACAGCTGGATCACCACCATTAAGATGCACAGGAAAAGACTGCAGGAGGTTTGGCCCTTATAAAGATACAAGAAGGAGGTACTTCCTTCTGATGGCACATAAAATTTTTGACCTGGAGCTCAATTAAAAAGAATACTTGTTGTACTTGAAGGGGAGTAATTTAGCAGGGAATTTGTATGTCTGGACAAATCTCTTTATTTAGCACAAGGAGTGGTACCAAAAGAGAAAAAACATGTTTCTCAATTATTTTATTTTTTTTTTTTTCTTTCCTTTTTCCCCCTAGAAGATAGTGACCTGAAAAACTGTATTGCATGGAACTCCAGAATTGCAGGAACCATCATTTTCAGCTATTTTTAAAGAAATAAAAAAAATTACATGATCTGTATCCCAAACAGAAGGGATTTAAATTATGATCTGGGTAAGATGTTGTGAACAGACCAACCAAAACAGAGTTTTATCTCTGAGGTAAATGGACTGAAACAGATGGAAGAGAGAAAAGAGAACTTTCCTAGAGGCACAATGTCTCTGTTACCAGCTGTTACTGGGAGATAATGTGCAATGACAAGTGATGTATAGGAAGAAATCCAAATGCCTATAGTCTTTTTCTGTGGTGTATAAGAGCAGCAGATTCTCTTACACCTTTATCTTGTTTAAAGGAAGGACTCAGATTTACAGTGGCCACTCACATGGCAATTCTTACAACTGTGTCAGACAAAAAACAAACTGGAAATGTTTCTCAAGTCAGCTTAATTGTAGTTTTTCAAAGCTTTATAGGTAATTAATATGTTATAGAAACATGAGCAAGACATATTCCTCTTTTGCACTTACAGTTTTTGGTCTTCATAATTTGAATATTGTAATACAAAAGTATGGTAATTATAGCAATTTGTGGTAATCTTTATACATGTATTAAAATGAGATTTTTTTTTTTTTTGATGTCTGAGTAGTGTTATAGTAACAAATATTAAAAAAGCAGACTAAGATCTTGGTACATTTGCTTTAAGTGATTAAGACAATTCAAAGTGCTTATTAATTCACCATGCTCTGAAATCTGGGAGTGCTGTGGCTTTAAATAGTTAATCAAGAGCAAAAGTTTTTCAGCTTCTTGAAAAGTGATGTATGTTCTAAAGCTCTCTGTCAGTGCTAGGTTCTCAAAATGTATTTAGACAGATGACAGCTAAAAATTCAAATCTGTATTTTTCAGGAGTATCTAAGAGTTATTACTATACCTGGCTGAAAATCCAGATATCCCTCTAATTATTCAAGCACCTGAATATTTCTGATGTCTGGCCCACAGTGCTGAAAGGAAAGATTTCCCGGATCTGGAAATTCCTACCATGAGCAAAATGAATTTCTAAACCCATTTTTAGGCTGGGGATGAAAATATTCCTTAGGCTAACAAGACAATCTCATGTGGTGTCCCTTCCTCTATTTACAAGAGAATAAAATTCCTTCAAGTAAGCTAGGAGCCCCAAATCCGCAAAGAGAAAGCTCTGTGCTTAGGACTCTACCGACATCATAAAAAATCATCTCCTCCAAGCCCTTAGAAACCATTCCTAAAGTGGAACCAACAGGGTTCAGACCCCTCTCATGCTTTTTAGTGGGGCAGCATTTATTTTAGTATGAGTTAAAAGAGATGGTTATGAATTTCCTAACCATATATATAAAAAGACAGGGAGAGATGGATGCAAGAAAGCAAGCAAAGTACCCCAGCATCCATCTGCATTTCAGCTGTGTTTCTTAGGAAGCCAACAGGTTCCACCTGCTTCTGAGTTTTACCTGTTTACCTTTGGATATATTAGCGCAGACTGATAGAAGGCTGTTCAAAATGACTAGAAACACTTGAGCAAGATATTGTCAGTTGGGCACATGGAGCTCATGCAGTGCTGTAGATTGCTTGACTGGCAGCTTGACTGAGGCAGGCAAGAGCGCAGTCCGTGCAACTCTGTCCAGCGGCAGAGGAATGCTCGTGTCACTGCTATTTGCCTCTTATAAAATAATCCAGGATGTAACTGAAGAATACTCAGTGAAAAATATATGTATCTGGGACTTTTGAGAGCAAGCATGTTGCGGTCCTTCGTCTCAGGCAGGCGTTCAGCTCAAATACGTGCATTAGGAAAAGGAAAGGTCCACGGAAGGGACGGCAAATGGGATTGTTTCCTGATTTCTTTGTGCTTTCATGTTTCACTGAACATGGGCACTGCATGCTTTCGCTAATAGCACTTAAGCATTGTATTAATTATGAAACAGCTGCTCATTATGCTAATGAGGAAAGTAGTCATGACTTCTTTTGTAAAATCACCTCTGATTTTCTTCTGTTGTTACAAAAGCCATGGGTAAAGAGCAGTGAAGAGACCTGACTCAACAGATACCTAGCAAACTGACCATGGGTTCAAGCCTAAGCAAGCACCTTAGGCCAGTGCAAATGCTATGGCACTTTCCTTTTTACATGGTTTTCTTTAATTTGAAGAAGGATGTCAATTTAATTATACTTTGTATTAGTCATTAGAAAAGTTCTCGGCAACGCCTTTTGCCTAACACCTTGTGTAAACTGTGGGATGAATGGAGAAGGGCAACATTTACAGTTGTGCTCCCTGGGATCCTCAGGATCAGACAAATCCATGTTTAACATCCTTACCTTATTGGAAAGAGAAACTTTGCATCTCATGTGCCAGTTGCACAGGTTTCATTGGCTGTGGAAAGTAAGGAGGCACAGGGATGCTGACCATATGCTAGGTATGAGCTTTACATCCTATTCTTCCCTTATTGCTTTTTAATCCCATGCTGGAAACTGGTGAAAGTTCAGGGCGTTTTAAGAAGTTGATCCATTTATGTAAAACCTGGAAAGGCAGATATCAATGGTTCCAGGCAATTTTCAGAGACATACACTAGTCTCTTTGTATAACAAATATTTATTGAATAGCAAAAATATTTTAAGCAGGTCTTGGGATACTATGAATAAATTTTAAACAAAACTGGTCTGCTGCATTTCTAGTACTAAATTCCTCACTGTGTGCCTGAGACTCATGAGCATATTATTCTCTCTTTATGGTTTCATTCTTGAGAAAAATATGTATTACTGGTTGTCAGTCAGCATCATTTAGAAATTTAAACTACCACAACAAAATATGAGCATATGTGAGTTGCTGTTTGCACAACAGAAGACTGTGCATCACACACAACCAATGCAACTATCTCAGTTGTACGTGACAACATGGTACAACTCACTTGTCCCACCCTTGAAAATCCTCAATGCACAGAACTGACAATTATTTTTCATCCCAGCACCCAATTTACTAGAATATTATTTCTGAAGATATAGCTATTAAAAATATAATACTATACCAAGTACTCAAAATTACAATTTCCATAAATCACGTAACACTTAGGGAAATCACAGCTTTTCTTCATTCACTTTCTCTGCTTACTGATGCTGAATGTAAATGGCAAATAGATAACTTGTTCCACTGGATTGCATCCAGGACTCAGAACAAAGGAAAGCTGTGAGGAGGGTTTTTTTGCTGGGATTTTTAATTATTTTTGAACTCTGTTTTTGAGGATCACTGTTTTCTAAGAGATGTAACTCAAAGAAATTTGCTGGAGGTAGCTCTAATATGCTATTTGGCTTTACACACAGGAAATTCTGATTTTCCACATGAATAAAGTGACAGTAAAATTCCAGACTTAAGCATCCTATAAATAAAAAAACCTTAAAAAACCCTAGTAGTAATAATAGTAATAATAATAGTAATATATTAATAATATAATAATAATTTAGAATAAAAGGAACCTATTTCCTTTATACCTGCATTTATTCTACATACAGAATGCTATATTCATGTAGCTAATATCACAATTTTTCTTTTAGAATTAGATATTCAGCTCACATTCTGGCTCTTATAAGTGATCGATAAATTTGTGGTGAGTTTGCATAAGTATTTTTCTCAAATGAATTGAGCCCTTGACTGAGATATTTTAATTGCTATAATTTGAATAACTAATTCCAAGTTCTGAAAATGAGTTGAAGGTAGTATGTGATTAACTGCTGTTAATGAAGCCATTACCTGATTAAGTAACATTTCATGCTTGGAACTGATTATCTCTAAATGCAAATCAAATTGATTTGAATTGTCAATTTTTTTCCTGGATTTATAGTATATTTTTGTAATGTTCTGCAAATACTGTTACACAACATAGCTTGCTATTTTTATTCTTCTTGCAATTCCATAAGTTTATATGTTTAATATGAACTCAGAAAAATTCTGCTCCAAACAAATAGAGTCTCTATTCATGTGCAAAATCTTCTTTGCTCAAAAAATTTAGCCAAGAAGAAAATTAAACTCATTTTTAGTGAAATGGGAGTTCGTCACATTGCTAACAGTTATTTACATTGCTTCACACAAACTATACCAAGGTGAAACAAAGATCCCAGAGGCAGGATGCAAAATTATTGATGTTGTGGGATTCATTTATTTAGTTTAAACAACTGCTGGTTTATTTTTCTCACTTCTAGACTGTTTTTTAGTTCTAATATAAAGAATGGTAAGATATAAAAGTGATGGAGCTGTGCACAGAACACTGACAATTTTGAAACTAGAGGGATCTTTACCCAATAAAATATAAAAAATTAAGGAAGTTAATTTTATGTTATCTGTTATTATATATACTGCAATGTCCCTCACTCAGATAATCCTGCTGTCACATCATGCTTTCTACAACCGCTTATTGATGGACAGATCTTTCTTGAAACAATTCCTAATTTAAATGGACAAAATAAAAAAAGACTGGGAAAAAGAAAGGAAAGGTGTGTTTGTGGTAGGAGGGATGGGAAGGGTTGCTTGTTTTTACAAGCTGTTTAAGGATGTTGAGCAGCAGCTATCACAGTAAAATCTTAAAGCCACTAAATGACAAATCTAGCTTTTCCTCCATTTTCTACCTGTGTCTCTCATCTCCAAATTTGGTGCCTCACTGCTCACCACGATGATTCATTTGGCTTTGCTTTCTCTCGCTTTATTCCCCAGTTTTCTGCTCCACACTGACTGTGCCACCACTGGCTTGACTCCTGCCAGCTGCCGTTCTCCTCCCGGGGAGGGAAACGGGGGCTACAGAGGTCACTCACCATCCCCGAACTTTTGTTATCTGTTGCTTGGTAGGTCCTGTTAAGACCCATTTTCTAAACCACAGTAAGGAGTTTTTTCCGGGTATGTTTACTCTCTGCTCAGGGAGCCAACAGTTGCAAGGAAAGCCTCTGTTATGCAGTGTGGTACCTTCCCCTCCCTTTCTTGGGAACTTACCAGCTCTCATCTGATACATTTAGGCTAATCCAGGATAAAAAATAATTTTCCTTACTCTGATTTGCCCTAATAACTTTTGCCCCTTTAAAGCCATTTGAAGAGAATAAACTATGAACTTAAGTATATCACCCAGTTTTAGATTAAGAAATTTCAAAAAAAGGCTTTTAATTCAAAAGTAAACAAGCTATATTTGAAATCTAAACAAGCAGAATGGTAAAATACATACATTAGATTAATGCTAGAAAGTAGAAAAGTGTAACAAAGTCCTTTATATTTCAGCCTTCATGGAGATCCGGACTTGGGGGTTACTTGCAATCTTTGTATAGCCCTTTCATACCCACAGCCATCCACCCACCCACCCACCCACATTTGCGCACGTGCACACACAGACACACAAATCTACATTCAGTCTACTATCTATGTACCTTTCTGTTTTCTTTCAGTGTGGGAAATAGTATTTTCAATAACTGGAGATGTATATATCCAGATTTCCCCACCAGACTGGATTGTTCCTGAGTCCAGGATGTCAAACATCACTCAGCAGGTTTGGGAGTCCTGACCGACTAAGGAAAAAGCATTCCGACATGAAAAGTCTGCTCTTCCATCTAGGATCAATTCTGCCTTTAGAAGGCCGAAGTTGTATATGTGTCTGACAATTTGGCATTTATGATTAAATTTTAACACAAGTGAAAAAGCAAAGCCCCTGAGAATAAAACCAGCAGTTAGAGTCACTTTTTTGCTGTACAGTTTTGCACAGAACTTTCCAAATGCTGCTCAGCTCTGACAAATCTGGGCAAAACAACAAAAATGATTAAAAAAATGTACTTGGCATTTTACTTTTTGTATTTGTTTTATCCAATCCACTTCTGAAGGTTGAGAATGGATTAGTATGAAAATAAAGTTGAGAGTTCTAAATGTGTGCAATCTGGAGAGGGGTTGCTGAATAGAAATGTGCTCCAAAAAGTGATATTAATGGAACAGAATAATTTTATACTAAAAAGTGGTTAAACAAGAATATACAAGCAGTGCATAAACTGTTCTACATACTGGAAAGGAGCTTTTACTAGATATTTTAAATGAGACATTCCTAAAGGAGAAACATTCACTGGAAATGTTTAACAGTTGATGTAACAGGAACACTGGGCAAGTAACAAAAAATCCTGCATGATTTGTTTGGTTTTAGTCTGTCTATGGAAAGAAAAAAAAAAAAAATCCACCGATTCCAGTTGTCAGAAACACTGGAAAGATTGTGTGTTTGTCCACATGAAATGCTTTATCCTTCATAACAAGGCTGAAATTATTCAAAAGAGAACACCTCCCTGAGATAACTGGGGATATCTGGCAACACTTTCTTTCATGGCAGACTGGTATTTTCATTCCCAGTTTGGCATGTAAAATATAATGATGGACTTATCTACAATGGTGATTAGATTAACTTTTACTTTATAGCCATGTTTTTATCAATATGCACCAACAATAAAAGCAAAGAGAGAAAAGGAAACCCAGTTTTGAAAAGGACACTACATGTTTGTGAACACAAAGAACAAAAAAATGTCCACAGATGCAAAATTAATCCTAGCAATATTAATGACAGAAAAGAGTATAAAGTTTTTATCTTCATTGTGCAAAGACAATATCAGTACTAGCATTGTTGAAACAATTTATCACGTCAGGGTAGTTTCATGAGAGGGAAAGAAATTCATCATAACATTATGTGGGCTTTGCAAATGAACAACCTACGAAGCTTCTGTGACAATAATAGCACGCAGGGACAATGCTAACTTTTCTACATTAACCTGACAGTAATCATGAAAGATTGCTACAGGGGAAGATATTCAGTAATAAAGATAATTATACTGGAGAGACCTGTGCTGTCCATAAAATAAGATGGGCAAGCCTACCTCAGGTGCTGAGCTGTACAGATATTCTGTAACATACCCAATATGAATTGCATGAGATGAAGTAAAGACCATATGTCCTGACCATTACATTTATGAAAAAGATTTAATGTCTTCTCCCAGAATGATTTCCAGTTATGCAGATAAACTTCTCCATAAACATCTGCATCATACTTCTCTAAATAAGGTGTAAATATTTAAGAAATAAATCAATTACCTTTTACTTTGATATACTTGTCACCTCACATTCAACCTAGAGTGGGGGTATCACTTTCACTAGGATGATCAAAAGTTTTGCCAAAATGGAGGGAAAAAAAAATCCTCTCTTTTAATAATTTACAGGAGAGACTTCAGCTGTATGGTCTGCAAATTATGCAAATATCTTAGATGAACATGCTGGGTATGAGTTATGAAGATTTCTCGGGTTATGGTTTTACCACTTACCATTGCCACAAGACAGCAAAATGACTAAGTGATGGTTCAGTATGCTAAGATATCCGTCGAGTAAAATGATTCAAAATAAGTGATATTAAATGTGGTTTGGTAACACATTATACATTTCCTTGACAAATCCATATCTCTATGTTCTTGCTTGCTGTACAGTCAGACATCCCAGAACTGTAAGAGGTCTTTAATACATGATCTCCTTTTGCCACCTTTACTTATATTACTATGTTCCGGTTATAATGGAACCATTTCAGATTAAAGTATTATGCAAGAAGAATAAGGAAGAGCCTGGGTAATGCCTCCAGGTTCATTCTGAAAACTAGTCAATTAGCTTCTTCCAAAGCTAGTAAATTCTAAAAATATATATCTTTCCTGGATAATAAGAACTCCCCAAGCTGGCTAAGATTAGCCAGTGGCACAGTGCACAGTGCACTCGTTATTTTTGAAAGAGGAAGTGTACCAGAGACCTTCACAAAGAACACACTGAAAAAAGACAATATAAGCCTCCCTATAAGTCTGTGTTAAATAAGTATTAATATTTTCTTATCTACCACATTTGATTTCAGTTAGACTGTATAGTTTCTGGACTTGAAAGCTGCTTGTTGCTTGCAAGGCATTAATGTGAGCTAATCCTTCTCCTATGGAGCAAGTAGTCGGTATGACACATAAATGGCTAATAAATGCAAGAGCAGGACAAGATGAATGTGTTTGTTTAAATTAGCACTGTATCAATCACTTATTCATGACAAGGTTCAAAATAGTTAATATTTTTCCAAAGCAAATTTTATGTACATGAAGTAACTTGGCTCTCTAAACCCAGACTTCTCAGGGAGCGTATTTGGTTTAGTACTAACAATACATAAAAAAATAGAGAGGCTATTTACAGAAGGCAAGTTGGTTGAGACCTGAATCACTGGAATGGGTGTGTATGATGTTGGTTTTTCTAGGTGTGTGCAGTGGAGGAAAGAGTCATGATCATATCTTTTGATGTGAAAACAGAGATGATTGGAAAGTGACAGATATTGTACCTGTTTGTCTCATCTGTCCCCTTGGGTCAGCACTGAATTTCTCTTTTAGTGGCATTCTAGAAAATCCATCATTTTATAATAGCACTGTTCACATGGTAGACACACTACAATTGAAGTGTTATTAATATATAAATACTTTCACAACATAAACCTTTATAGCACTGCACACTGGGTCTTTAAACATCCTTCACTGACAATGCAAGTATTCTCTGAGACTCGCATGCATGGTTATCACATTATACAAAAATATTACATTGCAGCAAGAAGTTAAAATCATATGGTAGAGTTTTCAGGAAGTTCACATGAAATATGTACGTCTTTTCTGGATTTACCTATATTTTCTCCTTTTCCTAAGCCCCAACCTTTTTGGAACCCAAACTCACAGTTTTGAAAGTGTTCTTCATCTCATCCCATTTTTCAGGTTATTGCAAGGTAGGGATGTTAACAGTTGGAGTGGCTCTCCATGGCTTGAAACAAAAAGGCTTCAACAGTGTTAAACGTGAAATTGCATTTTGGAACCCATATGCTTTCTGGGCCACAAGTGTCATTTAAATTTGCTCCCTTCAGTATGAAGGGTATACAATCCTCTGATTTTGGGAAATCTGGTGAAGGATGCTGCGGTTTAATGACTACAATAAAAAATGGAAGGTATTCCCAGTTCTGCTCTATGGTAAAGTCTGGGACCTAGGGTAACTATTTAAACTCTGAGGTTTTTATGTTTCCTTTTTTTTTTTTTTTCCTTTAAGGTTTAGATTAAAATACAAAATAAGTATCTGTGAGTTTATTTATGAACTCCTAAACTCCACAGAGGAGTAACTGCCAAATCTTATGGTCCGTTTCATACAGGAGAGCCGATTGGGTGATCTAATAGTTTTTTCCAACCTTCAGATCTATGAATATATGAATAATTTTGTACTTTACAGAGATATCAAGGTTTAATTAATCAACATTAGTGGGGCCAAATCAGAACACCAGTATAGACAGTGAGACAGAAATACAATCCAGGATCTCAGTCAATTTAAACTGGTGTTGACTAATTCAGGACACTGGTCTCTCAGGGACACTGGTGCCAGGTAACCCAGAAGTCTCTGTTTGGGTCTATTTGTTAAATAGAATGGGTATAATCGAAGTAACTCAAGACTTATAGTGGGAGAAGTGAGAGGAAAATATGTCCTTTTCTATAAGCAGGAACACAGTTAGGTGAATAATTCATAACAAATAATTTATTTATTTATCATATTTTATCTCTTTTTCTGTGCAAGATTTGTCCATATACGGGCTGTTATTTTCTCCCATGTATTCATTATTCACTGTATTATTTCTCTGAGCAATTTTTGCTCTGAAGATTGTCTGTTAGAAGTTTATTGCAAGCATTCATTATTCAAAATTTGTGCTGTTCATCTTGGAAATGTGTCACCTAGTATATTTTTGTTTCTTTGCTTGCTGATTGGTTGAGCATAATTCTTAGATTTTCAGTGTGAACCATGAATTGGAAACTTGGTTTCAATGCTTACTATTAAATATCATTTATGAGTTGCTGTGTTGATAAATAAACTCAATTCTTATAAGATCCATGAAGATATCAAACAAATGGATGCAGCCATTTCATGTTCCTTAAAGTATCTGACATATTCTTATTGGATATTTTTAGGAGCTAGCATTTGCAAAACCCATTATAATTTTTTTTTTCTGTTCTAGCTTCAACTTGAAGTCACAACTGAAATGCAAACAAACAGCTCTAGGGAAAGTCGGTCATCTGTCAGGGATGCTCCACAACAGTTGAGACAAAAGGAGAGACTAGAATAATGGTATATACTTCATATAACTAGAATATTGCTAAAGCACTTTCACCATTTACTTGATATAATTTATCACTTAAGCTATATATCTGTGAAGACATTCTATTTACACTGTGACAAACTCTGTGTTCATTAAGTTTATTTATAGAGATGTTTGCCCAATTCTAATGTTAATTTGTTGAAATCACTTGGAAAATTGTCAGTAATATAGAAAATGATATGCATTGCCCATTTGACTTGGTGTTTTGTCTCCGATACTGGCCAACACAAGAGTTTTCTGAAGGTGAAGGAAGTCTGCATTAGCAAACACATGATAAACAATTGTGGTGGGTTGGCCCTGGCTGGACGCCAGCTGCCCACCAAAGCTGTTCTATCACTCCCCCTCCTCAGCTGGACAAGGGAGAGAAAATATGATGCAAGGCTTGTGGGTCGAGATAAGGACAGGGAGAGATCACACACTGATTACCGTCACGGCCAAAATGGACTTGACTTGGGGACATTAGTTTAATTTATTACCAATCAAATCAGAGTAGGGCAATGAGAAATAAAAACTAAATCTTAAAATACCCCCCCCCTCCCCTTTTTTCCAGGCACAGCTTCACTCCCGAATTTTCTCTACCTCCTCCCCCGCAGCAGCGCAGGGGGACAGGGAATGGGGGCTGGGGTCAGTTCATCACACATTGTCTCTGCCACTCCTTCCTCCTCAGGGGCAGGACTCCTCACACTCTTCCCCTGCTCCAGCGTGGGGTCCCACCCACGGGAGACATGAACTTCTCCAACATGAGTCCTTCCCACGGGCTGCAGCTTCACAAACTGCTCCAGCGTGGGTCCCTTCCACGACATGCAGTCCTTCAGGCACAGACTGCTCCAGCGTGGGTCCCCCGCGGGGTCACAAGTCCTGCCAGAAAACCTGCTCCAGCGTGGGCTCCTCTCTCCACGGGTCCACAGGTCCTGCCAGGAGCCTGCTCCAGCACAGGATTCCCACGGGGTCACAGCCTCCTTTGGGCATCCACCTGTTCCGGTGTGGATAGTGGATATCTGCTCAAACATTAACCTCCATAGGCTGCAGGGGAATCTCTTCTCCAGCGCCTGGAGCACCTCCTCCCCCTCCTTCTTCACTGACCTTGGAGTCTGCAGGGTTGTTTCTCTCACATATTCTCACTCCTCTCTTCAGCTGCAATTGCTGTTGCGCAGTTCCCCCCCCCTTCTTAAATCTGTTATCCCAGAGGCACTACCACCATCGCTGATGGACTCAACCTTGGCCGGTGGCGGGTCTGTCTTGGAGCCGGCTGGCATTGGCTCCATCAGACATGGGGGAAGCTTCTAGCAGCTTTCCACAGAAGTCACCCCTATAGCCCCCCTGCTACCAAAACCTTGCCACACAAACCCAATGCAACAATCCTTTAAACTCTATCCCCTCCTACACCCTAATAGACACTGTTCAGTGCCAAAGCCTAATTTTCCTCACTTATATGAAATTCAGATTAATACAAGTTCTGACTGACACTTTTGAAGGCAATTCTGAAATTTTCAACAACTGGCAGAGAAAGAGACCATAAGTCTTCATGTTAAAAAAGTAAGTAGAGGAGACGCATCACAGCACCCTATGCTGGTAGAGTTTAGTAATCACCAGAATTAAATGTTTTGCTTTAATTTTCTCTCATGATATTCTTCCAAAATGTTTTCTTATCGAACAGCTTGATTTCCATGATTTCTCTCTGCCATATCTATCAACATTTTAACAATGTCCTTTTGTTATTCACATAAGTGATGTCCCAGCTTCAAGTTAACCCAAAAGTTTTCTCATTCCAAGTCCTTTTCTGAAGTCATATTCCCTGGCTGCACATGCCAGGTTGTTCCCTTAGCATTTAGTCTGTGCCAGTTCCTCCTCAATGCTGCTTGATTTCAGCAGGGAGTCAGGAAAAGCTTTGGGTTGGTTCTCTCTCTCAGTTCTGAGTACTCCAAATTTTTTTCCCCAATTTACAGAGGTCACTAGGTGTGGGACTGGGCTTTCTGGCAAAGTATGAAAAAAGGAGTTAGTTTTGTGATCATATGCAATTAACCTACATTATGTTATCTTTGAGGGTCAAATAATTAAAATCGGGATAACTGCATCTCCTACGACATACTATTTTTATTAACGTGCAGCAGTACTGGATATAGTCATTGATTTCTTGCATAGTCTAAAGTTCTTTTTGTGCAAATGATGTGTAAAATGGCTAATGGCTTTGACTACATTTATGCATGGCAACTGCTTCTTGCAAGCATCTGTTTAATCCTCCCTTTAAGAAGATTAAAAATACAACTGAATCTTTATATGCCCAGTCATTGTAAACTTAGGGAGGGAATTGTCTGAGGAAGAAGCTGCCATTAAAGGTATTTGTGAGTCAGCACAAAAAGGCTTTGTCTGTCATAGCATATTCTATTGCTATGCTTATCAGCCCCAGCAGCAAAACAGAATGAGGGAAAATTCCTGGTTTAGTGAAAAGTCAGTCATCATTTCCCCATGGCATGTTGTTTTTAGATGTTTTTGAAGAGTTTGGGAGAATCTGGCTTTATGTTCAAAATCATTGAAGTTCCTGGTGAATGCATGTATACTTATCAGTACAAACCTGAGTCATTTAGTTGCAAGCAATTGCATAAATTATGTGTATAGGTGTTTCCTGGGTAGGTCTAACTGTAGTTATATTATAAAAGAGTGTCCTGGTTTCAGCTGGGATAGAGTTAACTGTCTTCCTAGTAGCTGGTACAGTGCTATGTTTTCAGTTCAGTATGAGAAGAATGTTGATAACACTGATGTTTTCAGTTGTTGCTCAGTAGTGTTTAGACTAAAGTAAAGGATTTTTCAGCTTCTCATGCCCAGCCAGTGAGAAAGCTGGAGGGGCACAAGAAGTTGGCACAGGACACAGCCAGGGCACCTGACCCAAACTGGCCAACGGGGTATTCCATACCATGTGACGTCCCATCTAGTATAGGAACGGGGAAGTGGGGGTGGGGAATCACCGCTCGGGGGACTAGCTGGGTGTCGGTCGGTGGGTGGTGAGCAATTGCACTGCGCATCATTTGTACATTCCAATCCTTTCATTATTACTGTTGTCATTTTATTAGTGTTATCATTATCATTATTAGTTTCTTCTTTTCTGTTCTATTAAACCGTTCTTATCTCAACCCACAGGTTTTGCTTCTTCTCCCGATTTTCTCCCCCATCCCACTGGGTGTGGGGGGAGTGAGTGAGCAGCTGCGTGGTGTTTAGTTGCTGGCTGGGGTTAAACCACGACAGTCCTTTTTGGCGCCCAACGTGGGGCCCGAAGGGTTGAGATAACAACAAACCTGACCAGAGCTTGTTAAAATAAATTTGTTATAAGCATTCATTATATCGGTCTAATAGTCGCTGGTCATTATGTTGATTTATGTGTTCTTAGAGTTGTTGCTCTGGTTTTTAAAGTTCTGTTATGTATCACCTCGCTTGCTGTATGTAGTCCCTCTTCTGCTGCTTATCATCCGTGGGAGGTGGATTAAGGTTTTCGCTTTGATGTATTGTATAACACTGGTTTATGGTATGATAAAGTCGTCAGCTGTGGGATTAATCCGGTACTTGCACTCAGCATTGTCACCTTTATACTGTGGGAGTCATCTGTGGGAAACTATTAATAATTATACCATTTACCTTTCCTCCTTGGAAAACCAGTGTATGGGTGGGATACCTTTCTTCCCCTCTCCTTTCTCCTTCAGTCCAGTTACAATGGTGTTTGAGAATTTTGAAAAATTTGAATACTCTTGGGATGTTGGGACCAGCATGGTCCTAGCCCTACTGCTAGGAATTAGCATGCTTCTGAATGTGGTTCAGCTCTCGTTTAAGGTTAAACAACTATTTAAGAAAATCACCCAGAGATCTGCCCCAAGGCTGGATAATTATGAGTGGCAGGGTGTGTGGGGTAGTATGGGCAAGTACCTAGAAAGGTGGGCACCTCCAATGTTTTGGAAATTCACCCCTGAACAAGTGCAGAATCCAGAAGAACTAGTAAAATATTTGGAAAAGGAATGCTGTCACCCCAGCAGCTCCAGAGAGATACAAATTACTGCAACATGCTGGGGCCTGGCCCATGCCTATCGAGCCCTGTTCGACACCACTCAGTACCCTCAAGGGGAAGAGAAGGTCTCTGGACCTAACAACAAAACGATGAGCACTGCGGTCACTCAAACCTCAGCAACGGGCACTGCGACCCCTCCAGCCCCGGCGACGAGCACTGTGGCTACCCAAACCTCAGTGACAGGCACTGCAGCCCCTCCAGCCTCGGCAATGAGCACGGCAGCTACCCAAACCTCGGCAACGGGCACTGAGGTCCCTCCAGCCCCAGCAACGAGCACAGCAGCTACCCAAACCTTGGCAACAGACACTGCGGTTATCCAAGACCCAGCGAGCGGTACTGCAACTGAACCAGCGGACCAACCTGCACCAGTATCAGTTGCCCCCATACAGAAAAAGAAATATACAAAAAAATCAGTTCGCTTAGCGAAGGATGAAGGCGAACCAGGGTCATCAAGGGAACAGGAGGAAGAGGCAGAACCAGAGGTAATAACCCGGTCCCTATCCTTGAGTGAGCTGCGGGATATGCAAAAAGATTTTGGCCGCCGTATAGGTGAGCATATTATCACCTGGCTCCTCCGATGCTGGGACAATGGGGCTAATAGCTTGGAATTAGAAGGTAGGGAAGCCAAGCAGCTGGGATCGCTTGCCAGGGAAGGTGGCATTGACAAGGCAATTGGAAGAGGGACACAAGCCATCAGCCTCTGGAGGCGACTCCTGTCAAGTGTGAAGGAAAGGTACCCCTTTAAGGAAGATGTTATATGTCAATCAAGCAAGTGGACAACTATGGAAAAATGTATCCAATATCTGAGGGAATTAGCTGTGCTAGAGACAATTCATCATGATCCGGACAACCCACAATTACCCAAAGATCCAGACGAAGTCCAATGCACACGACCCATGTGGTGGAAGTTTATACGGAGCGCACCATCGTCCTATGCCAACTCACTGGCAATAATGACCTGGAAAGACGAAGAGGCACCGACAGTGGATGAAGTAGCTCGCCAACTCCGTCAATACGAAGAAAATCTCTCCTCCTCCCTACAAGCCTGCATTTCGGCTGTGGAGAAGCTGTCCGAGGATTTCCAGTAATTCAAAGAGGAGATGTCCTATTGCCCACCTGTAAGGACCAATGTCTCAGCTATTAGGAGTGAGCGCTCCTCTGCCCAAGAAAGAGAATATAGAAGGTACACACCGCGAGGTGCCCTGTGGTTTTACTTATGTGATCATGGAGAGGACATGAGGAAATGGGATGGAAAACCTACCTCAGTCCTAAATGCACGGGTACGTGAGCTACGAGGAAAAACCACCACAAAAGGGGATTCTACCAGGAAAAATGCCGCTCCAGTTTCCAAACAGAGTAGAAGGGCTGATCTTATTTCTGATCCTCTTGAAGGGACTCCTGAGCCAATTTTACGAGAAGTGAATACTGGATACTCTGACCAGAATTAGAGGGGCCCTGCCTCCAGCCAAGTGGAGGAAAGGGATAACCGGGTCTATTGGACTGTGTGGATTCGATGGCCTGGCACGTTAGACCCACAGGAGTATAAGGCTCTAGTAGACACCGGCGCACAGTGTACTTTAATGCCATCAAGTTATAAAGGGGCAGAACCCATTTGTATTTCTGGTGTGACGGGGGATCCCAAGAGTTAACTGTATTGGAAGCTGAAGTAAGCCTAACTGGGAATGAATGGCAGAAACACCCCATTGTGACTGGTCCAGAGGCTCTGTGCATCCTTGGCATAGACTATCTCAGGAGAGGGTATTTTAAGGACCCAAAGGGGTATCGATGGGCTTTTGGTATAGCTGCCTTGGAGACGGAGGGCACGGAACAGCTGTCTACCCTGCCTGGTCTCTCTCAAGACCCTTTGACTGTGGGGTTGCTGAGGGTTGAAGAACAACAAGTACCAATTGCTACCACGACGGTGCACCGGCACCAGTATCGCACCAACCGAGACTCTCTGATTCCCATCCACAAGTTGATTTGCCAACTGGAGAGCCAAGGAGTGATCAGCAAAACTCGCTCACCCTTTAATAGTCCCATATGGCCCGTGCGAAAGTCTAATGGGGAGTGGAGACTAACAGTTGACTATCGCGGCCTGAATGAAGTTCCGCCACCGCTGAGCGCTGCCGTTCCAGATATGCTAGAACTTCAATACGAACTAGAGTCAAAGGCAGCCAAGTGGTATGCTACAATTGACATTGCTAATGCATTTTTCTCAATCCTTCTGGCAGCAGAGTGTCGTCCACAATTTGCCTTTATTGGAGGGGTGTCCAGTACACTTGGAATCGATTGCCCCAGGGGTGGAAACACAGCCCCACCATTTGCCATGGACTAATCCAGGCTGCACTGGAAAAAGGTGAAGCTCCGGAACACCTGCAATACATTGATGACATCATCGTATGGGGCAACAGAAGTCTTTGAGAAAGGGAAGAAAATAATCTAAATCCTTCTGAAAGCCGGTTTTGCCATAAAAGAAAGTAAGGTCAAGGGACCTGCATGGGAGATCCAGTTTTTAGGAATAAAATGGCAAGATGGACGTCGTCAGATCCCAATGGACGTGATTAACAAAATAGCAGCTATGTCTCCACCAACTAATAAAAAGAAAACACAGGCCTTCTTAGGTGTCGTGGGGTTTTGGAGAATGCATATTCCAAATTACAGTCTGATTGTAAGCCCTCTCTATCAAGTGACCCGAAAGAAGAATGATTTTAAATGGGGCCCTGAGCAACAGCAAACCTTTGAACAAATTAAATGGGAGATTGTTCACGCAGTAGCCCTTGGACCAGTCCGGGCAGGACAAGATGTTAAAAATGTGCTCTATAGTGCAGCTGGGGAGAATGGCCCTACCTGGAGCCTCTGGCAGAAAGCACCTGGGGAGACCCGAGGCTGACCCCTGGGGTTTTGGAGTCGGGGATACAGAGGATCCGAGGCTCGCTATACTCCATCTGAAAAAGAGATATTGGCAGCATATGAAGGAGTTCAAGCTGCCTCAGAAGTGGTTGGTACTGAAGCACAGCTCCTCTTAGCACCCCGACTGCCAGTGCTGGGCTGGATGTTCAAAGGGAGGGTCTCCTCTACACATCACGCGACTGATGCCACGTGGAGTAAGTGGATTGCACTGGTCACACAACGGGCTCGCATAGGAAACCCCAGTCGCCCAGGAATTGTGGAAGTGATCACGGACTGGCCAGAAGGCAAAGATTTTGGAATGTCGCCAGAGGAGGAGGTGGCACGTGCTGAAGAGGCCCCGCTGTATAATAAACTGCCAGAAAATGAGAGGCAATATGCCCTGTTCACTGACGGATCCTGTCGCATCGTGGGAAAGCATCGGAGGTGGAAGGCTGCCGTATGGAGTCCTACACGACAAGTTGCAGAAACTGCTGAAGGAGAAGGTGAATCGAGTCAGTTTGCAGAGGTGAAAGCCATCCAGCTAACATTAGACATTGCTGAAAGAGAGAAGTGGCCAGTGCTCTATCTCTATACTGACTCATGGATGGTGGCAAATGCCCTATGGGGGTGGCTACAGCAATGGAAGCAGAGCAACTGGCAGCGCAGAGGTAAACCCATCTGGGCGGCCGCACTGTGGCAAGATATTGCATCCCGGCTAGAGAATCTGGTTGTAAAAGTACATCATGTAGATGCTCATGTACCCAAGAGTCAGGCCACTGAAGAACATCAAAACAACCAACAGGTGGATCAGGCTGCCAAGACTGAAGTGGCTCAGGTGGACCTGGACTGGCAACATAAGGGTGAACTATTTATGGCTCGGTGGGCCCATGATGCTTCAGGCCATCAGGGAAGAGATGCAACATATAGATGGGCTCGTGATCGAGGGGTGGACTTGACCATGGACACTATTGCACAGGTTATCCATGAATGTGAAACATGTGCTGCAATTAAGCAAGCCAAGCAGTTAAAGCCCCTGTGGTATGGAGGGTGATGGCTGAAATATAAATATGGGGAAGCCTGGCAGATTGACTATATCCCACAAACTTGCCAAGGCAAGTGCTATGTGCTCACGATGGTGGAAGCAACCACTGGATGGCTGGAAACATATCCTGTGTCCCATGCCACCGCCCGGAACACTATCCTGGGCCTAGAAAAGCAGGTCTTGTGGCGACATGGCACCCCAGAACGAATTGAGTCAGACAACGGGACTCATTTCCGAAACAACCTCATAGACACCTGGGCCAAAGAGCATGGCATTGAGTGGGTGTATCATATCCCCTATCATGCACCAGCCTCTGGGAAAATTGAGCGATACAATGGACTGTTAAAGACTACATTGAGAGCAATGGGGGGTGGAACTTTCAAACATTGGGATACACATTTAGCAAAAGCCACCTGGTTAGTCAACACCAGAGGATCTGCCAATCGGGGTGGCCCTGCCCAGTCAGAATTTTTACATACTGTAGAAGGGGATAAAGTCCCTGTAGTGCACATAAAAAATATGTTAGGGAAGACAGTCTGGGTTACTCCTGCCTCAGGCAAAGGTAAACCCATTCGTGGGATTGCTTTCGCTCAAGGGCCTGGGTGCACTTGGTGGGTGATGTGAAAAGATGGGGAAGTCCGATGTGTGCCTCAAGGGGATTTAATTTTAGGTGAGAATAGCCAGAATTAAACTGTATGATATTAGTTGCTATAAAACCCTGCTACTGCATGTTGTCCTTACTATAATTGTTTTATGCTATATCCATAGTACTATAGTAAGAATTACTTTGATCAAGCAAGAAAAGAACTGTGATAAAACTGAGCAAAGCGCAGTAGTGATGGAACCAGAACTGACTCCAGCATGCAACAATCCAATGATACACACCATCCTCCTGCTGCGCCAAATGTCACCTGCTCATCACACCGCACTGAAGCCCAATTCTGCTCTACCGACTGAGAGGACTTTGCACCATCCCTCCTGCCCAGAAAGACTGGTATGACAGATGGAGCCCAGAGCAGTAAACTAAATGAACTCAATGAACATTTTATGAACATGACCCATGAACTAAAGGAATGATATCTCTGTGTGTGTATACATATATATATATATATCATTGTTCATATGTCTTAAAGGGATGGAAAGGTGATGATGATTGATCAGGATGTAACTAAAGGTATGGGAACTGTGCATGACGTCAATGGTATAGAATAAGGGGTGGATACTGTCCTGGTTTCAGCTGGGATAGAGTTAACTGTCTTCCTAGTAGCTGGTACAGTGCTATGTTTTGAGTTCAGTATGCGAAGAATGTTGATAACGCTGATGTTTTCAGTTGTTGCTAAATAGTGTTTAGACTAATGTCAAGGATTTTTCAGCTTCTCATGCCCAGCCAGCGAGAAAGCTGGAGGGGCACAAGAAGTTGGCACAGGACACAGCCAGGGCACCTGACCCAAACTGGCCAACGGGGTATTCCATACCATGTGACGTCCCGTCTAGTATAGGAACGGGGAAGCGGGGGCGGGGAATCGCTGCATTATTAGTTTCTTCTTTTCTGTTCTATTAAACCGTTCTTATCTCAACCCATGGGGTTTGCTTCTTTTCCCGATTTTCTCCCCCATCCCACTGGGTGGGGGGGGAGTGAGTGAGCGGCTGTGTGGTGTTTAGTTGCTGGCTGGGGTTAAACCACGACAAAGGGAAGAGATCAGTTGCGCGGTAACAGTAACACTCATCCTGGAGCAATGCATCAACTTCAGAAAGTCGGCTCAGCATAAACCCCATTTCTCTGAGTCATCGTCAGTCGTGAACACAGGCTGTCAGAAGAAGGGGAAAGAACTGAAAAATTGGTCATCATATAAAAGATACTTAACATACTGAAGAAAAGATTTGTATTCTAAATCCTTTAAATTCTGTATGAAATCTATACGTTCAATGTAAGTATATTACAGAAGTATGCTAATTCTAGTTAACCTTGTCAAATGGAACTCATTCAGATGAAAAAACCATATAATTATAAGTAATTTTTCAGACTGTATCCAGGAAACCATTCAATGCAAAGACTGATGTACCTATCTAGAAAAACTGAAGGAATTTGACACACAGAGAAAACTGAGAAGGAAAAAATTGGCTTTTAGCTGAGATTTGAAGAAAAACAGAGCACTAAAAAACTGGAGAGGAGGTTCTTCTCATCCTCTTTTCCCCTTTTCTTTTATACAAACTTTCTACCTCATTGGGACATCATAATCTTTCTCCCATCTGCACTGTCCCTCTGATCTTAGTGTTTTCCCTTCAAGCTGGAGCTCTCTGCAGCTGAGGGCCTGATCCAGGGACTGGTGAGGTCCCTGTGAACTACAGCCAGTCCCTGTTACCTGCTCTTGATGGAAGAAGCAGCCATCAGGTTCAACACTGCCAGAAGCCCCAGGCAACCACAGACCTGCTCGAGTTGTGCTGGGCAAGGTGATTATGTCTCAGTGAATTAATTACACAAGAGGTTAGCTCAGTGCTTGATGCTTAGCACAGAAATAGGATGTCCTGCCTTCCCCATTAATTTTATTTGGGATTAGGATTGCTCTACATCATTGAAAATATCTCTCCATGCCCTGCATTGTGCAATGCTTTTGTGTATTCTTTTGTCTAAGGAGCAAAGAAGGTGCCTTCAACTGTGTGAGATTCAGGGCTAAAAGCATTATTACTATTTTCATAAACAGCAATGACAAGCTTCCAGTGAAACATATCTTGTGGGTAATAAATATACAAAATTGTTCTAATATCCCAAGTTTTCTCACTAGCTTGGCTGAGCCACCATAGGATTTTAGTGGATGGCAACCTCTTTGATAACACTCTGTATTCAGATCTTTTTTCCTCTTTACTCCTCAGCTTTCAAACTCTGCAGCTCTTTTTCCCTCTGCTGCCCAGTCTTCCACATTTCATTTTCCGTGATTTCTCACATCCCTTATGCAGTTTCCGCCCCCACCATCACTCTGTTGTTAAGCTGCATTTGCTGGGTCTTCCTTTCCTGCCGGTCACCTCTGTGAAGTCCTTCCCTTTCAACTGTCACTTTCGGAACTCTCTCCTTCACTAGGAGCTATTTTTTTTCCCTCCAGTGTCTCTTTTGCTCTAAGTGAAGTCAGTTCTTTCATCTCTGTTATCCGGTCAGCTCTCCACTTGGAAGAGCTGTCTCAGTTCTCACTCCTGCAAAGCCTTTTGAAGGAACAAGCTCAAACAACGATCTTCCGTGCTCTGCTATTACGCCCAGCTCTCCCCCAAACAACCGCTGCTTTCCTTCTCCCCGTACGCTGATTTTATCCAGAGAACATTTCTCTCTCCTTCCACTGACTGACTTGACTGATGCCCATCTCTCACTGCACTGCCCCGACTATCCCCCCTGCCAGTTTCAAGGGCACACAACCACAGTTTCACTGGCATAAACTGCTTAGATGTTTATGAAAAGGTTCTAGTAACTATCACTTAATGATCTCTGTAGCTTGCTAAACAGCAGGAGATATAGTTTTTCTTTAATTTGTGTCAAATATTTTCATAATACAGAATAAAACAGAGCAACAGGTAAAACCATGTTGAGATCACGCCAGAAAACAGATGCTTATTTCAAGACCTGCTTCCGAGGCAGAAGTATTGTTTGCTTCAAACTAATTCAGCATGAAACGGCATTTTATGTTTCTCTGGAGAAGTCATACATGTTCCCTTAAACTCTTATGAAACAGCTTTAGTCTGGAATAAAATCTGTGATGAGTCTTAATCAGAAATAACCTAAGAAGGTTTGCAGCAGGAAAAGTAATGTTATATCTTACTTTAATAAGTGTTTACAGCTCTGCTTTTCAAGAAGAATATTTTGTGGGTTTATGTCCTTACAATATTTCTGTGGAATGCATACTATATTTAATTTATTTCTCTAAAACATCAATATCTCTATCAGCCACAAGTAAAAATCAACAGCTAGTTTCTAATTTCTTAATTATATAATATTATATGTAGTCTCAGTAATGAACAATGTCGTGTGAGTGCAAATGTAAAATCTGAAGTAATGATAGTCACACTTCAAAGCTATCCAAAAGTTTCAAAGATCATCCAAATTACTTTGATCTGGAAACTGTGTTAGAAACCTCACAGCCAAAGATCTTTCCTCCATTCTTCCACAGAACAGGACTGAAAATGTGAGTCTCTTAAGCAGATCTCTACTGCTTTTCTTAACTAAGGAAAATGATATGTGGACACCTGGGGTGTATTTATCTTCTTTTAAGTTCACAAACCCTTAAAAAACCTTTGCACTGGGATTACAGCTGTCAAGAGTGAGAAAATTCTGTTGCATACACAAAGGAGAGATTTTGACTTTTGGGCTTTATTCTGAGTTGTATTGGAAATGAGAAATTTGAAACACTTCAGTAAGAAAGGATTTTTTAAGTTAATGGGCAGAAATGTTTTGTTTCAACAGCACTAAGGGTTTTTTTTTTTCACCTTTTTATTTTATATATGAAATGATACAAAAATATTTCAACTTGTAAGAGAAAATTTTTCAAAATTATATTATATTGTGAAAATGTAACATTAGAGTATCCTGTTAATGCCAGAAATTTATTCTTGTTTAAAAGTATATTTTAGCAAAATATACATGTTGGCAAAGTATTTTGCTTCCACAGAAAACACCTTCTAAAGGGGAATTTGTTAGTCTTATGTTTTTCTCTTTTCCAATCTGAAAATTTCTCCAGATTTGAAAAGGTACTTAAATATGCCTTTAGACTAGCCACAAAAAGGACTTTAATATTAAAAAAAGCAGGGGCAGTCTAACTTCATTTTATTGCTTGCTAAGATCAAATGAATGTAATTCGGGGGTCTGGATATAACAAAGTGTATGACAGGGCTAAATCCTAACGACTAACCCACAATAGCTATTCTTCTTAGACAAAAACACCAGCATTGCTCAGGAGGTGCTTACAAGCAAAGGGCTTTATATTCAGAGGTGTGTGTGTGCAGAATTATAATAGTGTCATGAGCAGAGAGCCCATAAGCATTATATTGAAAAAAGAAAGTAAATTAATAAATAAAACCTGAAAGATTTGAAAAGTGCAAGTGAGATTGCAGTATTTTTCTCCCCACAGAAGTACAACTTTGTTTTCATTTACTCATACAAAAGCCATTAATGCTAAACTTCCTTTATTGTGCTAATTGTAGCCACATTCAGAACATACTCCTTTGTAGGGAACTTGTCCTGCTAAATAAGAATCAATTTTTCATTTGGTCATAAACAGAACTGAAAGTGCAGAACAACCCCTTGTCAAATTAAAACCAACGTAAATTCCCGAAGTAAATTATGACATATTTGAATATTGAATAGAAAATGAAGGAACATTCAAACAAATACTTGGCTAATGGCAAAAAGGAGTGGGAATGGTTAAACCATGCATCATACCCATACATAATTATACGACGTCTTGCTGCGAAGTTGGGGAAGTCTTTGATGAAGATGATTGGAAGAGTTGCTTGGAACATTATATATATCCAATGACACTGTTGAAGTGAGATTTTACCTGCTGTGTTGTAAGTTTACTTACAGAGCTTCCTGGAGCCTGAAACCAGGCTGGGTGTGAGGGCTTGGGCAGGGAGGGCTGGGGGATGGCTGTGGGGGGACACACAGGAGGGGGCACTGCCCTGAGAGGAAGGCTGGGAGGCGAGGGGAAGAACAGGGGAGGGTGCAAGGGGGAAGGGAGAAGGAATGGTAGAAGAGGTGGGTCAAAGGCCATATCCTCCACTGCAGCCACCAGGGACAAGTCCTGGCCCCTCACTTCGATGAGCTATGCCAAGGAGCTGAAGGAACTGCAAAGGGGGAGAGCTAGGAGACCTCTTCCCTTTGACTATAGCCCCCTGAGCCCCATCAGTTCCTCCTTCAGCACTCACTTTCACTCACACTTCAATTCTCTTTAGTTCATTTTCCCACTATGTCAGAAGTGTTCTCTGGGCTCTGGACAAGGCCAACAGGTAACGACCGAAAGTGAAGAAGCTGTGCCACATGAGCCTGCTCACAGCACTAACCCTGTCCCTTCCATGTAGCACTCACTACTTAAAAAAACCCTCAGTCAATCAGTGATATTTCACCATACAGGTGGACAATGCCAGACAGACATAGAAGCAAACTGTTTCTTTTGCTGCTCAGAACCTACAATCACTGCAAGAAACAGCACCAGTTTATTTGTGAATGATATGGTTTGATGTCCTTGCCCTTTGGCTAAGGTATAGCCTTGCAAAATAGCTTGGTAACTACATAACACCACAAGTTTAGCACAATAGTATACAAGCGATTTCTATATGCGCTATAGAAACTGCAGTTTGAACTGCCAATACCTTACACTAAAGACTATCAATTCATGATCACTGGGCTGGGTTTTCTCTTCTTTCCTTTTGCCTCCTATGGTCTCAGCAGTGTCTGAATGCTGTGAGTGTCACAGGGACAGCTGGCAACCATGGGCAACCCAGGGAAGGTGTCAACTGAGGACTGATTCCCAGGTCATCAAGAACAACCCCTCTTATTCCAAGCATCTAAAAGAAATGACCTGTGGAGCTGGACAGAGACCAAATCCCATTTTTTTTCAGGCTGAGATCAATGCCCAGCTTAGCTGGATGCTTTCAGGAACAGCAGGAAATGATGAGTAGAGTGCTCGCAAGCGTTGTGAGACACGGTACCTCTTATTGACCAACTGTATTAGAAATGATGAGAAATTGGAGCTCTGTTACAGTTTACTGATTCCCATGGTGGAGGGAGGGAGTGTAAGTCCTATATCTTCCGTAGCAAAGATTTCTGAGGTAGGCATGGCCTTACCTCAAAAAATGAAGTGTGTTATTAGAGGTAACAATATGGGAGGTATAGGTCATATAAACATTCCAAGCCTTTGATCACAGCCACATATTGGGATGTGCTAGTTATCTGTACAATATACCATGACTGTCTTGGAGGAGAAGCTGCCCCAAAAGTCACAATTTTAATCTCAGCCACAAATGGTGCTTGCAGTCTCACACAAATTTGCAGTTTGTAGCTGTTTATAAAAAATGCCTGCCTTGGAGTGCATGCTTGTTCTAGCAGGTCTGAGTCTGACTTTTCACCTCTCCGGAAAAAGTTAAACAGCAATAAAAGCTTGCTCAGAAACACAGCAGTGAGGTATCCTCACAAAAGAGTGCTATGAGAAATATGAGAAAGAATAATATTAATAAAAAAGTAGGTATCATTTGTGGTTTTTTTTTTCCAGAGTCTGACACAGAACCTTACCCAGAGGGAAAACCTTCTGTCACCAATAAAACTAAACACTGGTAATATCTGTGACATGGAAATACCTCTGTGTATTTGTGCATCTAAGACAGCCTTTGGTGTCTTTGGATTTATTTGCAATTCTTTCTTTCTCTGTTATTCTAGTCTCTTGAACACAAAAATAAGTGTGCTTAGCACATTTGTAACAAATTTTAGCTCAGTTATTTTATGATTGCAGTCATTCATGGTTTCGTTTTCTCCTTTGCCTCAACTTTTCTAGTATAATGAATAACTTTTCTGTGTAGCACCATGTAAACAGGTTGTAAAAAGACCCTGAATTTACACAAGTAGTATATTCGCTATATTGTATGGTTTTATACATCTATACTTCAATATCTGTAATATCACAGTGAGTGTTATGTTCTGAAGCATCCAGTTACCCACCAAAGTAATTTTAGATGGTTGGTTTTGTGTGGCAAGGTTTTGGTAGCAGGGGGGGTTACAGGGATGGCTTCTGTAAGAAGCTGCTGGAAGCTTCCCCTGTGTTCGAGAGAGCCCATACCAGCCGGCTCTAAGACGGACCCGCCACCGGCCAAGGCCGAGCCAATCAGCGATAGTGGTAACGCCTCTGGGATAACATTTTTAAGAAGGAAAATAAAGTTGGGACGGGGGTATTCGGCAGCCGGAGAGAGGAGTGAGAACATGTAAGAGAAACAACCCTGCGGACACCAAGGTCAGTGAAGAAGGAGGGGGAGGAGATGCTCCAGGCGCTGGAGCAGAGATTCCCCTGCAGCCCGTGGGGAAGACCATGGTGAGGCAGGCTGTCCCCCTGCAGTCCATGGAGGTCCACGGTGGAGCAGATATCCACCTGCAGCCCGTGGAGGACCCCACGCCAGAGCAGGTGGGTTCCCAAAGGAGGCTGTGACCCCGTGGGAACCCCGCGCTGGAGCAGGCTCCTGGCAGGACCTGCGGATCTGTGGAGAGAGGAGCCCACGGAGCAGGTTTGCTGGCAGGACTTGTGACCCCGTGGGGGACCCACGCTGGAGCAGTGTGCTCCTGAAGGACTGCACACCATGGAAAGGACCCATGCTGGAGCAGTTCGTGAAGAACTGCAGCCCGTGGGAAGGACCCACGTTGGAGAAGTTCGTGGAGGACTGTCTCCCGTGGGAGGGACCCCACGCTGGAGCAGGGGAAGAGTGTGATGAGTCCTGCCCCTGAGGAGGATGAAGCGGCAGAAAATAACCTGTGATGAACTGACCGTAAACCCCATCCCCGTCCCCCTGTGCCGCTGGGGGGGTGGTAGAGAATCCGGGAGTGAAGTTGTGCCCAGGAAGAAGGGAGGGGTGGAGGGAAGGTGTTCTGAGATTTGGTTTTATTTCTCATTACCCTACTCCGGTTTATTTGTAATAAATCAAGTTAATTTTCCCTAAACTGAGTCTGTTTTGCCCGTGACGGTAATTGGTGAGTGATCTCTCCTATCCTTATCTCGACCCACAAGCTCTTTGTTATATTTTCTCTCCCCTGTCCAGCTGAGAAGGAGGGGGAGTGATAGAACGGCTCTGGTGGGCACCTGGCGTCCAGCCAGGGTTAACCCATCAGTTTTGCAACAACTGTTCTGTACATTCGATACAATCATTGATTGTAAAGGTGACCCAAAACACCACTGTTGCAGGTTTTCCTATTATAATACTTTTTAAATTGACTGAATAATTTCATGCTACTTAGTGGCATCCTGTTGCTTTCAGAAGAATAAGTTTCAAAAGGTATATCTCATCTCTACCAAGAACAGGGTGCAGGGAAAAAGATGATTCCTGCACAGCACATGACTCAAAATAGTGTGATACAGCCTACAAGGAAAGAGTTAACCCAGACACCAAGTAAAGAAAGAGCTGAAAAGAAGCCTGACTTTCAGGAACAGAGCAAAAATGAAGGTAGTCTTTTCACACAGATGGAGTGCAAAAAAACTCCCACTGTTTTTTTTCACAGGACAGAAAATAAACTCTGAGGAAGTAAAGTTATCTGATGGGCTAGAGGTCCTGTGGAAAAGCCTGAGAAGAGATAGTATCTTTCTGTAGGTGAAAGGAGACTAATGTTACACGGAGTTATTTCCAAAATTTCTGGGAAAGAGATTTTATAGGAGGAAGGGTCCAACACATCCTTCTGAATGAAAAATGCAAAATGAACTTGGGTGTACAGCATGCAATGGCATGAACACATTGGGGAAGGAGCTTCTCTGTTTCAGTCTGGAAGGGGAAACCTCAGGGCAGACATCAGGAGCAGATACAGCAGCAATGAGCAGAAAAACTTGCTTTATCATAGCACGGAGTGGAGACACCCTTTGCTTACGTGACCTCCTTACCAGGGACTCTGTGGATTCAGGCCTCCCATTATTCCTCACATCTTGCTGAGGTCTGTGGCCATTTGTTTCACCTGGGGACTGGCACCATCAGCAGCCTCTCCCTGGCTGATGGGCAAGGGCTGCTCCTGAGGCTGAGCAGGGGGGGAAGGCCTTAGTCCCACTTGTTCTTCATCCACCTGGCTATCTGCAATGGTGCTGTGTCCTCTCAGTGGCAATAAATCAGACTGTCCACAAGGAAAATCCTGAGGTGATGCTATCTTCCAAGGCAGAGGGTCATGAGACATGACAGTATTACTGTAGTAATGGGAAAAGTGGTATCCACTGTTAAAAGAAGTGATACCTTGTTAGCTTAACTAATACCAAATAAAGCGTGGTTATTCTACTTTTTGTGGAAAAGGCAATACTTAGTGAGAAAAAGGGAGGCAGATCCTGGAACAGTATTCTTGCAGTGATGATGTCAAAAGATAGATTTTGACAAAAAAAAAAAAAATTGCAATCAAACTTTTTCTTTCAGGTCTTAACATCAAAATGATCAGGTCTTAACATCAAAACTGAATGTCTCAACTGTGAGATAGGATTTTAGAATGCACCTGTGCATCCTTAGTCTCCTGCTATTTTCCTCTATGTGCATCTCACAGATATAGCTCATGAAGATGTAACTTCAGAATCAGGATCCATGTAAATTCTTGAAAACATTAATAACATTTCAATAAATAAAATTTCACTTACAGTGCTAATAGCACATTATTCATGTCTTTGTGCTTGTGTACTTGAGAGATATCACCATGAAGTTTAAACATGTCTTTGCACAGCAAAATAGGTAAATCAAATCTGCTGGGATCTTGTGAATTGTGAATATGTATTTCTATGTAGTGTGTTCCACAGACTCTTCGAGCTGTTTGTTTGCATAAAAATATTTCAAGTGCTTTCCAGTTAACTCTTAAGTCTTTAGTCTTTAGTTAAGCCTTTAGCTTTTCTGTATGTTACAATAACAGCAACTTTGAAAACTGGTCACAACTGTAGTTTAATTAAGCTGGATGGCTCTGACTGTCCCTTTTCTCTTCCCGAGTGTTGTGGTTTAACCCCAGCCAGCAACTAAGCACCACGCAGCCACTCACTCACTTCGCCCCAACCCAGTGGGATGGGGGAGAGAATCAGAAAAAAAAAAGTAAAACTGTGGGTTGAGATAAGAACGGTTTGACAGAACAGAAAAGAAAAAACTAATAATGATAATAATAACAATAATAAAATTACAATAAAATTAGAAGGATCGGAATATACAAGTGATGCACAATGCAATTGCTCACCACCTGCCAACCGACGCCCAGTTAGTCCCCAAGCAGTGATCCCCCCAGCTCCAGTTTATATACTGGGCATGACATCACATGGTATGGAATACCCCTTTGGCCAGTTTGGGTCAGCTGCCCTGGCTGTGTCCCCTCCCAACTTCTTGTGCCCTGCCAGTCTTCTTGCTGGCTGGGCATGAGAAGCTGAAAAATCCTTGACTCAGTCTAAACACTATTTAGCAACAACTGAAAACTTCAGTGTGTTATCAACATTCTTCTCATACTGAATCCAAAACATAACACTACCAGCTACTAGGAAGAAAATTAACTCTATCTCAGCTGAAACCGGGACACTGAATATTGTTGCTTCCCAGGCAGAATTATTGTCTGAGATGCTGTAAAGCTGCACTAAATGTGGTGCCTACCTGAGCTTGGCTGCTTGCACGTGGTTTTAAAAATCAGCACCATAGCTTCTGTCTTCTTGTGTTACAGCAATACGAGCAACCTGATGTTAACAGCTCTGAAAAAAATGGAATTTCGAGTGTTCCCCTATTGCTTATGGTATCACCTTGTTTCCAGCCTTCAAGTCATTGAAGTAAATGTGCACTAACTATAATAAGTGTTGGAATAAAATGTGCAGGAATTATAGAATGAATCAGAATATCAAGGAGTAGATGATCTTTAACATACAGAGTGTTATCACAAAACAAACCAAAGAATAACCTATTCCTTCTTTAATATACTTTAATAAGAATTCTTTCAGGTTTTAGTGGTTAGAAGAGGTACATCTTCAGAGGTGTGTAACTTCTCCTTTGCCTGTGTCCTTTGCACCAACTGTAAAATAGAGCCCTTATTTTATGGTGTATTTAAGGGATTACTTGGTTTTGCTGACAATTGGGGTCACTTTTGGAAGGCCCTGGTCTCTAAGTCCCATGATCTCTTTTGATAGTCTGATTTGTACATTCACAGAATATACTACTTTAAAGTCATCTATCTGTCCTTAACTATCCCACAGCCTCGGCTTCTTTCTAAGGTACAACACCATTTGCCTATGCAATTGTAATTCTTACGCCTTTAATGAAAATAAGAGACTTCACTTACTGCCATCCACCTTAAGCAGAACTTCATATCTGCCCTCAACTCTGCTGAGATTGTGTTTGATTTGGAAACTAACAAATCTGCCACCTCTCTCCACATCCAAACTAATGTCAGAAACATGCTCCAAAAGAAAATACTTCTGTGTGGATGTGTGTTGCTGTGGCCATGTCCTTTACTTGGTGAAGAAAGATAAAGTTTTACTTGTTTTTCTGACAATGCATTACCTCTACCAAGAGAAAGATTTATGTCTTTCTCCTTGGCACAAGAGCTTGAAGGGGCAAAGGCCCCCAAAGGAAGCATCTGGATTTGTACTAGACACAGATCAATGTATATTTTTCTACCAGGTCAGTTGCTTGACAAAGTATGGCAAAAAATATCATTCTGCTATCACTTTGCTGTGGCTGTGGAGAGAGTAGGAATTTTGTTGGCTGGTGTCTAACTTACAATTTTGATGTGTCTTATGCACCTTAAAAAATGTTGCTAATTTTAATATGTTGAATGATACTTTGACAATGGTATTTCTATGTTACCTGACAAGGAAACAAGGCTCCTAAAGGCTTTTGTTCCTTACTGCCAATTTTCTCTGTGGAGTTTGAGAATGCACAGAGAGATAACATGATACAGTATTCATATTAACCTCTCCTTAAAGCTAGTTGTTTCCTGACAAAAACATTGCCTTACAAGAGACCTACTGTTCAGAAAAGCTAATCCATACTATGCATTCAAATAAAGCAGGAGGTTTGAATATGAGGCATTTTAAAATTATAATCATGCCCTAGCTGCTCAGTTTCTTGGAGCTCAGACCCAGGGAAGGGAATTTGCAATGTCTTGTCTAAACGGTTCCTAGGATCCTCATCAGCATTACCATTCTGCACGTTAGAAGCTGGCTGGAATTCCAAACAGTTTTGACAAAAATATTTTAGGAAATTTTTGAGGATAATTTTTCACACTTCCCTGCTTCTTTAAGCAGATCTATATTTTTTTCTGTATATCAAGATACACTACTGATATCTCGGGGAGGGGGTTTTTTTTTAGGCAAAACTCTCAACTGTGATTAACATTCAAATGTGATTAACATTCAAATGTGATTAACATTCAAAACCGTGTTAGTCTCACAAAACCAAGATATTCAGCTTTATATATTCAGCAGGAATCTACACAGCTCTACTAGGACAAATTTTAACAGTAGGTCATTTTTGGACAAAACCACAAAACAATATCAAGCGTTTTATCTAATGAATATTTCATGCTAAAGGCATAAACAGTCTTAGAAGCAGGGACCAGAAATTAATACCTTCTTTCCAGTAAGTGCCCTCACTGAGGGGTCACCAGCTCTTGTTCTTTCAAGCACTTCTTGATCCCATAAATTCTGAACTATTTCCAACACAGTGTCAGAATTTCAACAGGAACATGTAGGTCAGGGTATTGCCCCAGCTGCTGGAAGTATAGATCTGTCACTGAGAGGAAATAGAACATGGGTAAGTGCTATAAAAAGGGATGGGAAGAAGCATTGTCACATTCTTTTTCTTCTCATATGATTTAAAAGAAGTAATTCATATGTGCACCTCTGAGTGGTTTTGTCTTTCTGTCTGTCTTGAAGACAGTAGTCAGGCCTGCAATGCTGAAGCAAATTTCCTAAACACAAAGGGTGCTGAAAATAATGCCTAGTGTCAAACTCAGGGTTTGAACTTACAGCTGTGAGATCTTTCACCACTAGAATCAGTTGCAACTCCCATCTTTCCAGGGCAAGTGTCTTTTTGTTTTGTCTAGCTCAAAGCCTTTTGAGACTGACCTAAATCTCTTCACTGATTGCAGTGAACCTTTGATCTTTGTTCTGTAGGTCGTACTGCTAAACATGACACTTAAGGATCTTGGTTAAGCATATAATTATTGCTCTCTCCAAATCACAATGAATTATACGATGTTCCCTCTGGACCACAGTATCTATTCATTTTAAGACTGTGACTTCCATAAAAAGTTCTGTCTGTGATATAACCACACCAGTATTTATTCACAACTAGAAGAATATGTTGATTAACTGACTGGTTGCTATTATCAAGCCCAAGTTCTATGGCAGATGTTATTGTCTGCCAGAGTTTTACATAAGGACTTCCTATAACCACTGATTGCTGCCTCAGGATCCTCATAATCTGATATTATTTTCCTATGTATTTTCCTGTTTCTGTGTTCCAAGTCTCTAGCTGAAAAGCTCACTGTCCTGAAAGCTGGATTGCAGTACCCCCCACCTGTAACTCTTAAGAAAACTCCTTAGAATTGAATCCGTAAAAAGCAATGAGTTTCACTTTCATGGTTTCAAAACAGCAGCTTTAGCTGTACCAATTTTAGAAAGAAATGGGAAAGAAATGAGTGGCCAGAGCATACTTTTTCCCCTCTTATCTCTGCTTCCTCTCTGTTCTGTCATAAAGTATTTGCCATGTAATGATTCTCACTTGGGAAGAAAATTGTTTTATAATTTCGAATACAGGGTTTTAGTCTATGGAAAGTATATGTACATCATACTTTGGTGTCTATTAGATCCTTTCTCTTCATTTTCTTTGTGTTGGAAATCTTCTAACCTAATTTTAAAGAAAAGGTTGGCAGCCTACAAAGTATGAGGGCTTTATGCCAACATTTCTTGCACTCCTTCAGACTTCAGGTATATTAGTTACTTTTCTATCTTAGTACCTGTTGCTTTGCCTTGTGCAAATTCTCTACCTGAAACCCACATTTTTTCTTTGCTTGTATCTCCTTGTATCCTGTTCTATTCTCTTTCACTATCTCATTTTTTTCAACTGTTTAAAAAAAAATCTGCCTGCAAGCTACTTTCACCCATTTTTCCATGCCAAGAGATTAAACACAACACCTACTAATACAGACTTGATGTCTTCACTTCTTACAGTCTTGATTGCTTCATTTTCTGCCATATTGCAGGAAAGAAAAATTGGTCTACAACTGTACTTGTGCTAAGGACTTTAATCTTTACTAGCTAACCCCGGAGTGGTGCTCATCTCTGAGAATAGTTTTGCAGCATTTTTCTCATTAAACCACTGTTATACTGTGCTGTCAGTACTACTCCTCAACAGTCCCTGACAATTCTTTCTGCAGGGAAAATGGGACAAGATTTTCTAGTTTTCTGAAAATGTTATACACCTCTGGATGTCCGTATCCCTTTTTAGACCTGGCTTCAAAATGAAGGTCAGGAAGAAAGCTTAGCTCCTGCTTTGATCTTGCCACAAATGACAATTACCTGAGAAGACATCCCAGATACTTGGTATCTGAAAAAATCTGTAGTAGTCTGGGAAGTGGCTGAGCAGGGACCCACAGGAAAGCCCAAAGCGCTCAGAACTGTAGATACAAGAGTGCTGCGTGAAAGAGGGTAGTTATTCTTGGATTTCACTTTTTTGGTGTAGTTTAGTCTTGTAGCAGTGTAACAGCCTTGCAAATAATAGTTTTATGTGTATAGTGTCCCTTCTGCACACAGAAAGCAAACTATACCATTCAGTGGTTAATCACTATGACCAATGCAGAATTGGAGGTGCAGAACTTCAGGAGGAGAATACATCAGTCCTTGGTAGTAGCCTAGTACCACCCTGCAAAACCTTTGCCAGGTTTTTAATAAACACTCCTGTACAAATTATAAGGAGTAACATTTTCATGACAGATTTTATCTTACCTTTCTCCATGTTAATAGCAGTGAGTACATTAATATTAATACAGAACTGGACTGTTTCTACAGCAAGTGATATTAGAGATACTAATCATGGCTATTCGTCTAGAGGTTATGGTAGATTATCAGAAAAATGCTGATGAAGCTTCTTCTGATATTACTCAAACTTTTGTTCAGTAGATTTTATTACTCCCATTCACAGAAGCTACCAAATAAATTATGTTCATGGTTTTAAGAGTGTAATGATGCTGGATGTTAATTGATGCTTATTGTAGGAACTTGTAAAATATCTTCTTGATAAAGTGACCAAAGAGAAGGAGTGAATACTGTTTTGTGAAGTGTTGATCAAACAAACCATTGATTCTTCTTACAGCAATTTTTATGAACTACAAATTAACAGTGTGAAAAGTTCAGCAAATACATCTTTGGGAATAATAAAGAGGTGCTATTCTACATTGCTGTTAATGATCTGATGAGAAAAATATATCTTCTTAACAGTCATATGTGGGCATACTAGTTCAAAAGAACAGAAGCTGGGGGAAGGGAAATGCATCATAGGCACCAGTCAACATTTTGAATAGGACATTTTATCTTGTCTTCTAAAGTAAAAAGCTGAAGTCAATTTCGTCAACATCTCATTATTTGGAAGAATCCTGAGGTGTTAAGAAGAGCAGCTCTAATGCCATTTTCTCTGCGGGTCCCAGGATCTGTGATGAGAACCTGGATTAGTATCTCTTCCATTCACCACATATTATTTTTCTTTTCTGGTTTTGGATTTTATTTTTTTTTTTCCCCAAAGGAGTATCTCCCCTATTTATGGTGATTACATATCTCATGAAGATAATGATTTCCATAGAACACCCCCCCCTTTTTTTTTAAGTTATGAAGGTGTCAGATGAAAAAGCAATGTGTCAGAGATACAAATTCCAGTGGGTTAATTGCCTGAGTGCCTGGATGATTTGAAAACAGGACATTTCTCACTAGCATCCCAAAGAGAATCTATCTCATCAAATACACAATCAAAAATTTTTCAATTTCTTCTTCTGGATAGAGATTAATAATTACCCAACTTCCATACTGTTTTGCTGGCCAAGAAAATGAGCAATGGAAAATACAAGAACATCCTGTGGTAAAGAGATAGCCTTGCTATATATTTATATGTATTTATACATCACATATAGATTTTTTTTTTTCCTTTAGATACCAGGAACAGGAAAAAGAATTAAAAGCAAAGACATGGTGTCTTGAAGACAGACTCTCCCCTGTTGTCTCACCTTAACCACGGCACAGCTGACACAGTTTGAGAGCCATTTAGGCATCCTGACTCTGACTCAGATGGTGGCAGAGATGTGAATTTCCTTTTTCTTCAAGCTCATACTAGGATCAAGCTCCATCTTCTATGATGTACTCATTCTTTCTTCCAGGAAGGAAGACTCTCTGATTGACATTCAAAAGAAAGCACACTAAGATGGATGTAACTGGAATTCTTCTTTTTATAACATTTTGGATTCAGTATTAAAACTGATAAAGGAAGAAAACCCTCTTCTTTCTACATCTTTCAAGGAAAACTCAGAGATAGGATTTGGAAAACCTTTGCCTAGTCACTATAACTCAGAAAGTTGTTATTCATGAAGAATAAGCAAAGCATGATCCCAAAACATGTTCTGCTGTTGGCTGTCTCCTGTCTGCCTAGAGTTAAAACAACTGTAGGCTTAAAATAAAGATGTGCCTTCTTGGTGGCAAAAAGGTATATTTACACTTGTGTGGCTAGTCCTTGCTTCCTGACATGAATTCAATGCTCCAGTTACTGCAAGCCTTGATGTGTTTATGGTAAAGTGATGACAGGAATATGAGACTCCTGCTGCCTCCTGCTGCAGTCTCAGGGAAATACCATGCATGCTAAAAATTGGAAGGCTCCTTTTTGTCCTACTTTGAATTACTATATAATTAAAAGGTAGAATTTTTATGAAGAATTCAGTGTTAAATCAAATCTCATTCCAGTGAAGGTCACGTTTAAGTTCTATGACTTTCACTGAAGCAGATTTAAGCCACTAAGTTGTTTGGAAAATTCCCTTAAAGATCTGTTAAACGCATTATTATATTGATCCACGTTATACTCTAAAAAGGTAGTAGTAGCTGTTCCACTATAAATTTTTCTGTAAAAGTTGAGACAATTCAGGTATTTTGAGGCTCTACCCACGTATTGTAATCTTAGTGCAATTTAACATACATTTACTACTGAAAAGCTTTCTACAGCTATTTCTCACTGCTGTTCCCTGTCAAGGAACAACTAATTTTTTCTTCTGATTTGTTGACTGTCAAAATAAGTAGATGGACAGAACAATTGCAGTTAGAATGTTATACTGTCATGTTTATAAATATTGCAGAAAACCTCCGTATCATTTCCTATGGAGAATCGCATCACAAAAAGTTGGCAAGTGACAAGAAAACTGCTGTGGAGTAGTGCTAACAACTTCTGCACCTCATGTGGCCTTGAGTTCAGCTAACTTGTGTTCAGAGCTGGGCATTTTTCAGACTATGTGGGTGACTTTGGCCTGTGATCTTAACATGATGGGCAAATACCAAATACCTGTGTTTCTGTAAGTTGTTCTTACTTGTGAAAATCAGGTTTGCTTCTGGAGTCCTTTCAATGTATCCTTTCCCAGATGTTCCAGTTATTTGTGTATGCTGAGGATTTTCCCTTGCCATCTGGTCTTTCTTGCCTACCAGCTGAGACTGATATGTGCCTCTCTTAAGAGCAAGTGTAAGCGCTTGTGCTAAGACACTTGCTTTCCAGCATGAGTGGAGAGCTTGCACTCTCAGCTTCTAGTTAAGTGAGGCGTGATCTTTCTCTACGTGAGATATCATTACTATCTCTTGGACCAGAGCTTAAAAATACAGGAGATAAAGGAAGGGTGCATCACATGAAGAAACTTCACCCTTGTCCTTGCCTTTCCCCTTCCTTCTCCTTCTTCCCATCTGATTTCTATTTTTACACAGTCTGTTCTAATGGCACACGAAAACACGCAGACGCAGACACAGACACGCACACACCTCTTGTCTCAGTATGTTAATGAAGATAGAGTTGGAAGAACACAGTGCAGGACATTGTAGATGGAATATGTGGAATACTGTCTGAAGGCTGGAAATTACGGTATTAAGTACAAAGTTTACAGTTCCACAGTGTTGGCTTCCAATACTTGCAGAAGTGGTTTGAATTGTTGTAGGAAGGAATGCAAATAAATACACTGTCTACATTCTGTAAAGTGTCAGATAATTATACACTTCATACCAGACACTGTTTTTAAGATCTGCAGTCCAGCAATGTAATACTGTAATTATAAACATAGGGTTTTTAATAGAGGAAAAAAATAAGATGTTCATGGTGTGAATTGTATTCCTGATGACAGTTTTAACTCCTGAGCAAAGATTGTAAAATATTTACCTTCTGGTTGAATAAATGAAAAATTCAAGGTAGCTTATGACATTATGCTTTTCTACAGCAGGTATTTTTAAAAATCTCACTAGCCAGATACTTTGTAAACATGATTCAAAATTATTAAATTGGTTTAAAAATGATGCTGATTTCAGGCCAACGTTTACCATATTTGAAAGATTATAAATACATACAGCAAACAGAAACCAGAAGAAAAAATTATGTTCTGTGTAAGAATTCATTCGTAACCTTCCATTCTCCTTCATCTACAGACTCCTTGAAACAAGTGCAGTGCTATGTCGTGAAAAGTTGACTGTTTAAAGCCTAAAGGATAAAAGAAAACCCTAGCTGAAAATGGAATACAGAAAGCAACAAGGCATGCCAAAAAAAAAAAAGAAAAAAAGAGCAAAGCTTTCTTCAACATCTCCTGCCAGCATTTTTACGCTTTTCAGCTTAATCTATTGGTATCTCTGAATATCTGTTGAAATAACTGTACTTACTGACTGTAAGGAAGTAGCTCCCTCTCCTTAGTAAAGGATCTGACAAATTATGAGTGGTAGTACTCATAGAGCCACACCGAAACTTTTATAAAGACATCCCAATTCTATGGTCAGACATTTTTCAAGCATTGGACTGGTTTGAAACTGTGAGTGTTCTCGACACGTGGAAATCCTACCTTTAAAGGATCACGTAATAGCTGGAGCTTTATAGAAGACGTGCATAATAGAAATGGGACATTTGATGAGCTTTTTCTAATGTGGATTGAGTAACTTGAATTACTGATATAATTATGAATATCTTAATCATGTATAATTATCTGCACAAAAAGCCCATATAGTACAGTAACTCTGTCAAAGGGGCTCCAGCTTGTCTTTAATGTGACAATACTGTTTGGTACTTTACTTTTATGAAGCACTTTCTAAACACTAACTAATTAATCATTACAACACCCTTGTGAAGTGGATGAATGAGTCTTGAGCTTAATTGTAGTTGTGGGTTTCATGACACCTACAGAGATCAGCACAAGTCACGGTTTCCCTGGCCCACAGTGGGAGGATGGGAAGCTTCACAGGGCTGACCCTATAGGACAGCTTTGGTAGATCTGGTGAATTTAAAATGCCTGCTTTCAAGTATGGGCCTTGATCAAACAACCAGTGTAGCCTGAATAGCTGGTATTGCTTAAATAACCATTCCAGGCTCAAACTCGGGGAAGTTAGCATTAAGCAAGAGGTGAAAAATGAGACTTATACAAGAGAAATGAGGGGAATGCAGGGGAAAAAGAAATTCTTATAAAAACCTTGGCTAGTGCAAATGTCATTACAGTCATCTTGAAAAAATGATTGAAATACAGATTATTGCCACAGATTTACCATTTTTTTACATGAGGATGCAAGTAGGAAAAGCCAATACCAATTTGGTTCCTTGGTTTGGACCAGTGGTATAGAAGGTAGAGGGTCCTTTCATGGCATGTGACAGAATGAAAGGAGTAACAAAGACACCTCCTGAGATCCTAAGCAGGCTGCTAGGGATCAGGTACAATAATTCCAGGTACAACATCACATGGCTATTTGTCCAGGTAAGGGCTGCTCTCCCAGTCAGCTTCTATCCTCCAAGGGGTAGGTAAAGCATAGGAGTCTGTTTAGGGAGTCATTTGGGAATAGTTCATGAATTGCGATTTAGTCTAAGAAATAATTTTTGCTTTCTCACCTAACTGGCATGATAATGTGTGTTGGGGAGGGAAGGAGGAGGGCTTTGATTTTCGATATTTTTTTTTTCCTGCAAATCAGACTTGAGTTAGGCAGATAGGGAGGACAGGTTACAAACATCTCACACCAGTGAGGCAAGCAGCTCAGCCATACGAAAAAGAAAAACATATCTTAATGCTGTCCAAAAACCCTAAACAATATAATTTCCTCTCATTTCACTCTTATGAGCAGTGTTATAGAGAAGAAAGGAACAGAGAGTTCCTGCAGAGTAGTGGGAACCAACTAAAGAAACAATTGAAGACTGACAGAAACCCTAAGTCAGGTGAAAAGAATTAGGGAAAGATGACATCTGGTTGAATTATTGTTGGTAGTTCCTCAGGGAGTTACGCTAGTGAAGCTGTAGTCTAATAAGCCATACACTCTACATCTTCCTGCATATTTGGGACAGTGCATCTCCAGCCAAACTGCTGTGAGGAGTAATACCATGAAAAGCCCTAAGGATGTTTTTAGTAAATAAAATCCTCTTGACCTGTAGGCTCTGATTTGAATCACCTCTATAGAAGACCCAGCTCAGAAGCCAATGGAGATCATTTACTCTCCTTACACGAGAGTCTTGGGAAAACCTTGGACCAGAGGAGAAACAAGTCCATCCCACCCATAGGTGGAGTGGCACACAGGTGCTAGATTAAGAATAGACATTGCATACACACAGAAAGATAAAGCTGGATCCAGAATTTCTTCAGTTTCCCATGAAAAATCCATTTAATGAGTAAACTTCACATCTTCACTTGTTGTCATGATTTAACCCTAGCCAGCAACTAAGCACCACACAGCTGCTCGCTTGCTCCTCCCCCACTGCCCCCAGTAGGATGGGGAGGAGAATCAAAAACAAATAAAAATCGTGGGTTGAGATAAGAACAGTTTAATAATTGAAATAAAAAATAAAATATAATGATGATGATGATGATGATGATAATAATAATAATAATAATGAAAAGGAAGATAACAAAAAAAGAGTGAAATATAACCCAAGAAAGACAAATGATGCACAATGCAATTTCTCACCACTTGATGACCGATGCCCAGCCAGTCCCCAAGGAGCAATCTGCCCCTCCCAGCCAGCTCCCCTCAGTTTATATACTAGGCATGACATCACATGGTATGGAATACTCCTTTGGCCAGTTTGGGTCAGCTGCCCTGGCTGTGTCCCCTCCCAGTTTCTTGTGCCCCTCCAGCCTTCTTGCTGGCTGGGCATGAGAAGCTGATAAATCCTTGACTTAGTCTAAACATTACTTAGCAACAACTGAAAACATCAGTATGTTATCAACATTATTCTGCATACTAAATCCAAGATATAGCACTGTACCAGCTACTAGGAAGAAAATTAACTCCATCCCAGCTGAAACCAGGACACTTGTTCTTTTCTTTTGCAGGGAGTGTGTGTGTGTGTGTGTGTCCCCTACTTTCCCAGTGGAAAACACAGAAAAGAAAATTGCAAAAATAAATGCAACACAACTCCTTATTCTTATCAGTGCTGCATTATTTTGAAGAAAATACATATATTTTAGAAATTGCTCTGAGCATAGTGCAAATAGAGCAAATTGACTATGCTGGACTGAAATGGTTGAATGTGTTGTAAAGTATACATATACGCCTCAACCATTGGAGATGCTCAAATTTTTTCACAAAAAATAAGTCCGTACTTATGTATGAAGTTTGTTCACTTTAGTGTCATTTGGTATCAGCCAAAAGAGAAAAGCATGTGAATGCTAAATTATTTAGAAGAAAAAAATTAATAAGACAAACACTTGGATATTCTCCTTAATGTTGAACACCAAGCATTTTTTTCAAAATGGAACTCAGTTAAGAACATCTAATTTCGGCTTTGATTTAGAAGAACAAATCTTGGCCTAGTTGATTTCCTGTTTTGGGAGGGAAAATAGACTGATTGACCCAACCTAGATTTGAAGACTAAAGATCATAAAGAATAGTTTTCCACTGGTAAAACCGAAACATTCAGTATTTAAAAATATAAGTATTTTCATATTTTAATAATAATTTTAATGTTTGTAATATTCTAATACACTATCAATATATTAAGCACATATATGACATCCTTCTACAAATAGACACAAAAATAAATGATTGAAATAATGATTCAATACTCAGCTAGGCTATGTCTTTGTATGTTTTAACAGGTCACCCCTTGAAACTATTCATTCTACAACTACTTTATAGCTCCACTTGGGAATATAACCGAAATCATTCTATCGTAACGGAAGGAAGAATGTGAATATTCTTAAGTGCAAAAGATAAGTGTATACCAGATCACATTGCACAAGGAGATAGCTGAAGGCTAATAATCCAAAACATTATTTTAAAAGGTATTTGCATTGCACACTTATAAAAATGCTGCTGCTGTCTGTATTCTCAGTTTGGTATTCAAAATGAGCAGCTTTAGTTTAAAAAAATACTGCAGACAATGGAACATAAATCCAGGTAAATTAATATTCCTTCCGGGAGATGATAGATAATGACTTGTGGTATGAATTTTGTGAAATTTAGGTAATTTGAATTAGCTACAGTCAATTTGTTTCTGCGAACAGAGGGACCTCAAACTGTTTTCTTTCTAATTATTTTGTCTGCTTGTCTCATTTTTGTTTCCTAGTCAGTTTGTGATAAAATGTTACCATGGAAGAGAGAAAAAAAGGATATTGTTTTCTATTACCTTCTGTGTCTACAAAGCTTTGGTGAAACAGAAAAAAAGAAACTCATTTGTAGCAAATGGTATGAACCTACAGCTATGACTTCAACTCATAAATATTTTATAATAAACCTTGTTCTTGGATATTCATACTTTTTATTTGGAAAAAAAATCATGTGGGTTGAAAGTTTCCATTTTTTGTCTCTGCCACTAGTGAAGACAATAACAGGTAAGCATTTCTGCTAACATAAAAGCAGATGAAGAGAGTATATAATGCTTTTGACATATGTTGGAAGTGGGAATGAAAATGCTCTGCTTTTCTGAGCTTAGGTGTGTACAAAAATTCATCACAACTCTTCCAAGCCCATGACTCCATGATGAGAAACAAATTACTTTGGTTTTGGGGAGTCAGAGCTTGCTCACCCCGGGGAGAACGTGCACTCTCTCACATTCAGCGTTTAACCTGGATGGTTTAAACTGCTCCCATCACCTCCAGGAACTGGGGCAATCTGAGCTGAGAGGGCAGGGAAGGGGTGCTGTGCATCCCTGGCCCTGTGATGGCACAGGAGCACATGCAATGCACCAGCTGTCAGTGAGTTTTCTTTGATTTCTCTTTTGGATTTCAGCCCCTGACTGAATCAAAATGGCTTGAATGACTTATAAGCACACTGGTAAGCACACTTAACAATACATAAAAAAGGGTGAGATCCTGTGTAGAACTCAGCTGCAATGCAAGAGACATGTACACCCACAAGTTCACTATAACATTTAATTGAAGCTAAAAAAGGTCAACTAATGCTATAAATTTAATTGAAGATAAAAACCAAGAAGCATCAAAACCCAGAACACGTATATCACTGTTGACATAAATCTGTCCCATGCATAACTATGCACAACACTCAGTAAAACCTGTAGGTCTTCCATGTATGTCTTAGAAGAGAAAAGATATTAATAAGGAAAGCAATTGATTCTGAAAATCTACAGTATTCTAGATCACTCCATAATACACGAGAAGGGATGGAACCTGTCTTTCATTTTAACAAAAAATATCTGAAGACAGCAACATTCATATAAAGCAGAAATATTTATGAAGTGCAAATTTCTGTAACCAAGGAAAAAGCACATATAATTTGTGCTCTACTGAGAAGGTAAAAATTGAAGAAAAAGATGGGGGGGGAATGCTCTAACTACTGTTTACATCTGTCATATTTTGGTAATGTTTTCACCCATTTCAGAGTGTGTTCTTGAAGGTTTTACTTGGGAAGGACTGTAACACTTTAGAAAAAAATTGGTTTTGACCATCTTTGAACAAAAAAAGGAGATTCTAGCAACAATGTAGTAAAAGAAAACTTACTTGCCTGATATAGCCTCCTTTCATTTGCCATGTTGAAACGGTGTATGAAGAATCTTGACTGATCTTTGACAGCACAAAATATATTCACGTCAAAACATGAGGATGATGGGCAGAATGTACTGGATGAAGAATTAGGGCATAAAACTACAGGGATTTGCTAGTCTGGGGGAGAGAAATTACACTGAGTGTTTTGATGGTTTTGGTTTTTAGCTTCACTAGCAGAAGAGTTTCAAGAGAAAGGGAGGAGAAGACATTGTCCTGTAACACTGGTTTGCTTTTCATTAGAGGAGAATAAGGGCATATTCTGATTACCAGGAGAAATAATTAAAGGATTTCTGTATACTCAGAGGTCACAGGATCACTTTGATATGAACCCAAATGCATTCACTGTGCTAGCCATTAGACATCTCTTTTAAAGGAAAATACATAAATACTATAGCTGGTGATGCAATAGTATGGGTGACACTCACTATTCTTTTAATTATTTTTATTGTCTTACTCGAAGCATTGTGGATTTCATTTTATACATTTTCTTTTAAAAAGGGGGAAAAAAAGAGCTAAGTATAGTCAATAGCAAATTTAGTGTTCCTTTTGAAGACCTTAGCTGCTTTCTAAAGCCTTACTAGGAATCAGAGTGAAGGAAAAAAAACCAAACCTGTAACGGGTGGGGTTATTTTAATTTTCTCTTCCCTTGACCCTTTCACTTTCTAGATTTGAGTGCTTTCACCAGGAAATAAATTTCCTTTAATCTAGGCATGAGGACTCTTAATTATATTGGAGGAGCTTTTAATTATGTCATTTCCAATAATGGTGGAACTTCTTTTTGTCTGAGACTAATCAAAGGTAAAAGAACTCACTCAAAATGCACTTTGCAATTAGATCAGAATAGTTTTGTGCTCTGGTGATTTCATGCCAAGCAAACAGCACTTGAAGAATTGGTGGTCTCGCTTGATACATTTTTAAGGTCTGAAAGTTTCCTTTATATCAGGTGGACGTTTATTACATCCACTTACTAATTTCTAATAGTACCCACTGTGTTCCTGTACAAGCTCAGAAGGAAGGCAGAGACAAAAATATTAACCAGACCAAACCACTCAAACTGCCCAGTGCTTCCCCCCAAAAGCACCTGCAAAAAATAAACATTCATTCAGATAATTCACATCTTAATCTAGCCTTCATCAAGTTTTCAGACACCCTGAGGTGGAGGCTGTGCTGGTTTTGCCTGGGATACAGTCAATTCTCTTCATAGTAGCTAGTATGGGGCTATGTTTTGGATTTGTGCTGAAAACAGTGTTGATAACACAGGGATGTTTTCGTGACTGCTGAGCAGTGCTTACACAGAGCCAAGGCTTTTTCTGCTTCTCACCCCACCCCACCAGCGAGTAGGCTGGGGGGCACAAGAAGTTGGAGGGGACACAGCCGGGACAGCTGACCCCAACTGACCAAAGGGATATCCCAGACCATATGACATCATGCTCAGTATATAAAGGTGGGGGAAGAAGAAGGAAGGGGGGGGGGGGCGTTCAGAGTGATGGCATGTGTCTTCCCAAGTAACCATTACGCGTGCTGGAGCCCTGCTTTCCTGGATTTGGCTGACCACCTGCCTGCCGATGGGAAGCGGTGAATGAATTCCTTGGTTTGCTTTGCTTGCGTGCATGGCTTTTGCTTTACCTATTAAACTGTCTTTATCTCAGCCCATGAGTTTTCTCACTTTCATCTTTCCGATTCTCTCCTCCATCCCACCTGGGCGGCAGTGAGCGAGCAGCTGGGTGGTGCTTAGTTGCTGGCTGGGATTAAATCATGACAAGGCCAATGCATGTGATTATAGAAGGCAATAGGAGAGATGTACAAACATTTTCAGAAACAGAAAAAGTAGGTCCTATTAAGCAAACATGCCCCCCCCAAGTTTTATTTTCTCTTTCCTGGAATTTGATTTTAGACATATTACCAAAAGTCAGACTGCACAGAAAATAAGGATGAAATGCTCACCCCCTCTAAAGCTACTAGCAAAAAAGCTCCTAATTTCCTTTCAGGCAAAGATATATGGTAACTAACTTTCCTAGGTAAACATAAGGGATATTCACACAAAAATTTGAGAGATTTTAATTATTCAATTTTCCATAGAATATTCTGATCTTTTCTTGGAGGTATGCTTATACTGCCTTCATATGTACCATTTGATCTTAAGTTTTAGTGTATTTAACATAGTAAATCAGTTCTAATATGTTTCAATAATTCTTGTTCTTAACTCAATTAATAAAATGGCATATGCAAATTAAATTAATCTGATGTTCAAACATAGCACATATAATAGCTTACATGTTTCTACAACCTGTTCTGCTTTTTTTACACAGAGAAAATATTATTTTCACAGTTTCTTTTGAGAATAGGATAGACATAATAAATTCACAAAGTTTAAAGCTCCTAAAAAACTTAGGATTTGAAGCAGGAACCACAGGATTCCTGAAGCATCCATAGTCCTGTCAAAATCCATTTTATATGGTATTCCTCACACAAACAGTTCTTATCAGGTCTGTTCTCAAGTTTCAGTCCTTCATTAACCATGTGACTGTCTGTAAATTCAACATTTTTTCCAGAGAAAGTGGATGAATTAGGCTAATTCATTAGGCTAAAGTAATAATTTTTTCTCACTGAATAAAAATGTGATATTTAGAGTTTGAGAGCTCATGTGTATTTCTGGATGTAGTCCCTTTCAATTTTCCATGCGCGTGCTTTTGTGTTTTTATGTCAAAGTTACATTTATGAACAAATACTTTACCAGTGTTTCAATTTACCTTTCAATTAATTCACTATATCAAAAAAGATTAGCTTATACAAAACCAGATTGTGTTCTAATTCTACGACTGTATCATGAACAATCTTTGCACCTTGTTAAAAAAACATAAGCAGTACTCTGGCCTGGCCAGTTTCTTTTTCTCTGTCACCCTGAAGTATTTGCACCTTGCAGAAAGGGAATTGCCTTGGCCACTGAGGAGTCCTAAACTAATGGCAAAATAATTGCTAACAGCTGGAAAAGAAGACCTTTCAAGCTGTAACATTTGGAGATAACCTGCAGGGTATAGACATATACAGCAGTGCAGGATGCAGTTATCATTTACTGTACATGTCTCATTGTTTCCATGTATTTGGGATGAACAGAATCAAATCTCTCCTGTGAAATGGAAACACTGTTGTTCCCATGAGGAAATGGGATTTAAATATTCTTCTTACTCAACTTACAGTAACATTCCCTAAATAAGCTGTTTAATTAGCTGGGGGGGAAAAAATAAATCTCATCTTCCTGTAATATATACTTAGAATCATAGAATCATAATTTAGATAAATTGTCTATAACTCGTTTTTTCAGGCTCTTTTTTTACCTGAGTTATAAGTGTAAGAAAAAAGCCTCTGATAATTTTTGTAACTTACAAAGTCTCGGACATGAAGTCACAGATTTAATTTAGATGTGCAATGTAACAGCGTTTTAGAAAAACAGAAAGAGATTTTTTCTTGAGATCTGTGGTTAGTCTTTTCTAAAAGATGAAGGTCCTTTAAACTAAATTCTATACCAAAAGAAGTTTAATTCATTTTTACATTATTTGGCAGTGCTGGGTTTGACTATTTGATATAGCTTTTACATAATGAATTCAACATATCCATGAAATACAGGATGCTCCTTAAAGCTAGGGATAAATGGAGATCCTGCTCAATACTGGTGGAAATCAGATGAAGGGATAAGATCAAAAATGTGTAAAAGGGTTCCAAAGTGTTGTTAAAATCTGATATTAGTAGTAGGGCTGGTACAAAAGAAGGTGAAAATATCCTACAGGAAAAATTGAATGTCTTGTAGGCTAGAACTGTACAAATGGAGTATTACAATTAAAAGGTCATACATTCAATGACTGATATGAATTTCTGCTGTAAAGTAGTGGCTAGCCAGCAGAAAATGTCAAAGGAACATTACAGAATGACTATAACTGATTTGTCAGCGGGACTATGACCTATTGGTATGTAAAGGCTGTGAAAAAGGCAGAAGTGTCTGGAGGACAGAGCAGACAAGGTATTTCCTCTCATTCTGACTGCATAGCATTTTCTGTGGCATATCATACGATGGTAAGCTATCTTATAAAGTGGTGGAGAGAGCTTATTGAGAGGACCATATGAAAAACTGGACATGTCAATTAAAGAAAGATGGAACTCATAAGGAACTGGTGCTAAAAAAACCTAGAATGGTGCTCCGTGGCACGGAGAGATAAAACTAAAAAGGCCTAATTGGTTTAGCTTGGTAAAATAAAAGCTGAGTAAGTGTATGAGCATCCTCTTTAATCAACATATCGGGAACCAAGTCTAGGAAGAGTAAGTTAAAAAATAACTTTGGCAGAATAGTACAAGAACAAAAAAGGATCTGTGGGACATGGTATCTGTAAGTTATAAGGTTTCAACTATCAGGGCAGTGAGATTCTGAAATGATTTATTAATAAGGAATAGTTGGTACCAAAAAGCAACCTGTTTTTAAAAACAATGGCATAAAATATGCCTGCTGGGGTGTAGTCTCACAGGACTGAAAAGAGAAATGTTCGGAATGAGACCTCCGTATTACAGAAGCTCAGCTGTGGGATAGTGTCGAGAAGCTCAGAGGTCTCGCTGGCAGGTTCCCACTGGCAGCGTTAACGCTTGTCTTCGTGAGCACAAAGGTCCTTTTCGAGCAGCCCTGCGCCCATGGCAGTTTGGTCTTACAGAATAGAATTTCAAGGCTTGAGGACAGCAGTTTGGGAAAGTAGGCCCTGTGAAGAAAACAAAATGTGGGCTCCAGGTTTAACTGCATGTATTTCAGATGGTGAAAATTATGACCTGGCACACTCACTGGCGTGGGAGATCAGGATTTACTGATTACAGACTATTCCCCTCTGTCCTCCCACACATGAGATCTGTGATCTTTTTCTGATTTATTCACACAGAATATTCTAGCTTGCAATGCAACTATCAGGTTGCTCTTAGGTAACATTAAGGACATACAATTATGAATCAGAACATTCACATTTCTTGCCAGGAATTGACACAATTCTCACAAGATCAGAGATGAGCAATTTGATCCTGTTATCTATTCACTCTATGTGTCAAATCAAAGTTAGCAGATGACCCAGCTAAAAATAGAAATGTTACATACTGAATAAACATCCTAATAAATTACCTGCCAGCAACCATTGAAAAAATTATTACATTTGGAAACACTGAAATCACCTAAGTTGTCAAGTAAGCTAAATTTATTTATAAATGATTCATCAAATCTCAGTCCATCGTATCTGTTATGGATATTAGATCATTTTTCTGATTTGTACATATTCATATATTCTACATACTTTTAGCTGATGGAATTCTATCATTTCAAAAAGATGGGGAATGCCAAAAATGCACACTAGAGTAATACTAATCTAAAAAAATAGGACTTTTTAAGACCAGCAGTAAATGCATTCCTAAAGGGACCGATGGGCAGAAATCCTAGTATTTTACACTCCTGTAGTAAACACTGTAATGAGGTCCCAGTTCAGGACAAATATATAGAGAACTGCCTCACTTTAGAAACACACTTGCTAATTCCTTCCTCAACAGCAGTCATAGCATAGCTGTTCATGTATAATGGATGGCTTTGCAAATGCGAATGAATTTCATGTGTCTGTGTGTGTGAGACAATAGCTTTCAGCCGTTAAATGATAGACGAGATCTGACATCACCATAAATAAAACAAAAATTAGCGAAGTATTCAGTACATTTTAATGTTTCTTTTTATTCCTGTTTTTATCAGAAAAAAATATTACACTTCTCTTTCCCAAGAAATAGAATACACTACTGTGCCTTTATTTACCTACAAAGTTCTCTGTGCAAAATAGGATATTTCATAGCAAAAAAACCCCTGATATTGCCAAAAGCTTTTTAACTATTCTGGCTTGTACCTGAGTGACTGCTTTTATTCCTTTGCTGTCAATGCATTTTTAATGTTTTTAAATTGCCTTGTTCTTACTGACTTAGGCTGAAATTCTGCTGGCACCATCTGTGGAGGCTTGCCAAATAGTGGTTAATTTACCACTGCTGATTTCCCAGTGGAAGAGGCAGGTTTTCCCAATCTAACTTACTGCACATAAGAGCAAGAGGGCAGGAAAATCAGGATACTGGGCAATTACAACAAAGAGAACTAAGTAAAGTAAGGAAGTAGGTATTTCTGATGTGAGGTGCAACAATTTTCTGCCAAAGAGGTAGAGACTATGCTTCCATCTCCTCAGCCTGTCCCCATCCTGTTTCCAAAGGACAGGAGCAATAACAGTACATCAGTAATGTCTCATATCTGTGACAATACCTGTTCATTAGCCATACACAGTCACAAAACAGCTGATCATAATTGATTCTAAATCTCTATAATATAATTTTGAAATATTGGAGATAATTCTGCAGTCTTCCTCTGAGATTTGATGCCAGAAAATTATTTCTTAGAGCTTAAAGCTGGAAGGGGACAGACCTCTAGTTAGATCTCATATGACACAAGATATTAAATTTCATCCAGGTAGCCAGCAAGAAGGCTAAATATTTTAGTTAGAGTAAGTAATTTCATGAGACTGAACTGTGAGTCACAAGCAGGGGATGAGACCTGAAGATCTACTCACAACAGGGAACTGATTAGGCAAGATACACACAACTGAACAGAAGAAGAAAATCATATCCCACTATAAACCATATCCTACAATGAAACAGGATATTTCCTTGTAACAAAAAAATATGGCAATTAATAGGAAACCAAATATGCAAGTAAGGTTAGCTGAGCAGCTAACGAAAAGGTCCTTTCACCTGCCTTACTTCATAAAGACTCATGTCCTATGACATCAGAATTTTCTCTGAAACTCCTGATGATGTATAGCTTCTTTCAGCCCTCATTGATTCCTATATGTTCTGTGTGCTTTTAGTAATTCAAATCAGGTGCGGTGGGTTGACATGGCCACCAGCCAAACACCAACACAGCCACTCACAGAATCACGGACTGGTTGAGGTTGGAGGAGACCTCTGGATATTATCTGCTCCAACCACCCTGCTCAAGCAGGGCCACCTACAGCCAGTTGCCCAGGACCATGTCCAGATGCCTTTTGAGTATCTCCAATGAGGGAGACTCTACAACCTCTCTGGGCAAACTGTGCCAGTGCTCAGTCACCCTGGCAGTGAAAAAATGTTTTCTGATGTTCAGAGGGAACCTCCTGTGTTTCAGTTTGTGCCCATGGCGGCTTGTCCTGGCACTGGGCACCATTGAAAAGAGCCTGGCTCCCTCCTCTTTACACTTTTCTGTCACCTTCCTATACCTTACATACATTGATAAGGTCCGCCCCTGAACCTTGTCTTCTTGAGGCTGAAGAGTCCCAGATGTCTCAGCCTTTCCTTATATGAGAGATGCTCCAGTCCCTTGGCCATCTTAGTGGCCCTTTGCTGGACTCTCTACAGTAGCTCCATGTCTCTGGACAGTGGGGATCCTGGAACTGGCTGAGAGCTCACTCACTCCCCTCTGCTGTGGGATGGGGAGAAAAGAGAAAGAAGGCAAGAAGATGTATGGATCAAGATAAGGTGAAGCAAAAGCTGTGCACTTCAGCAAAACAAACAAAAAAAGGCACTTGTCCAGCCATGCCCTGGAAAGCAAGACGTCAGTACTCACTACAGTTACTTGGGAAGAAACCGTAACCCCAAATGTACCCCCATACTCTCCTCTCCTTGAGCTTTTATTGTGGAGGGTGACATCATATGTGATGGTATAGCCCTTTGGTCAATTTGGGTCCTGGCTGTGTCCCTTCCGAACCTCTTACCCACTCCCAGCCTACTCGCTGGGGGTGCAAAGTGGGAGAAAGAAAAGACCTTGATGTTGTGCAAGCACTGCTCAGTAACAGCCAAAACACTAGTGTGTTATCAACACTGTTTTAGCCGCAAAACCAAAACACAGCACCATACAGGCTGCTGTGAAGGACATTAACTCCACCCAGCCAGATCCAGTACATCAGGTAACAGCAGTTATGAACAGAAAGACTTTTTACAGGAACATTCTTGAAACAAAAGCATGAAATGTGTGAATATAAACAAGTGAATGGGGATATTTGGCATGTTTATGACATAATTCATCCTGAATGTGCATTCTACCTGAATATAAATCTAAACGGATCTGTGGGATCAAGAACTTTCTGGAATCAGAACTGATCACAACATGGAAAAAGAAACATCCACAAAGCACTTAGCAGATCCTGAGAAAACTTACAAAAATAAATCCTTCCTCACAAGTCTTGCTTTGCATCCTGACCTTCACTTACTTGTCCGACCTCAAGATCAAATGAGCTTTCTAAAGTGCTTGCTTAGGGAAGACTATTCTCCTGGCATTTATGCTTGATTAGATATGACTGGGGAAACTCCCAGATAAAAAAGCCAGGTCCATGCTTACCTGTTGTTGCTGGAAGCTTAAAAGTTCCTGACACAAACTTCTAGAATTAAGGACTGCAGTAGCAAGCATAGGGAAATATTGTAAGCTGAGCAACCGCCACCTAATTTCTTGATATTTTTCCCATGACTCAATTTGTCTTTTTGACCTGAATTCTGATGGCTAAGGGCAAGCCTATCCAAGCCTTATCAACAAATGGATGCAGAATGAAGCATCAGCCCATACTGATGTCACTGCCCTTCATTTTGCTTTTTTCCCTCCCTTTTTATTCTTCTAAAGTCCTTTCTGCTAAGCTCAATAATATTTTTCTTTAGAGTACTGTGACATGTCACTTCTAGCAAGTGTACTTGTGATTCTCACCTAAAAAGTGCATTTCTGATTGCACTTTAAAATGGATTGCTGTTTTAATGGCACCATTTATGTAAGAACAATTCAGCAGCACACATTAAGACAAGTCTTTAAACTAAACTGAAACAATGCTTGGTTCAGAAATTCAGAACCAATTATAGACTTTTTGTGTATTAAAATCTGGTGCTTGGTCATTGAATGGAATATTTTACAGAGCCTGACTGATTTGATTGAATAAACTGTTATGAACTGTGCATCATCTCACTTGTGACAGGCTTACTTTCCAGACTAGAAAAGCCCGGCTTGCAAATTATGGAATTCTTGATTCTGGATTTGGGAAACTTAAATGAAGAAGATTCAAATGTGAATTTGTGTGTTATGATTAATGAAGGAAAACTAGGTTTAATAAAATTCACTATCAGTTTTAATGACATAAAAAAGTAGACCACTGCAAATGAAAAAACTTGCATTTTCTGAAAAAGGCTTTCACTGTTAGAGGTGGAACTGAAAAAAAATTAGTGATCTTGTAACTGAAGGCTGTACCACACAGCAGGTGAAGAGGCCAGATTATATTGATTTAAATTCTGGAAGTTCTATATTTTAGTAATTGCATTTGCAAAACCAGTTTATATGTATTTATCATTCATTTATATTTGTGTAAAATATTTTATTTTTCCATACCTTTTAATTGTCTATAACAGCACCCACTTTATATCTGCAATAATGATCACGCTGGGGACTGGTGTACATCTAAAACTACTAAATCAGGGAAGTTATAGTAGCACTAATAAGATAATACACATGTAGTTGAGATTTGGACATTGCTTTTGTTTCCTCCAGTTCATATATTTTGTGGGCTTAACTTGAGATGTCTTAATCTTTTGGAGACCATATATAGTTAAACTATTTTCCAAAGCTTGCTTTCTTTTTGTGCCTGTGATAGTTTAAAGCATGTGGTTAAACTTTTGTCTTTAATGTTAGCCATGGACAAAAGATATGTCTTTCAACTAGTGGTAAATTGTAAGTGTCAGAACTTCATTAGAGGAAAAATAGCAGCCCTGAAAAGGCAACAATTGTGTAGTTAGTAATTCATAAGGTTGTTGTCAATTATGTGCAAGGTAATGTAAGAATAACAGTGGAGGAAGACATTAGAAATGAAAGCAGAGTATTAGATGGTCAAGTTCATTCCTCCAGTGAAGAGAAAACTTTTCAGTGTCTGCTCAGTGTAACACTGTTCTTTAGCCAAAAACCTTTAAAGAAACTTTCTCGTAATAAACAACTTCCACTCTTAAAAACTTTATCTGATGCTGGAGATTTGCGTGAAGTAAACGTTCTTCTGACTTAGTGCAGCGATAAAAGACACATGAGTCAGACCTCTCCCTTTAATAATTCAAAGGTATTCTCCTTTCTTTAGAAGCAGCTCTCATTTGTTCTTCTATCTATCTCACAGGTGACCTTAAGGCTGTTTCCTTAAATATGCAGCTTTTTGTGGAAGGTTATTCAACTCTTTTCTGGCTGCTTCTGTGAAATACTCAGAAACAACCATTGCTACATGTAGAACGAAATACTATGTGTTTCCTATACAGATTTTTTTATTTAAGATTAATTCAGAATGGTAGTTGTTGAGATTATTACACGTGGATTTGATTTATTCTACTTTTTCATTGTAGCCTGCACCAATTCCTTCATGTAGATTCAATAAGTACTACTCTCAGGAAGCTCTGTCCCAGTGTAGGGGAGAATAATATAAGTACATATGGGAGCATGAGATCATTGCACATAAAGTGGGATTTGTCTGGTTCTGGAATGAAAATAAAAGGCATGAGACTGGGTATCTATCTTCTTGTTCAGATCTATCAAGCTCTCAAAAAATCAAAGAATATCATATTTAATTGGGAAATAATATGGACAGATAGTTGATGATAATCATTAAGTAATGCCATAAGCTCACAGTTGCACTCCCGTAGAATATGACAAGCAACCAATATTTTATGAATAGAATTTGCCGTGTCTGTGACAAATTTTAATGTTTGGTTCGTTGCCAAACATTGGTCTTTACACGGTGACCACTGTATTTATGGAGTTATGATGTGACCATAACACAACTCTGATATTGGTAAATCAGTCGGAGTATGAGAATGTTAATCTATTAATACTGAATGTGGTAGGCTTTCCTTTTTTCCTTTTTATCTTTTCTGGTTTTCACTTGCTAGTTTTTTGTCGTAATAGTACTAGGTACAAAGAATTCCTTTTAGGTTTAAAGCAAGTTCAGTATAGCTCTAACAAATCAAAGTCATCCCAACTGTTGTTCTAGCCATCTTGATTTGGCAGTCATAAAACATTTAAAAATATGTGCCAATGTGAAATGCAGTTTCTCCTTGTTTTTTTTTCCTACTCAAGATTGGCAGTTCATGTTAAAAAAAAAAAATTAAAACCAAAAAACTGGAAATACTCAGGAGGGTTGAGAAATCTTAAGTTCAAAGGCTGTACCACAGTAGAGATGTAGAGATTTCCTTTTAAAACTTCTAAAAAGTTTTATATACCTGAGAAATAAACTCTCTACATTCACTTATAGGCTATGGAAATATGGGGTTGAGAATCTGAGTCAGGTGCATACATTAACTGCTCCTCACATGATTTTTTTTAATGCTTGAGTTCCTGTTTTAATTTGGGGTTAGGGAAAGGTACCAAATTAATTAAGCAGCAACATAATACATCCCTTATAGACAGGACGTAGGTTGAATACTTCCATAGTGGTGATTCCTAGTAGGACAATTACTGCTAATAAACTTTGAGCTGAGTAAACCTGATAAACACCATGGCAGAGTAATTTCTTCAATTTCTTCCACTAGGAAATTACTTACACCTCCTGCCTGATATGTGAGCATCACAGAGGTAAAAATGGAATCTGTAGATACTCTGAAATTTCTTTTCATAGTATAACTTTTATTTTAATTTTTCTTACAAGTTTGTCTTCTGGAATAAAAGTAGCTATGCTAAGATATCACTTCATATAGTAGTTGAAGGAAAAAGTGAGATCTGTATTTATAATTCATTCTGAGATCCTTTCAAGGTCCTTTGAAGTTTTAGAACTCAAATATTAGAGACCATCCTCTGGAAAAGGATAGAACTTCAAAATCTACCACCAGATCATTAACAGCAATAGACTAATTAGAGATACAAAGATTAAACCCCCCTTTTATTAGGTCATATTCACTGTTAACATTGGGAAGCCACCAAGTGAAACAGTCTCTGATGAAAACTTTTCTCCTTCTCTGAAACAATTCTGCTCTATTTTAAAAATGAATCTGAAGGAGCACAGGAAGAGTCACGTTAGACTTGTAAATGAACAGGCTTTGTTTCTTTGTAGTAAGGATATCATTAGGTCTTTTATAAAATTACCAGAACTTTTTTGCCCTCAGAAAAGATGCTTAGGTAGCCTATTCTCCAGACTACAGCTGATTCCAGTCATCACATTCAGTGTCACGCTTTCTTACTAGTTTTCACCAAAGCAATTTTCACATTACATATTTAATTTACTTTGAAGCCTGACTGGGCTAATACAATATTTGGTATTAATGGTTGGAGGCTCCATCTCCCATTGATCTTATGAATTAATAATTTCAAGTCTTCTGCTTGCACTTTAATTCACATAGCAAGGTAAGAATGCTTTTTGAACCACAGATAACTCTATTGCTGCTTGTATTTTTGACTGGATTGTATTCAGGGCTGATGTACCACTGCAGAATATCCTGAGGAACAGTGGTAAGCTTTTTCCCCTTATTACTCAGAATATATGTACAGGTTCATTTCTGACAGGTTGTATTATATAAAACATACAGTGTCAAATCATCTTTCAGGCAATCTAACAACTACCATAGCAGGACCGTGTGTCAGTTCTCAGGAATACTAATATTTACTGTCTGTTCAGAAATCAGATTTGGTGTGCATAGAATGAGCAGCAGCGTAAAAGCTTTCAGTTACTGTCTGTCCGATGATTTTTCCACTCCATTTTTCTTCCAGAGACACTGACCCAGTAATAACAAATGAGATAATAGACATCATGGCAGGCAAAACTGACAACTTACAGCTTTAAGGAGTTTTCCTTCAGAAGTAAAAGTAAATAAAACATTTCTTATATTTTAATTCTCCCTACGAATATTGCAAGAAACAAGACAAGCTCGCCCAAACAGCTGTGCCTGAACCAGCTCCCAGAAACTGTCAGGTCCAGTGCCCCATCTCCTCTGCAGGGAGTTCCCATGACAACGCCTTTAGCAGAAGTAAAAGGAATTACAGATAGATATTTAATCCCTCCCCCCGCTTCCCCTCCTCTCTGTGCCGGTTCAGAAAAAGTGTTGCTCTCTAATCTTTGGGGCACTGAGAATTGCCATTGGGCTACCCAGCTTCATTTGCTCTGTTTGTTGCATTTGAAAAGCATGTCCTAGTTCCCCTCTGTCTCTTGGGTGTCTGATTTACAACATCAAACAAGAAAAAAGAAGCAAAGGAGACTTTCAAGAGTGAAAGATGTTGTGGGGGGAAGATGCTAACCCAGAGCTGTCTTCAGTTCAGGCACTTGAAAAACACAGCATGTTTAATTTTTTTTTTTTAATTTTTCTGCAATTTTCCAAGGAGCCTGGCTGTAATCATTAAAGATAAGACATCGCACACGAAATGTAGCAGCTAGAAACATGTCTGCAGAATATTGGCAGGTGCTCAGGTTTTTTCTCAGTGATTTGTGCTCTGATGAGATTGATGGTTGCTCTGGCCATATTTGGCAATTGATAAAGGCATATAACTTCAGCAATTACCTGTGAGAAAATAACCTAGACCTAGGTGAATTTATCGGAGAATTTCACAAAAATATCATCAAACTGTCACTTGAGAACTAATTAGCTTTTTTTTTCGGCATGTGGCTCTACTGGAAAGAAAAGCACAGTGACTGGCATATGACACAACTCTTGCACAGGCTGTGGTTTCAATAAGAGCATAAATGCTAGGTGGTCTTGCACAAAGGCGCAGCAGATTGCTCATGATGGGCCTGATGCCAGCCGTGGTGAAGTAGGTGAGTATCCTTTCCAACCACGCTGGGCTCTGAGTCAGGCCCAGGAAGAATATGTGCACAGCCCAGATGTAATGGAGAGGACCAGGACAGCAGAGCTGGCTATGCCCACGCTGTGAGAAGAACAGACAACTCTCCTCTTTCTCTTTGTTTTGGCTCAAGGTGTGTTTAGCCCTGTAGTGGGCTTAGGATTCCTGCTCTGCCCCTGGGCCTGGATTTTCTTCCAAGTGGCATCTGAAGAAGTGAGAACAGATAGCCAAGACTTAGATGCGAGGATGCTTAAGACACAATCTGTCCTCTTTAAGAGAGTTGGAGTGTGCTCTCAGGCTCCTGCAGTGCAGTCTGGGACAGCACCAGGGGCCACGCTTTGCTGCCGTAAGGTACTGTGCTAAGTCCGAGGATGTCCACGCTGTGCTAAGACTGAGGATGCTTCAGGTTTATGTTTCTGAGAAGTTAATGACTTAGTTGGAAGATGTTATGCAAGAAGTAGGCTATAACCCTTACATCAATGTACGAGACTCATCGTTTCATTTTTAAAATTATAGAAAAAGGGAAAAACAGAGGATCAGCAGTACCGTACCATGCTGCTCTGCAGTGCTTCTCAATGGCAACGTTTCAGGTAGCTCTTCTCATCATCCCACTGGATGCTCACATGTAGCTTTCACATCCCACACAGCTCGTGTGTAATAACAGAGATGTCAGCAACCGCCTTTTCTGACCTCAGCCTCACGCTGCAAACAGACATGAATCCAAGCACATATATTCAATTTTAACATGCTGACCCATGAAGAAATTTAAGATGAAAGGGCCTTGAAAAGATAACTGAAGAATTTTGCAACATCCAGTAGAAATTACCAAAACCCTATATAACAGAATGGCAGTATCTACAAGAGAGACTGTATTAATAATTTTTGTAGGAAGTTTAATGCTTTCAACTTAAAAGTATACTTGAACTGGGACTGCAGAAACTGTATGAAAGCAATTAATTTGTTGGTTTTGTTGTTTTAAAAACTATTCCTGAAACTTTGGTAAGTTCTGGGATTGTTTTTATCCCCAAAAGAGCTTCTACCTTCATTTGTTACCTCAGTGAATAGCATGCATCTCCTCTTTATCACTCTCTTGTAAAGACAGTGAGAACCTGGCTTGGAAGCAAGCCCACGCCAATACCAGATTCCAGAGCCCTGGGCCAAATCCTGGAACTTTTTGAGCAGAATTTCTCTGCCACTATTACAAGGAATGAGGAAAATTTTTTTTTTTTAAATGAATGGAAGTTACCACTGATTTAAATTGGTTTCAGAAATTCTTAAATAAGTAGGAAAGGTAAGAGATTTTTCTTGCTGTAGGAACTTTCAATAAAGCAAATATGTATATTCAGTGCATACCACAGTTTAGCCATATATATTCTAGCTACGGTGTTAAGACTGCTAATCATCTTCTTAAATTCAGAATGCCTCTTTCTTCAAGGGTTTGAAAAAACAGCTCCATTGCATAGTACAAGTGTTGGCCTTGGTTAAAAAAAAGTGCACCTGTCTCCCTGCCCAAATCCTGCTTTGAGCATCTTAAAAATCTCCCTTTGTTTCTTTCATTTCATTTAGTTGCTGCCCAAAGTAATTGTCTCTGTGCATTCAAAATCCTTTACAGCTGGTTTTGCATTATTGTGCAGCCTTTGTCTTTTAACCCAATTATCAAGTCAAAAATTGCTAAAATGTCTCCTGGCAAACAATTTGCCTTTTAATTCTGAAGAAGTCTGCTGCTTTCCAAACACAGTTTCACATGTGAAGTGTCTCCTCTGGTCCTCCACTGACTCAACCTTTTGTCTGCTACTGTTTCAACTAAAGAGAGCACTTGGAACAATGCAGCACATGGAGGCTTTCCCCTTCCCTTGACAAATGCTGCAGGTCAAAGAAGTGCTGTGAAGATTAAAAAGAAGATGATGATGATAAAACAGATGCTAGCAGTGCAATAAAGATCTTATGCACTCTAGACCACCAATAATAATGATGTATATCCGTGTGATAGGAACATCTCACCATCCTATAAAATGTCAAACATTCTGTTCATCTCATAGTGCATATAAACAAACAATTTTTTTTTCCCAGTATAGTTCACCAGAAGTTCTTCTATTATTCATGTATGAGCACTAACTGGAATGAATAAAATACTCTCATGCAGTAATAAAAGTAATGAATCATGCAGTAAGGTTTAGGCACAAGGGCTTAGGCACACCAACAAGTTACTCTGTGTCAGCTGATTCATGAGAAGTGTGCATACATACACTTAATTCACAGCATATATAAACTTAATCCTCTTTCACAGACTCCCATAGAATGTGTTAATTCATTTTTTTTCAGTCAAAGCTACTTGATAGACTTTTTTTGCAAAAAACATCTTTTGCAGTTCATTTTTGGAGGAAAAACTAAAATTATTTGTTTGGGTTTTTTCCTGAATTTCTTTAGATAACATTTTTAACAGAAATTTATTTTCTTACTAGCACTAGTAACTACAACATTTCCAGAACAAGTATATTCCTCCTTACTACATCTATTCCCTGCTTTTGGGTGTAACATGCTGCTTACTTATTTTAATTTGTGTATTTTGAAAAATATCACCTTAAACTTTTTCTGTTTTCAGTAAAGTAGATCCCTTATTGTCACTCTTATGGCTATGTTGGCTTTTGTTTAAGATCTCTCTGTATATGACTTGTAATGTATTTAGTGGCATCAAGTATTGAGGATTAATTTTCTATGTCATGTCACAGGGAGTTCAAACGATGATTGAATCTAAAGGCTTATGAACTGAGTTTACCTATCCCATTATTAAATAGAAACATTCCTTTTAAATCTTAATAATCTTTGCTTTAAATTTAGCTTTTTTTAAAAAAAAAAGAAAGTAATTTATTGACACAAGACAGTTTATGTAACTGTAGAATACAGTAACGGATATAAAACCAGCATATTACTAACAGGTCAAGAAAAATATTTGGTAATTGCTTTCTTGCTGGTGGTGTTTTTATATTTATGAGAAGCAATGAAAGTTTCATACTTTCTCTGTTGTGATTTGTAATACATAATTTTCTTTTCCAAAATAAAAATTAAATGAATATTAACCTTTATTCTTAGCTTTGATTTCTGGACAAAAGAATAACCAAGGTATTTTTTTTTCTTCTTTTCTTCCCTAAAGTTTATGGCTAGGGTATCTTCTACTTGTAGATTTAAAATGCTTCAGGTTTTTTTCAACTTTATATGAACAACGAGATATTTTAAGCAGTTGAATCTTGTGCATTGCTATTTTTGTTCTTCCTCTTTGGAATTATTAAAGGTTTTATCTTTATTACATACCTCTGGGCTTGCTCCAAGGCCTATAGTTACCAACTGAAAGATTCTCTGTCACATATATCTTTTTTTCATGCTGTGAATTGATGCTTCAGGCCTGGAAAATCAGGTGGCTGAAACAAGCTCAGCAGATTCTTGAGTACCTTTAAAACCAAAATCAAACCTTAATAATCTGTGTCTGGTTTCTAAATAGTGCCATATATACTAAGTTAGAAATTCATTTCATAGTGAGACCATTAAGAAACTGATATATTAAAAGATGATAATAAGGTCATTTTACTCTTGTGCCCAATTCCTTTCTCGTGGTCTTTTTAGCTAGTTTAATCCTCTCCCTGGCAATGGATTTTGGGTTAGGGGGAGTGAGGGGGGGTTGCCTTTTTTCAGCTGGCATCCTGCCTTTCTTTTCCCAATACACCTAGAATACACCAAGTGCTTTATGTTGGCCTCTAATCAAAGGGTGTCAGGCTGCTGATAAAACACTTGTACTTTACCATCTCACTATTCTTCCATAGCTTGCAAGTGAGCATTGGTCTTCAGTGTCAGAGTAACATATTTGCTTTTAGGGGACTGATTCATAAAAGTTGTTTACCTCATTTACATAGCTTTCCCACAGGATACTCATGCAATGTTGAACAGATTTTTTTCAAGCTCTCAAAAATATTAAAGATTCATGTAACTTTTGTATAGGTACTAATCTGACATTGCATTAGTACTAACATTCTCTTTTGCAGGCAAAACCACTATAAAATTGCAAGTTAGTATGCCTAAACTGTAAACTCTTTGGAGCCAGGGATGGTCTACTTTATTTCTTGTATAATGTCTAATACAATAGTGTCTCATATGTTACTGGAGATGGCAATAGCTTTCACGTTAGAATTAACTAATTGTAAATGTAGACTTAAAAGTTTATTGCAAACCTACAGTCTTACATCAAGGGAGATAAAGAAAAAGACAGAATCAAGGCTTTTTTATTCTCATGTTTATCATGAATTGTGTGTATTCTATTTCTTTTCTCACCATTTTATAGTGCCAAAAAAAAAAAAAAAATTGCACTAAGAAGCATTTTTAAGATCTCCAAATGTCTTCTCATGAAGGAAATGGCAAAAAGCCCTGAAGTGATATCATGAGCTATAATTATGTGTTTGCTTGCTAGTTTGAAGTCTGAAAATGATGGCTTTCAGAGAAAAAAGGAAGACAGAATATACACAATGTGACCATTGTTCTCCTCATCGATAAGCAAAATAAACTTCTAAACCTAGTGGCTGAAACATCATTAGTTTCCTAAGGACATCTCTATAGAAAGGCGTGTGCCTCTGTTACGGATCTATGTCTCAACACATCTACCTTATTCTCTAGTAGCATAGCAGCTTGGAGCCCAGGACTACTCTGAAAGGGATGTCCTAAAAAGTTGTTAAAAAGACGTATTGAACAGTCGTCTCTAGGGCTGGCAGGAGTCTATCATGTGCAGAACCAAAGAAGTAAGATCTGTGCAGAAAAAATGTCCTGTGTTAGAAAAAACATTTAAAAGTCAACATCAGTGAAGGTAGGTTCTAGGGTACTGACAGTACATGGGTAAACAAAGGACTAATATCTACTAGAAAGCTGTAGAGATAGTATCAATATTGTCTCTGAGATCTATTCAATAAAATGTTTTTCATTAATGAGAGATGGGAAAGAATAATATAGAAAATACAACCCCTTTCAACAGTGTCATAAAGGAATATTTAAGTTACTGTTTTAAAATTTTAAGGATTATATTTATTTGTCTGTTGCATGCAGGTACAATTCCCTCAACAGTGAAGATAATTAAGGATGTGAGTTAACAGCAGAGCAGGTCCCTGGAAGAATCTTAAATTTTGGTAGTGAAACAAAAATTACTTAACACTAGACTCATAAGAAACAGTGGATTATGTCAAATGATGTTGATTTATTGTCTCTAATACCAATTAATCACTTTTTTATGGCAAACTTACGAAAGAAACTAAATGAATTGCTTTCTTAATGTAGTATTATCTTTCATTAACAATAAACAGCTGAGATTACTGGAGGATTTGTGCGGTAATGGGAGCAATAATTTGCAAGAAATGAAAGTAATCTACATTACTGCTGGATTTTAGCTGTAGAATTTAGCTTAGGTAAATTATTAATGCTATTAAATTGTTAGAGAAAGTCATGTGAGAATCAGTTACAGATTTCAAACATGGATTCATTCAGTCACATAGTGCTGAAAAGGACAACCCTGAACTACAAGAAAGTAAGCAAGCTGTGCAGCACTGCACAAGTGCTTGTTTAATTTAGGATATTTAGCAATGTTTAATTTAAAAGGGGATTTGAGAACCTGTTGCTTTCTGATAACAAATACTAGAGATGGTATGGAGGGAAGAACTCAGAATAAGGAGGTCCCATTTCTAATTCTGTCACTGATTGCTCTTAATAAATCTCATCTGAATTCCTTCCTTTCTGTAACACTCGTATACCACTTGTACAACAATGTAAGAATTTTAAAAACATGCAAAAACAGTAGCACTGTCTATTGCTGCAAATAGTTGAGTCCCAGTAAAGATGCCCATCAGCTGAGCATGATTCAGGTACACTGAGCTCTCTGTTTGTGGAGAGGATGGGACTTAAGTCCAGTTGAACCATAAAGGGTGTCTGGATTTATTAAAACTTCAGCTGTAACTAAGTCACAGCTACGATAAAACTTTTCATGTGGGGGCTTGTTTCAGGAATCAGAGACCTGTAACATGTTACTTAGCATAGTAAACATAGATGTATACATACATACAAACATGCGCACACACCCACACACGTCTATATGTGTATGTATGTGTATACTGAAGTAGTAGTGAACTCCATTGAAATAAATGCTACTGCATGAATATGTAGACCAGTAGTCTTTAGCAAGTCACCCTTGCAGTTTGTCCTCACCACTTTTTTTCCAAGTCTTATTTTACTGTTTGCAGCAATTATTAACTCTTGCTCCCCTTTACCTGTCATTATTCTCCTTTGCTGGCTACTTATTTCAGCTTTAGAAAGACAGTTTCCTAAGAGAGATTAGTTGACCTTAGCATCCTCAAAGTGGTAATATTGGCAGTAATTGATATTTCTGAGGGCTTCTCTTGTTCTGTATGAGAGGCTGTCCCCCATACATATCTATAAAATTTGCTTCTAATGGCCCAGAATTCAGCTTAATACTCCATTATGAAAGATATTTAGCTGCCTCTTTTTCTACATAGTCAAGACGTATATCTCACACCCATAGGGAACAAAAGGTCTCTGTATAGTTGCAATGCTGCTCTTAACGGTAGTTTACAATTAAAAATTGTCTACCAGAGGTTGTAATGCACGTGTCAATTTTCTCCTTCAACCAGTTTGTATTCTACCAGTCAGCCAGTTTATGTTAATTCAGTTATTTTATTTGCAGAAACACTTTAAATTGTGTGGAACCTAAAAAATTTAAGATTTTGTAGACTGAATCAGCAGTTCAAAGGAAATATTTTCCTTCACATTTTGATATAAATGCATATTGTCCAACAGAGCTCCCCAACAAATAAATTCTGTGTTAGTTCAAATGTTCATGTGGTCACCAGGTGTCATTTCAAGGAAGACTATGTTGAAATAATCCAGGTTGGAGTGACACAGACTGTGCTAAATTCATCAGAGCACATAGGTAAGGAAAAAAAGTATCCACAGCTGCTTGGCCAAATACAAATGAAGCTAATTTCCTTAAGTAACCATCTATATGTTTGGGACATGCAAGATTCCAAACATGTGGAAATAAGGGTTCTTCTGAGTTGGAGAAGCATCACTCCAAAAAATAAAATGCTTGCCAGCTTTAATACCAGACTTGTGAAAGTCTGAAATAGCTGATGGCTTCAAATCCTTCTAAAGTGGGACCAAGCTGAACAAGTTTAGCGTAGCTTTGGTCCTTAATGCATAGGAATATTTCAGGTGCTTTTATAGTTTGTAAGCTTTAGTCTTAATCATTATGCAAAAAATTTATACCTAAGTTTGGGTGCTCATGTTTCCTCTTTAATTGCTTAGTTTGTTGGAAAACTATCAGTGAATCAAAAAAAATTGCACATAAACTTGTCTGCGTAGCACAAGAAATCTGGATGCTAACGCAAATCAAGAGAGATAAAATAGATAAGATAGATAAAATAAGAATTAGAAAAATAAGCTGATTTCCTAATTTGAATTTAAGAACTGATCTAGTCAGAAGGTGATGAGAAAAACAGAAGTTTCCCAAAAGACAGTTACTGTTTCATCAAAAGCCAGCCAGTCCAATCCTGTGAAATTCTACATATTCCAGCTCAGTCTGGCATGGTTTGTTCAGGTCCTGCTTTGTTTCTGAAAGGGAGCAGATAGTTTTGCAGATTAAAACCATAGCCTCCAGTCTACTGGGACCAATCAGCTAATTTATGTTTAAAGTTTTTGAGAGACTGAATTAAATGCCCACTATCTTAGCAAGCACAATAGATACTGTCAAAGAGGCATTTTTAGCCCTTGAGGCATGTAATTACTAGTGCTAGTCCCTAAGGGAATTTCAACCTGAGAGATTTTGATTGTCTTTCATAAGGAGCCTCCTTGCTATTGATAGTTGATACCTCTTAAAAAATGCTCAGCTTCTTGCAGATGGGATACTGAGGCTTCCAGAGGGTGGAAATTCATGCAGTTGACATGGGACAACCCATTTCCACCAGAATGCTGTTATACTACTCTTGCAGCTACTTGTAGCTTCTGCTTTCCTAACAGTAAGAAAAGTAAATAAGTCAGAGAAAGCTCTGCCATGAATAAGACTATGTGGCAATAAAAGACTCCAGCTAGCTTTGTCAGTCATTTTACTCTTGAACATGAATCTTCAAAGTCAAGTACAATTGGAGCGAAGCACTGTACTATGTGGATGTGTTCCCTCTGAGCATCACTGGAACTTCCATCTGCTTTCTTCTCTGAAAGCTCGCTTTCTGAAAATAATCTTGTGTACAAATGGAAACCAAAGCGCTCACAGAGTTTCTTACTCCTGCATATGAGGTGATTATGCAATGGAGCACTGATTTTACATTTCTTTTCTCCTGCAACATCCTTGACAGAAAACCAACGTTAGTTTTGGTAGGCCATGGAAGGACATTAAAAGCTCATCTGGAGGCTTGAACTAAAGTCAGTGAAGTTTCTAGAATTTAAGAAAGAGAGGTAAAATACAGTGACTTAGAGTGAGTAGGTATCATCAGAAAAAATCGGGTGCAGTATGGATGCCACATAAATGCAACAGTACTCAAAAGCACAATGTAAACCACTTTGCACTTACATTATGAGATGTTTTATCTCAGTTATGAATATTTTGAAACAGGTGGACTTCTTTCTTCAATTAGCTTGAGTATCCTAGCATCTTTACAACTATCACAATGGGCCTTGGAGAAAGCCAGAATGAACAAGGTCAATAACATTCAAAAGTGTTTTGAACTTTCTTCGGATTGTTGGAGAAAACATTGTTTAAGCCCCATTATCAGTTGACAATTGCAAGGTGAGACCTGGTGGGTTCATCTTCTCACAGAGATGCCTTCCAGTCCCTTCTGTGGCTGCAGTCAGTGAATGGTAGATGCTTTGGCAGCAGCCTAGAAGATTTTTGAAATAGATTGTTCAATATGCAGAATCCCCCATTAGCCATCCCTGATGCACTCAGGCACCTCATGCATGGCTATTTTATTTCTATGCACTCAGGAAAGAAGCAAGAGTAGAATTCTAGTCTCAGAAATCCATCAACACAAGAATACTTATTATGAAAATACTTCAACTAGAAGGAAGATTTCTCAAGAATTCTGGAATTCCTGTTGTATTTAAATTTGGGAAAAAACATGTTTCAAAGAGACTTTCTTTACTGTCTGTCAGCTGCCATGAAAATGAATGGAGTGATACAATGCAGTGTAATTTTGACATCAGCTCCAAAAACCCATGGGGATTCTATTCTAAGTCTGGGGTAAAGTTAAACCTGGTTATCCTGCCAAGTCCTTTTTGATTCTATGCTTCATCCTGACACCAGATATTATTCTGTTAGTAATGACCTGGGTTTGTAAAGATTGCAATTTCCATTAAATTACATTGCCTGTATTTTTTTAGCTCTCTTCACTCTGCACACATATGCTTATACATATGTGCCAATGAAGATCATTCAATTACATAAACTACTGATTCTGTGCAACGATTGTTTTTCCCACTGCACATATAAAAGCACAAACTTGATAATAAGTGATTTGGAGCTTGTAATTTATTCTTTTTTATTAGTTTACTGGGTTCATATAAGATTTTATAAACTGAATCGCTCATTATGTGACAATTTCTGTAATGTGTCAAATTTTCAATTCCATCTTTACTTAGAACAAGTGGGTTTTTTAAAGTTGTCTTCTATCTGTCCATCAACCCACCTGAAACATTGCTACAGAATAATTAAAATCCAAAATTGTCTTTCTTTTATGTAGTTTTCATGTCTCTCTCATTTTTCAAACAGATTTCCTTTCCTTTCACACTATCATCTAACAATGTCCTCGAAACACTAAAGCAACATCTCAGGTGGAGCTGCAGGAGCATTGCAGAACATATTCTGTAAACATCAGTTTTTAAATTATTCACTTTGACTCTGTTCAGGCCTTCCCTTTTCCATGAATTTTCTAACAGATAAACTGAAATGAAATAATGTTTGTCAAAAGAACAAGTTGTTTGTGAGCACTGCAAAGCCAGAAAGCCAATTTCAAAATCGTAATTTTAAGGATTTGAATCAGAAACCTGACACTAACAGTTAGCATATGCAGTCAAGGAATTGAAGTGTGTCATGTCAAAGCAACTCCCATTTCATACACAAAGACTGCACGTGGAAAAAATACAGGTCATAAATTATCTTTTAAAATTATTTGATTAATAACATTAGATACGAGAGAAATATACTGAATAAAGCATGTAATGGAAATTTCCCTTTAATATTTATTTAAACAAATGTCCTGCCAGTCTTCAGATCACTTCCTACCACCTGTTTTGTGAAATTTGTTGCTGAGGCTCCATTATAGTCAAAAGCAGACAGGTGACTTACGGCAAGAAGTGGCAGGTGCTAATATCACTACCTTTTTTGGTCATCTTTGTAGGATGTACAAAATTAACAAATTTCCTTTTGTGAGAAGATGACTGGAAAGATAAAATGGAATGGAAAGGAATGGAATGGAATAGAATAGAATAGAATAGAATAGGACTGGCAAAAAGTTAAAGCATGTTTTTAAGGGCATTGTCCAAATGCCTCTTAAACACTGACAGGCTTGGGGCATCGACCACCTCTCGAGGAAGCCTGTTCCAGTCCTTGACCACCCTCTCTGTAAAGAAATGCTTCTTATTGTCCAGGATCCTCTGGTGCAGCTTTGAACTGTTCCCAAGCATCCTATCACTGCATACCAGGGAGAACAGATCAGCATGAAGAGAAGATGCAGACAGAGAAAGGAAAAATTGTGGATCTGAGGCCACAAAGGAAGAGAACAGGGAATAACCTTCACATTGTTTTGCAACAGAAGGGGCAAAACTATGCGACAAGTTGCAGAAAATCAAGCCTGCATACCCAGACATCTGAGACCCCACAGAAAAATGATAGCAGTAGTGTTGTGCAGGGGCACCATTCCCTGTTCCCCACTCTGCCCCACTCCCTGAGCTCAGGGGTGCTTGGTCAAGCTGTAACACCAGACCAAAACTAAATGTATGTCTTGGCACTGTTATGGGTCTTGGAACACAAACAGTAGTTTGATATCAGTAAATTTTTACTGATTTCCAGATAAACACTACTTGAGTTATGTGGAGTTGCCTTTCACAGTATCAATGGCATGTGCAGGACAACCAGGGGATCAGGCCCAGCCAGCATGGGTTCATGAAAGGCAGGTCCTGCTTGACCAACCTGATCTCCTTCTATGACCAGGTGACCCGCCTAGTGGATGAGGGAAAGGCTGTGGATGTTGTCTACCTTGACTTCAGCAAGGCCTTTGACACTGTCTCTCATGGCATACTCCTTGAGAAGATGGTGGCTCATGGCTTAGACAAGTGTACTCTTAGCTGGGTAAAAAACTGGCTGGATGGCGGAGCCCAGAGGGTTGTGGTGAATGGGGTGAAAACCGTTTGGCGGCCAGTCACAAGTGGTGTTCCCCAGGGCTCAGTATTGGGGCCAGTTCTGTTTAATATCTTTATCAATGATCTGGACGAGAGGATCGAGTGCACCCTCAGTAAGTTTGCAGATGACATCAAGTTGGGAGGGAGGGTTGATCTGCTCGAGGGTAGGAAGGCTCTACAGAGGGATCTGGACAGTCTGGATCGATGGGCTGAGACCAATTGTACGAGGTTCAACAAGGCCAAGTACTGGGTCCTGCACTTGGGTCACAGCAACCCCATGCAGCGCTACAGGCTTGGGGAAGAGTGGCTGGAAAGCTGCCTAGCAGAGAAAGACCTGGGGGTGCTGGTTGACAGCCGGCTGAATACGAGCCAGCAGTGTGCCCAGGTGGCCAAGAAGGCCAAAGGCATCCTGGCCTGTATCAGAAATGGTGTGGCCAGCAGGAGCAGGGAGGTGATCATCCCCCTGTACACCTGGCACTGGTGAGGCCGCACCTCGAGTACTCTGTTCAGTTTTGGCCCCTCACTACAAGAAAGACATTGAGGTGCTGGAGCATGTCCAGAGAAGGGCAACGAAGCTGGTGAAGGGTCTAGAGAACAACTCCTGTGAGGAGCAGCTGAGGGAACTGGGGTTGTTCAGCCTGGAGAAGAAGAGGCTGAGGGGAGACCTTATCGCTCTCTACAACTACCTGAAAGGGGGTTGTAGTGAGGTGGGTGCTGGACCCTTCTGTCAGGTGTCTGGAGATAGGACAAGAGGAAATGGCCTCAAGTTGTGGCAGGAGAGGTTTAGATTGGACATTAGGAGAAATTTCTTTACCGAAAGGGTTGTCAGGCATTGGAACGGGCTGCCCAGGGAAGTGGTTGAGTCACCATCCCTGGAGGTATTCAGAAAGCGAGTAGACAAGGCACTACAGGACATGGTTTAGGGGGCATTGTTGATGGTTGGACTCGATGATCTTAAAGGTCTTTTCCAAGCTAAATGATTCTATGTTTCTATGAATGTGTCTGCTTGTTAACAAAATGGATTTTTTTTTGAGAACTGCTGCTTCCAACCTCATAAAACTGAAAATATGTTAAAAGCAGCACTATAGACTCTGTTTTTTACAGGCAACTATTGCTATTATTTATTTCTTTATCAGCAAGGTCAGAATAAGAGAGATTTTTCCACTGCTATTGTAAAGTATTTTCTATATTTTACAAAGCTGCTCAAGTTTAAACATACAATAAATAATTTTTCTGTACTGATTTTTTAAATTGGGCTATTCATGGATAGCACATTTCTCAGGGTTCAAAATTCACAGCTGACTTCTGCTTTAATTTTCTTCCTGCTTCTCTGATCAAAAATATCATGACAAAAGGAGTTGATGAAAATACTTATGAGAGGTTTTAAATACAAAATTTCACTGTTAAATGAAAGTTATTTAACATTTTTTACTTAATTTTCTGGCTGTGCAGCAGTCAAGCTGATATCCTGAGCAGTTTGTAAGTGATGATTTGTGTAATTAAAAAGAAATATAGAAATAATATTTGTTCTTCCACCAATAATGAATTTTGTCCTTTCATTTAAAATCAATTTGTTTTCTCCCACTAGTCTCACAGCGTGTTTTGCCTTCAATGCCTACACACTTAAATTGTTTGCCTCATCGATCACTAAAAGGACAGGGAATCTCAGGGAAAAAAGAGGAAGTACAAACCTCAAAGGCCAGTATGACACAGTTGAACACTTAAGATCAAATGAGTATTATACATCCAGGCTGGTGCCAATATACAGGAAAGTGTAATACAAAGCATAATAAACCATGCATATCTATAGATTTCTGAAGGAACATTCTTATCATGCTATTTATTCTACTAGTATTTTTGCATTAGAGGAATCGTTCTCCTCTATTTCTTTAGATAATATTTGCACTCGGCCACATACGGACACAGAGTTTTGCAGAACCATTTAGGACAGCCGTCCTGCTGAGCATCCTCAGTTATCAGAAGGCCAAAATGGTCTGGTTTCAAGATAAGGCACCCTGATAATATTCTTTCACCTGTTTAGTAACAAAGCATGAAGAATAATCTTAAAAATTTTTTAAAGTCTAATTCATTAAGTCTCTCTGAAGTTCATGCTGAGAAAATCTTTGAAAATGGATGCATTGAAAGCACAGAACAAAAGGTAACAAAATGCCATCCTAATGACCTCCCCCACAGGGTTACTGGCAGGTTAATCTCTGACAGTTACTGTATGACATCTATCACTGGAATTAAAGACCTATAGTCACTAACCAGTAATACGTGTATCTCTTCTCTTCATGTGCATCAGATACAAGCAGAGGACACGTTGCTGATGTCAACAAAGAAAGATAAAGTATACTTCTGTTATAAAGTATCTTCAGAGTTATAGTAAAGAACCATTAAATTTACCTTATTCTACCTTCTTGCTTTTTAAAAATAATGAATACTAGTCAGTTATAGGTGTCTGGGAACTATTACTTTGTTTTGGTATGTCAGCAACAGCCTCACTGGGAGGAAACTCCATCATCATATGCGAATAAATACCGTCAGCTTTTTTTCCAATTGTGTTTGCCATTATTCCTTTTTAATTCTGTTCCTTCTAATTTAATGTTGCCTTGACTGCACGCTATTTCCTTGTCTGAAAAAAATAAAAATCACAATTAGTATATCTGAATGGCAATATGTCATTTCCTTGCCTGAGAATGATAAATACATTGTTGCTAGGAAACAGTTTCCAAAGAAAAAATTTTCAAAGGACAGCATTTATATAGATAAAAAAAAAATCCCGAGTATAATCACAAAGCAGTGCAGAAACCTAAACAAAAATCCCCTTATGGGGTTAGAAGGGGAAGAAAGGAGAGAGTCTGTAGGCAGAGACAGCTAGTTAGTAGCCTATTTTACTAGATAACCATTTTATTGTGTATCCTTATTTTAACCTCTTCCTATACTGTGCATAACATACCTTTCCAAGACTATGATTCAAAAGCAGTATTCAAGCATAATTGTAGCACCCACTTTTCAGGCAGAGAATCTGATCTTCAAAAACATTGTCCACATGAATAAAAACATGTTAGCCCAGAACAGGGCATAGCATGGCCCTTCCTGAAAAGTAATGTTTTGCATCTTTAGCTATACTTGAATTGAAAAGAAAAAAGGCATTAATTTACATACTGGATAAGTATTTTTTGGAATTCTCAGTAATGTGCCTTCATGGCAGCCTCAGTAAAAACTGGGTGAGGTGAAAGCTGTGCTGAAATTGTTCAGACACTAGAAATGTTCCTGCATGGCCCAGCTGCTAGACATGTGAGATTCTTCTCTCCTAATGTGTCTTTTTGATGATGCTGATTTGAGAAGACCAAAGGCTACTGTGCACGAACTTGCACCTCCGCAGAATATTCTATATAGTCTTGCTTTTTGGGGATAACTCTCTTCAACATTAGAGAAGTCAGTGTTATGCCCCTGATCCCAGAGGCCCTCTTGTCCAGTCTGGGATCTCCCCAAACTGTGTGCTCTTTAATTCTTTTATTCCCAAGGGAAATATTCGGTCACACACTCACCTGACTTACAGCTCACAGTCTCTGTGTTGAGCAGTGCAGAGCAGCTCCATTTTCCCCCTCTGCATTCTTTTGCAGCAATCCCTTGTCCATACTTTCCCTACTAGGTGGTCGTTTGCGCTGAGACACTTTCTGTAATAACATCTAGGCTGCATTTCAGAAACATCCTTAGAAAAAACCCAAACCCGCTCCATCTGCTGCCCTTGTTCTGCTTCAGGGACAGTATTTTTCACCAGCTGTTTTCTGACCAGCGCTTCAGGCACAGCTATGGGAGGCAAATAGACTCTCCAACACCTTCAAAGGCTGTGGCCAGTAGAGGATATATCCTTCACTAAACCGATGGGAACTTTGAGGACTAAAGGCAATTTTGTTGCAGAGAAAGAGGCTGCGTGTGAGCTCAGAAGCTAAAATTACATATGTGTATAGATACTGGCAGTAACACCCTAATTACTGATTGAGATTCCCAAGTAAACTAAATAAATACTTACTACCAGCCTGGCCGGTGTTGTGGTTCCTCTGATTGCTTCATTTGCTAGCATCCAGATTCTAGTTTGTCCTGTAAAATTCGCTTTTTGCTTTATAAAAGTCAGTTGTTTCCACAAGGTAACTAAATCACAAAGGTAGTGAAAGTCTATTGGGAAGCAAATGGAATGAAGTAAAGGCTCTGAAGTCAGAGCTCAAGGGGTGTTTGGGGGAACAGGAAAAAGACTGCTGAGAGATTCCAGCTGTGCAGGTGCATGAGACAAGTTATCTATGTAATGATCATTCCTTTCCCACAGAAGACTAACTCAAACATTCCTTTGGTCCTTTCAATAGAAATAAGTTTGATTTTTTCAAAATGTGAAGCTTAGATCATTTCCTTGATGTAAACTAGTAAAATTTCCATTATGATTAGAAGAATGTAATATTTCCATTGGACATTATAAAATACAAAAAGCAAAATACATGTAGACAGAGAAAACATATATACTGTAACAACTAATAAATAAAATTTTGCAGATACATAACTGAATTCAGGATTTCCTTTGCATGAACTGTTTCTCGCTTCAGTTTTTGAACTAAGGCAAACATCTGTTTCTAAAGAAACAGTAATAGCATGAGCCTGTTGTGACAATGACTATGGAATTTTTCATCGCAATAAATTAAAGTCCAAGTTTTTTGCAATCTTTTTATTAGTCACCCATGTAAGACTAGTTTAAGTACTATTGCAAGGTATTCTGGGTGTATAGAGGTAAGAGTTCTCTAATACACTGTCCTGGTTTCAGCTGGGATAGAGTTAATTGTCTTCCTAGTAGCTGGTACAGTGCTATGTTTTGAGTTCAGAGCGAAGAATGTTGATAACACTGATGTTTTCAGTTGTTGCTCAGTAGTGTTTAGACTAATGTCAAGGATTTTTCAGCTTCTCATGCCCAGCCAGTGAAAAAGCTGGAGGGGCACAAGAAGTTGGCACAGGACACAGCCAGGGCACCTGACCCAAACTGGCCAACGGGGTATTCCATACCATGTGACGTCCCTTCCAGTATAGGAACGGGGAAGTGGGGGCAGGGATTCGCCGCTCGGGGACTGGCTGGGTGTCGGTCGGCGGGTGGTGAGCAATTGCACTGCGCATCATTTGTACATTCCAATCCTTTCATTATTTCCGTTGTCATTTTATTAGTGTTATCATTATCATTATTAGTTTCTTCTTTTCTGTTCTATTAAACCGTTCTTATCTCAACCCACGGGTTTTGCTTCTTTTCCCGATTTTCTCCCCCATCCCACTGGGTGGGGGGGAGTGAGTGAGCGAGCGGCTGCATGGTGTTTAGTTGCTGGCTGGGGTTAAACCACGACATACACAAATTGAGCAGCATATATTACTGATTTTAAAGTTTTGTATTCTTACAATGTAGAATAGGTAATGATCCCCTATACTGGAACTGCATTTATGCACTTCCATTAAAATAAAATCAGCAGGGCAACCAAAATGCAATGTGTTTAAATATCTCAGAATGTAAAAACAATTTCCAAGTTATATCTAAAAGCCTGTAAGCTAATGGCTAAATAGAAAAAGATCTTAGGTATCCAAGTTTACAAGTGCAGTCCCAAAAGGCTGCCCTTCACTTGCTGTTTATTAAACAGGGACATTATTAAACTTCATGTCTAAAAGTTCTGCTTTTAGGACTCTGCAGTTTTGCAGCCCCAGAAATGGCTGGCCTTGAGCTGTCAGGTATCTCATAAATCTCACTGGGACTCTAAGTCTACAGAGTCCCCTGGGGTTTCTCAGCACTCTGGGGTTTCCAGTCTGACGGGCATAGTATGTTGGTGTTCAAGTGCCTTTTGCAGACAAATTCAAACACACGTCACCATCACTCTGCACCAGCCAAAAGCCATGTGACTACATTAGTGTCACACATGTCAAAATGAAAAAGTCCCAGCAGCCCCAACTGATATTCTGGATCAACACTGACCCTTTAAAATGCCACTTAAAAAATGTTCTGCAAGACTTACAACTTTCCTACATTTTCATGGCCAGTCAAAATTTGTGGGTGCTTAGAACTACAATGCAGTTCATTTGGAAGGGATCTCTGGAGATGATCAAACCTGTACTGCTGATAAAGTGGGCTAACTTCAAAGTTCGAGCAAATTGCTTAGCAAATTGTAAATTCAGTGAAGCAAATCTCCAGGAGTGAAGAGTCCAAAACTGCTTGGTAACAAGTGTCAGTGCTTAATCATTCTCATTTTGATCCCCATCTTCACCCCATGCTCCCTTGCTACAGCTTGTGACCACTGCATATGATGTTGCCATAATTTGATTCATATAACATAAATTCTGACTTTGATACTATAATTTTTTGGCGAGCACTGGATTGGATGAGGCTTGTAGTAAAAGGGATTGATAATGTTTTTTCCCTTACACATAGCTTTTGAATATGTAAAACAGAAAACTTACAGTAAAGCTGGTGATTACAACTTGTCTCTTATATTATCTTGTTTAAATAAGGTTTCTATAATAGATTTCCACTGATTTAAGTCGCTTTGCTAGGAAAGAAACATTATCTAGCTGGTGTAAATAGAAATATAAACTATGTAACAGTTGAAGGCAAAATTAAAGCTGTTGGAGAAATCACTCCTTAATGAGATTCTGAAACAGGAATATAGAATTTAAATACAAGTTGATCCTAAACTGGAAGTACTTGGAAGTAGTCACCGGATGGTAAACAACCTCTTTTAATGGGAAAAGAGGATGGAAAGTAATCTCAGTGAAAGAAACAGTTTCTATATGTTATCAAATGACTGTTGGAGTTATGGTTTGCAAGAGAAAAATGCAGATATTTGTAGAAATCTATAGAGGTACATGCAAAATTTTATGTATCATTTCTAAGCTGGCCCTTCCTAAGTGAAGAGGAATGCTTTTACCAGTGTGAATTATTTACAGAAGCAAACAAACTAAACTGAATTTGAAAACATCAGTTATTGATTGATTTCAGTTTCCTTGCAACCTTTAAACATTCTTGGGAGTATTCTGGCTGAAATAGATTCCTAATTCTTAGTAAATCAAGTTGCCAATATTCAGTAGTATTTTCTGAATGTGCCACTAAGTTCTCTGAAACATTTCTTAGAAAAGCTATAGCAATTAGAACATTTGCCAGTAAAATCTTTCACTACAACTTGTGTTTGAGGAGACACCACTCAAACTAACCTTGAATTTCAAGGCAGAACCAGTCAATAAGTTTTTCATGAGGTTGTGCACCTAAGGTTTTATGGGAGAAAATGGGCTCAAATGTAATGTCAGGGATATCCTTAAAATGCATTGTAGAATACCGGTTTTCTTCCATGACAAGTCACAGAAAATGTATCTCGTACAATATGAAGAGAAACTATCATTTATTTCTGAAATACATAATCCTATCTGAATATTTTTATTGAAAAGTTGCTTTATTTTGGCAAGTTTGGAGATATGTCATGTATTCAAAATATTTTCTCTGTGTTTTTTGTCAAGACACAAAAAGAGAATTTCTTGACACATGCTGCGGCATTGCCTTGTGCCATTTCTCTAGATAAATTAATTCATTATCTTTCCCCCTCTCTCGTGTGTGTTCGTGTGTGTGTATGTGTGTATGAATGTATTTATAAGGTTTTATATATATGAAGAATGTTTTCAGTTTTGGTGTGATCGAGTGTCACTGGAGGAACCTGGAGGAAAGTTTCAGAAAATTCCCCCATCACATCTTGCAAAGAAGATGTGTAACAACAGACATGTTCTTCTAAATTGGGAGAGGTGGGGAGCAAAACCCCTTTTCTTTTACAGTGAGCTTGTATTGTCTCTCAGTTACTTTCACATGCTCTTGTGCAGTAATATAACACACAGAAATTACTATCCTCTGATTATTTTCTACTCTGTAATCAATGATGTGGTCTTCCTTTTAATTCTCTAATGTTCCTCATTGTCATGAGGCTTTATAAGGATGAAATTATTTAGGTTTGACAAGCTTTGGGCAGAAAGAGGAACGACTTTCTAAAGCTGTTATGCAATTAGGCTACATAATGGCAACTGAAATTCGACATGGAGAAATGCAAAGCATTACATATCGGAGGGACCGATTTAAAATTTCTCACATATACAAAAAGTCCTAAGAAGGGCAATGAAAATTATTAAAGTCAAGAAGATGAAGAACTTCCCCACAAGGAAAGATTAAAAGCAGCAGGACTAATTAGTTTGAAGGGCTGGGGGGGGAGAGGGAGGTAGGTTTTTTAAGAGAGTGAAAGCTGCTGTGGTAAAGATATACATTAAATTAGAAATTCTAAAAAGAAGATTAGTCCAGTGCCCTTCCCATAATATAAATATGGGAAAGCATTCACAGACAGCAAGAGTAATATATTTGAAATGGTTCAGGGGAATACTTTTTTGTGTGAAGTGCAACTAACCTGCAGAACTCCCTGTGGAAGATATCATTCTTCCTTATTGTTTAGGATATTAACTCCTCACTTCCCCTGACAAATAAAAGTAATTGTTCCCAAGATATCTGGTATTATGGATTATACTTTCCTCTGAAGCATCAGTTATAGTATATTCTCAGAGACACCATGTTGAAAGAGCTATGTGGTGTTCAGCTGTTCCAGCAAGGCAAACCCTCTGTTTCTGCAGCTGGCTGAGGACCCCAGCATGAGAGCACACTAAATTCCTAATTCTCATGGCTGGTGCAGAGAGAGATAAGGCTCAGGTAGCTGAGCGTTTCCCTGCAGTGGTACTTCTGCTTCAAAAATAGTCTTTATAAAATCCCATTCTGCAAGGTGTTTTACACTGATTCATATCCAGAAGGGTACTTATGCTTAACTTCAGTGTTTATGCTGTTTTGATTTCTGCACAAGTTTTACCCCTTGGATCTAGAGGTAACTCCAGAGAGAGGAGAAAGAAAATGGATGTATCTGTATCCGTTCACTTCAGAGACAGCAGACCTCAGCACATGCCATTTCCCTAGTGACATCTCACAGAAGAAAACCTTTTTTGACTTGCTCCACAAACTGTTTAAGAAAGGTAAAACTTGGCAAGCAAGCCTTAACTTACAACATAGCAGGATGATTTTTTTTCCAATGCTTCTTGCTTCCTGATGGAGCTTGGGAAAAATGATCAGTCTTTGCACTCAAGGCCTCTCTGGATTTTCTTCCATGCACTTTTTGACCTCCGTGTTCTAATAAAAATGCTAAATTAGTGTCTTCTCTCCTTGATGTAGTATGGGATTTATATAAACTTACTTGACTGTTATACAGCTATTTTCAGCTGTGTATCTCAAAATGCTTTTACAAAAACCAAGTGATTGATTTTATAGATTTTTAAAATCTCCTGGGTAACACCCCACAAACAAAGGAGTAAAAAGCATTTCTTATCACAGCAGAGTCCAGTACAAGCCCAGACATTTTGAATATATGATAAGCTTCATGCACATAAAATAATTTAGTAAAATAATCAGGAATTCAGTGATAAAGGGGATTTAAAATAACATCTGATAAGTCTTTCTTTCTAATAGTTTTCAAAATATTTGAAAGTCTCAGAAGCATCTTTTTCTGAAAGGAAACACATACATTTTTCAGTGTTTTTTTCCTTTAGGGATAAAGATTGAAAATTCAACATATAATAGAAGGTTAGCTTCAGTCTTAATTCTGGTGTAAGAAATTACTCACTTTCATGAGTATTCAAATCACTAACAAAAAGAGAAGGGAAAAAGATTATGTAAATAAAAGCAGCAGGAATTTTGGATAAGCGGTGATTTTACAAGCCTAGTTAAGCATGGTAGGACAGTTATATAGCCTAGTCAAGTATGGCTGATTGATTTTTATCTGCAAATTGTTATCAACTGTGAATGCTGGCTGCAGGTTGTTGTTAAAATCAAGAGCACTGTGCATTCTATTTAGAGAACAGTGGCTGCATAATAAATCTGTTTTCCCATGAAAAGCATGCAATTAGTATTAATGACTTCATCACAAAGAGCAAGAGCCTACTAAAAAGTTGCCAGAGATGCTGGGTTGAAAAACACTGTTAAAACAAAGATCGTGATATTACACAGGAAGATCTGGATGCCCTCAAAGCCTGTAGAAAAAGAATAAGAGCTCAGAGAAATGGTACAGATAGCAGCACATTATGCAAAGTACACATAGGACTTTTTGATGAAGTGGGAACTCTCTAGATGCAAAAATTCAAAAATGACTAAGTCCACTAGTACAAAGTGGCCATGTGTTGGGCAGATTAAGTCTCAAGAAGAGTTATTTCCAATATAAAATGATCATGACAGTAAAGTATTAATGTTAAGGTATCACAGGCTGGGCATACCATTTGTTACAATTTTACCCTCATATGTTGAGGAAATACTGAACTAAGCAGGTGGAGAGAAAGACTGCTAGGATGGTGAAAGACTGCTAGGATGGTAAAAGACTGGAGAGCTTGCTGTGTGATGGGGGGCTAGAAAAGCTTGATTTTTCAGCCTAGCAACACAAAAGCTCGTAGGGATTACAATTCTTGTCTATAAATGTGGCAGAGGAGTATGCAGATGGAAGGAGCAAACGTGAGAGAACGTATCCAAAATATTTTTATCTGAATTATTAAAGGTATACACTTTGAATGCATTTACATTTTATTAGATGGGCTTGTCATGAGGTTTCAGTTTTGTAGAAGACAAACATAAGGAAGTTGAGTACAAGTTGATCATGAAGGGTAAGTGATTGGTAGTTTGTCTGGTTTGAGGAACATTGCATGGCAGGAAGGAGTTTTGCAGAGAAAAGGTGAAAATAGAGTTAGATGTAGGCTACAAGGTCTACACGAAAAGTCTCATTTCTGCAGCAGAGCCAAGCAGGTAATAGGAATATTTAGGCATGAGCTATAACAAATGAACAAGTAGGATATCTTGTGGTTCATTAGAGAACATCATGTGAGAATCTACAGAAAAGTCTATAATATGGCATTACACAAAATAAGATCTAGAGATCTCCCAATAATGCTTATCTAAATACTTAGCCTATGAATAATTAATTAGCTCCAAAAGTGCCTAATAGATACATGCTAGAAGTTCACAACCAGTAAGAGTGTGATACAAAGTATGAGGAACTAATTAGAAGTGTAAAGGGGATGTTGTAGTTCTGATTTGCTGCATTTGAGCCGCTGGCCAGAGGGCCCCATGTGTTGTTTGGTCGCCAACGTGTTGGTAGCAATGTGTGCTGGATATGTCCCACACTGCTCTGAATAGATACTAATGTGTAACAGAACAGATGCTGATGAAAGCTCAAAAAGCAGATTGACACTAATTTCTGGAAAATGTGGAAGCAGGAAGAAATTCTGGAGAAAACATCTCCAGGCAGTAAGTGAGCATCTCTGCTCCAGGGCACTGAGAGTACCTTATGGGACAGATGCTGGGAAGAGCAGCTGGCTGCAGGGCTGCAGGCTTTGGGCTTCTGGAAGAGAGGCTTTGTACCGCAGAAGTGAGTTCCTTAGGACACAGGTGCGATTCTCTGCTTTATTCTGTAGCCAAAGTCATCCACTCAAGCAAGAAAAGTTATTTTTGGTACCTTTTCCTGAAAACATCTTGCCGACATTCTGCAAATAATTCTACCACCAGTGGTGAGTGGAGACTTAGCCAAAGGTGGGAGGGAAGGGAGGAGTTTGGCCTATGAAAAAAACACCGTTCAAGTCAGCACACTACCGGTCAGAGCCATCTTATAGTCATAATATGGCTGTCACGGACTACACTGTTTACGATCACTTTCCCTGACTGACACGATCACTTTCACTAACAAATAACATGCAACGTTCTCATTACCAGTGGACACTTTGGAATATGTGACTGCAAAAGTCCTTGGGTAAAATAAAAGAAAATGGACCACGGTATCTACAATGTGAGTATTTAGAAAGCTTAATCCTAGTGTGAATTCTCTGGAACAATTAGACAATTTTTGTATTCCAGCGAGGCAATTTCTTGCTTAAATACCATGGATCTGACTGAGATGCATTTGAAGCTAGCTCATGCCTTCTCTTTTCTGCCAAATGTAATTAAAAATGTATTGAAATCATGCAAGCTGCACTATTCATTAAGCATTTGCAGATGTAACACCATGAGAAGCACTGCTGCTGTTCTGCTTTTTGCAGCTGACATTACCATGGCAAAAAACATGCTGAGCAAAGAGTGTCTGCACGTTGGAAAGTAAAAGCATGAATGCGGTTGAGAAAAGCAATATGCTAAACTAAACCTCACCTGTAACACAACTTCTTGAAATTCTCCTTTAATTAAACAAATTCATGGTGAAAATCTAACAAATAAAGACTAGGGCTGGCTAGAAACATAAACAGAAAGGGATTTTTTTCCCTTCCCTACTAATTCAGCAAGTTTCAGTTTCTGCTTTTATTTAGAACTAATCCAGGGTTCTCAAGTTTGAAGTCCTTTATGAAATTTTCTTTTCCTTTATGAAATATGTTCAAACATCATCTTAATTTATGAAATTTGATTTTAAACCTCAAGATCATCAAGAGTAACATAAATTCATGACCAGAGAGGATTCTTCCTGAAAGTTGCAGGTTTTTGACAGGGTAAGTGCAAGAAGGTACTTAAACACATACTTTACATCAGACAAAGATAAAACACACTTGCTCACATTCAGTCAAAACTTTTTTTTCCCTGGTCTTCTGGCTCAGCAAAATTCCCTATTTTGAAACTTACCTTCTAGATTTGTGCTCTGTCTCTGACCAACTATAGTTTTTTAAGCCAAACCTTAATCCAAACCATTCTTATTGGTAGGTTGTCAGGTCTCAGTTCGAATTTCCCTTTGAGCGTCTCAGAAAATCCACTTAATGGACTTGCCATTCATGATAGTCTATCTGCTGTAAAATGACTCCTGATTATCTTTTTTTGGTTCTTTGCCTTCAAGGACAAGAAGCCCTGTTGATTAGTTTAATGACTAGAGAAGCACTTCCCATGTATTCTTTTTTTCAGTTTAAGTAATACAATACATATCAGACATACATTTCTCTTGGCAGACAGTGATTCCTGTTTACTCAGAAGTCCCTCACTACAGGTAATTTTCACAGAGTCTATAATAATTTTTATGTGTCATAACCCACCAAAGTTGCTTGTGATTTTGAATAGTAGCTTATCTCTATCCAATGTAATTCTTGGCTGATGGCCTGGCAGAATTATCTAGATTTGGAAAGGTCAAAGGCAAATTCAGTGCCAAAGTGATGATAAACTGCAGGTGGGACTGCAAGCTTTCCAAATAACATAAAATGCCGGAAGAATTTTCCTAAAAGATTTTTTAAGTTAATAAAATAATTAAAATGAAAAATATGAATGTCTGTGACATATAAGTAGCAGAAGAAAAACTATAATTTATGCTGTGTCTGTAAATGATGGTATTTATCAGAATTTTAAAAAATGTAATACTAGAGTCAGTGAAATGTTACCATATCATGTTCTATATTGCAGGTTCTGTTCAGTGAATGTTGTGGCCCCTTACTTTCTGTTGTGTATGTGTATGTCTTATGTGAACAACAGCAAAGATGATTTGATGATATATATTAGATTAGAAATTTACATGTCAACTCTTCGCATTTGGAAATCTTTTTGTGATCAGAACAATGAAAAATAAATGTTCCTATGGTGTATGGACTGCCTGCTCCTTAAAGTCCACAGTTAATTCAGCACTTTGCAGTTACATAGGAAGGAAAAAAACCTGACAAAGGTGAAAAGAATCATAGATGCAGCAAAGTCAAAAGGTTAAAGAACAGACATACTAATGGGAGCAGGAAGCAGATAGGCAGTGAACTTCACATGCCCAGTTTGCCTTGGAAAATAACGGCAGTGGAAAATAAACAGGGCAGCCCAGCAAAACACATGTCTGTGGGGGCTGTTTGGAAGGAGCTGGGTACTGGAGTCCTGTTCCCGGCCAAGCCCTGAGAGCCAGGGGAAGCTCTGCTCTCATGTAGCAACTGCACTGCCAGTGCCCTAGACACTTTATTCAGGGCTATCTTTTGCATCTGTGCGTAATGCAAGGTGCATAAAGAAATGTGGGTGTATCAGACCATAAAAGAAAACCAAACAGAGGTATTGAAGGTCAATTATGTGCCAGGTAGGAATAAGAAAGAAATTTGGAGGGGAAAAAAGAAAAAAAAAAAGGAAGTTGAAAGACCCCAGATAATAATTTTTTTCTCAGGTCAAATGAACATTTTAGAGTCTTTCCAGATTAGTCTTGCTCATTTCCTTTTTTCAGATGAGTGAAAATATTTAGCCTACAACTCTGATGTATTGGGTATTCAGGAGCTGAGACTGTCACTGCAAAGCCCATAGCTATGGCCAGAATTGTAACAGCATTGCTTATGCAGTTGCCTCTCGCCCCTTCCCTTTCCAAATACTCTGCCCATACCATCGCCCTATCAAATTAATCACTTTTTTTCCCCAGAGCTTTAATTATCAATTTGAAAGATCTACAGTTCCATTCAAACTTGAGAGAGGTTCTGGAATGGTTCTTTTTATTGATAATGGCGACTATAAGAACCCCAGCATGCTTCAAGATGTTTCTCCAGCAGCTGATGAAAAAGATTTTGTGATATGGTTGATTGTAACAGTAGGAGTTGTTAAGTTTCTGGGCAAGCAGACTTTTCCTTTTTTAAAAAAAAACTGAATTTTTTCCTGGCTGCAAGTATGATTAAGCAGTCTTTAGACTCACTGTTATACCTACAAGTTACATTTGTCATATAGCAGTGGGTTCAATTTCTCCATCTTACTGCTTGCACAGTATTAGAAGGAAGACAAACAGCGGGGATTGCAGTCGCACATTTTATTACTGTTTACAAGCTTTAAGTGATGAGAACATAACAAATAATTATTTGGGGGTTTTAGTATTAAGGGACAACAAGCATCAGCGCCAACAGCTTGGAAATGTCATCTCTGAGGATGCTGTGAAAAATGGGGCATAGCATACATGCAGCAACTTTAATTGTTTGTTAATACTTTGAGACTCCTGTATCTATATGGATCATGAGACTGCCGTGTGGCTATTCAATACCTGTGCATCTCAGATAAATGTACAGTCATAGCTATTTCCCATGGCATTCAGAAGAAATTTATTTAAGAATGAAACAGAGTACAAATTATTAACAGGCATGGGTTTTGTATGTGTATGTTCACTACCTGCAAATTTTTGCCATAGGTTAAATGGAGCATGTCAGCCTCTTATCATCCATCTTTTATCTCTGTTCTGCAGGCTCCAAAACCTCTGCACTTTCTCATTATTTTTCCTTTAGATTGGATCTGGAAACTAATGCAAAGCTAGAAAAATACTAAATGGATCTCTAATTTGATACTCATTAAAATCCAATTTGGTAAAAATGATAAGTGCATTCACATTACCTTCAAAGCTGTACTGAAAGCCCCTTTTCAGCTGTCCAAGAGGTTAAATTCAGAGTAAGCACACATAATTAATGAGGTTGATATTAAAGCCTTCATTTTGAGAAGTCTGTTTTAAATATATATGCTTTCCTAGCTAATATATTTTACAAATAAAATAAATTATCATGTAAATATTTATTAATACATATTTTATGTGAATTGCTTCTGCCAATGTTTGGAGTTTAGGAGTCCGTATTGAAAGCTGAACTCATTAATGCTATTAAAAAGCTTTTGTCTTCTCATAATCCTTGAAGTCTGTCAACAACTTCAAAGTCATCTGATATCTACTATTTTTTGTAGGTTTTCTAGCCCTAGCTTTCCCTCCCCTGACACACAGAAGGCTGGTTTCCTAAAAACAAAGTGGAAGACTAAAGATACTAAATTTCATTCTCATAAGCACAGCAATAGAAATGTCTTCAAAATGACTTCAAATAGAAAAGTATACAAATTTAATTTACATTCACATCTTTGAAAATATTGCACCAATTCATGACAAAATCTTAAAATATACTGTATGGTACTTGTCTATATGTATTAAATTCAATTTTAGCACCTTTTTCCACAATTAACTGTGTGCTGTAGTTTATTAATTGTTTGAACTAAGTCTTGAATTGCTGCTAAATTGTATGATACTTAGAACTGAGTACATTTGCTGCTGGGTTACTTGAAAAATAGCATTTTCTGAATGAGATATCTGCAAAACCCTTCTGTCTTAATCTCCACAGTTGTACTGTTCTCTCCATTTTTCATGGAAACTTTTAGTGAGATTAACTAAAACCTGAACAGAAAATGAGTAAGCTTAAAAAACAGTGATACAAAAATGTTGTCACTGTTTTCAAAGCACACCGTCCATGAGCATTTCCTTTTCACCCACCCCTTGGGATACACATGATCCCTGACAGCTATTCAGGGGCACAGCTGCTGCAGCAAGTCCCCATCCTTTGCCAGACCCTCTTTGCTCATCCGCCTCTCCCCGTGCCGCCGGGGTTATGAGTTGTTCTGGACTATGCCGCAGGAAACGTTCAGTCCTCGTGTTTGCAGGTGCTAAGCTGCTGCTCCATTATTTTGAGCGAAGCGAATTTTTTGTAGGTGGTGTGATCAAGTCTCACCAGGCTCTGCCACCCCTGTATACTGTAAGCATTTGCTCCTATGCTCTCCTTTGCTGTGGCAAGGACTCCCATGTGGCTAGCATCCTCGGCCGGGCAATTTGCCACCTCTGTCTGGCCTCCCACTTACACACCAGCAGAAGAAAAGGCAGGACTTAGACGCAAACAATAACCATACTTAAGAGCTTTTCCTTTCCATAATTTATTTTTCTACGTTCTTGTCCTAAGTACATAAACACTGCTAACAAGGTACAATTATTTCCTTTTTTTTTTTTTTTTGTTATTGCTGAGGTATGAAAGAATAAATAGGAAAGTTCCTATTCAAATGTCAAAATATTGAGGTAAACAGATAGTAATAGACTTTCCCTCAGACATTATGGTTACTTAAATGCATTGTCATGAAAAGGCAAACAATCAGCAGAGTTCTTTAAAAGGTTCAGTGCAAATTAGTTTCTGGCAAGGACTGTATGTTGTTCAAGGCTTCATTAAAGCTCTTCATTTACGAATTACCTCAGGAAAAAGAAAGGGATGCTCTTTATGCTACAAAATGAGGCAGAAGCCTCAGAAGCCCTCTCAGGGTGTTGGGGCCGCTCATTCTAGGTTGGTAGTTTGGGGCATCATCTACCACTGCCTCCGTCTCATGGGTAGCAGCAGCACTTGGGAAGTAAATACATTAATCGGAAATGAGCATTTATGTGTGTGCCTCTTAAGGGTTTAATTCTAATCTGGAACAGTATTTTAAATGTGAAATGCAAACATTTATTATCCCCATTTTTTAAAGGAAAAGCGTATTTCAGGACGTGTAGCACTATGCTAACTCACGTTTGTCCTCTCTGCCAATAGGTGGCACTAGGAATTTTCACATACAAGTCTGTTAAACTTAACCTTCAGTTTTTAGCCATCTAAAGATCCTGTACAAACATTTCCCTGTATGAAATGTTTTGGAAATACCGCGAGCCTTCAGTTATTTACAATAATGTCATTCCACTGTTTTGAGAGAAGTTGTTAAAGAAATATAATGATTATTTTTGTTACTGTTGACATTATTGACACTGGGAGACATTTTTGGCTTTCTGTTTTCTAAGTTGTTTATTTTCCATCATTCGTGTATGATCTAATTTGTCAGAGCCGCTTTATGAGCTCTCTGGGATGTTAGCAGAACATGACAAACACTGCAGTTTAGCTATTTTAGGCACACTTTCCACAATTTTTGCCAGTCTTGTTCTGACGTGGTTCTGGAGCAGTGCTGATGTCTGCAAACTAACCCCGCTGATCAGAAAGTCAGCATCAGTAGGCTTCACCTGGTTCACACTAAACACATCCTCGGGACTTCTGGTTAGCTCAGACAGCCTGAAAAAGCTCCAGTCATAGCAGCTTGTGAACAAACACAGGCAGCAGGCTGTGCTGGATGTATCATTTTACTTGAAACAATTGGTTCACGGAGAAGCTATCTCAAACCGTTCAGTGATGTTCTCCCTCTGGGGCTCTTAAAGAGGATTGTAAGCCTGCCAGCATCACGGATAGGCTTCTACTCCTGGACCAGGCCAACACAGAGGCTAAACCTGGAAGGTGAAGACCTACCTCCTATGGGCAAAGAGCAGAGGGAAGGTGCAGGAGAAGCAGCCATTGACTGTGGAGGCTTCGCTGGTAACATTCCTGCTCACAGTGACACTCTGCCAACACTGGGATTTTTTTTATTGAAACCCCAAAATCAGGCCTTAGATATAATGTGAAAAAGCTCACACTGTATTTTTTCTTGATGGAAGAAATCCTTTTTGGGTCCTGCAACTGGCAATGAATGCAGAACTGGGAATCACTGGAGACAAAGTGAACAGACTGGGGCTGTGTGGAGGAGGAGGAGGAGGTTGCTGGGCAGAGCAGAGCAGAGCATGCAGCAGCTGTACCAAATGCCGTCATGCTTCTCCAGCAAGTAACGTGAGCCCGTCTTCCTTGAAACCCCAAGTAGCAGAAAGGGGTGGGAAATCCTTCTGCAGCTGTGCAGTTTGCAACCCAAGGCCAGTCTCAGACCCTGGAGCGTCTCACGTCTGAGGAATAGGAATAGAGAAAGGAGAGAAAGGCAGTGGGATCCTCCTGGGACCTTGTCTGAGATTTCTTTCTCTGCATCCAAGGTGTTTCCCAAGTCATCTATGCCTCTTCTCCTTAGCAAAGAGAGTCTGGACAGCTCTTTTCTGGACAATTTACTTTTTCTTAAAGGATCTCCATCATTAGGCTCATGGCAAACAGAAGTATTTCAGGAGGGGCCCATACTAGTGACCCTCTTTAGGAGGAAAGAAAAATCTTCTGAAAGAAGGGAGCGCCATTATGAATCTCGGTCTGAGAAAAACTTTTGCTCAGCTTAACCTAGGTAATGGATTTAAAACCACATGTATGTATGTAAAATCACATGCAACTATGGCAGAACAGGATAAGAAAACAAATACCATGTGGCAAGCATTGCACATATTTAACACGCTAACAAAATATGCTCATATACTATAGTGTTAAGCATAATACAGGAAATTATATAAACAAAATCAGAACACAGCTAAGCATGTAAACTGAGCGTTTCTCAGCGGAGGCACAAGTTGTTTTCACACTTCCTTGTGGGATTTTAATGCAATTTACATTGACATCTGACAAATGATGGCTGAAAATGTTTATATGACATTCAATATATGTTGCAAAGTTTTATAACAGACTTTGCAATAGCTGTGATATTAAATTTGCATCACCAGTCTTTTTTCAAATCAAATAACAATGTTTTGAAAGCACTAAAATGATTACCAGGAAGAAGCATTAAAAAAATTCCAATTCATTTTGTATTTTCGAACACCTCTGCTATTTTCCAAAGTCCCCATTTATCTCAGAATTTTGAGCTTGTTATGCTGTCAAAGGTTTCATTTTTGATTAACATATGTCTTCCTGAATATTAATTTGTGTTTTGGAAAGCACATTTTCTTAAAATTGCTTTGCACAGTTGTATGAAATGTCCTTTTAAGATGTGTTGATACTGAAAACTTTTAATATTATTGACATTGCTGTTTTCTTTTGTACTTAATGTTTTTGGTCACTATATTTCAGGCACAACAGGAAAGATCTGGTTGTTGTTAGAGGCTAGTATTGCTAATATATATTGGCTTAATTCTTATTATTGCTGCTTCTTACTTCTTACTCAAATGGGTCCATTAAGTAAAACCCTTTTCTGTCATTACAGGCACTACAAAGGACTTTGGGACTTCTTAACGTGCCTTTCAGTATCGCCATTCGGCAGCTTGATTATATATAGCAGGGCCCGGGTCCCTATTGCCTTTGTGCATTTTCTAAGCAAGATTTTCCATGCCAACAAGGTACAATGTACTTCTGTGAACAGAAGTTGTGGAGCAGGCAGCTTTCGCTGACCCAGTCCATCTGTTCTCTTCTGTTCTTTGTGGCTGGAACTGTTTCTTTTTCATCCTGGACTTTGACCAAGATCTTATCTTCAAACCATGCTTTAAAACTGTTCTTATGGTGACTATTTCCTTAATTGATTCAGATTTTTATTTATCATAATGGATTGATTAAGAAGTGTGGCTTACTGCATCGTACTAATGAGTGAAATTATTAGTTTTTAGTTTAAAACTTATAAAACTAGATGATTGGGGATTACTCACTGCCATGATGATTTTGACCTTGGATTTTATGACATAAAATACTGAAATTACTGCTTTTGCATGAAATGACATCCTGCTTTTCTTCTAAGCCCTGAAGTTCTTGACAGAAAATGTATTCAGAGGTTTTTTTTCAGTAGCTTTGAAAGTGTAGCACCTGTCTGCTGGCTAAATTAGCAATCATTAGGAGTTGCAGGCTAAGCCTGGGGGATCACATACCATGTACATTTTGTCAGAACAGTGTCTGATCCTTAACCTACAGAATACGAGGTTAGCAAAAATAAAATCTTCCTCAAGGAGAATTAGAATGATGGAAACGATTGATCATTGAACATAGTTTTCTTCTCATGTTTCTCTTTTTTTCTCATCCATGCAGTGACAGAAGTGTTGAATCCTAATTTTACAGACAGAATGATTTTCACAGAGAAAAATTGAGCAACTTTTAAGGTCACCAGGCCCTGATTTTATGAATTACTGAGAGCCTCACAAGAGATGTTGAAGTCTGTTCCTACTGGACTGAATAATAATAAAAAAGCCTTAGATCTCCTCAGAAACATATGCATTATGGATTTGTGACTCATCTGTAATAAAGTCCATATTCAAAGCATACTGTTAATATACCAAAATTACTTGGGGAGAGGATAGTTTTGTGGCTATGAAGAGAATTTCTCTCAGAAGCAGCCAATTTTTTTTCTGAACAATCTTAATCTTCCTTTAAGCTCATGGATAAACTTCTAGGAGTCAAAGTCACCCTGCCTGAAAATTTTGATTTAATTTAATTTCTAGATCATTTTTTGATTTACGGCATATTTATGGCTTAATTCTGTATCATTTCACAAGACAAGATACACAGAACTGCAAGATTTTGTGAAAGAATATAGAAATATAAAGAACTTCCCTGATCATCAAAGGACCTGTCCTAACTTATTTTTGCCATTGCTGTGAAGTCTGCCATAGATGTAGGGACATGTCCCGAGACACATCACACAGGTTCCACGAAGGCAAGGAGAAAATGACCCACTTTAGGAATCCTGCCTGATGTTTCCTCACTTTCAAACCCAGCAACTGCTATTGAAACATCCCAGCTGACATCACCTTTTCCATTAAAATACAAACTGAGGAGATGTATCTAAGATAATCTCCTTACACCCCAAAACTTCACTGAAGTTTGAATGCACAGCTATTCAGTCTTCGTGTGAAAAGCCACTAAATAGGGAAACAGATTTCATTTTGCTTCAGTGGAATTGCCAAGTAATTTTCCCATGGTCTTTTATGCTATTTAGATTGAGCTTCTTGTTACAACACTTTATTATATGTCATTAAATTCATGAAACATTGATTCATCTCATGATGCCTAGTGACTAGGTGATAAAGTAGCAGATGAAATTCAACATTGATAAGTACAAAGTAACTCTCTCACAGAAAAACAACCCAAACTATACATACCTAATGAGGGGCTTTAAGTTAACCATTACAGCTCTGAAAGAAGATCTTTAAGACATCTTGGATAGGATTACAAAAACATTACCTCCATCCTTAGAAGCTGTAGAAAGAGAGTAGTAGAATGTTTTAAGAAAATGCGTGAGAGGAAACCAGAAGTAGTTGTACCACTGAATATCTCTTTGGTATGCCCACATCTTTATACCACATGTTCTTCTGAACTCAGGTAAAAAAGATACAGCAGAACTGTAAAAGGTACAGAGACAGGCAGGAAAGATCGCCAGAGTTGTAGAACAGCCTCCCTCAAGAAGACGGAAATGGATCAAGCTCCTTTGTCTAGAAAAAGGAATGATTCAGATATGACAGAAATCTCTCAAATCATGAGTGAAACAGAGGACGTAGGAAATACTTAATCAGCTTTTTGAGCAATGTAAGTATAGAGGCATCAATGTCAATATTCACATGGAAAGTTTAAAAACAATCTACATACTTTTCCATACAGTATCTAATTACTGAACCACTGCCAGAGGACGTGGATGCTAAAAGTTTACATGGTTTCAAAAGATAATTAGGCATACTCTTGGAATAAAAAAAAAAATCCATCAAGGGCAAGACAAATCCAAAGATACAACCTCTGGCTTAGGAAGTCCTTAACTTCTGAGCTGCTGAATGCTAGAGGTGGTAGGAGTGTGCTTGTATACTTGCTCTCTTCCTGTACCTTGCCTATGCATTTGGCCACTGTCAGACATGATACAGGTCCACATTGCAAAGTTCAGTGCAATGAGAGGATTTCTAACATTAGCTCTCCTGTAATATTAATAGGATAGCAAATGAAAAAGCATCAACAGAGAAACAAAGTGATCTTTGAACAGGTTTATTATGCTGTGTTCCAGGACTGCAGTGTATTATAAAGATGAGTCACAAATGGAGAAACCGGAGATTTCTTGGGTCAGCTCATTCACTTGGACAGGTAAGTCTGCTAGAGCAGGGGATCAATGAGAATTTGTTCTGTCTGAGAAGTTTCCCCATGTGGCATGTCAGCCACTACTTACACCATCACAATTCTGTATCTCAATGACTAGCACAGCAGCTGGTGTTTTACGTATGACCATTAGCTTGGTCTGAGACATATAATGGAAGGCATTAGGGTTTTACCTTCAGCCCTGGGGCACAACTTTGGTGATTAGGCTGCCTGCTTTGTGCAGAGTGGAGCTACCTGGGTTTAATTGTTTCATATGAACAAAACATCTGAATGCTTCCAGATATTTCTGAGAACTCTGCAGATTTCATATTGATCGAAAAGACAGTGTCTCAGGACTATGTTTCCAAATTGGCAGAGTATCTGATATAAGCATAGAGACATCAAATACTGCCCAGGGCTAATGCTAAATGTATATTAAATCTAGGCTGGCATATATACTGAGGGCCCCAGGAGTGCTTGACAGCTCCCAGATCTGGTTGTACTTGCCAGACTTATTCCATGCCATGCATGGAAGGACACTGCATGTATGGAAGATGTTCAGCTCCTTCAGTCCTGTTTTCATGGGAGGGGGACCCTTGTGTCAGAACCAAATGACATTTGGTCTAACAGGTCCTTGAATCACCCTGAAATGTGGAATGTGCTGCTAATGTACCTGCTTTCCCATTCAGGTGTAGATGAGATGAGATAAACGTTTTCAGACATGTAGTAGGAACAAAACAAAAAAAGGTAGATTTCATCTTTCTAGTCCTTCCATCAAAAGTTTTGGTAAAGACAGGAGAGTTCCACTTTGGACAGTTGAGACATTTGTACTCAACATGTATGTAAGTAGATCACACTCCTTGGCTGGTAAGTATTTCATATTATTATTCTGTCAAATAAAACCCACTATTTTCTTCACAAGGTTTGACTTGGGGCATAACTCTGCATTTTCTCTCTATTTGCAGTCTATAGGTTTTATGTGTAAACATAACCATAAATAAAAAGTCATCTTGCTTAATTAATAATTTATTGTTATTTCTCCTGTTTCAAAGCAAACAGCTTCCAATTTTCTACTTCCTGCAGGGTGTCCTCACCCATAACCAGTCTGGTAAAGGGATTTGTTGATATCAGATCTGTTTTCAGGCATGTCAAATAGATGCTATATCAACCACCTCATATGTTTGTTTATATTGCAGAATTTTCAGAATTCCAGCAAAAGCCAACTATGACAAAAATTGGTTTTTACTTAATTTCATGAAATATTTTTAATTGATAATCAATTGCTATTAAAAAAAGGTCCTGTTGTATACATATCCGCTCAAGAAGTCATTCGGACTTCTGGATTCAGTACTCGTTAGTTGAGATACACAACACAGTCCATAGGAGGTGAAGCTCCTGTCAATTAGGAGACCCCTGGTAGGTGTAATTATACACATTTCTTGAGCTTCTCAGGGAGGTTTTAGTAATTCTTTAAACAGCTTCTAGGTAATTAACACTGTTAAATGTCATTTCCTTGTATCTATACAATATCCTTAATTTACAGAGAAATCCAAAGAAATTTTTTGAAAGAAAAATATGTTGGAAATTTTGAAAATACTAGATAAAGCTAACTGTGTAGTTGCATTGAAGTCTTACATTTGACACTTTAAGTGGATCTCATTATTACAAAACTGTTAAAACATTTAGTAGAATTTGACAAAGAAGGTGACATTTTGCCCATCTGAATAACGTGGTGATGTGTACCTTTTGAAAACAGAGGATGGTCCTCCTCTGTCTTCATTTGAAAGGTTCTAAAAGAATATTCCCATTGGTATTGAGAGGTGGTAGTGCTTTGGTCTACGGGGGCATTGTAAGAGACCTGACCTGAGCCAAGCCATTAAATTTTGGCTGCTTTGCATAACACGATCGAGTGAAGAAATTAAATTTATATAATATGCATTTACTACACATCAATCTGACTTTATACTTCTAAAGTGGATCTTACAATAATGAATTGGAAGATTCGCTTTTCCAATGTTAATAAAAATAGTTCTGCATTTTGCAAATGTTAATGTTGATGAAGCTTCACATTATGGATAAAATATAATACGGATATGTGGAAAAAATGTAATACCATAATTTTTTTTGCCACTTGATGAACACTGAAAGACATGGCAGTTTTTGATGCTGTAAACAAAAGAGATAAGAAGTAAAGAAAGAACAACATTTTGGTTTTGTAATAATTAAAATGTAGACTGAATGTTAGGTTTTCATTTTTCAGATATAAGATAAAACAATCTGGGACACATTAGCCATAGAAATGCAGTCATCAGTAGTAAGCTGATAGGTGAAAAGGTGTGAAAGAGTAAGATATCCTCAGGAACAAGAACAGGCGTTCTTGTGTACTATTTGCTAGCATGCTAAGGATGTTATGGCAAGGGATACTTCTGAACCTTAACTATCCTATATCCTTCCTATTCATGTTGCCTCCATTTCCCTCCAGTGCTTCATCTTCTATGCTGATATTCAAACTGTTTAGAGAAAAATGGAAGGTTCTTAATTAAAAAGCAGCTGAAGATGAAAACACTCATTTTATCTCATACTAATGCTCTGTGAATGGCATAATAATTTAACAGATTCACTGATTCTTCAGTTCCTCAGTAGTACTCAGACCTTCTACATAATTTACTCTGAAATGGATAGCAAGGCTAAGAGCTGGTGGAAGTAACTATGGAAAATGGTGTAATGGCTGTTATTCCATGATCACAAGGAATGGAAGTACCTGTCCTTGTTTTGAAACATTCCTTCCTTTTTAGCTCTTTATTAAGAGACAAAGCTGGTAGGAAGTGGAAGCTGCAATCTTGCCAAGAAATTGAATCATCTTGCCAAGAAATTGAATAATCTTGCCAAAACCAGTACATAGCAGATACTGTTTACTCTTTGTAACAGCCTAAATTTTCTCCATTTTCCTGTTCAATTACAGCATGTTTTTCTCTTGACATCTGTAAGTGGGATGTTGTGTCATTAAAAGAAGTGGAAGAGGGAAAAAAGAGCAAAATCTTCCAGAAGGAGAAGAATAATGAAAAAATGCAAAAACTTAAACCATGTAGAAAGAGCCTGAGTGATTTTTTTACATAGGTTTCAGGAAGGTGTCCAGCTGCCATTGTGAAAATCATTCATCTGCTATGTGTAAAGTGCACTTAGCCATCAAAAAATCTTTTTCTTGCACGTGGTAGGAGGCAGACGTATCACTAATGTAGGCTGGGGATGGGTCTAGCCCACCAGTTCTCAGTTTTGCAGCTGGGAACCGTCACAACTACCTTTTGGAGCGAGACAAAAAGGAAAACATAGTCAAAAGCACCACAGTGATGCATTCAGGATAGCCAGCAAGATACAAGTAGACAGCTATTTACACTTTGTTCGACAGCCCAGAGGGACACTGCAAATCTGTTTATTAATATTAAATTAAATAGTGGACTGCTTTAGATGCATAACCCTAAGTATTTATTTAGTGGCTTGCTAACCATGATCATTACTCTTTAGTCATGTCAAAAAACATCCACAAAAAGTAGCAAATCTTTAAACTTGGTACTCTCGGAAAAGAATACCTGCCTCATATGTGTGCTAAAAGAAACATTAGCAAAGCAGAAGCAGGCAGATCCTTTCTTTCCTTGTCAGAAAATAGTCTTAGAAGAAAGTAGGATGAGGACATGAATGTTACTTTGGAAAGAGCTTTCCTTGTATATCTTGGAATAATACACTTGGTCTGTGAATAGTCATTCTGAAGAAGTCTGCATTGTTTAAATTGCTGTATCTCAAAATTTTGTCAGATAATAATACATATTAGTATACTGAAAGTTCTAGGTAAAAATAATGTAAGAATCAAAGCAAGAGCAACAAAACAGGCACAACATCCATTGCTAATACATTTCTTCAGCTGTTCAATAGGCTATGGATTTTGTTTCTGTCATTTCAATTATACTATCTCCAATTCATATTCCTTCCCACTTAGAGGATTATAGTTCCTTTCTAAAATTAATTTAGTGTCTGTGGATAGTTGCATTTTGCTAGGTCCAGTCAGAGAGGCTAATTTTACATATTGATTCCTGTAATTTAAGTCAAGAAGGAACCCTTAGATTGCTTAGTCTGATCTCCTGTATCACTCGGGCCATATATTTTTCCACAGGTGTTAAACTTATTGGTTATGTATGAAATGAGTGTTTCATTGAATAAGACATAAAATAATGAATTCATTTTCTTCAGTATATTGCTCACTACTTAGTCACATTTGCAGTCACAAAAGAAAGAAATAACTGTCAATTTGTAACCATTGATTATTGTTTAAGGAGACCCTTAGGATCTTGTATTCTTTGCATTTGATTTTTTTTTTTAACTTTAAACTATTTCTCAGCAACTCTGTGTGTGTGTGTGTGGTGTAATTATCTTCCATCTGTCAACATGTTTTTGAAATACAATATTAAAACTGTTGCATGTTTTCATACCATGCTTACAAATTGCTTCCCTTGTCCTATTCACTACTGCCTATTAGTACAGTGAAAAATTTCTTACGCCATTTTTGTCCATTCCACATCTTGGAATCTGTGAGATTTGTAAATCTATTTTAGACTCATTGCTTTCCCTCACAGTCTCCTATCCCATAGCTGTCATGTCTTTCCAGACGTGTAAGTAAGTTTGCAACTGGCTACGTTAAAGATACCTTTGGTTCACCAAATTATGAAAGGATCCAATTTCTCTGTCTGGCTGCTCTGACTGAACTCATGGCCATTTATTACTCTTAGTGTGGTCTATCCATTTTATAATTAAAATTAAGTATTATTTCATATTTACTCTGAATAATGACTGGAAATGTTGAAGGCTGTTGAGCCTGGGAGGAACCTTGCCCATATTCCCTGACTATTCCATCTGACAGCAGCATCTGAGAATCTGAAACACAGCCCTGTTTTTAATATCAGAATATGGGGTGCTTCTAAGTCAAATGCCTGGTGTCATTACCTCTAATAATCAAACCTGTAATTTTCTCAAATAATTAAACTGAACTGTTTGACAAGATACATTTTCTAGGAAAGCATGTTGATTGCTTGGGTTACATTTTGATTCTTTGTTTTATATTAATTATAGTCCTTTATATTCATTATTTTTTGAATCCTGTATGACCTCTCTCATTATTTTCCCCAGAGCTGATGTCTAGCTAACCTGCCCATAGTCATGTGGGTCACCCAGCACACCCTGGCTGAATGTTTGCAATGGCATACTTTATTAATTTGTATTTTCTCTGGCATGCCAAGACTTAATTAAAATCACTAACAGTGGGTCAGAGATGTCCTCTATCTACAATTCCAGTAAAATGGGGTGCTAATTTTAAAATGCTTTCTCCTAGTAAAGCCTCTTCAGTTACAACTGGAAAAACTTTGATATTATCAATTCAAATATGAACCAGAAAATCATACTGCATCATTATGAAGAATACTACAATGAAGTAGTAGACTATATTATTAAGTTGAATTGTTTTAGCCCAATTGTCATTTCAGATCTTCTCTTCTTGTCCTCAGACTACCTTTTTTATTCTTTTTTTAACCCACAATGCTCTTTTAGTTTCTTTTGTGAATTTTTTGCTGGTTTTGCTTCCCCCCTGCTCCTGTATCTTCCCTTTTGCTTTTATGTTTCAAATTGCTGCCCACATCGTGTTGTGAAACAGCAACTACTTTCAACCAGAAATGTGCCCTGGTGGTTTAAATTTTATATTTTATTGATCTCAGTAATTTGGTTCTCTCAAGTACTTATGGATGATTCTAACTGCTCAAGAATGTTGACAATGAGATCATGCCAGTCATTTGGCAACAAAACCGAGTGATACATGATTAGTTTTTATCCAGTCATTCCTTCAGTGTCCAAAATATTTGCAATGCATTAGGCATAATATTTTCTCTGTCAGAAAAATGTTACCTATAAATTTTAGAAAAAACTGATGTAGTGTTACTGTACATTGGAAATCTTATGCAGTTGATTTTCAAAATAAAACCTTTTTTCATGCAAGACAGATTACTGGTACAGAAAAGTGAATCCTTTTATGAAAATAAATAATCTATTTTTCTGGTTTAATTCAATGTAATGTGACAAGTATTTCCTACCATTTCCCTCCTACCAGGATGTCATCCTCAGTCAAGCAGTTCTCAACCAAACATCCAGAAGCATAAGAAATCCTGAGTTTGAACTTTCATAAAATCCATACTGTAGCAACATCTGCCACGGACAGTCACTCACCTCACTTTTATTAGCACTGTCTTGCCTCACAGGTTGTAGCTTGGTGTTGCAATATCTCAGCCACGTAGCACATTGCACCAATATGTATGTGGAAACACAGGATAAGGATGATAAAGTAAAGAAGCCACATATACTCAGTCCCATTAACAGAACTCTTTAGGAGCAAGCTAAATATCTATAAGGAATGACATGGGTATGGTTGATCCTGCCTTGGTGCAGAGGGATAGACTGATGAAGCATTAAGATTGCTTCTGACCTTTGATTTTTAGTCATACGGGCTGTTTTGGAAAAGATTGACACATACTTTTCTCTGTTCTGTCCTATAAAATTAACTTAATCTTCTTGCCATCAACTATAAACACTTCTTTTACATTTTCTATGACCAGATCACTAGTCAAAATTCAGAATAAACTGTGACAGGGCATTCACGAAATTGAGGGCTGCATCATGATTTATCTGGACTTGAAGTTTCTTCTTTTCCTCTCTTCAGTTATGAAATGCAGAGGTATACTGAGTTTTATCTCGTTAAAGTTAAGCAGACAGGTCAGATGGTCACAGAAATGCAGACTACAGTGCCCTTTGGCTTTTCTAAATCAAGTGCAATACTCCTTTCAGTACACTGCACTGAAGGAGCTTCTGGAACAGATGAAATGAAGTGAGACTAGATGAAGGTAATAACTAATTTACAAGCTTAAAAGAAATACTTCCATCTCAAGGGTTGTGTCAGAAATCTTGGAGAGGACAAGTGAAAGAGAAAGGAAGAAACAATAAAAATAAAAAATGCAAATCACAAAGTCAGATCTAGGAGTAAAACTTGGCTCTTTAACCATTGTGATTTTGCTCAGGTCTGACAGTAGCATACTGAGCTGGTACAGGAAATTAAGGATTACTTGAAAATCAAACAATGAGGTATCAGCCAAACCTTATCATTACAGCATGGTAATTTGTGTAATGGCTTGTAATCAGGCTTTATGGTCCTGGCATAGCTTTTCTTCTAAATAACAAGATGGCTAATCCTTAAAAAGATGTAGACAACAAGTAGATTTGACCTAACTCCTGTGTTCCTCTTGTAACAGATACACAGGGTTTAAGAATTTTCTAATAACGTGCATTCATGGAGTAAGAGACTGACAAGCAGGCACTACTGACCTTATTTCACCCTAATTTTAGTTTAGACATACACAAATCTGCCCATTCAGTCCTTAATGACTTCCTCACCACCATCACCCCAATGAAACAGTTATCTCCAGCAGGACATGTGAAAGTTTCTGTTATCAATACCAGTGGCTGTGGTCTGCCTTTCACGCACTCCCAGGGCACACCTAGTATGCTGACATGGGGGTCTTCAGAAATTGCAGCACGTGGTGGGAGAAAAGGTGGCTAAGCCTCTTTTGTAGAATAGATGAATGATTATAAAAAACTTGGGTTTATTTTTGGACCTGTTTGAGCAGAGGGGTTGGACAAGATGACCTCAACCATGCCGTGATTCTCCTCCTGTGCTTGAAGATTATAGGATGGGTAGGAAATGGTTCTAGGTTGCTGTTGCTGATGGTGTGCTGCTGGCTACCCATCAGGAGCAAACAGCTATACGGGAAGGAGAGAATCTGGAGAAGGAAGGAAAGACAAAAAAGGGAACACAGAGGGGAGTGACAGTGTTGCCGCTGACTCCTGAACTCTAGGAATATTTCTGTACATTTGTGCCAAACTGAATTAAGCAGATACGTAGTTTAGACTGAAACAATGACTGAAGCTACAGGTTCTTTCCTCTTGCTGCACCTTTGTTCCTTAGATTGCTTCACTCTTTCTCCACTGCTGTTGTGAATGTTGAGTCTTCCATAGACAGGTGGCTGCTAAGGCAGTCTGAGTGTATGTGTTGATATGACAAAGCTGGAAAACAGCTGTTTAATGATTATTTTTATTCTAATTGTTGCAAGTATAACTCTTGACTACTTTGCCCTGTTTATTATTAGAGTGTCCCTGTATATTTGTGTTTATACACACATATGCATAGGTTTTGTTCTATTTTAGACTTTACTTACTATATTCATAATTGCTGCAAGTCTCAGTCCCGGTACTGACAACAACATGATTAATATTTATGACTTTACCATTAGTCAGCTATTCACTGTATCCCTTTTCATAGTGATGAAACTATGTATGAAGTGAACAGCCTTTTCCTTTTGGAAGAAACTCTTGGCTCTTTTATTGGTTATTTATGTCAGACTTCTAGGCCTTTTACCTTCCCTCTGCTCTTAAGTGCATTTGTTGGAAGCTAGGTGTCACTCATAGCCTTAAAACAAAATACTTCACTTAATATTGACTGTGCATGGAAACTGAACATGAAAGTATATAATTTCTGGGGTCGCTTCCCTTAAGAAATGGAAGAATCTTCCTTTTTCCAGCTCTTTGGTTTTCAGACTGTCATTTTCATTCAGTGAGGTCACAGGATGAAAACTCCCTTGTTGAAAGCCTGCATATCGATCATAGTTATGTCTCTGCAGATGCACCATTTTATCGCCTTGCTCTGACATTTCCCACTGCTCTTGAGCTGTGCTTTGTCGGTTTACTGAGCTAGGTACTTACCTTCAATGACAGCAATATTCCAGTGATGACACAGGAAATAATCCGTCAGTTTATGCAATGATCATGAAAATATCACACATAAGTAAAATCAACATAAATAGGTGGAGATGACTCATGAATGTCTCTGGTCAGGTTATGATATGATGGAACATACTTTGTGAAGTGCAAGTGCCATTGCACAAGGGTATTATTAATGTAAGTAGATGAAAATGGGTATTTCTGAGGATAAGAAATGTTCTACAGCTCTTTGAGGCAATTCTTGTCCTTACCACCCAAGAGCTACTGCAACAATACATTTCTAAGAAAAAAGGGAATTGATTTTATCTTCATATCAGTATTTTTTCCCAATTTTCTAACCACTTCAACTAAATAAAGCTTACAGGTTTTTCCATGGCTAAAATGATTTGTCTGAGTGCTTTTCTTGGTTGGGGAGGGGTTGGTAGCTTTGTGTGTTTTTTCTAAAACAATTGAATTATTTAAATTTGAACAGATTCTGCTGATTGGGGGCAGGCCAAAAATGCATATAGCAAAGCATGAAGGGGGATACTCAAAGTGTGTCGTCATATAAATTAGTCTATCCTGAGAGGCAGTCTTTGTACATACTTGGGCAAAAAGTTTGGTGCTCAAGTGGATCAGACTATTCTTGAGGCTACAGACACATATCTGAGCCTGAATGGATTTTCAGCCTCGGCTCTGTCCTGGTTTCAGCTGGGATAGAGTTAATTGTCTTCCTAGTAGCTGGTACAGTGCTATGTTTTTGAAATAGGTATGAGAAGAATGTTGATAACACACTGATGTTTTCAGTTGTTGCTAAGTAATGTTTAGTCTAAAGTCAAGGATTTTTCAGCTTCTGATGCCCGGCCGGTGAGAAAGCTGGAGGGGCACGAGAAGTTGGGAGATGACATGGCCAGGGCAGCTGACCCAAAGTGGCCAATGGGGTATTCCATACCGTGTGATGTCACATCTAGTATAGGAACTGGGTGGAGTGGGGGCCGGGGGATCGCCGCTCAGGGACTAACTGGGCGTTGATCGGTACGGGTTGTGAGCAATTGTACTGTGCATCATTTGTATATTCCAATCCTTTTATTATTACTGCTGTCAGTTTATTAGTGTTATCATTATCATTATTAGTTTCTTCTTTTCTGTTCTATTAAACCATTCTTATCTCAACCCACGAGTTTTACTTCTTTTCCCAATTTTCTCCCCCATCCCACTGGGTGGGGGGGAAGTGAGTGAGCAGCTGCATGGTGCTTAGTTGCCGGCTGGGGTTAAACCACAACAGACAGATACAAATTCAGAGAGGGGAGCAACAAAAAGGCTGAGGCTATCATATCAAATTATACTATGAGTACATCAGTTCAAACATTGCCTCTTACAGAAGTGTAGCAAGCCATAGAGAATTCAGCCATACAGAAATTATGCTTTGAACAACATCAGCGTGGTGTACAATAAAAATTATACTACACTGTTCATGAGGGACAGCTTTTTTACTGTTTCCTCAGTCTGTCTGTTTTTTTCTCCATGCTGCTTTTTAGACCACTATACTGGAACTCATATTTCACTGCCATTGCAGAGTTTTGCTAATCTCTCTTTAGTTATTTAGAACCAGACAAACCCTTTCAACTTTTTGTCCTAAATATCTGCAAACCATATAAAGCAATAAAAACAGAACTGCATCTCCCAAAATATTACTATGTTTCTGTAATTTTAAAACCGAGCATCCCAAGGGGAGTTTCTATAATAGTCTTCATATAAAAAGAAAAGCAAAGAGTAACCATAAAACCCCTTACCTGTTAAAGTTAAAGTATCTTCTATTGATCCTGCAAATAAGTTCATCAGAGAAATACAAAGTGTTTAAAATGATTTCTGGGTAAAGCACCGCATACCATATTGCAACATAAATGGTCCCCAAATAGGCATCTTTAAGAAGCAGTACAGAAAAATAACTCATTAGAGAAACTATTTTAAAATAGTTTGTTTCTTCATTGAGGGAATGTGATATTATTGCCCTAGAATGATTTAATTCACCCTAATTATATTCTGTTTGATATCTGCAGCTGTCTTGGAAGCAGGCTTCTGCTATGTAAATCCAAGAGATGTTTCTCATCTTATTTGAAACCCCAACGTGCTCTAATTTTCAAAGGAATTATAAGCTGGTCTCTACTTATGTTCATTGAATTTTTCAGAGGAATATCAAAAGAATACACAATTTTCTGAACACTATCACTTATATAGATTCTACTCACACTCAACATACCTCTTTTATATATATATATACATAGAATACAATGTGTATTGACACTGCAGTGTTAGTAAAAAAGCTGTGTAGCTGTGTGATCGTACGTGACCAAGAACATCTTTGTTTGAAATGTTCATAGAACAAATTAGTAAAAATTGGATTTTTCTTTTGTCTTTGAGTTTTAATTTACTTCAGGACAGATGTGAAGTTGTCTCTTCAGCAACTTTTCAACAGAGTCCGTAAACAGCACTATTTTGGCTGACTTCGAAGGAGGACCGAAAGAGGATACATTTCTGCCAAAAAATTAATGTTATATATGCATCCTTCAATGTCTTTGGCAGTAGCTGTCCATGTTACAGTGCCACATTGCATAATACACATAATGATGATGTGCAGGAATTTGTAATTAAATATTGGCTCATGGATAGTCACCAGAAATGGCAATCAGCAAATGCTGGTATTTATTCTGGAATATCACCATCAATTCCAGGCAAGATGGCAAAGTGAACCGACGTGGTGTCAAAAACCATAAGTGCCTGTAAAATGCGTGAACAGTCAGTAAGTGATGGCTTCCTGCTGCTCTCTACAAATTACCAATCAACAAAACAGAGCAGTTTGCTTTCTCCTACTCTGAAGGAAAATGTTGCCTTTAGTAATCTTAGCAAAGATTACAAACTGTTTGGAGAGAAAACAAGGGAAATCAAATGCTTTCCTTCAAATAAAACTAACTTATAAAGGTAGAATGTAATCAGGGATTAGAAATTTAAAGTAAATGAAGTTTTATGCTTTGGAGATAGAACTTGAGCAGAATTTAGGTAATGGTTCAAAACAATAAACCACAAACTTCCATCCATAATTACTACAGTTTTTACCAGATGAACTCCTTAGATAACTATAATTCTGTTTTGATGCCACACCATCTTAACAGGACTAGGTTGTAGCTAAATTGAACATCAGGGGTCTTAAAATAAGCATCTCCCACATTAAGTCTACCAAAGAAGCCAGTTCATTAGACACAGTTTTAGACCATCCAGTGCTTCCCAGTTGCCCACTGCTCCAGCTGAATGTCATAATCTTTGGTCTAACACAGTGAGATTCCTATGTATGACCCAGCTTAATCCTGAGCTATATTCTGCTATGGTGTCAGCAGGAAGAATGAAAATTATTTGTCTGCCCTGTAGTTCCCCTCCCAATTAGCCTAGACAAATGTATAGCCTGATCAGACAGTTGACCACAGGAGTACAAGAGGCAGGTTTGATTCCTGCCCTCTTTTCCCAAATCTCCCACACATTCCCTGTTATAACCCATAAGCTTTTGCAAAGGGGCAGCACCACCAAAAATAGAAGGACTGATCTTGTTCCCCTTGGGGAGGAACAAACTAGAAAGTTTGGTCAGTGAATCCAAATATGCCATAGATGCCCAAACCCCTCATCCTCAAGTTCTTAAAATAAACTCTTCCTTCACTCACAGTTGCCTATTTTATCTGACTTCTGCTCCACCCTGCCATGCTAGTTGCTATGATCCCCTTTACAAGGTTCCCAAGCCTCTTCATGTACTACACAGTGAGTAAAGGTTATTAACCCCTGAGTTAAAAGTTTGGTTTAGTACATAGGTTCATGGAATTAAAAGTTCTTTTGTGGATGCAACATTAGACATGAAAATCAAAGAAAAGCTGCAATGACATTAACAGATACTCCTGAATATCCTGAAATTAACTTCTGGGGACTGGAAACTTCCATTCACAAAAGAAGGCACCAGAAGTTACAAAAAAATACTCAGCATCTAGATATAAATGGTATATTGGGAAAACAGATTAAAGCTAGACTATCTTAACTTTTACATATTTTTAATAAAGGAGGCTTCATGAATTTTAAACACATGCAAAATTATTCTTCAGAGAGTGTTTCAAAACTACATTTAGGGAATGATCTGGAAAGAAGTAAAACTCAGACATTTGCCAAACAGTTGTAATGTACAAAGATCTCAGGACTCACAATTAAAATTGTTTTCTGTTAAATTTTCAATCTGGATTTCCCTTTCTCTTAAGTAAATGTGTATACAAAAACACCTCCATTTTCAATTGCATGCAAAGCTGATAAAAGAATGTAGAAAAATATAAGGACTCCACATCTGTGGAAAATACTGCGTTAAATAGACACAGTTTATTATCTTTCCTAAAATATTCCACTTCATTGCATATGAGCAATAACAAATGCTGGAACTACAGAGAAGTTTTATGTGACCGTAGAAACTTTGTGCCAATGTATTACAAAGCTGTGATATGGTAACAGTATAATAAGGTCTTGAGGTGAAAGTTTGAACTCCAGCAGCTACAAATGTACACCTTACGTCTAAATTGGTGTTAAAACAATAAGCAAATTAGGAAGATTTTACTTGCTATAGAGCAATTTCTACAGCAATTGATAAGCACATCCCAAGAGAAAAAAATTAAAAAGTTTCAATGAAAGCCATTCATTTTTAAGTTACGATTTTGCTGATTTATGGTGATGACTTTCTGCAGTTGTCAGGGACCTCCTCTGTTTTCCATCACTTTTTTGAAATGATAGAAATTGGCCTTGAAAAGATACCATCCAGACCTTTCAGCACCCTGGATGCCTTCCATTGGGTACCATGGACTAGTATATGTCAAGTTTTTCCAAGTAATACTCAATTAGATGCTTATCCACTGCTGGTGGTTCTTCTCCTGGAATCTTTCTCCCTAAGCACGGGGCCCTGGCAGACCTTGTTGGTGAAGAGTGAAGCAAAGAAGGAATTGAGAACCTCAGCCTTATACAGCATCTGAGGATGCTCCAAGGAGAGGCTGAGAACTGGGGCTGTTTAGCCTGGAGAAGAAAAAGCTTGGAGGGATCTTATCACTGTGTATAAGTAGCTGGTGGGGATGGAGGGAATAAAGAATACAGAGCCTGTCTCTCCTTAGTGGTATTCAGAGGCAGGATAAGAGGCGATGGGCACAAACTGAAATACAAGAAATTCCATTTAAGGTGTTTGACTGTGAAGATGGCTGAACCATGAAACAGGTTGCCCAGAGAAGCTGTGGCATTTCCTTGGAGATGTTCAAAACATGACTGGACATGGCCCTGAGCAACCTGCTCTAGGTGATCCTGCCTTGAGCTAGATAGGTTGTACTAGATAATCTACAGGCTTCCCTTCTAGACTCAACCAGTCTGAGATTCTGTGATTCTGTGACAGATACTGCTTAATAAATTCATTTTGCCAGATGTGATTCCTAGAGAATATGTGATAAAACAACGTCCACTCCTTTTCTGCGCTCTCATTTTATATTTTTATACTTTATATGAATAAGTAGACTGGAATGCCCACAAAGTTAAGCTGGTATAAGGGAAAGGTGGACCATATCTCATTCACCATCAGCCCTTTTGGTGCAAGAAAACAAAGGTCTTCTGGGTAAAACTTAATTTAAAACACTTCTTACTGTGCTGTCCCCCAAGCCCTCTCATCTGTGTACTTGTCCATGACGGCAGCATTCCTCCAGACAACAGCAACACCTGATGTAAGGCAGGTGGGGATTTTTATTCAGCAGATATGTAAATTTTATTTTGATGAAGATTTTACTGTACATATCTGGAGATGTATGGCTTGTACTTTTCAAATTCCCATGGCAGACAGTGAGTCTTGTTGAGCAGACTGGTCTGCTTTAATCTCGGGCTCAGCAATTTGCCAAGGATTACGTGATTTAGACTGCATTTGTAAGTAAATCAGGACCTGATGAGACCCTTTTGCTTGTATGTCACTTACCAGAAGGCGGTAAAGGAGATCTAACGTCATCTCAAGCTAACCTCTTATATTTGGAAAATTACATGCAAAATCTTTGACCATCTTTTCAAAAGTAGCCTGTGACAGTGGTGGAGGGTAGTAAACAGGAACTACAGATCACAGAGGCGTGAGAGGAAAGCAGGTGGGAAAGATGCAGAGGTGTCTGAAACAGAATTTCATTAAGATCTTTGTCACGCCAGAGGGAAATAAAGATGAAAATGTAAAAATAATTGGTTTTACTGTGCAGCTCCATTAGGATTCCAAAAGAAAATTAATTAATTAAATGGCAATCTTTGAAAATATTCATAAAGATAGGCAGCAGTAGGCTTTGTGAAAACCACAGTTTTGGGATTATACAAAAAAATCAATTATTAACAAACATGTTATACACAACAAGGGAGAACTAATGCAGGTAAAATTGACTTATTTGGGGGGAAAAAAAAATCATGCAAACAGATACATAGAACCTGTAGTATTAAAGTCATTGTACCATCTCCCTGCAAGACTGTTCTTCATAATCCATCAACCTTTCATAGATATATATACAAGTGATATATAGTATGATTTTTGTTAATGATGGTAAAGAAATCTGTCAGAAATTAGCATACACAACTTTTAAACATGTCTGAGATGTCTGAGACTCAGAGAATAGACTTACAAACAGGATTCTAGCTTCGCAGAGTAGTGGGGAGCTGAGAAGTTGTACCCTGGAAGGAGCAAGCATTGTCAACCAAAGACACTTGGCCATATTGTTAGCTGACTTGTTTGGCACCCTGTGATGCTGGGATCATATAAAAGCCTGACCAACAGTTATCAATTATCATGCAAACTCTTGCTGGTAAGAGGTTGTTTGAGGAGCAGCAGTATGGATTTTTACATATGACAAACTTCATGGTCCTGTCAGCGCTGTTGGTTCAGCCGTTTGTTAGGGCAGCTGAAGTGCTGCGAGAATGTTACGTGCTGAAGAATAAACAATTCTGTATGTGTGTACATATATACTCAGTGGATAGCAGGATGGGTCTGTAGCACAAATCAAACTGTTCTGGAAGTATAAGGTAATATATACTCGGCAATAAATGTGAAAATAAGATGCCAATTGCAGGCTGCCCCTGAGTACTCAGCTGTTCACTAGGATTACTGTAGTTTCCTATACCTGACATGCAGTTTTGACTACTAGAAATTCTATGTGGATCCATACTTGTTCTCAGGTTTGTTTAGTGTTCCTGAAAAATTTGGTTTTTATTTTAGCCAGACTTTGTCTGCTTTCTCAAACTACTCACCCATTTTCTTTGCTGCTGGGCAGGCCCTCTGCACAGGGCCATTTTTATTCTATGTTGGCACAGTAGTCTGGCAAGTGTCTTAGGAGTTTTTGGCTTGCACACAATATTACAAAGTAAGTTGTACAATAGATTATTACATAATTTGGCATGTGTTTCTAAATAACATATTAAGTCACATAAGGAAGCAAAACTTTTGCAAGGAGTTAGAAAATGCACTCATCTGAGTGCAATTTAAATGATGGCCAGGAATCAGTAGTTTATTTCTCTATACAGTGCTTTAAAGGTGTATTACCTAGTGATAAACTTGACACAATTTGAAGTGTTTATCTGAACTATACCATATGGGACTGTTAAGTCTGTCTACACAACTGATCCTAGCTTTGGTGTTCCTTAATAGCCTTGCTTTGTAGTTCACTGTTAAAAATTCAATTTTCATTTCTAGATATTTCTCCTGACGTGCTCAGGCTTCTATACCACCTTAATTCTCATAGGCCAGGTATCTAAAAGTAGATATTCTATAAACTGTACAGGCCACACAGAAAATGTTCATTTGCTGACTCTCATTTCATAATGGTTTGTTTTCTCTTTAGGTCTAAGGTGGGATCAGGAGAAACAGAAGTTTTACAGTTCCCTTAAGAATCATTCAGGACGTGTTTACCAAGGTGATAAATTCTTTGCCTTCTTACTCTTCTACTGAAAAAAGTAGGTCTAAGATCAATTAAAAACAGCAACATGGTAGAAAATTTCCAAGTTCACTGAACTACAGGCATTGTAGAAAGGTCGAAGACAAATGAGATAACATTTTTGTCATATGTAACATCTGCATATCTATGTGTCTAAATATTTACAGAAAAATGTAAATTTTTATATATGTAAATATTTACATTACATATATAAATACATGAAGATATGAAAACTGCATATACTGAGTGTATAGACAGATATATATACCTAAATACTCTTTTAGCCTTCTTGCTTTTCCCTGTATAAAACCCTCCTGAGTGCAAACAAAATGGAGTATCTGTGAATCTTTCATGTTGTCTCCATTTATAATGATCAATGCAGAGAAAAAGCTATACTATTGTGTGTGGCAAACGCAAAATGCAGCTGATAACATAGCAATGGTAAATGACCTATCACATACACACACATACAGATACACATGCATTCAGCAAAATTCCAGGCTGTTAATGCTGAGATAATTTTCTGATCTAGTTACTTTTTGAGAGACAAGTAGCTACAGCAGTATTTCCTGTCTTCCAATTTTTATTTCATTCAACTAGTGGGACATGGGAGCTGAGGTAGCATTTCAAATGAAGACAGCACAGGTGTGAATACTAAGGTACTTTGAATAATATTTTTTAAAGGATATTTTCAGTCAGACAGTTCACTTTCTTGTATATATAGACAAAAATGGCACTTTTGGCACGAAATATAATAGAAAAAATGTCTTTTCCAGATACACAGATTTATTTAATTCAAAGCAGAGGAGAGCACTGCAGACTATAAGAAGACAAAACTTCAGGGGACCTGCGACTTATAAGAGTATGAGGGAAGAGATGCTATTTGCAGTAAACACTATTTGGTACTAAAGACATACAAACTGCTCACAGTGGGAAGAAAACAGACAATGGAAATGCAGATAAGGCTGAAAAGGGTGTTAATGGAGGCAAGATTCATAGCTGGTAGTGAAAATCACAACAAAAATTCAACATTATTCAACTACCAAGTAATGGAGATAAAAGCTGCATTTTACAGTAGACTGTGATGTGGGAGTGATACACAATTCACCTGAATCTGAAAATGAGCATAACTGGGCTTGATAATACTATAATAGATGTTGGTTATTTTCTTTTTTAATAACGTGAACTCACCTAGGTAACATTTCCATGGTATTATGAGTTTTTATCCCACAGCCCATTTGATCATGCATAATGTTTGCCAATATTAAGGCTGAAGACAAAAGAACGCATAAAAAAGTGAAAAGAACACCATTTTGTGTCAAACAGCTCCACAAAATTTGACTCAGATGAAGTACTGGGGACAAAATTCACTACTCATTTAGCACAAAAGTCTGAGCAGCCACAGCTGTATTTAAAACAAATTAAGCAAAGGCTGAAGAAGAGAGAGCTTTTTTTTTACTCCTTCCACAGAAGCATATTCATGTTGCTTCTTCTTCCAAATTTCTGTTTAAAGAGATACCGTTTTAATCGGTCTAATCTTTTGAAGCAGAACTTTTGTCACTTTTTAAAGAATAACTGATGGAACAGAGACTGAATGTGTGGACGTGTGCAAGTTATTTTTCTTCACCTAGCACCTGGTTTACTTATATAGGGCACAGGAAGAAAAACAACAATGCAAAGGACAAAGCAGAAGTTGCTGAAGGTATATGTTACACTAATTTGCACCAGAGAATAGTTCATTAATTCCACCTTACAGTTTTTATAATCTCCTGCCTCATTTCTCTTATTTTTTTCTTTTTCTTTTCTTTTTGGTAATGTAAATTCATTCTCTAGCCAGAGCTAAGAAGCTAAAAAGATTTAGGTCATGATTAAATGCTCCAGTACCAACAACTATCAGTAGATGCAAACCTACAAAAAGGATTCAGTTTCTTAGTTAACTATGAGGATACCTTATTCCACAGCCTCTTTTCATTTATTTTAGAGACATCCAGTGAAAATAGCATTGTTCCATAGTTTGTACATCTAGGAAGTGTAAATGGACATAGTTACTTCTGTCTTAAATTCACAGTAGGTGGGATGTTTTTTATTTTGATTGGTTATTAAATGATGGCATTACAGTAAATTTATTTTCTTTAAGTAATCAAGAATGAGGTGATTAGCTAGGATGGGTTTGTCAATAAATTGAAACAAGCTGAATTATACAGAATGCTCATAGCTTAATCATGGACTGATAGAATGCCTATGCCTTAACCTCTTCCACTGATAAGGACAAATCTAAATGACCATTTACCCAGTTGTGATTACTGGATACAATTTCCTCAATGAATTGATATATGCCTGGTAAAACAAACATTATACATAAGCATAATTCTTTTGAGTGGTGTACATGATTAAGATGAGAATCAGAAGCAGATGAAATAAACCATCAAAACTGGCTAATCATATTCTGAAACACATAGAAATTTCTAGGTAGCTCAATACAGCCTTTCATATGGGCCCACACATGCACAGTAGGTAGCATCTTAATATCTGGGTTACTTTTAAATTCTAGCATCATAAAAAAAATAGCAAGAAAGAGGTGTTTAAGCCATGGTGACATTTTGCTGACACTGAAAGTAGAAAAAGCAGATATGGCAGCTACCTATTGTTAGAAAACATAGAGGTGTCCACCTTTTCCACCCTAGCTGATGCCTGAGAGCATTTAAAAGAAAGGCAAAGATCTGGTATCTTAACCCCTCTTCAACCTGAAGAGAATCTTTTTCCTCAAATTTCACTTCTTCAGGACTGCCCAGATGGCTGAATCTGGGCCAGAGGATTCATGATTGTGGCAGAAAGAGACTTAACTGCAAGGTTCAAGCAAATCATTTATTCGAACTTCACTTACAGACTTAACACACCACTATTGTACAGATACAATAGAGGAATGCACTATTGCAATTTTAAAAGCAAGAATTGTACACTATTACAACCACAAGTGATTCACAGACAACCACAAGCACACATGCATTTACAAACTTGAAGCATAAACATTATTCACTTACCCCTCCAAGTAAGGGCTCTCAATCCCAGGGAAGCTACCTCGACCAGTGTCCTGATCAAGGGGGGGAAGGATCTCCTTCACAAGCCAACTGTGTAGTTGCAGAAGTGACTCCCTGATTTCCAACGTGAATCTTAGGGGTTTTATCCCCTGACTTGCAGAATGGTGTGTATAACTATGCCTGAGTGGATTATGATATATGCCTGAGTGGGTTATGTGTATCTGAGTGGAGTTTTCCCTTATTCTTTCTTTCTTTTGCTGGTCAGTGATTGAGTACACAAGGTTGTCATCTGAAATGGAAGCTGAAAGCCTCCAGCTTTTCTTTACCTTGCTTCCTCAGGCAACTGAATAGTGGTTGGATTGAGACGCAGGGCATACTATTTGTTAAGGGATTTCAAGGCTCCATTCAGGTTTTGGTTCTTTGAATGGTGCAGCCACCGCCTATTTAGTTTAGGGTTTATCAGACAACCAGGGGCTAAACTATCTACACAGCTCCCCTTGAGTGTCTCTGCAGAGAGACAGGGCCTCAAGGCAATCCAAGGCTGGGTTGCTTTTGTAACCCCTCAAGAGTCGCCTGTGTGCACTAGACATGGTAAAACTTGTTTGTGAACTATGAGCTGTACAATCCATACAATGATGGAAGAAGGAGGTATGAGAAAACCTAACTCCCAAGCTTCATGTGTGGGGAGTTATCTTATCTGTTATTCTTAATTTCTTTCTGCATTTTACATGATAAAGATGCTGTATTAAAAATATAAAGCTACTGTAAACTCATAGCTCTGATCATGTTCTGCCTTCAACAGGAGCCACTTTCCTTAGGTCTCCACAAATAATATTAATTAGCCAACAGTATTTCAGTAGCATCACCAAAGCCATGAAACCTGAATAGGCTGTTCAGTCTCTGCAGTCCTGAATCAAATCAAGGGTGAATTAGAGTAGGGTGCATGATGATCTCATGAAGTAAAATATATTACTAGTCCTTCCCATGTAACAAGAAATGGCTTCCAAACCCCTTGCAATTTTTATTTTTTTTCTGTAATAACTGTCACTGGATTTCTGCCATAGAAAGGATTTTTATCTGAATTTTGGTTTTCCTGGAAAAAACTTCAATGAGGACATTTCTGAGATGCTGTGAGAAACGCAGATGAGGTGCAGCTGCAGCCCTTGCTCGACCTAGGAAATGTCCAACTATTTTATGGCAATCATCTAGCTTGTACCACAGCCTTGAAGATTTGTGAGTGTTGCCTAGGGACAATTCTGTTGATTAATTCCAGTGTATTCTTAGTCATCAAAACAAGTCACCAGTAGCTAGAGCCTCTGGTCTGCATATGACAAAGCATCCCAGGAAGAAAAATTTTTGTCCGAATTATTAATGATGCATTCAGAGGAGAGATGGAGTGGATCCCTGGTAGTTGTCTTTAGTGTTGTGCATTGTGTTACTGGTTAAGAGTAAGATAAAGGAAAAAAAAGAGGAAAAAAAAGAAGTTATGTGCCAGCACAGATTAGAGGATATGCAAAGATATTTCTTGAATCATTTCCTTTTTCTCCCCCTTGTAGGTTATGAAAATATTTCCTTTAAAATGTAATGGGTTTGTGTCTGCGTGTCTGCCTGGACTTTTTCTATAGTTTTCTATTCTTTTTATGTCTCAGCAGATGTCATCAAGGAAGCAGAACACATATTTGTATTTTTTCAGCAATCCCAAACCCTTTGCTTCATTTCCTCTTTTCCTGCTGCTCTCAGCTCCCCTGTGTAGAGACTGTTCCTCAAGAGTGCCACCTAGGCTGTGTTCAATACCTGTGATGATTTCTCAGCAACAACTTTATGATATAGAGGGTACATAGAAAACATACTAATGGAAGAAAAAAGAGGAGGAGGGCACAACCAAAACACCCAGAGGCTTTGGAAAAGATTCAAAAGTAAAGCCAGGCAGACAAAAATATAAATTTCTTAGAGGAAAATAACATATCTTGGAGAAAAAAAAAATACAGAAAGGAACACAGGTAGATTCCAGAAAAGAGATCTATCTCTGATATGTATGTCTGACCTTGTTTCCTGCAATCTTATATGTTGCAGGGTCAACAGAAGCACATTGTTAATGAGCTCAGACAGAAAAGGAGGGTTGTCTAAGTCCTTGAGTGTGAAAGAAATCTAATATCTTTATTTATAGTGCCTTTAGGTGCCTGTCAAATGTATTCATTACCTCCCAATAATATAGAGATAATATTTCAGCTGCGACGGTACAGTCTGCAAATTGAATGCAAGCCTGGAAGTGTTGCTGGTTGCAGACATACTTGTTAGGGTATTTGGTAAAAGAGCACTTGAGCAAAGTGCACGAGATGTCAGTCTGATGAAAATCACTTGTCCTTGAATCAGACAAAATATGGACTTATTGCCACAACCACTGCTCAGGGAAACAGCCTGCAAACAGATACTGATGCTGTCAGCATAAGTCTACTGCGACAGCTTATTCTCAGTCTCAATTAGCAATATGGCATGGGCTCCCTGGGTCCTGCGTCTCACAGGTATTTCCTGATGTGTAACACTGTCCGCTAAAGACTTAAAAAATGTAGGATGAAGGTGATGCTTTATATTGTCTTTGAGTGAGTGGTGGCATTGAGAAAGGTGGTAAGGTGGACTGCAGATGCCAACCAAGCAGTTCCAGTACTGGGAGCCACAGCCACCTCTGGGAGGGGAGCATGGGAGAAAAAAACAGCTCCAGACCACAGGGGTACCACAAGATCTCACCCAGCATCGACGGGCGCTGGTGAGGAAGGCGTCACAACTCCTCAGGGCCAGGAAAAGGTTAAGGGCTGTGTGTGACCTGGGGCTTCCCAGGCGAGGGCTTCTGTGGTGGCAGTGGCAGCTGGGAGTGATGGAGCTCCAGAGGGTCAAGCAACCTCTAGTAGGACTAGTGACACTGATTTTTCACTTGGCAAGAAGGATGGTTGTTGAAGACTGCTAGCTTCAGAGACGGGCAGATCTTGCCATGAGTGGTCAGCTGGAAGCTGAATAAAAGAGTTCCCTGGCAGTTGCAAAGTAACCACTAACAGCTAAAATGCTTTGAGCTTCTCTTAATTTTCCCAGCAGAATATCAGGGCATTATGGTGTTTATACGAACCCTGTTTCCTTCTTGCATCCTTTGGCCTCACTCCTTACACTAGCAGCATGTCCTGCTCTACCAGACCGCACCTTCAGGGGATCTCCTTTCTCTTCTCAGTCAGCCCTACCTTTTCTGGTTACACCGAGTTTAGGGCCAGAATCAATAACATAATTAAGGCATGAATAATTTATATCCACCAGGATGGGTTTTGGTCTCTCACAGGAGTTTATGAGAGCTGACCATTTTGTAAATTCATCTCTCAGCTTTGTGTAGCCACTTAGCAACAGCGGGAGTTACGGGACAACCCATTTTTCTTTAAACCTGTATCTCAGCTGTCTATTCTCTGTCAATCAAAACTTGATTCTGCAGACAGGTCTTATCCTCCATTGATATTGTAAGAGGTTTTGCCACATTATTTTACTTCTCACTTTGCCTCCCACATTCACTTCTAAAATACCTGTGTAACATCTCCTGTTATGTGAAACAAAATATATACTGTACCTGATTCCAGTTACATTTCTTTTGGATTTATAGCTGCTTACCTTCACTGGCTTCTGTTGAATAACTGCTGATTTACATTACCTTGAGTACAGCTTCACCAGACATTATCCCAAGCTTCAAGAATCTCCTCTAAAATCTCTCTCGGGTATTATTGCTAAGTTAACCCACAGCAGTAGTCAGGTTAGACAACCTGACTCACGTTAACAACCAATTTTTTTCCCCATCTATTTAATAGCTCATCAAGTTTAAAAGCCAGGTTCCTCATTTACTTTTTACATTTCAACCAATTCATTCTAGTAAAGTCTCCCTGTAAAAATGAGATAACGTGCTGTAAAGATAAAAGTGTACCAACATGCACTTTACTGAATGTCTGCATTATGGGGGGTTCTGCATGTCATAGCTGCTGTGCTATAGAAGATGACTTGAAATAAATCCTCTAATTGATCTGCATATCAAATGCTCTGAAAATGAAAAAGAGGGGCTTAGACTCTCAGTAGCTTGGCTAGCTCACAGTGTATTGTCCCTGGTCTCATTTCTTTAATGTGCATGGTGGTATCAATGGCTAAAATTCATCTGCTGTCAGTGTCGATAATTCTCTAACAAAACTCTAACAAAAATTCACAACTGGTAGTTGGAAAGTTTTCTTGTCATATTTCTTTCTTGAATATAGAATCATTAAAGCAGTGTCAGGGTATTTTAACATAGTATCTTCTGTGTCATTCATGGTGTCCCTTTTCATAGGAAATATGCCTTTTCACCATCTCTGGCTGTCACAGAAGTTCACAGTGGTTATAGAGGGGGGGAAAGGTTGGGAAACAGTTCCAGTGTGCTGCAGGCTTTCAGAGAACAGATGTCAGTTAGACATAAAAAAAAATAAACTTGGCTCAACTGAGTTTACCTTACAGACATCCTTGGGCTATTAAAAAAAACAACCTTGACTCCTATTCCCCATCACGTAGAATTAGTTTGTTGTTGAATTCATACTTGATCTAATGCCACTGAATTTAATAGTCTTACACCAGGGCTGAATTCGGCCCTTGGTCTTTAAAGCAGTCTTTCCCCTTGTGTGAAACAAAAACACCATATGGTGAGTCCTTGGCTTGATATCCACAGCTGAGCTTGCTATCATTCCTTTCTGATTCTGTTGGTGGAAAAGGTTAAAGCCTGCAGAGCTAGTTCAGTCAATGCCAAACCTGCAACGACAGGGGGTGAAAAAGGAGTTAACGGAGGAACTTCATCCATATGAGCCCTGCTGCTTATTCTCCAGGGGCTGCACATTATACAGGCTGAGCTGTTTACTGTTTGTGGAGTGATGGAGTTGAGCCCCACAGAGAATCAGAGCAACAATGCTCTTCTTAAAACTGCTCAGTTATTCCTGTAGTTCAGTCTGTGAGACATCCCTCCTCATAAGTGCTCGGAAAAGAAGCAGAGCCTGAACAAGCTTCCCTTCACACCATCTCAAGGAAAGACCTTGGCCGTAGAGTATGGTCACCAGTAATATGGCAAGGAGTTAGGGAGCCCAGAGAAGTGGCTTTGTCACAGTGCATGATGTATTCACACAAAGCCTGAGGATCTTCACTCAAAAATTCTCCTCCCAGGGCTGAATGTGTAAGCAAAGAAGCTGCAGTTAGCAGTACAACAGTATATCCACTGAACTTAATTGTCCAAAGAGTTTTTGCCCTATACTGGTAAAAACCTGTGAGAAGCGGGTATTGCATGTTTGCATGTTACAGACTAGGCGGATTTGTCAATCTGACCACGTCAGTCTCTTCAAAGCCTCTCCACTAGTTTCCTCTCTAACACCATACCTAGTGCAAACACTTTCCCATGAACTGCAGAGCTGCAGCTTTGCCTTTCGCCACCTGCCTTGTAGCAGGATTAGCCCCTGTTGGTCAGTTATATCAACCTTTGACTCTCTCTTTGTCTCTTTTTGTCTCAAACATCTCTCCAGTTTCTCTGCTGAGCCATATGTGAAAAATGTTGGGTTGATGCTTTCAGCTCTCTCCACGAATCTGTTCTAACATATTTAGAAAGCTTCCACTGTTGGATCTCAAAATACTAAGTCAAGATTGTTTTGTATTTCAAGACGGTTTTGTATGTAAAGAAAGATACAAACGCCCTTATACAAAAAGAATGGTATTGTTTTACCCAAAGTTGTAGCAAGTACTGGATTTCTTTTGCAAATAAATTAATTAGTCTTGCAGTTGGAAATCAATCCTTTAGGAAGTTTTCATGCTGTTTCCAATCATGCACTTGTCCCAGCTGAGTTCAGAAACATAGAGACAGCTCCTTGAGCTTCCTGTGTCATTAAAATTCACAGAGCATTTATGGCAGAAAAACCATTAAAAGATTTATTTCAATGTTACTGGCGGGGTTGTTTTCTCTCTTTTTTAATAATTGATTTTTTTTTTCCCTCCAGAATGAGTTTATACACTTGCAGTATGGCACAGAGGAAAATTCACAAAGCATAGCTCAGCTCTAGAGATGCTGCCTGCCCTGGGTCCCACCTCAGTTGAGGGAGAGAGGCAAACTTGTCTGGAGAGCAAATCTAGAATAAGAGCCGGTTTTAAGACACCTAAATCCTATCCTGACGGAACTCTCTCTGCCAGCTGACAACAGGACATGAGGTTAAAATCTCCAGGGCTAAAGCCAGCCTTTGTGGACAGCCCTCTCCCCTCCTATGGCTTTTTACTGAATATCCACCTACTTTCTGTTTCACAGATTCCTGCCTTGTTGGGTGCACTGAAGAGAAGAACAGCCTATGTCAGTACTTATTTATTTTTCCTGCCAGCCTCACTGTCAACCTGTGGTCTTCTGCTTTATTTACTGCCAACTGTTCAGACCCTGCTCTGAGGGCAGAAAACATATCATTTTCCAATCTGCCTGTGAGATGAGAGGGTGGGACTGTTCTCCTTTTACTAATCAGGACATGAAGGGCAGTGAGATTACAGTCATGAAAGAAGAGAAAACTATAGACACATTGAGCCATATACGGACAGGGTTTGAATGTTCGGAGCAGAGCTGCTGTGACTGGGGGAGTAGCTGATAAGAGTTACGGTGTTTTCACTCTCTGTGTGAACTGGTACCAGTGGAGGGTGAGCCCCTCGGCTTAGCAGAGGATTTCCAAGCTTTGATGACTGATGTGTCTCTGGCACCTGTGGGTCCATTTCTGCACTTGGAGAGATGCTTCTCCCTCCTCTGGGCCCACACTTCCCTGCCCCTTTAGCTTGTGTCTGCCCGGTCCTCTTATGACCTCCCTAGAGGATCTCTGTCTATAACCCTGGATGCCATACCCTCTTCTGCAGATCTTTATTCAACTGTTGGCATCCTTTATTCATCTCTTTGCACCCTGTCTCCTATTTTCAGCCTCACTGTCCTAGGTTCACTGTATATTCCCCTCTCCCAGCATACTCCTTGCCCTGTGAGCCCTTTTGTCTTTTAAGGCTGCATTTCCCCTTCTTGCAGGCTGCTGTGCTTTCTCTTGGGCTCCAGCAATAGCAACACTTAAAGCAGTGGAAAGTGCTTTGTCAGAGACCCATTGCCCACAGTAGTCATGAGTTATAATTTCAAGGAAAAGACTTTTCATCTATTTCAGAGGCAATTTGCACAGACTTTTCAGAAGGAGGAACACCGGAAGAATGTGAAAGACACTAAGACTTTTTTTCACAGGTTAGTAAGCTGACCATGTTTTTGTAGGCATTCAATGAAACAGCTACTCTTTTGAGCCAAAAGCAGTGATAAATTGGAAGTCCTATTCCACAGCCTCTTGGTCTCAATGCAACATAAACAAACCAATTATTAGTCCTCTCTGCCATTGTTGGAACAGGCAGAACAATTTTGTATGGGAAACTTTTCTTTTAGAAACTTTCCAAAAGAAAGTCTCTCTGAAGTGCATTTGCTGACATGGAAAATTTTAGCTGCAACAGCTGAAATTTGACAAACTGATAGATAATTGAATGCAGGAACTTATAGAGAAAGTGTTAGACAGCAGCCATTTTTATACTCATATTCCTACTAGTTCCATTTGTAATGTGCCATTTGCTATATAACTACATTCCAATTACTACAGTAATGGGTGAGAAAAATATTACTCAACTTTTCATCATTTTCTTGCAATAATAAATGAAATAATTACATTATTAAGGGGAGCAAACTTTTAACATAAAACAGGTTGGTGATTTCTGCATATTCCTATTTAGCTCTTAATGACAACATACATAACATTATTTTGGACTGAAATCAATAGTATCCATAGTCATGATAACTTTTTGAGTTATGATGATTATTTGCCATTTTTGGTATTCAAGATCTATGCTTTTGCTACTTTTTGTATCCTTTGATTTCACACATCCGAATGTGTAAGCATGGATGCAGAAAATTTGTGTTAGCAGGATGAAGTGGGCTATTCTTTTCAACATAACTGTTCTGCTGCTTCAACATAAAACTGCTTTCCTTGTCTCTTGACTGCTGCAACTCATAGGAAGATTATGAGTCAACAAGCAGCACAGGGACCCTGGTAAACTAAGAATAGCAAATTAATTTGTGAGAGCTTTTCCATTTAGTGGTGGAAGCTGTTCTAAAACCAGAAGCATTGTCCAAGCCTTCATATAACTATTGTAATGTAATTACAGCTAATAGAGAAAGTTTAAAGGGCTATTTAGGTAGAGCAGATGAAATAGTAAGTAATAAAACCCACGTTTATCAGAGGAAGTAGCTGTTTAGCCGAAAGGGCTTGTCTCCCTATTTCATTTCTTTTCCTGGACACAAGAAGAAAATGTTTGGAATTAACCAATACAGAGAAGAAACCCTTGGAGAAGCCCTGAGGTGTTTAGTTTCAATCGCCTTTCTTTAACAAATGCAAACTGGCATCTCCAGGAACTGTGGGTATGCAAAAATGCAGGCTGGGGCTTTTCCTCTGACTGCAGAAACTATGGAGTAATCAACCGAATACTCCACTGAGCTCCTACCCATCTGCCATATGACACAATTTAATAAACTGCATTTTTTGTAATCCCCAGACAAAATTTGCACATCTGTTAGCTGCATTAGCCACCTGGGCTTGTAAGAATATTTCTGAAGTATGTTTAAAATATATTAAATGTTTTTCAAGAAAGTTAGTGCATTTCTTTGAAATTACCTATTGGAAAAATGCATTCCCCAAGTGTAAGTCTGTAATAATTACTAGTCAGGTTACTCACCTTCAGCTGGTCTCAAGCAATAGGATGATTCCTGGGAATCATGAGCATGGATATTTATAAGCTGCAGGAAATGGGTCTAGACAGTATCTGTTTCTCCTGCCATGGTAATATCTCCTCTGATACACAGAAAAAAATTCCAACTACATAGGCAATAAAATAAAAGAGAATGCTTACATTGCACTATATTTGTCAGGCCTTGTAATGAACTTTAAGTTTAGTAGTGCTTACAGTTGGAGGGTAGTGTTTACTCATGATGGGAGCATAAGGTAGTTCACCTTGCACAAGCTGTTGCCTTTTCATTCTGTGGCTGGGGCTAAGCACACTACAGCCATATTTGCTTTCTGAGAAACAGGGGTCTGGGTCTGTCCTTGTTAATGGTTAAAAATAGCTGAGAAGAGAGATGTCTCTTTCACAGGGAAAGCAGAAAACAGGGCTTTGGATGTAAATTAATTTATCCTAGACTAAAGCTTTTTCCTGTTTGTTTTAGAATTCAAACTTCTTCCATTTGAATGAGTTGAGAGAACTGGTTCAAATATTTATAAACAAGAAAAAGATTAAATGGAGGCAAAAAGGAGACCTGACAAGCTAAGAAATAAAGGTTAAGACAAAGTAAGTCTGCTAGAACACTTAACACTGCTTCTAACTTAATCATATCTACAGCAGGTAGAAGGGGACGAAATCAATTAACTATTGTAACTTTCTTGTAGATTCATAGACTTTTAAAGATAGAAAAGATCGTCAGATCATCCACTCTGACCTGTATAGTACATTCCATAAGCCATGTATCGAGTACAATAGAGTGCATCCGAGTAAATATTTTGGTAAAATATTCTGTCTCCATTTTAAGACAAAAAGGGGTGAAGAATTTGCCACTTTCTTTGTTAATTTGTTCCAAATGGTTAGTCACCTGTACCACCACCACCACCACCACCAAAAAGCCTCTTTTTAATTTGACTTTTTCTGACTGGAAGTTGCAGCTACTGAATCTTCTTAATCTCTTGTCTCTCTTTCAATGTAATTCCTGTCCAGGCTACCGGATACGCGTCAGTAAGCATGACTTTTATTCTTTGTCCCTAAGTGTATGTATTAAAATAAACACATTTTGTTTGAATGGTCCCAATTTAAAAGAGAGATCTGTATTATTCTGTATGACTGCCCTGTGCTCACCAGTACTCACCATTGTGTCTGTTTCTTCTGCAAGTTTTATATTTGTTTCCAAAATGTTAAAATGCAAAAACTATTGAGAGGTAAAGTATAAGAAATAAAAATCTTCCTGCATGGAAGCTTGACTTTATTTTATTTCCTACAGCTGCAGAAAGAGACTATTTTGTAAAGCAAAGCAGCAGAGTCATAGGTTTGATGAGAATTCTACACTAGAGTAAAAACTTGGTAAACTAAGAAGAGCCACATTTGACAATGAAAAAACACAGGCAGATGAAAGAGAAGGGAGGAAACAGGCCAGAGAAATATATTGTATACCAGAGTCCTGTGTAAATTTAGGTCTTAACAATTTTCTTTGGTTATTGCTGACTAGAACATTTAACTTTTAAAAATACCGGAGTAAGTCCAGTCCCATCTTATACATGATGTCATTTTGTCATTTTTGTATGATGAAGAGTACTGACATTTCACCACTATTGCCTGGGGAAGTTCTCTGTGGTCTGAAATTTATGACCAGTTTACAGCCTCTCCCTCAGGCTGCCTGATGCCTTGTGGTAGGATGTAATTTGTCCTACTGGCATTACCAGAGAATTACCTAAGTTTCCTAAACTGCTGTGTACATTGTTTCTTTGACATGCTCAGTATAGTTACTAACAGACACGCTGTATAGCTTTTATGCTCAACAGTACCAAAAGCGCATGTAGATTACAGCAGAGTATCCATTGGGTTTTGTATTTGTGGTATATAGATTAGTACTTACATGTTTTACTGAGAAATAATATTTTGTTTCTGAGGGAACAACAGAGTGCAGGGTCACTTTATTCTTTCTTCAGTCCACTGAATGTGAAGAAATAACAAGGAGTTTCAACTTGGTTTCACTGAAATATTATTGTCTTGGGTAGCTTTCTGGGGAAGTTAAATTAAATATCTTTATTACATACAGTACACAGTTTCCACAAGGGGTAAATGATTATTAATAGGAGATCTTCCACATTTAATGAGCACCTGCTATGCAGAGTGGGTCACTGTTTTTGATGAAACATTATGAAACACTTACTATAATTAGTGCAATTAGGCCTTTCAGATAGCTGCCCTATCTGTAGAAAATCAGATTCTCAAACTTACTTTGCAGGTGGTTATAATACCTGCTGATTTAGATGAGTTTCTGGCTGTTTGGGCAACATTTATTAAATTCTCTAGTTTTTCTGGAGAAGTGCTTAGCAGTAGTGGCTATAACCACACAGAAATGTTCATACATGATCAGACCAGTTGCCTGTTTAACCTTCTGTCCTGTCTTTGACAATGGCTTGTACCAAATGATTCAAGGGGAAATGTGGGAGATGATTGCCTCCTAGACAAGTACAAATCGTAGTCCTTAACTGAAAGCTTCTCTTTAATATTCCTCAACTAGATGCAATACAAGCACGTGTATCACTTCTAAAATGGATGGTTCTTGTCTAATCTAGCTCTCTGCTTGCTTTTTTCTTCTGAAAAGGCTGTGTTCAGACATGCATTAAATAGATCTGCACTGGGACATGCTTTTCTTTAGAGATGCCAGCCTGCTGCAGTTTGGATGTGGCCACTGACCTACACTATGCCTCTTTCCCACCCATCTTTAGCCTGCTTCATTTATTTAGACTATCAGTTCTGCTTAGAGTACAGCAGAAAGATCATCCTTTATATGGAAACTCTACATATAGCAAAAATAATTAAAAACAAGATCCCTTTTAAGTTATGTAACAAATTGGATTACTAAGATCATGGCATTTATTTATTTATTTATGAGGGTTATTTTCAGCAATATTTGTTCCTTTCATGCAAAAGCTTTGATTTTGTCAAAGGTTTTTCTTTAAACCAAATTAACTTATTCCAAATGTCTCTGGTAAGAAGGCAATGTTACCCTAATCTGAAATTATTTACTTTACTTCTGAAATATTAAAATATTCTTTGAAATGTTCAATTCAAACATTTTTAATAGGAATTTTTAAACTGTTAATTCTGCAGAAAATTTTCGTGTTTCTTTTGAAATGCTCTTCAGTAATGAGTTCTGAGAACTGGCCTTCTGTGTGTGCTTGTTGAACTGCAATAGAAGTTTTAATATAATATTTCCTTTTAGTCAGATAACATCCCTGGAATGTAACTGTGGAACTATAAAAATCACAAAATAATTTGTTCACTGAATACTGGTTAATTAGCTCATGAAGCAGATTAAATTACCTTTAATTTCAATTTAAGCCCTTCCAGTAACCTACCAGGTTACTGTAAATTATCTTAAAGAAGAAAACATGCTAACGTTCAGTAAATGAAGTATTTGAGAGGTATTTTAACAACATTTACTGCAACCACACTGTCTTCTTGTTTCATGATCTGCTGCTGCTCCATATACTGTGGCTAGTACTTTTTTAAAAGCCCAAATTCTTGTAAATGAGTAACTGTTCTATTGCTGAAAGAGGTTTATTATATCTGTTGCTTTATGTTGTATTAAGACTTTTTTCTCATTTTCAAACCCCACTTTTCCTCATTTTTGCTTGAATGGGACAAAACAGAGAAACAGTTTTACACTGAGTATGATACATGAAGCTGTGTGATTGCTATGGGCAAGTTGATCATTAACTTTGAAATTCAGTTTGACTAACTTTTCCATGCACATTATGCAAGGTCATTTTCAGATTTGGCAAATATTCCCAGCATGAGGAAGTATTGGTACAGAATGAACACATGGAAGGTTATCAACACAAACATTGAAAATGTGTTTGTAAATGTGAGTGAATTTCTGCCTTATACTTGCAGAGAATTCACTCAGCTTCAAAAGCATAAACACTTAAAAGGAAGAAATTTTGAAAGAAGAATATTAGTAAAACATTACCGTTTTTTCTTCAGTCTTTTCTGTTCACAGTTTGACTAAAGAATAGCTAAATCTGAACAAAAAGCATATTTGTAGTGCTGGTATCTTACAGATTATAGTGTAATGCATGTAGACTTTTTGCGTATGCCAACATTATCTACATGATGTTAAGCATCATTTTCCCTTTCACATATTCTTGCTCAGGGGAAGCAGTCATTTTAGCAGGGTCAAAAAGCACTGCAGGCAGGATGCCAGTTCAGAGTGAATTGTTGCATTTGCAATTTGGGGAAATCAGTTCAGTTTCCAAATTAAAAAAAAAAAAAAAAAAAAAAGCAAAGTTTTAAGTACTCTGCTAGTGTTCCTAAAGACTCTAGCAATACCTTCCTTTATATCTCTTGGGCTCAAAGTACAGCAAATGAAGCAAACCTATCCTGCCCTTGCTTCCCAAATCCCTATCATCAGTTCTTAATTATCATCTGCAAAATGATGGTCAAAATATTTCATATATTGCTGATACGACTTGGAAAAAAACTAATAAACAGAGGAGTGCTTTGATCAAAGACTCCTCTTGAAGAGAAGATTCAGTTTATTTGGAGATTAGTAATCTTGGAGTGCTTCAATACTTTAGAACTGCTACATTAAAGTTGTCAAAATGTTTTCAATTTTAGAAGCCATGACTTCAGAGAAGCAACTCTTATTGTCATAATGATCCATGACCTAGTTTCTAACAGACTTCCTTTCTCTCTCTCTTTTCCTTCCTTTTTTTCTCTCCCTTTCTCTTTTTCCTTTCCTTTTCTTGCCACCTTCTCTTCTCTTCTCTTCTCTTCTCTTCTCTTCTCTTCTCTTCTCTTCTCTTCTCTTCTCTTCTCTTCTCTGCTCTGCTCTGCTCTGCTCTGCTCTGCTTTACTTTACTTTACTATACTTTGTTTTACTTGATTATGTGCCTTGAGATAGCTTAAGGAGAAGAATCACACAGGTGCCAAAAGAAGGGAACATGTTGGCCAAGACAAGTACTTCAGCCCTCGTCTGAGAGCACCAGAAGGCTGGTGCTACCAGAGTAACCTGAGTCACAGCTACAGACAGGGTAAAAATAGTGTAAGTTATATACGTGTTGTATACAGCTGTATTCTGTGGCAAGTAATCTGACCAGCAATGAAAGCAGAGTAAGTTTCCTTCCTCAGCTCCTTTTCCTTTACTGTACTGGCCTTCCTGTACTGGCAGTGAAGTGTGGGAATTGCCTTAAGAATATATGTGTATCCATTTGCATGAAAATTGGCTAGGTACATGAAGTTTAAGGTTCCTGTGAGCCAAACAGCTTCACACACAAAATCTCAAAGCAGAAGAGAAAGTTGCTCCAAACTTCAAGGACTTAAGACATGCTTTTTCTTTCAAATGAGTGGTTCAGGCATAGATTACTTTTCAGGGGTTGGAAACAGCGTTAGAGATTGCTTTTATACACTATTTTCAAGTTACACCTGCTCACCATGAGGCAAGATGTCAGAAAATAATGAAGCAACATTATACATATTGAAGTTGCAAGATGGGAAATGGGAATCAGATCAAAGGTCTCTGAAGGATGAAACTTAGAAACAAATGAATTTCTGACATTGAAGAGTGAATAGTCTATCTTTGAAATCCTTTCTACAGTCATTGGAGCATGCTTAATGGGTTTTCTGTTTCTTTTTTTCTTCTTCATCTTCTTTTTTTAAATGTCTCATATGACAGAATTAGGTATTACAAACAAACACAGAACTCAGTCCAGCTACTGCTGTATATTTTCCACAAAGCAAAAAATATTACATTGGTATCTTGATCACGGGTGAACATACAGATGTAGGTCTTTGATGTATTTACTGACCTCAGTATGTGTTCTGGCAAGGAATCTTGAAAGCTGGCTGGACAAAACTACAGAGAGATTGCCATTTCACATATTAATCTCTGGAAACTTATGCTGTGGTGGTGTGTTTCAGCTGTATGTTCCTAGATTCGTTGCCTTTCGGGAAGTGCAGCTCTCTGCATTTCCTGCCTTTAGAGCCTTATATATAATTCAGATGTGGTGATGCAAATTAGTGCATGCAATTGCAAAAGAGGTTAGTCCAGCCTACTAGGGAGTTAACGTTATTTAGAATATTCCCATGGTGGGCTGCTGTAGCACACGTGGTAGGTGCTGTCACCATCAAAAGCAGGGAGCCGGGAGTCTGAAGAGAGAACCTCTAATTGGCATCACAGCTACAGTTATGCTGACAGACTGACACTTACAGCCCAAGTGATCAACTACGTATAGCTGAATGGGTACTAGAGCTGAGGGAAACAGCCCACTACAGTGACCCAGTTCACTGGAGATACACTGATTTACTTCAGGTGAGGGCTCGGGCTGATCAGTGAGCTTCGACACTTTGAACACGGTTGAACTTTTATCTATCTCACCACTTCACAGTGCATGACTCTCTCATTTTCAACGTACTACTTCAGAGACTACTCTCTTTAGATACTGTAAATGCTGACCTGCACTGGAAATACCCCTCTCTTCATTTATTTTTGTTTTTAAGTGTCACGATATCACAGATGAAACCTTGAAAAGGTATCTCTTTTCAGCCTGTATTAATTCATTGAAATTCTACTCATATTTAATATAAAAGGCAAAATATTTCCCATGAATCTCTGGTCAATTAGCTTTTCAATGTTCTTAAATAATTTTTCACTAGAAACATTAATGAAAATTGCTTCCCAAGTCCACAGAATGTTGAAAGTCTTTGGAAAATAAGATATAATACAGAATATTAGAAAAGAAAATATAGAAATAAGCTTATTTCTTTACTGAAAAGTCAGGCCTGTAAGTTAAAGTGAATTTAAATAATTGTTTTTCAAATTTAAACAGACTTGCAAGAAAGACTATTGTTTCCTTTGACATAGTAAAACAATTTTGAGAACAGGCAATCTTATTTGAATTGACTGTGTAGGTGTCGTGCTTAGCTAATCATGAAATGTCATTTTCAAAAATATTAATGTATTCGTCTTAGAATGGGAAGCAAAGTAATGTACTTTGTAAATGAGATCAGCATTCTTTAAGTCTAGAGAAGTACTATTCACTGGCTGCACCATAATGCCGTTTCCTGTCTTCTAGTAATAAAAGCTGTCATGCTTCCTCCTATAAAGTGCTTGAAGGCTGAGGACCGATATAACAAACAAACAATAAAACCCACAAACAAACAATGCTGTTGCAAAGAAAGAACAAAGCCTTAGTAGCAGATTATAGAAATTTAAATGCAACAACAGAACTGAACTTTCAAGATGTGGCGTACGTCCTAAGAAATTATTCTTGTATTCACATATTACCCAAGTCAATGGGAGAGGGGGATTTGTAGTACTCCTCATGGAAGATCAGAAGCCTGGAAGGTCACATTGTGATGGTCTTCAATCAGGTCCTACAGTGAACAAAATACAAAGATTCTGAACCTGTTGTATAAATCTAATTCAATAGCACAGCTCTTCTTATTGCACCAAGAGGTTTATTCTAAAGCAGAGTTATGGAGTTACTGTCAGTTCAAAAGAGAAGTCAGTCCCCCACAACTGAGATATACAGCCCCATCCAATAAGAATACTTTTATTTTGGACTTTAAGCAATTTTACCATTTTCTACTTTTTGTAAAGTTCTCTTCATAAGCATAAAATGCAAATTTTCACCATCATTTAAGGATTAGTGAATGTGAAATCCTGGAACACAAAAGCTAAAACTTCTCAGGCTTCAGTTTACTTTCTGAAGCAGTTATTTATGTGACAATGTCGATCTTTCAGTAATTCATGCATGAACTTGTCAAAAAAACTATTTCCACTTCTCAGTAGTACAGTGAATTTTTTTGACATACATATTGGTGATAGACTGAACCTATAAACTATTTGGAAAAGTTTTAGAGGGTTGAAAAATAAGGAAATTTTTCCAGACCAGCAAACTGCTTAGTGTAACCTTCTTATAAACCAAGAGCTACCAAAGCACACATTAATTTTGCTAGGTTTGTTTCATATCCATTTTTCCCTGTTTGCACTTTTGTACAATAAATCGCAATGTCAAAGCATGTGATATTTTACTGCTTTTTAGCTTTTAGGCTAAGATAATAGAACAACTATATTTTTTCAGAAATGATAGGCACATAATATTTTTTGATGAAATACAACAATCAACTATGGAATAGCTAACGATAAAGATGGGCCAGAATTCATTTTCTTTGTTGTCTGGAAGTGTTATTTATAATGACAGGCTTCGTGCTAATGCCCAGCATACAAAGCGTACTTACTCAGGCAAAAAGCAAAGAGCATGTATTTAAAATTTTCCCAAAGTACAATCTTTTTTGGTAACATTATAGAATTTTGCCTAAAATACCTTTTCTGATACTTAAAAAGAGCATTTCACTCAACATTATAAATCCTGACGTATTTTCCAGTGACCTAGAGAAACTGGGTAAAGTAACTCAGTTATAATGGAATAAAGACAGAATTTCAGTCAATGACTCTTTAATAATCATGCATAAAATTCTAGAGAAACTGAGTGATGTAGCTTTAATTGTTGGTGGTTTGGGACTAATATTGTCCTTTATTACATATGCCTGCACAGCTTATCCAAAATGAGTCCCAATTTGTTCTCAGTTGTTACTGTTTCGTTTTTTTTGACACTTCAGTGTTCATAATGATCACAACAGTGGAAACAGAAAACGGATGAGTCTGGAAGGGTTCAGTGCGACTCAATTGACCTATCAGTTTTCTAATTCAAAGATTTATGTTTTTCTTCCCTGCAGCCTGGATTTTCTACTGAGGTCCTCTATTTTTGGATGATCATGCATTTTATTTTTTTCAGACATGACATTTTGTTTCACTATTAGCTATGAAAAGAAAGGCAATCCCCATTTGCACAGAAGTCTAACTACTGCTTCTAACATAAAGTCCTTCCACTGTGTTAGTAACTGTGGAAAAAGGTGAGTATTTACAGACACTGAAATAACATGAAACAGAGCTCTGCTACTGTGATTGAAAGATAACATGGTTTTTGTTTGTTTGTATACTTTTTCCTTTAGGCCAATGTCAGTGTCCATCTTACTTTTCCTCATTTTCAAGTGTGATCCCATGTTTTCTGGTCAGAAACAAGATAAAGGACTGCTGAATCTACCTCAGATTTCTTGGGAAAGCATTGTTCTTTCAATCTCTTACTTGAATATTAAATCAACTTTTCTTATTCTGGCTCTGCCTAAATTGTTGAATAAATTCAGTTTAATGCTGTTGGTCAAACTTTGAGTCACTCCTGAATTATTCAGCAACCTCATGGGTATTCTTTTCATCTACCAAAGTTAGAGTTATCCCAACTAAAACCAAACTCTTAATTGACAGTCACTAGCGATTGAAGAGACTAATGGATCTCACTCTGAATTTTTTTGTTAACAAGAATTGAATGAACAGTCAAAAAAGCAATCATTGCAAGTGAACAACTCTGAGACATTGGCAGGATCAATACATATCACCACTATGTCAGGCAGCATAGTGCCTACAACCTGTCATTTTCATTTATTTTTCATATGCTTTTCTATATAAAGAATACAGATATGTTGAGGATTTAATAAAGGCGTATTATAGATACTTCAAATTCACCCTTCTACCTTTTATTTCTAAACACTTCTTAAGTTCCTAGAAAATTCCCTTGGGTCTTCATGCAGAGCTTTTCTTTTGGCTAGTAAAACCAGCCGTATTTTAGGTAAGGCTCTTTCAATTTTAACAGCTATTTCTGCTTATTAGCCAAAAAATCTTCTCTTGCCTATTGTTTATGTTTGTGCTCTTGCTTCCCTTCCAAAGATGCCTGTATTTCCTGAGAGACATGTGCCTAGGGAATGCAGCCATGCTGCTATTCATTTTCACCCTCTCCTTTCATTTCTGCAAGAAGTTCACACCGAGAGTATATGTGCCAAATCATTTATCTTAACACTGGAGGATAGCAAGTGGACCCATTCATATCTCTTGAAGGAGAATGTTTACACTTGAAATAGTTTTATCATCCATCCCAATGGTAAGCTGAGAAAATTGGAATGGCTATATATGTATAGTTATCACTGGTGTTATTCTATACTGTCTTTAATGAAGAGATATGCTAAAGGCTGCTTTCATTTAAACCCATCCTTAAAACATTTCTGTAACAATGTTTTCCAACATATCCCTTATTTTATATATTGCATATAAATAATTACAATAAACATGTACATATTTCTAGGTACTTGGAATGAGACTATAGATAGTGAGGCAAGAAACACCCTCTCTGCTACCTTCGCATCACCTCTGTCAAAGCGCTCAAACAAAAGGAGTTTCTGAAAGGATAATTGCAACACACAAATTTTGACACTGATTTTGTCTTGCTGTGCTATGAAGCCTTTGAACACTTGCGAATGGTCCCCTGCTTGGTTTATTAATCACTTCTGATCACTTTTGATCCAGGGCTCTGTATTAAGGGATGTCCCTTTCAATAAAATAATAAAAAAACCCCAATAGTTTTCCTGTTTCCAGCAACAGAATATGCACACCTAAGCTTACCTGTCTGTGGGTACCCATGCCAGCAAAACTCAGCGACTTTTTCTTGTGGAGCAATATAATGTCCCATGCAAACAACAAAAATGCATGAGCACAGCTGAATCTACATAAATTTTACATCCAAATAAGTCCTTGTGAAAATGTTGTTATGCTAATTGCCTGACTCAGTATGATATCATGTCAAAATGTAATCATCCAAATTCATCACTAGATCCAAATGTGTCACCAGCTGCATATATCAGCAATTGAGTTACATGAACCATTCATTTGGCCCAGTATGTAATTTATCCAGTATTTATGTGATCTACATAAAACTATTTTCTTCCTAGGTCAGGACACTGCTGCAATGTTGATTAATGCTTTTGTCATTTCACATATTGATTATTGTAATTCACTACTTATTGGTTCCCTCATTGCACGTTGCACAGGCTTGAGCTTATGAAAAATGCTGCTGCACATATCCCAGTCAAATTATAAAAGTTTAATAACATCACTCTGGTTTTAATGAAACTTCACTGCCTCACTGCTCATCCATGGAATAACTATGGTGTTCACAATTGTCATCGTAATGTGTAACCTTTCTAAACATTTGCTGACTTATTGTGGTGAGTGACCTTTCTCTTTTGTTGCATATTAGTTTCTCGCTTTATAACTTATGGGGAGATTGCTGACAGCAGTCAGGCAGTAAACAAAAATGTGGCTTGTTTCTTTTTGAGTCCCTTATGCAACTGATCTGCTTTTCTTTCATATTGCTTTGTTTTGTCATCAACTTCAACCATGCCCTCTGAAATATTATTTTTCTGGGGAAAAGGAGAATTATAAAGATGATTGATCATAGTCTTTGCTAGTTGTTTATTAACTTTAAGTGATCCCACTTAACTTCTTAGAGTTATAATCTGCTAGGAAGAATTTTCCCCCTGTTTAATGATATATTTGAGTCTCTGAAATCTATGCTAAAACTCTTACTTTTTCCCCTAAAAAGCTGAAAACTAATCCATCCAATACATTTTAAAGGAATTCAGGAAATGAGTCTATTTAAATACTCAAAGTTTTCCAATACTAGATTTTATTATAAGGTTCACGATGTCTTTGAGGAGCGTGTCCAGAGAAGGGCAACCAAGTTGGTGAGGGGCCTTGAGCACAAGTCTTATGAGGAGCGGCTGAGGGATCTGGGGTTGTTCAGTCTAGAGAAGAGGAGGCTGAGGGGAGACCTTATCGCTCTTTACAACTACCTGAAAGGAGGTTGTAGTGAGGTGGGTGCTGGTCTCTTCTGTCAGGTGTCTGGAGATAGTACAAGAGGAAATGGCCTCAAGTTGAGGCAAGGGAGATTTAGGTTAGATATTAGGAAAAATTTTTTTACTGAGAGGGTTGTCAAACATTGGAATGGGCTGCCCAGGGAAGTGGTTGAGTCACCATCCCTGGAGGTACTCCAGGGCATGGTTTAGGGGGCATGGTTAATGGTTGGACTTGATGATCTTGAAGGTCTTTTCCAACCGAAATGATTCTATGATTCTATGATTCTAAGAAATGACCAGCTTATCTTGGCTCTTTGGTGCAATGGAAAGAGTATGTAAACAGGCAGGCAGACAGTGAAGAAAAAAAGTGCAATCTATTTTATAAGAGTTCTTGGAAAAAGCAGTGCTTCACTTGTCTAAAGAAAGTTGTCTTTCAATACAGGTAGAATATGTTTATTTTCAATAATGGGGACAGTTTAGGAAAGGCAGATGTTTAATGAGAAATGTTCTTCTGTGAAGTCTACAGCCTGTATGTTTATGTTACGTGACATTTTATAGAACTTAAAGAAGCTGTAAATTTATGGCAAAACAGAGTATGGCAAATATACAGCATATGTTACTGTTCTCCATAGTTCACACAGTGTGTTACAGATAAAAAGATTCCTGGGCATAAGTAATTCTTTAGCCAAAACTTTCTGAGATAGTGGTCGAATGTTATGATTTTATGCCGTTAGCATATTTTTGATTTAACTGAGCAATAATGATCAGGTGAGGGCATTTCCTGATGATTAGCAATCAAAAGGGAGAAGATGATGGCCTCAGGTTCAACCACTGTTAATCCCTAAATTATGTCTGAACCAAGTCTGGTTTCATTATTCTAAGACGAATTCCCTTTTCTTCCTGTAATTTAGTTTGGATTGACAACAGTGAAGATTAAAACCTCCTTTCTTACCCAGAGACTTATCTTTAGACCACCACACAGCTGTGTGGCTCAAGACCAGAAGCAGGCTGATACAAACAGGTGAGAAGTGACCCAGGAGATGTTGTTCTGCAGTTAATATGGGACCTGTTTTGGAGCATGTGCTGGCATGCCTTTTGTGGGACAGACATCAGTTGCCTTACTCCCACTGTGTAAAAGAAGGTGTTGCTGTGGATTTAAAACCAGCCCTGCTATCAAGCACATCCTCCCAAGGGAGAGTTTGAAAACCAGCCAATACTGGATTAGAAACAGGATTGTACTTCAGAATGAAAAACCATGTTAGATTATGTTCTCGGCTGAGAGGAACTAGGGGGGGGATTTTACTTGAACATCCACCTCCCGGGTTTTTTAACTTGCTTCTATACTCACGGTCACCATTTCTTTCAGAGACATTTACAGTAATCAGTGCAAAAGTATAGTAGGCACTAGATCAAATTCTAAGCTGAATTTGCAGTCTGATTCCTTAATGCACTGCAACGACAGAGGAAAAGAAATCAACAAAAAAGAACAAAAACTTCTCTTTCTGTAGGCAGAAGAAAAGAACATTAGGCAAAACAAAATATTTATCTAATACGTGGTGAGTTTACCCTTGTTTTCCTTGACTTTCCATGTAGGCTTGTTTAGGCTGTAAAAAATGTCTGAATTTATCAGATTAACTTTTGCAATTGAAAAAATAGAGAGTTCCTGCTGGGACTATTCCAAATCTTTTTTGCACAATTGATATAGTTCCTTTGGACTATTTTTGCCAGGATTTACAAAGAAACAGCAACATAGACAAATATTTCAAGTAGGTGAAATGGGCAAAAATTATACACTTTATTCAGTCATCATCATATATTTGAGACTACTCTTCAATAAACAGAGCACTGAACCTAGGAAATGTATGCCATTATACGTGTAGAATAGACTGCTAGCAATATTGGCAAAAGCAAAATGCATTCCTAACAGTAGTATAGGCTTAATAGTACTGTTTATCTTCAAGATCAACCAGAAAAAACCAATATCCTGTACTAATGGCTTCCACCATTTATAAAGAGAAAGTAGAAAAGTTAGGCTACCTAGTAAGGAAAGCTGAGAAGAACAGAGCGTGAGGGTACACTGGCAGTCCCAGCAGGAAACTGCTTAGATGGTCTTTTGATATCATCATAGGTGTAAATCAACATTCTTGGCAGATTCAGACAGGAGCTGAAATGAAGGTGATAAGTAAGAAACTGGATTCTTTATGCAGTTTTCATACCTGCACAGCCTTTACTTAACCTAAGCTACTTTCAGAAGACCCGTGCTCATGGGTGGGGAGGGCCTGATGAGGTTCCCCTTCCAATAAATCGATCTGGTCAGGAAGCTCTTAGCAGAACATTATCATTGAAATAACAGGGGAGCACTCACTAAGACATCATGTTCTTACTGCAAAAGCCTTTTTTTGATGGCGTAAAACTTCATGTTGCCATTTTGAAATGTTTCCCCAAACATTCTGTAAAATTGAGCCTTTCAAAATGCATTTCAGATTAAAAGTTCAATAAAATTGTTTCAACTTTATAATAACAAACATTGCTGACTGACCAAATGTTCTTTTAGTAAATTAATTTTCTGGGAAATACTATAATTTCTGCTTTTGAGCAAGAACAGATGCCTAAATCACAGGAAATTAAAACGGAAATTCTCTTCTACCTCTGTTTAATTTAATGTTCTTCTTAGGATGAATGCTGATGAAATGTGTGCCTTGCAGAAATCTTTAAGGTCTGTTGTTAAAAGTATGTAAACCAAAATGTGTTTTGACAAGATTAATAGATATACACATTCACCTGAAACAGTAAATTAAGTTCTAGTTAACTCTAACCCCATTCTGGTATTACTTTGACTGAGAAAAAAAAAAAGTAAGACGTGAAACATGGTAAAGGCTAAAATCTTCATGAGAAAATAAAAGCTCTGCATTTTTTTGTTTCTCTCAATATTTTCTGGCGGGTTTTTTTGGTTGGTTGGGTGGGTGGGTTTTTTTAAATAACCTTCAACGCAGGGAAAATATTACTCTTGAAAAATGTGTAAATACATAGCACATGTTCAGGAAACTCAAATACAGTCTGAACAATCAAAAGAACATGCTTTGTTTTTGCAGAAAATTATGACTCTTAGAAGTGATCTGAATCACTGTAAACCTTAGAAGTAGAAGCTATAAGATTGTAACTTGGCTGTATTCAAATAATTCAGATATAAATTCAGAATTATGAAGTAATGTATGCTATTCGCTTAAACAGTTTAAGTGTGAAAATAGCTTCTGAAAAATCTGTCTACACTGTAGCTCAAAACCAGCACCAATTAATGCTTAACTGGTCACAGCTATGTCCTTAATTGTTCTCATACAATTTTTGCATAATTTTTTCCTGAATTTTAATGCACTAATAAGCAATTTCTCCCAAGAAAAAAAATCCAGCACTAAAAATGGACCAAGACATAACATGCAGACTTTGATCTAAAGGTGAACTGCCAAAAAAGCAAATCTGTGTTGAAGGGTTTGTCTGTCTGTACTAGAAACACTACTGTTGGAAAATTCACTAAGAATTGGATAAAATTTAATGTTTATAAAAGTAGATTTCTATGCCATTGTATAAACATATTGTGCAATATGATTTATTGGGTGCAAAGGATGAAATTCAGGAACGGTCATTGCTCAAAATCAGATTTATCACAACACTAAAGAGGAGGATGGGTAACTGTTAGGAATAGGTTGTGCCAGTCACAGCAACTAACACAAACAGAAACATGATCATGTATCATAGGCCAGTGCTTTACACACACCTAAAATTTACTCTACATAGATGCATTGCTGTATCACAACAACCATAAATATCAGTTAGATTCATTTTTATTGCCTTGGCTAAGAGAATGGTGACTTATGATAGAAATTCATTAACCAAACTGTCACAGATCTGCATACTTTGCTCTCTGTACTGCAGTCATCCAGGTACCCTAGTGCCACACCCAGGTAATTAGCTCTGGGGTTTTAACCGCGGTCTATAGATCCTTGCAAGTCACTGTACTGCTTTGAAAGGCATCCACGAAAGGAGCCAAGAAAAGCAAGCATCTTTGAGTATTGCTGGAAATCTTTTTAGAAGCCAACAAATCCACAGATCTCAAGAACTCCAGGCAGAAAAATTATGTACAGGATCTAGCCATACAGGTGCTGGCTGTACTCCGTAAAGGATACAGCCAAATTGAGATATCTGACGTATTAAAAATATGACACTCCGCAAGGCTGCTAAGAAATGGCTTCTTTAATCGGTGGAAGCAAGTAGCTGTGGAAAGAGGAATCCGAAATAAAGTTAATTCAGGCACTACCATTTCTGAAGCAGAATTTGACTGCCTTAGGTGGGAGGTTTTGAGATGAAGGAGAAGTGCAGGCACAGTCATTTAAGCACAGTGAGTATCGGGGTAAGGTCAGTACAGATATATTTGAATTAAACAAGAAATACTAGCTTTTAGTATTGGAACACTACTCACTTTTGAAAAAAAACCTAGTTTGTTATAGAGCACACTGAACTAACACACTGCATAGCACAGCTGGCTCGTTTAGACCCTAGAAGTGTTAATCAAAGAAAATGGGTCATTATTTGGGAATGACTCATTGCTGCAATTATTTTTGGTATAGCTCTTTTTATTTACAAGCAAATATGTTAACAGAAAGCCTTTACCAGCAGCAGTAGGATCATTTAGGTTGGAAAAGACCTTTAAGATCATCAAGTATAACCGATAACCTAGTTAACCACTAAACCAAGTCCTTCAGAAAGATTCGAAATCTTTTGTAAGCTGTAGATTCAACTCAGAGTGCTCCAGCAAACTCCAAAGCTGTATGACTGTACCCAGGGTGTCACAGTGCAGCTCACAGCTGTCCAGCAAAACACAAAGTCTTGGTGTCAAAGCCTACTGCTTCTTGGTGTGACCACAACAGTTAAAACAGGACACGTTTTGAGTCTATGACTCCAGCAGCTGCTACATTCGGCACACTTATTTTCATATTTGTCCTGGAAATATTCAGGTTCTCACCGTTTCATGTTACAGCCTCACTCTATGATAGTTCCTTCACCCAAAAGTACTAATATTTGGGGATTTTAGGAATTCTGTGAGTAGCCAAGTAGCTAGAAAGGTAAACAGATTTCTCTCAGAGCAAGCTTGCTAAGCCTTGTTGTCTTTCCAGTAACAAAATTCAAAACAAACTCAAAAGCCAGACTTCATTCTGTTCCCTCTCTCGATGTCTTGTACTACTGCAGTCCTGCCTTCTCTCCTTTACAGGAACCAGCTTGTCACATTTTGAGTGTAATGGACTATAAGGGAATAAAAAAACCTGTAATTTTGCCCTTTGAATGATTTTAATCTCTCAGAACCTCAATTCTGGCTGCAAAATGGGGGTAATGGGTTAATTTGCTTTGCAAAAAAAAGGTAGGATTTAGTAATGGAGAGTTTTGTATAAAATTAAGTAAGCAGTCTGATATGGTTCCTATGACGCTGTCAGCAGCTTTTCATTATTATATTTTCTCTCTAAAGCACAGTTAAGAGTTTTCGTTGCCATTAGTTACACTTTAAATACAAGGTCTGGGCCAAACTAATGGTCTTAGTAACCCCACAGATCAGTCAGTGTGAATCTGCTGAAGTTATTAATGGCGTTACACCAAAGCTCAGATGATGGAGGGAAAACGAGATTCATGCCCTTAATGTTAAAGGTGACCTCTGCTATGCATGCACACTATGAAAATCTACAGCCCACAGGCAATTTGATTTTCTGCCTGAAAATTACTGTAGAGACTTCAGTATCTGTGAGGCAGCCTCCTTTACTTTTCCTTTTTAAAATATTAGTGTGAAGGGCAGAGGGAAGATATTAAAAATCAAATCAGGACTGAACTAAGAATCTGGTATTAATAGTCTTTTAGCTTTAGAAATAAGGCACAGTTCAGAGGTATGGGGGCAGTTTGTGCAAGTTTGGTGGTTTCTGATGGTGCAGAATCTGCTGACTGCATTTTCCATCTCATTAACCTGAGGATCCCTGGAGGGAGAGAGTCTCTGGTGTTCAGGAAGCGTCAGGCACAGCTAGATCTGTCATCTGTTTGCCTTGTAAGAAAGCAAAAAAATTACTTCAGTGTGTCTGGCGCCTTCCTCCTGCACCACCCATAGCATGTCCCCAGCAGATTCTGTGGTCCCCTCCCTGGGGTGTGTGGTTGAACACATGTAGAAGGATCTTCCGCTTTGCAGATACATGTGAGGGAAAGAGACAGCTTAGGAAGGGGGAAAATAAGCTAGAAGCAACATATTTGTGGTCCAGGAAACAAACCAGAAGAGACAAAGAGGAGACAAAGCCTTTGCCCTCCCTCACCCTCTGTTGACCTGTACAGAACTGGTCACACCATGCAGAGGACCACAACACTTCCTATGTGGCTGAATCTGTAGAGACATAAATAGGAGCACACACAAGAGAGCAATACATAAAACGAAAACACAGGCACTCACATGGACTTGCTAATGCAAAAGCATCTTTCAGTGTAGGATATGACAAACAGGCTTGGTTGAAAGTTGGATACTTTCCAGGGACTGCTCAGGAGCAGATGCAGGTGGCAGCATGGACTGGTCAGGAAGGCTGGTCCTTCTGGTGGCTGGTAGGTCACAGAAACTCATTGGGGTGTGTGCAAAGGGAAACCAGGCAGGTCAGCCAATGCAGTCACAGCGAGATGCGACTACTCAATGCTTCAGAGTAGATCATTTATGTAACTGTCTACATGAGATTTTAGGAGCCTAACTGTAGGCACCCAGATTTGAAATACATGTGTTTATAGGGACCCATTTATCATATTTCTTACATTATGCAAGCTGTCGATTTTCTTTTTCAAAACTAGTTGTCCAAAAGCATCCCCCAAAAAATTAAAAATGCTTCTATGCTCTCATTATGCTATAATTCAAATCATTTATTCAAACTAGAGCTGCCAAGCATGGCTCAGTGACTTAGATGCTAACACACAAGGCCCCCAAACCACTCTTGCTTACCCTTTTTCATATTTTGAGTTCATGACAAAGGGCAAATCTCGCAAACACTGCTCAGATCTGTACCTCTGACACACAGTTCAAACCGCATCCAAAATAAGTAAAATGCATTAGAAAATAATTAAAATATTTCTGGTGTAAGCAAGCCAAGGCTTGAAGGGCTCAGAAAAGAGGAAAGAAAGGAAACTGAGAATCTGTTGAATTGCAAAATTGTAGATGCTTCCAATGAGAAAAAGATACAGAGAGAAGATGGAGAGGCCAGGGAGCTGAAGGCACTGAACTCCAAGCAACCATTGGCAGCTTGGGGTAGAATACGTAGAAGCGACAAGTTGTTACGGGGAAGTTGTTGCTCACAAAGAAGGCATGGAGAGTTTCTAAATCAGTGAAATGTTAGCTCAAAATAAGAAGGGGGACAATGAGGCTGGGCTGAGAAAAAGCTGTGGTAAGCTGGCCAGAAGGCTTGCAGTGTAAAGCCTAAAAGGAAAAGAAGAAAGCTGAATTAGATGAGGGGAGAGATGATAAGACAGTGTTCATAAATTATCAAAACTGTAACAGCTGAAATAGAAAGGAAATTATATAGCTTGTTCATCTTAACTGAGGAATAACTGGAGAAATTTAACAAGTCTAGCAGTGGGTGGAAAGGGAAAATGGGTATCTAATTTAACACTTTGCTATTAAGCCCGAGTGACTGGGAGCATGGTGGAGTTATCTCACAGTGATGGAGAAGGGAGAGAGGGGAGAGACAGAAAGGAAATTAAGGAATATTATGTTTGTATAAAGTCCTTTTTCTGTATGTATAGGAATAATTAATAAAACTAGGAATAAAGGCTTATTTTATCTTCCTCTACTCCATACCTGTCAAGCACAGACTACAACACAGCATAATAACTGCACAGCGCTATCTGTTCTCAATGAGCAAGGGCGGGGATAATTCATTTTCATGTCATGTATCACTCACAGCTGTCTGATGTGATTGCAAAAGTCAAATTACCCCATCCTACATTCACACTAAGCCAAATTTGTTTGCGAAGTGGGGGACAGAAAGTGGGTGTGTTAATAGCAGATAATTTTCTGCCTGAATATATCTATGAGGTCAAAATGGGAACATTAACAGTCCTGTGTGGTATCTATCTGTGTGGTGTTATTGAATGTATAGGGCAAATTCTCTTGTACCACTTATTCAAAGCATAACACACAAGCTTAACTTTATCTTATTATAGCGTTGTATAACGTCTTGTAATTTTCTGTGGACGTTTTCCTCTTTCTGAAAACATAGCATGTCCCTAAGCAAGCATCTGAAAGGGGTCTTATTCCTGAACAAAACTGAGATGCAAGATGGACATATTAAAACTCAAAGAAACAAGAATTTAAAAATTAGCCATTCATGCTATTTGGCTAATGCTCTCCGCTGTGCTATCCTACATTCTGGAGACTACAGAACATTATCCAAAGTCTAGGTAGGGTGATATGCTTTTTGCTCCCTTTTACTGTATACAGAATTTGATAAAATAAAACTAAACCAAACCAAAATAAATACAATAAAATAAATAAAAAAGTCTTTGATTATTACTTTAGTTTGGGAGAAAATTCATTCATGCTAAAATGTCTCTTTTCTTTTTCACGTCTGTCTAGTGTTATAACAATCAAAAATATGAGCTTTCTTTCATGGTATAGACTGTGTAGGAGTTTAAACATGTAGGAGAATTATTCAGAACAAAAGATAGAATGATCACTTTTTCAACTCTAGCCTTTCCAAAAAAATTTTTTCAACTTCAGTAGTAAAGTCACGGTTTACTACAGATGAGCTCTGAGCACCTTGTTGCTATGTTTGTCACCTTAAGGCTGGTGACAAAATTTTTCTGTAGAATACTGTGGAAAATGTAGAAAACTGTCATGTCTTGGTCCCCTTCTAAGATGTCCTCATAAAGATTACTAAATTGCAGTTAGACAGAATAACTTGTCTGAGTCCAGTGTGTTTTCTTGCTTGAAGGAATAGTTTAAACAGTGTTGGTGCTACTGCTCATTTAAAGGAAGCTGGAACATCACTACCACCCTTCAGGCTCCTGACTCCAAGATATAACTTAACTTCAGTCCGAGGCATAGAGAATATTTTGACCTACAAACAGAGCTTGCTTTAGGTCCATCCCACTCTGTCATATGTGGTGAAGAAGTTAGAAGTTGTCCTGCAAAGACACTACCTGAGATTCAGCCCAAGTCCCAATGACAGGGGTTTACCATGAGTGTCATTGTTATTTTAGTTATTTTGATAGGTCTTTGGTCCTTTAGCTGGTGAGAGCTAGTGCTCTTTCTCTCTCTTGTGGGGCATTCTTATATGGGAGGCCTGTCTCCCACTTCCATGAATCCTGCTGCTGTCAAAACAACCTGCCAGAGTGCAAGAGAAATGATCAGAAAGACCTCTGTGGAGTAGTTCACATATTCTCTTCCAAGGGTACCACATGGTGAATGGTCACCGTTTATCAGCAGTTTTGCACAAAGGGCTCTGAGACTGCTATTTATAGCAAAACACGACTGTTTAGAAGATGTTTTGCTGCTTTGGTGCTATTAATTTGACTCTATTTCCAGGGCTTGGAAATAGAGGATGAAGGATGAAGGATCCTTTAGAGTCTTATTTGGTGAACTGCTACAGCAGCATTTCAGACATAGTTCTGTCTTTTAAAACTTTTCTCTGTCTTCCTAAATATGTATTCAGAAATACTCTATTAGGGAGAATTTTTGTGCTGACAGTATGAGCAAGAGGACTTTTTTTTCAGTAGCATACCTTGAATGAGATTTGACTGAAAATACATATGAAAGTGTCCAAAACCCAGACAGACTGAATGAATCAATTGTGTCAATTATCAGCCTGCAATAATACCCCTTTGCTACTACTGAGACTCAGATTTCCTGAAATTTATTGTTATTGTTTACTTATGTTGCTCAACCACTATTGTGCTACACTGCCAATCGAATATAAAGTATCACAAAAATCTCTCTAAAGGATATTAACTCCTTCACCTAAATAGGTGTTTTGAGCTTAGAAATAAGAAGGTAATTTATAATGATAGAGTGATTTAATGTAAGAAATTATAAATTAATTCCATCCTGTCAGGAATAAACAAATGGTAAGAAGAAAAAGTTTCTCTTGTGAGTATTAGGACAGGAAAGTTGAGGAAAAAATGTATTAGAATAGAAAAGTTTAATAAGATGCCAAACATAATAATCAAAATTCCATTTTCTACTGGATACACAAGGGTACAAAATAGTCAGTTGCTGTTGATTCTGTGATTACATTTACAGATACCATTTCATTACAAACTGTATTTAGAATTTTAAAGCCAGTTAAAAAATGCAAACACATGATGCATTCCATTCCTGCTCAAATGGAATGTCACATTTTACTCTTTTTCCCTCTAAAAACCACCTTACCTCTGTTATATAAGAAAAAATAATTTCAGATATATAAAATATTTTAATTGGTTTTAAGTTGAGCAAGAACAGATACATGCACATGAGTTAATTCTGTGATGTGTTAGTTTCATATATCTCCTACCCCTTTTTTTTTTCCCAAAATATCTTAGTACCTCTTCAATCAAGACAACAGGGTGCATGAAAAGTCATTTCTGGGTTATAGCTGATTAAGAGGAGTGAGATAAGAATTGAAATGCCCCTTGCAGATTACACCTTGAGCAGCTCACATTGGTCTCTATGAGAAAGCCCCTGGCTCAAGCTGTTCAATTACACTCAACCATACTAGCATGCCCCCCAGAAAGAGGTTTTATCTCAGGTAGCCAGGGCTTGAGTCATTCAACATAATAGATTCAAATCAGAAATTGCACCTGCAGTCTTACTGGCATCTGTTAAGTATTAGTTGATTGCATTACCAAAGTGCAGCTTCACTTTAAAGACAGACAGCATCATTTTGGCCTCAACTTATTTTCTGGGCAGTTTGAACAGTAGCTTCAGCAGGACCACAATGAAGTTTTGAATCTAGAAGTAACAAAAGTCTGAGGCTTGTTGCACACCAAAAAGTTCCAAAGATATCATGTAATATACACACCTTTGTATCATAGAAAGAAAACTGTGACACCCAAGAAATCCTGGATTCTAATTCCTCCTAATTATGACTCCTTTGTCACTGAGAGTAAACTATTGAATATAGGTAAGAATATCTGCTCTGACTGGAACATCACCTTACTCCCTGGTTTCTTATAAGAATACGTAATTAATTAAGATATGGATTAATGAATATTTGTAAAACACTTCAATGACAGCTGTAATTTTGCCATCTAAACGTAATGTGAATGCAATAGAAAATTAAAACTCTAAACTATGAGTCTTTCTGGACATCATCCTTGGCTTAATTTGATTTTTTTTTCATGGAGTTTACATCATTTCCCCCAATGTGTGCTATTTCTTAGCATGCATGAGACAAATCATAAATTACACTGGTGAACTATAGTACTCTGACCTTTTCAGTATTCAGTAGTCTGAATGCCTAGAAAGTATAATTTACAAAAATTAAAGCAGCATATTACTTTCCCCTTCATATATTGGAGGGTGAAATGTGTCTTCAGAAGCAAATGTGAAGCTAATTGTAACATAACAAATTCATGTTATACTCTCCAGTCATCAATGTTTTACTGCAGCAATAATGCCAGAAATTCCAGTTTAATGTTCGCTTTCTATGTAATTTACCAAATTAGTAGAATTGGCAAGTTTTCAGCAAAAGGCATCAAGGATAATTAAAGTTATGAAATGGCTTAGGTATGAGAAGTATATTTATAAAGCTGGAAACATCCTGGAAAAGAAGCAGATATAAGGGAAGAGGTAAGACAATTCTGTACATCATCAAGTAATTTGAGGAGAGTGAATAGTGTTTGAGAGCAAACAGGGAAGAGTGAATCTGATCAGATGGTCACTGTTTCCTCCAATAAGAGACTAAAAGACCTCCAAATGAAACTAAAAGTTAATTCCTAAAGTAAAGACAGGGAGGGATTTATCCTGTGACTTGTAACTAAGCTGTAGACAGCCCTGCCACAGGAGGTTGTAGATTTCTAGTAGATGACAGGGGTGACAAAAGTCACTGGACAAAGACATGAAAGGGAAGTCCATTGTGATTATTAAATACAAAGATACCACCTTCTAAGGAATCCCCTAAACCATAAATTACTGGAAGCAGGAAGAGCATCTGGGAAAGATCATCTGCTTGCAGCTCCTATTCTCATACTCTCCTTTGGGCATTCCCCATGGATGTCTAAGTAGGCATTGCTCTGACCTGGTAGAGCCAATCCTAAATGGGATCTAGTTCAAAGCAGAATCTATTGGAGAGAACATACAAGGAAAGCTCAGAGCATTGAGCTCCTTAGGTCTTTACATTCTCTTCAGTAGGTCTCAGCTAAAAACCATCCTTCCAGAGGGTACAAAATATGAAGATATTGAACTTATTTCCATGTAGTTTTCTATTTCAGCTGAATTACGCTATCCATTATCAGCTAAAATAATGCAATACACTAACTATCATATATGCCAACCAATATAATTAAGTAATTAGGGACAATCTATCATAAGAATTAACAGTTATATATTGTCCTCTGCTTTCTTTGGCCTGTCAAGCAAAGGAAACTTAATGGAAGCTGCATAATATGCTCATAGTAGGGGAAGTAACCGATTTCTATCGTACAAGAGCAACCCCTCTAATTATGTGTCAACTGACTAAGGGGATGCTTATGCCATGGAAGGAGACATTAAAATTCCCTGTTAAGATTAGAAATAAATGTATGTGACAGGCATTAACACATTATGAAAGTGTGTGCAAACTGATGAAAATTATAGGAATGTGTTCATGTATTTCTAATATAATGTGAAAAGATTTTATGTCTTAATAATTTAAATGTGAAGAAAGAAGAGTGAAACCTATGATCTAACTTTTCAACTTAAAATTATAAGAAGCTAAAGAGAAAACTACTTTTCTTAGTTGTAAATAATTTAATGTAAGATACTTTTCTGAAAGCTAGGCTAGCTGTAAGGTCTTTGTAAAAATCTCAAAAATTATAGCATCTTAACTGGAAAATATTTTATATTTTCAACCCCAAAGCTCTCCAGTTAATGGTTTTCTTTGTCAGATTTTTGCCCTCCAGGCTGCTTGCACAGGCCTGGGTTTTGCAAGGTATTCTGGCTGCATGGAGCACCTCAAAGAATCAGGGACTCTGATTCAGGTACCTAAGAAGAGATATGAACTACATTAATGACTGCTTCGGAACATGCTACCACTTCAAAGTACAAGTTACTTTGCTTTCCCTCCCACACCAGATGACATATCATAAAGCAAAACTGAAAAGCCCTATTGATGAAAGCACCATTTTATATCTCTATGATTTTTTTCCATTAATTTACTTTTATTCCTGGGGCACAGCTGCCTAGATCACAGCCCTCCCTAGGAACAGTGCTGTCATGACTTCAAAAGTAGTCAGGAAGCTTTGAACTTTAGAAACAGTTATTTCCTTCTTAGGAGACCATGAACAAAGATAAAGAAATAATAAATTATTAGAATCTATAGCACTTACACATATTACAGTCTCATACAAAAGTAAGATATTTTAATAGGCAATTCAACAGCAAAACCAGGTTGATCTACATACTCACACACTGAACAATGAACTTTTAATTACATGTACACAAACACACCCACAACCTTATTGGTTCAATGCCTCCTCCATTTTCTCTCTGCTCTGAGTGACAAAACTCATCAGAAAGGAAAATCACCACCTACCAGGCTCCCCTGCCTCAGTATTTCATCTCTTCTTAAATCCTTCACTCACCTTTTTCTTTCTTGAAGACTTGTAAATACATTTGAACTTGGGCAAAAGCTACAGCAAAGTGATCTTTTTGTCAAAGCAATGCTACTTCTGCAGAACACCTCCTTGTCATGAATGGATATAATTGTCTTTACCAAATTTAGGTTTGTATTCCACAGTGACTTCCATTTATCTGTTTTCTTTGAGAGTGGGATTCATTTAGTCTCATTTTGACTGTCTGAATGGTAAGGGCCTATCTATGCTAATCATCTAGATCTCTTGGAAGACAACAGAAGGAGATGAACTTCTGTCAAGAAGTGGTTCAGGTGATAAAGATAGATATCTAAGACCTCTCCCCATTGACTGAGGGAACCTACTTAGATCGTTGATGGCTAACTTAGATTAGACAGTCTTTTTGGTGGCTAAAGTTAAGGGAGATATAGCCCATCCTAAATATAGATTTTGTCACTTATGCTACATTAAGCAGTCTGTGGTTGGAAGTGCAGGAGTCAGAACCCATTATCTGTGTGACTAGTCACATGGAAGATGCTTGACCCTGGTGGCACAATAAGGAGTTTGTTGCTTTGTCAAACTCTAATCTATATTTACAAGTGCCACCATGTCTAGTGTTCTCCTTTGTGCTCAAGGACACTTTGACATTAATGAACGACTGACTGATTCCCATGGAAACTCCACACCACCATCCCATGATAGCCAGGATGAATGGCTTCATGGGCCATTTTTTCAGCTGTTTTAGGGAAAAGTAAAAGGCAGATTTTGTGGGCAATTTCCCCATTTGTACTCATTCAGTTCTATTTGTACTGCTGAACCAAGTATACTCCAAGAATGCAATTACAATTGCAATTTAATACACTGGAGAAATTATTTTCTCTTGTAAATTTGCCTTACATCTGCACTCAAGAGTCTTGTGCTGCACAATTTAGCACATTCCTGGTGCCCTTGAATCAGTACTGCTCTGGTATCAAATTTGAAGCAATGCACCAGGACACCATGCAGAGTGTTCCAAATAAAGTGTAGGCAAAATGTAGCAGGCATCTCTCTATACATACCAGTCAGTAACGTAGGCGCACCCTAAGCACTTCTGCTGTCTGAATTTATGGCAACTAATCTACTTTTTCTTGCATCCTTTCATTGATTGTATACTTATTTGCTCTTTATAAGAATTCTTATCCTCATAAAACAGTGGAAAATGCTTTTAAAAACTAGATCTCACATTCCTTCTGCTTACCAAAAGCTCATCTGGTCACAGAGGGAGGTAGGCTGTGTGATTATATTTGCAAATTTGTCTACACCAGTACAGAATCATCTAAGTACATAAACTAACCCAAGGTGTATAATGCTAAAGTAGGACCCTGTCCTATTAATTGGGGGTGAGGGGTGGGGGTGGAAATCAAATGTTCTATTTCTGTTTGTCAGTGTTTCATTAAATATTTACAGAAAGATATATTTGAGAATCCAGTTCAATAATAGGGCTTTCTTTTGTGGAATTTAACCTCTGGTAGGCATTAGCGTTGAATTATTGAAAGAAGCTTTTTTTTGTTAAGCTAGTTGACATTTGGGGGACATGCCTAGAGCCCTACATCAATGGATTCTCAGTAAGACAATATTTTGTGGAGGCCACGTGGGAGAGTCCATGTCCATGTGAGTATGTGTGTCTATCTATCTGCCAGAAATTCAGGGCGTGAGTGTGTGTATATGTCCATATGTGTGTATGCAAATGTGTTCTGATTCATTCTGAAAAACATCGACATTTCAAATTAAGTGTTAACAATTTAAGAATATCACAATTAAGGCAGATCATATAAACTTGATTTTGCTAATTTCTGCCACAGAATTATGACAATGACAAATACACAAATTGTCTCAGTCCAAGAATTCCAGAGCCTTGTAGTCAAAAATGTTCAAATTCTCTGAAGAGAGTTTATCCTTCAGATCCACAGGTGAAAAGTTTCCAGCTTTATTTGCAGTGAGGGATATTCATGTCAGAAATTAGGAAAAGCTTGCTAACACTATGGATATTGAATATCAGCAATAGATCGCCCAGTAATCTTGGGGAATGTCCACCATTGGACATATTTAAGAACTGACTAGGTAAATACAAAGAATGGCGTGGGTAAATTTGATACTGGCTGATGGTAAGAGGATGGAATAGATTACATCTTTAGATTGTTTCCCATTTTTTATGTAATTATTATTTATATAATGATTGATACAAACAAGCTTTTCTGAATGGCAAGAATGTAACTGTGGACATTAATTTAGCTCTTTTATAACTTTGTCCATCAACAAGTGAGAACAGAGTTCATGTCATACCCAGCATCAGTGCCAGGAAAGGAGTGGCTCCCAAGTAACAAAGTAGGAGACTCTGAGAACATGTCTAGCTCTCTGAGGCTATACAAGGGGAAGAGAGGAAACAAATAAACCTTTCCACTTGATACCCCGAAGGAGCCAGTTCAGAATTGCTCAGGGCTAGTTTGGAGGCGAGTATCAATGTAAAGGGATCATCAACAGGACAGAGAAGGAGAAGAATAAGTCTGCTAGAGCTTGGGTGAAAGATATTGCCAGACACACCTGTGATAAACCCTGAACACTACAGCATCGTCTACACACACACAGACATTACCAAGTAATCAACTTACTGTACTGTTAAGATTTCAATACCCCACAATAGCCTGATGAACAATTATAAGTTATTTTTCCCTTAACCTCGTAGGTATTCTGTCATCATTTAGCAGTTTCAACCTGCAAAATCCTACTAAAGCAACCATTATAATTTCTATGAGAAATTCTAAAGGTTCATTAATAGCTTTACTGTGTTTGACCTTCACTAATTTGTACCACTTTACTGGAGATACTGAAAGTGGATATAGAACCATTTTTTCATAGGCACTGACTTTTAAAATGGTGGTGATTCAGTGTTTTATTAACTGCAGGTGTATGCTCTTCTTCCTTATTCCTTTGTTTAGCACTGCTTGTGAGGCCTTAAAGCTGGTAATGTTTAATGTAAATTGTGCTTATTATTACATGTAATTACAATGACATAAGAAAAAACTGCTAAAAAATAAATTAAATCCAAGTAATCGCATGTTCCAGTGCAGAGACAGGAATGACTCAGAAAGGTGGCCCAAAGTAAGTAACGTGGGAAGTTCCATTACAAAATTTTCCAAAAAGGTTTCAAAAAACCCAAGAATATTATTTATACAAATATTATAATATATAATAACATATAAATATTATTTATACAAAATGAAAAAGTTCTAAGAGTGTAAGGAAGACAGACCTCAAGACATCTTTTTAACTTACGGATTTTGGAGAAGCCTTCTGAAAACCCCAGAAAAGTTCTGCCCCGTTCATAAAGAGAATGGAAACTACCCGCAAACACAGAGTTCCGATACTAACACATTGCCTATTTGGTTTAAATACATTCTTTTTTGGTGCAAAGCCCCTGAGATAAACTATAGATGCTATATTTTAAAATGACATTATATCTTATTCTGTACTGATCTGTTCCGTCATCTCTTATACGCTGCAGTATAGCAACTTACTTTTTGAGGAACCTCTTATCACAAACCTTAGTATAGGCAGCAGCTACAGTTTCTTATGAGTTACATGAACCTGAAAGAACCTCCTGGACTTCTTCCAAAAAGCAAGGACATATCCAAAGAAAGCATCAAAGACTATAAAAATATGTTCATCATGCATTTCAGTTCTGAGGACATGCAAAAAGAAACCAGTCATCTGAGTTTATTTTTATCTAGCACAGAGCCAAGTTTCTGTCTCATTGAAGCCAACGGTAAGTTTCTGTTCAGTGACACCAGGATTTTGCCCATACAGCTCAGAATTGTGTCTGAAAGTCCTCCAGTCAAAGGAATTATGAAAAAGTTATTCAAAGGTACACTTACAAGGAGACAGAAATCAATTCACAATGGCTGCTTATTGTAGAATTTCTTCTACACGAATAGCAAGGAACCACTCCATACTACTGAAAGCTTCTTCTTTCTAGTGATGTGCAAATAAATTCATAAACATAAATTGCATTGTCTTCTGAAATGGCATTGCTTGTTTGGAAAACAGTCTTGCAGTCTTCAAGGATTTATTTCTGCAATATGCTGACTCTCCCCCCACCTTGACTCACACTGTTGTCATTAGGATGAGAAAACAGTCACTTACAGGGGTGTAAAATTCCCTAATCCTAACAAAGCCAGTTTTAACTGGCTTGGAGGTAATTATGCAGAAGATGTTGTACCTGATCCACAGGTCAAGGTATGGCAGATAAAAAAAAAAATCAAAGTGGTATCACACATTTTTTGGTGTTTGAACAGATAATGGATTTTTCTAAGTCTCTTTGGACAAGGTAACTAATTTTACAGTTTTGAAAATATACAGTTACCTTTGCTAGCTGATTAATAATTTCTCTTCAACTCCAGTTGGAAAATCAGACAGAGTTTTGTCCTGTATCTAGATTCCCTGTATGTTGTAGATTAATTTCCGCAATGGCTATATTTAAGGATGAATCCTTCAAAATGCTGTCCTGTGGCATGGTGTTCTACTGACACTTTTATTACTGAAAACTGACCCTAAAAAGTTTTATAATCATTCTTCTTCAGTGTAGAGCAGGAATTTAAATTGTGTCTAAGAAAACCACTGTCTAGGCTGAGCTCTAAAGAATGTTAATAGGAGCAGAGCAGAGTAATCCCGCCAGTGGTATCACCAAAGGCAGGATTTTAAACAGTGAAAGGGAAGTCAGGATGTTTAACTTACTAGTACCCACTAATCTATTTTAGGATTTAATAATTAATTATGGAAGGGTGTCAATCAATGACTGGGTCCCCACTGTGCTAAACAGACAGTACTGCCTGGCAAGACTAAATCTAAAGCTAAAGTTCTTGTCTTACACGTGTGAATTCTGGGTTTGATTGTTAGTGGTTATGAAACCATTGCTCAGAATTCCATGAATAATTTAAAACATACATTTGTTTGCAGCAAGCAGCCCAGAGGCAAGAGTTCCTGGATTGCTTTTGTAATTTTCCATGAAGCACACCTGGCTTTGCCAGGAGATAACACACTGAGATAAAATTCACTGGCTCTGGCTTTTCAGTTCCCCTTTATATCTGGAATGAGATTTCCATATCCTGTAACTCTGCTCCCAGAAGGGTGCTGCTACTGGGGTTGAGCTTTAAACTCGGAAATCCAGAACGAGCTTGATTATATCACCTCTGGTTGCAGAGGTGCTGCTATCCTGCTTTATTCTTCTAGGTGAAGCTGTAGTCCCCATCACTGAAGAAGCCTGTTCTAGTTTTGCTGACTACAGCCTTAGACAGTGGCAGTCTGAAAAGGCATCACCATTGCGCAGACATCTGAAGTCTCCAAGCAATTCAAACCAAAGTTCCCCTGATGTAACTCTGTGTCCTGCTGTGGGAGGGAGAAACAGCAAAGGGTTCTCTTACCGCTTTTGGAGCAGAGCTAGCAGTGATGGCTTGCTCACTTCCTAATCAGCTATGAATAGATCCCCTTACATAAGGTGACTGAAGAAGTGGAGAAAGACATACATTAAATCCATTCTGGCAACAAGGGGTATGTCGGACAAGGCTGCAGAAAGCTAAACTTTCTTTCCTAGTGTCTTCTGAGAGTGTACATTAAAAGTGTGCGACAGGCAGTCCTATGTCAGGCAGCTCTGAAACCAGTCCAGAAACAGTTTACAGCACCTCAGCCCAAGGGGAGAGAAGATAGTAAGCACCAGGATCTCTGACCTGCACAAAGGCAGACTGACTCGGACTATACCATGCTAAAAATACGGGTAAAGCTGTACAAAGTAAGACTGTACTTCAAAATGAAATTCTTTACCTGTAAAAACCAGAATTGCTTGCAAAATATCAGTGTCATTAGAATAGACTCTCTCTGTACAGATGCAGCAAATTACCTTCTGTAATTTCCTGAATCAAGCAAATATGAAGGCTGGATTATAAAACTTAAGTAACCTTGCAATGAGGTCTTTCCATACCAAAGAAGGTTCTGAGGAAGATTTGATAATACAAAAACCTGTATTCATTGTATGAAATGAAAAAAATTGAGTGGCCAGAATGATTTTATTATTGTACAAAAAACAATGAAACTCGAAATTAATGCTTCATCAATGTTGTCATTTTTACCAACCTCAATACATCAGTGTTACCCATTTAGGATGAGAACAAAGATGTATAAATTTAGACCATCAATTTATTATCACATATTTTTTCAAGGGACAAGAGGCATTCTGTCTGTTTTTTCATTCTGCAACTCTTCCACCGACAGAGAGTCTCTTCCTTTCAGATTGTATTCCCATATTTGAATCCTTTTAAATGAGGGGAATGAAATATGGGGCCTCCTGTGCTTTCCCAAAAATAGTGTCCAGGAGCAAGGGAACTGTAATCTTGGATGTGATGCATATGCAAATACATCTGTGAATTCATTCATTGCTCCATGAAGCTGAGGTATGTATATATCCCAGTGGATATACTTTTCTATAAATTTTGGAAAGCATAAACATTTGTCCTTTTTTTCTGTTTAGTTCTTAGCTCTTCATTAAATATTTATTGAAGCAACGATCTAAGAATCCAGTTCAGTAATAGATTTTCACTTGACTTATTTCAAGGTCATTTGAATTTTTTTAAGCAAATATTTTAGCTCACTAGAAACTAGTCTGCAAGATATAATTTCATCTCCAGTAACACTGATGTACTTCACTTGTTGAAGGTGTATTATGATCTGCATAGTTATCCTCCTTACGTGTTGATATGCTTATCGTATAATCAAAAGTAATGATCCAAATTCAAATTTATCAAACATGTGTGGTTAGTAAGTACTTTACTATAAGCTACACTGATTACATTTTCCTCATTTTCAGGTATCGGATATAAGTTTTCAAATAATTATTTCAGAATTTGTAGGATAAATGCAAAATACATGAAGGCAATGAAAGTGATAATGTTATTTATACTGAGGCTGAGCAGGGGTGGGATGCAAATAATTTTACAAACATGTGGCATACACAGGAGATCTTCCAATCAGAGCCTGATCTTTTCAGGCAGGCTTCTGGTGAATTTATTTTTAATCTATTTGGCTTTTTAATTCAGGCCTGAGTGCAATTTATCTAATTTAATGCAATTAACAGAGGTGCTTATGTTAGGATTACAACCACCCTAGGCTCCTTTAATAGTCAATGGAAAAAATAAACACCTCTACACAACATCTTAGCTCATCAGACTTCACAATTCTCCTTTACAGATGCCTCTTCATCTGTCTTCCTAGCAATGGAGGGAGTCTGAGGAGGTAATATTCCTGTCTCCTCAGTGGTTTACTGCAGTGGGATTATTCCAGCCTCTGTGTGGAAGTGGGAGCTTGTCCAAGCTTGATGGAGCATGGCCAAAAGTAACATCAGAGTAAATATCTTAAGCCTAAAATTCAATCTCCTCGAAAGAAATAATTTCATTTTGGCCTGTGATTTGCACATACACCATTCTGAAAATCATTCTTGAGCAAGGAATGTCCTAAGCTATGTTATAATTGTTACTTGGTAATGATTAAAGTTACAAATCACTGTTACCATATTCCTTCTCTTCTTTACCACATTTCAGGGTAGCTCTTGTAATTTGATTGCATAGTAAATATCAGGTAGTGGCAGTCTAATTATATGATAATTGCTATAAATGTTACTAAGTAAATAGAGCCACTGTCAGTTACATAGTAATTATTCTTGGCCCTTCTAAGCATTTTACCAAGTAATCTGCAGGAACCTGTGATTACCTTAACAGCTTTTCAGTTGCTTCCTTTCTGCTGTATCCAGAAAGGAATTTAAAATTACCTTCTTGACTTCCAAATTCTTCACGGTGTCTTTACACTTTTGCTACTTGCTCCCCCAATGTCTCACTCTGCTTGTGAAAACCCAGTCTATTCTCTGCCCTCTCCATTTGATTGCACACATCAGGATAAGACAGTGACTTCCCTATCTTGTCATATTAACATTTACAAACGCAAATATTTGCATTTGCATTTCTTATTTTTAGGTAACCATCCAAGCTTAAATAAATCACTGCTCAAGTTCATGCTCTGAGAAGACAGAGATCCATTAAGGATGTTTCCTTTTGGAATAAGAGGATAAATAGTGCTGTGTAGAGATTTCTGCCCCTTCACAAGAAGAGACTAACACTTTCCTACTGTAATTCCTGCTAGTGTGGGTTTAGAGATCATTTTCATTTTTGTTACAGCTGTACCTAGGATTTTCACAGCTCATTGTCAAGATACAAAACTGCCTCTTTGTCCTACTTCCCTTTGCTTATCCATTTCTCTTTCATCTGTTTCTGCCACATTTTTTTCCCACTAATATTTTGCCTCATATGTTCTTATCTTTTCTACTCCTTATCTGATAGATAAGTATCTGATGCCTGAGGCAAACAATTCAATAATTGGTGTAGGAGGAAAATAATGAAGCCAACAGCAAGAAACCTTTGGCAAACTTCATTAAAACAAACAAACAAAGAAACAATCAAACACAAACAAACGTCCAGACCCCCCCCCCCCCCCAAAAAAAAAAAACCAAACCAGCTTTGGTGTCTGTGCTTGTGCTCTTATTGCATTCTCCATACCTGCCCCACGATGTTCATCCAGCTCTCCCTCTGCTCCAGCCTGCTTGAAAAGGTTGTGCAATCCGACTGCTTCTTGCAGGAAAAAGTACTGGAAAAATCCACAGCAAATAGGTAGAGAAGCTGAACAGGACCACCCAGATTCATTCCTTTTTGGTCTCTGCACCCAGTGCTAACTCTTATATGGCTACAAAACCAGAATGATTTAGGCTATGGGAAGGGCTTGAGGCCCTTCTGCAAACAGCAGAAATAAAGTAATTGAAGAAATATACTGGTAATTTTGTATGGTAGAGATGAGACTGGCCCCAAATATTTCATTTCAGAAACAGCAAATTACTTCCTACCAGAAATGTTCTCATTTTATTAACTTTCTCTTACAGCAAATTCTGATATGCTTTGGAATGGACAGATTCTGAGCTGTGGAAGATTAATTTATTTCTACAATAATGTTAATTAAAATATTAATTCATACTGGAGTTTGGCACTGCACATTAAAGACTGCTTTGCTTTTGGTGGCAATCTGTTTGTGACTACTTGGGTATCAGACAGAGTTAGCACTTTCACAAATTTGAGATCCATTCCCTTGTCATTAGTCTTATACATATTTTTTCAACTCAGTTCATCTTAGCCATATCTCATCTGGTCTATTGATAAATTAACAACAGATCATGCCAAAGAGTAGGAAAAAAATTACTACACACAGCAGCAATTTATATCTCATAGTTAAGGTGCAGAAGCAATAAGTAAATAGTGGTCAGAGAAACAAGAAGTAGGAAAAAATGTTGGACTCTACAATGAAAGCTTTATCCTTCCAATATTGCTTTTAGCACTGATTTCACAGGCAGTATCTTAGAAGATGGAGTTAGATTTTACTTTTAATTTACCTCTGACTATATTCCCATAACAAAGAAAAATGTGCAAAGGAAGAATATGAGCCTCATTGGCTCTACGGTGGTGCAAAACTATCAAAACCTCCAATGAAAGCTATTAGCATCAGCTAAAAAGGTCAGGGTGGCCTCCAGTAAAATGTAAGCTGGACTCCTTATACAATGACATAGCCACCACATCTCTGACCTTTGACAGATACTGTTCTCACCGACACGTCCCATGTAATTTTTTTCCTTCAAGAGGCCATGTGACTTTTTTCCAATTTTCTTGAACAATGCTACGGCTTCAAGCAGAAAGTCAATAAAACAGGCTACTGTTCCCGTTACACCATGGGGAATATTCAAATGTTGCTATGTTTGAATCACAGTCTGAAACTCATTTGATTGATTTCCATGCCATTGATCCAAGAGGTATTATCGTAACAAAGAAGCTTCACCCTCTCTCTCAGCCAGGGTTGCTGGGAACAGATCTCTTCCCATAAGGAGTCACCCCTCTTGTGCTGCAGCTGAAGAGTGGTGAACTAGCATCAGATAGGAAAATCGAAAACAAAGAGCAATCCACCTGAGGACGACGCTGTAAATCAACTCCTCTCTTGCCATGACAGAGAAGTGCGGCCAGCCAAGTGAGGATGGATATATTTCTGCAGTAGTTTAACTCCTACTGGATTGTTTCCATGTGGGAAGTTACCAGGCTCTTAAGCAACCTCTGCTCAACATGGGGAAGGCCAACAGTGCCTCAGCAAGGCTTTCTAGATCTCTGACCTAAACCTCAGAATCACTGCCTATGTAAAGTCCAGGCTGTTTCTTATCTTCTTCACTACTTCACCATGTTGTGTTTTAAATGGTTCAAAAATCCAACTCCCATCATTTCCTTCAGGAAATTATTCTGGCGACTGATGTCCACCAGGGTTGAGGGGTTTCTCTATCTCTCTGACATTTTTTCCTTGCTGACATTTTTCTTTCAGTTTAAATAGGAACAGCAACTGCTGAATTACTTCAGTACAATATGTATACACTCATTTGTAGCTCATTTCCACTCCCATTAACAAGCTTTTCAACACCCTTAAGTAGTAGGAAAGAAAATATTTGCAGCTATTAACAAATGCAGCATTTAATGACATTATAACCCTGCCTGATCAGAGCCTTTTACTAGATATTGGATTGCTTGTTGAAAGTCAATTTTACAACAAAATAAACACCGGCATGACATAAATTTCACTGGTTTAGTTTTCAGATGTAGTTATATACCATATTACTCCTCAGGGGTGAAAAACATAATGTGTGCAAATGAATTTAGATACACAGCAACTGATTTTCCAGTGATGATATAATTAAGGCTATAAAAGGCTGCCTATATGTAACAGCCACTGTGGGAGCCCCTCACATGCTCTTATATACAAGACAACTATATTTTGTTTTTCTTGGCTTGCTGTAACACTTACTTGTCTTTTTGTAAAGCAAGTAAATTATTCAGTGTCTAAAAAAGTTTCTAAAAGACTGAGAAGCACAATAATTAGACCACTCTGACTCAAATTCTGCATTAGAGAAAAATAAACATTGCTGAATCAAAATACATCAGACTTGTTTGATATAAGTACTTGTTTTCAATATATACACATGTATGTCATGGGAACAAAGTGAGCAGTTTTAGCATTTTGGTTTTCAGTTCTTTTCCAAGATGATCACCTGGTGTCTGAAACAAGTGCCTATTAGAGCATCTCTGGTTCCTGAACAAAATATTGATCCACTTTGGCTTCACTTGGGATTAGGACAGTACCAAGTAGGCACAGTGCAATATTTTCTTTTGTATCAAGGGAGGCTTCACTGCATTGCTTTTTTTTACTCTTACCAAAGGAATTGACTAAGTGCTGCAATTACGGGCACGATTCAACTTTCTGTTCTCCTTGTTCACCTGAGAAAGCAGAAGATAAGTGACTGTGGCTTTATAGCACCAGGTCAGAGATAGAGGGCTGCTGAGCAGTATAAGCACGAGAGTGGAAGGGAAGGGAATAAAGATACCCGAGCTCTAGGAGCTGAGCTCCATCACTGAAAAAAATCTGAGCTGTTTTAAAGTACATTTTGGAATCCATGAATAAGAATGTACCAAGTACTTTAAAAAGGCAACAGTAGATAAATATTAATAAATTGAACTTCACCCTGCAGTATGAAGTGGAGAACTATTTCTGTAGATATTTGGAGCTGCTTTTTACTCAAGTTTTACATGTAAAATTTCACAGATTTCTCTGGGAATTTTGATTCACTTAAAAAAAGAAAAGATAGACTTTCTGAAGCAGAAGAAAAAGAAATTATTTCCCTTCAGTCACATAAGCCATGCAAGTACAATAGTTAATAACCAAGGCTGGTCAATAGACTCCTGTTAAATTTCTTTACCAATACAAAACTGCATTTTCTGGCAAAAAAATTTGCTTTCAACGGATATGTTGATATCCTGTTAGAAAACCAAGTATCTGAAAGATTAAACCTTTGAAATTTTGTATGATTATACAGAGTATTTTCTCTGAAAGACAAAAAAAATTCAACTCAAATAGTGCTATTTTCTGCTGTGAGTTATGCTTTTTAATTGAGTTGTAGCTCATAAATCACGCAACGTGTCCCCCATCTTCATTAAAAGGAGAAAAAGAGATGAATTATGTGAGAAAGAGTCAGGCTGAAGAGCCCATCAAAATGGCAGAATGGGACTGTAAATCCTGAGCAACAATGATAACAATACCTTCATTTGGCATGTGGCACCATTTTGAAGAGAATACTTTGACATGTTTCAATTCTGGATTAATTACTGAAAAATGTAATTTTTCTCTTTAAAACTGTGATGTTTCAAGGCATATTGAAATCCATTTTAATATTTACCACATTGTTGCCTTTGAATCTCTGTTTATGTACTATACATGTTCACAGTACATCATCCCGCACAGGATGTAATCTGCGTTTTATTCAGACTAATATTCCCTATTACCAGTTGAACTATCAACTCCAACGTCTTTGGAGCTTTGCTTTGCTTTCATTAGAGATGCTTAGGGAGCCTCACATGTTAAATTTGCTGATGATCTAAGTCTCAGATTAGATCCACACCACAGCTGCAAAACAAGCAGAGGCACTTTCAGAGCCAGTACCCTGAGTAACATAGATCTGTAATGTCTTGTTAAAAAAAAAAAAAAAAAAAAAGATTGGAGGCTGTGAGGGTGTCATCACTTTAATGCAATCTCATTGCTTACACATCACTGCTATTCCTTGCCAAAAAAATAGGTTTTTTGGAAGTTTCCTAAAAAGACATGCTGGTTTTTGTCTGCACCACTTCTGATTTTATTGTTTTAAAGACTCTGCATAATGTCCAATTCTCCCTCAAAACAGCTTTAAAAATTATATTAGATATAATGAAATCTCAGGTTGCAAAGCCTCAAATTCACACAACCCTACTGGGCCCAGTCAGTACACACTTAAATCTATTGCAGTATTTCCGTTCACCCAGATGACTATTTCAAAGCTTCACAAATCTAGAAGTGAAATATATATTTGCTCTTCATCATTTTCTACTCTCACGCTACAAAACTTCAATCTTCTGTCAGGAGCAGAAGAAAAATCAGGCAATTTTGGTGACTACTTATCAGCTCTCAATAATAGTGTCTTTGGATGCTAGAGAGCAGAATTCAGTCTCACTGTCTGTGATCATTCTTAATTGTTCTTAAATGCCAAACACGGTTGGAAATATTTCATAAAGTTTTTAAATATTTCAAAAAACCTCATGAATTTTCAGTGTTTTATTCCATTGTGACCCTGGGTTACCTCAGTAATATTGTTATAAACTATTTTTCAAAGAGTTGAGATTGTATGTGCAATCTTACTGAAATCTAAGTTGTTCTTCTACCCCACAGGCAGAGAAAAGCAGTTAACTCAGTAATATTATTACAAGAGCTGTCAAGTTTTCTAGGCCTTTTGTAATATCTTATGCCCTCAACATGTCAGCAAGAAAACTTTACTTATTTTATTCTCAGTAACCTAGCCAGTTAGTGGGTGACATGATAACAAGGAAACACCAAGAGCTTGTACACACAAATCAGACTTTGCTTTCAACAAAAAGCTGGTGCTTTGTGGTTCTCTGGGGGTAATGTCACTGGATATAGGCGGCATATTTAGAACGTGGTTCTTCATTGCCTGCTACAGCTCTTGCAGAGGTGCATTGTTCCAGCAGCTCTAGAGTTCACAGCTGAGCTGGTGTGCTTTTATTAAGAATCTGATTGTTATCTGTGATATGGACATCGTTTAGTGGTTTAGTGGGCATGGTGGTGTTGGGTTGACGGTTGGACTTGGTGATCTTAAAGGTCTTTTCCAACCTAAATGATTCTATGATTCTATGACAGTTTGCTTTTGTTTTCATTAGGATTATAAGCAATGGGAAGTACAAGAAATGCTGACTTCTGAACAGCCTTACAACTGCAACAACTGGTTTCACAACAATGAAGATTTTTAGACAGATACTAAGTCCTAATGCTCACAGCTGATTCTCAGGTAACCTTATTCCAAGGGCAATAAACACAATTATAGAGGGATATATTAAGAAAGCCTAAGGTACTTTTTGCTTGCTCCCTTGCTTCTAAGGACTACGACCAGAAAACAGCTTACATAAATCAATGATTCTGCTCCTATTGGAAATGCAAGTGCCATATTTCTTTTCTGCATTTACACTCATGGTGTAAGATACCTGGCCAAATCCACCAGCAAGTCCCAGAGATTTGTACATGCTTTGAGGGCAGCACGAGAGGGGAGGAGAGGATACACGAATCATCTAAATAAGATCATTTAGGTGAGAAAATGTTCCCCAGCATGAGCAAGGGGTACCTAAGACCCTGTTACATAATTTTCTGTCCAACTTGGAAATTCTAGTTTGATTTGCTACAATAGGAACAATAAGCTCAGAGCTTTACTAGTCCCAGAAGACCAGAGGATTTCCTACTGAGGTTAAGCTAGATAGTGTACTGAAAATACAGTCATTATAGTAACAGAAAAAAAAAAAATCACAAATTTGGTTGTCACCTACTGATTTTCAAGCCTTTTTTTTTTTTTTTTTTTTCTTAAAAAGAAGAGGAAAAATGGATTACGGAAGCTTGGAGAAGGGAGAAAACATAAGTGTGTCTGGAACCAAGTTAAGAAGAATTAAGAAGATAACTATGATTTTATGAGGAAAACTGTGAAGAAAATATGACTAAACATTAAGGACTAATTTGTGAGAAAGGGTGACTAAGATTTTCAGGTTTACATTTGCAAGCAAAACCCCCGCTCAAAATCTCGAGAAAAGACACAAAGCATTAGATAACCAGTAAGTCTAGCTTCTAGCCAGAGTAGGGAAAAAAATATAACAACAGAGATCATTTATAACATTTTCAAAGCTGCCAAAGTGATAAAGAATCTTAAGTCCTCCTTACAATATAGAAGATCTTCCATTGGCTTTAGTGGAAATCAAGTTGAAGTATATGAAGCAAAAACAATTAAAGATAACTTTCTCCTTTGGGGCTCCCAGGCTTGGAATCAACACACTCCAGTAGAAAGCTCCACATGAAGTTGCTTTTTTATTCAACACTGGTCCCACTATACTGGGTAATAAATAAATACAGAGAATGAAATTAATTTATTTCTAGATTCAAATGTATCTGCCCAACTTAAATGCTGAGCTTTGTTTATAAGACAGCTTTTCAGAACCATCATGTTGAAACATGCTTTTTGAGCAAAATGAGGACCTGACATGATGGTGAGTACTTATTTTCCAGAACATAAAACCAGGAATTGAAATGCACTGAGAACACAGGTTAGACTAAAGTCTGAAAGAAAAAGCACAATTCTGAATACATTTTGTCTGTTTATTCTCACGAGAAGTCAAAATAGAAAATTCTAAACACTAGGAAGAGGAGGAGGTTCACAGTGGTAAATATAAGGTTGTCACTTTCCTAGTGACAAGTTTCATCCCGTCTTCATTATTATTTTTATATAAATCTAAATGTTATTCTCTATATAATGTAATGTAAAATAGCATCGTAATGAAGGCTACACCTGCAAAGGCTAGATTTAACTATTCTCCCCAAAAGCAAGTCAAGTTACTGGGACCCTGAGTTTATTTTCTACCTAAAATTTTTCTTCTAGCCATTATGTTTTGGGTTGTTGGGTTTTTTGTTTTGTTTTGTTTTGTTTGGAAGACAAATTACTGCTGTGCCACAAGAGTTAGGCCTTGACTGCTCACACGGCTCAGCACTGACTGATTATTTGGAGTTTAGGTGATGCAGCTCTCCATAGAACAAGTGACCTGCTCAGCTGGTCAGGGAGGCAAAGTCTGTATCTCTGTTTTTAACTTACAGTAATAGCCTGTGTTTATTACATTTTAATATAATAAATATATTAAATGCTATGGGCTAGTCATAGTGCTGATCATTGGCTTCTAACTATCTTAATAACACAGCCAATTACTACACAGTTACGTAGCATAAGGTTACTAAGCAATAAAAGCATAGTAGAGAGCAAGTTAAACACCATCAAACAACACGAACAAGTCATATTAAATAATAGCATTGGAGGTCAGAAAGTATACTCCATCTCTGTCCAAAGACAACTTCATTGATTCATTTTCACAATGATGTGATTGTTCTTAGTACTTCAGAACTCATTAACAAATAGAATTTATAGCAGAAGTGCTGAAGTGCTATTAGCTGTATGCAAAATGCTGCTTTTACCAGGCAGACACCAGGTTCCCAGCTGTGGTGAGTTTGGCACTTACTTGCAGTTAACAAGAGGTTTTCCTGTCCTGTTAAATCCTCCCTACCTATTTTTAGAAACCTCTCACACTTATTAATGCAGTGCTCATCAATGTGTGAAATTAAAGCATGAACTGATCAGTATGTGAAAGTGAGGTTCACAGAGTTAATTTATGAATAAATTATGACAGGGATGCTGGATACATTTAAGGAAGGCTGTGCAACCTGCTTAAATGAGCTACTACTACTACACTAAGAGCTGAAACCAGAATGGCTGAAAATGAAGACTGGCTGGAATTTAGTAAGTCAGGCAAATATTGGCAGGCTACTAAACGCAGACAGCTAATTGCATTTTGCTGGGATAGCTAGTATAAGATCATATCTTTAAACATGAAAGGCAGGATTGTAGAAACTCAGTTTTTACTATTAAAGGTGTAAAATTTAAAGACAATATTTTAAGCTGTAGAAATGGTTTACAAATAAACTGTATTTTTCTGCTTAAGTTATTGAAACCAACAGCTCCATGTATAGTTGTAATGTCTGTGTGTTAGGAATATAATTGCTTTAGCTCCTCAAAAAAAGGCATTCTGGAGTAAGAATTGGATCTATCCTGTTAAGTTAGACTCATGCTCCCAAATAAACTGGATCACTTTCATGCAGCTTGGGCTCAAAGAAACTGTGAACAACATACGGAGTCAGGAGTAAAATGAAATGGAAAAAAATAATAGCATGGAAGAGTACTACAGCTAAGTGCTTCATTAGAAATGAAATCCTCTGGAAACTTGCACTGGGTTTGTGTGGCAAGGTTTTGGTAGCGGGGAGCTACAAGTCCCCAAGTTGTGTCTGTTTTGCCCGTGACAGTAATTGCTGAGTGATCTCTCCCTGTCCTTATCTCGACCCACAAGCCTTTTGTTATATTTTCTCTCCCCTGTCCAGCTGAGGAGGGGAGTGATAGAGCAGCTTTGGTGGGCACCTGGCCTCCAGCCAGGGTCAACCCACCACAAAACTCAAAGCATCCAGGAAAGATTTAAGCCATACACAGGGTACTGGTAGGAAGACAATCAGAAAGTAGCCTAATTTCTGATAATGGAAGGTTCTGGCACACTTAATGCAGCTAGACAGATAATTGTGTGTGTCAAACCAATTTTGCTGGAGATGGGATACATAGCGTAGTAATGTCTGACATGACTGGTAGTTTATCTACTCTCCACTTTCAAACGGAGTGGTGGACTTTGATAGCATAATAAATGGCTATTTTACAGCACTGGGTAAAAAGTATTATGTGGACATGATGATGAAAAAAAAAGATAAGGTTAGCCTCCTCATCTTCAAAATGCTTCTAAAATGTGCTCTTGCTTTCTCTCCTGAACTATTCCATGAGTATTTGACAAGCAGAACATATTAGGTGATAAACTTGTGGAAAAAGTGGAAAATTAGAGGTAGATATTTCCCAGAAAACTATGCTTAAAAATAATTATAAATTTAAAATACTAATAATTTTAAAAGCGTTCACATAATTTTAAAACTCTGGTCATAAGTTCACAATTAGCTGTATGAAGTTGGAGATATGTGCCTACAGAAAAGTTGCTGGTAGGCTGGGGTATACACTCAAGCCCAGCACCTTCTGAAACTAATGAAAACTATGTCAGAGGTTTACAACAACTAAACAGAAACACTACCCTTCTGATCTGTAGGCTGTAACAGTTGTGCTACTCCACTAAACCAATGCAGATTTGTGATTTAATTATCTAACAGAAAAATAAAAACAGTTATTTCTGAAGTTAGAGTAAGAGATGCATCGCTCACTGCAGGTTTGTCAATAGCACGTATGGGAGGGATGGGAGATCGTATTTTGGGATAGTTCTAAGAATTATTTATTCAAGTGTTCATTAAGTGCAAGGCTAATCATATATGAGATAAACACCAATACTTTGTCTCTGTCTTAATTTTGAGAACTGGAAGATGTTGATTCCCAGATTCTTCTGAGCTCTTCTCTGAGCTTTGTCTTACTCTCATGCATTTTTTTCTTTTCCATTCATCTTACTGGTCTTGATTCTTCACTCTTCATCTAATTCATAGCAGTTTTCCTATGCCTTTCTAGATTCCAATCTCCATGTTAATGACACCAGTGACTGTCCCTCTCTTTTAATATTTTAAATCAAAATTGAGTCAAGAGTAGACGTGCTACGGAAACTAGATTGATTTTTTTTTTTCTTCAAGTACAGTGGATTTGTTTACTCCTGGCTAATAATATTATTTTCATATACTCCTAACATTTCTTTAAAAACAAAAAGGAAGAAAGGAAAATGTACTAAAATCAGCAAGCACAAGTATAAAACACCATGTTTCAGTGGGAAGTTTAAAAAAAGGTTTTGGCTGTGCTGAAAGCATAAGTGTTAAAAAACATATTTGATAAAAACATCATCACAAGTTTCAAACATCCTATAAGATACATAAGAAGAATCTTTCATTCTCAAAACTTGCAGATTTCCTCAAACGTTTGAGTAAATCCAAGATTAAACTACACTTACTTATTCAACTATAAAAATTTCTTAGCTTATTAACATTTTTTCAGGGTAATGTTTTAAAAATGTAATTGGCCTGACTTAAAAAGTTTCTACAGCTCCATTTCAACAAACTTCTTTCAAATAATACCACCCAGTAGTATTTTGATATTTTGGGAAGATCAGATTTGCTTTTGCACTTTGAAAATGAACCTTTTGCTTCATTTAGAAATATATGCCTAATGGAAATTAGATTATTGGATATAAATCCACAATTGTTTATTTGTCAGTATTTTAATTGATCAGACAACAATTTAATATTTTTTTCGAAAATGTTCTAATGTTGAATGGAAACTTTTTTAAAAGTGTGAAATTATGTGCAAAAAAAGACATTCCTATTTCAACAAAGTAGTAATTTACTGGGTGTCAAGGTAATAGCTGAGTTGAAGCCTTTTCAAAAAGGCTGGCATTTTTCAGAAGCAAAAAAAAAAGGGATATGGTGCCAAGAAGTGCAACTAGGAAAGGTTAAAATTAATAAAATCTTTTGAAAAATTAAAAAAAAAAAAGGAGGGGAAAAAAAAAGGTGTGAGAAGGTATTTTGTATCACAGCTTTCAGCGTGATTAATGAAGCTTGGTACACCGGTGCACTGAAAACAGACTTCTACTTTATGTCATATTGTCTGGTCTGGTAAATTTGGAGACTGATTTTTAACATATCTGATAGTTGTCTCAATTTTTTTTTTGTTTTTAATCCAATGGTTAGCTCTTTTTTGGCTGGAAGCAGGCATGTGTCAGCTGAAAGGACACAGCCACTTACCTTTCCTTCTGCCAGGACTACCTTTATTGTACCTCTTACCTTTGAAAGCAAATGAAATGCTGTAAGTTTATTTAAAAGCAAGCAGGTTTCTAGACATAAAAATGGAAATGTTATCAGCTCTAGCTGTGTACGTTGTACATACTTTACATTTTAAAAGACTGTAATCCTCTGTGTACTATCGTTTCATGTATAAAAGTACAACTTGGTGCACAATTAAATCATACAGAAAATACATTAAAAGCTCTGATGCTGTCTTGTATGGCTTGTGAAATAATGAACATGTTCTGCTCACAGCCTCGGCCATTATAATGTTATTACACAGTCATTAAATTGAAGCTGTTATTCCACTGCTAAAACAACTGATCAATATCCATTACCATTCAGTGATGGTTGGAGCCAAAATGAGATTATATTGCAAATGAGCCACAGACAAGGTAATGATCCCTCCACTTTGATATATTTAAAGGCATTCCCTAAAGCAGATAATTTCCTTAAGAGAGAGTACAGCTTTTCTATCAAGTCTCCAGTCTAGGCAAGTAAAAATGTGCTTTAATTATAAAGAGCCTTACGTAATATGGTTTATAATGAAATAATAGTGTCCTAGGCAAAGATAACCACTGCTGGATCAATGAAATTGTTTCTAGTTTCTACCTATTGAGTTTTACATGTTCTATAGTTATAAATGCCGTGTTACGTTGAGCCTGTGCCTTACCAAAGAAACGAATCGATTGATACTGGCTAGAAGTCATAGTGTCTCTTAGTGAGGTAAATCTTAGAGCTTGTCTAAAAAGAAAGAAAGAAAGAAAGAAAGGAGAGATCTCCTTAGAAGGGTCTTTGTGTCTCTTTCCCACGAGACCCATGATAATCTCATTTTTCCGTTTCTTATCACTTAAAAAGTCCGGTTGAACTTCTTCCAGGCTGTGCTTGAGTGGTTCCTTCAAAGCCCTCTCAGTCATTGACTTGAGGGATCCAGTTTTTGCTATCATCTCTGGTATGTCTGTCTCCTTAGCGTATCTGTGTGTTTATTATTTCTTGAGTTTTTTTCTTTTATGTTAACCAAATATCCTCAAAAGACAGATGTCCTCACACCCAGGTATCCACATCTCCTTTACATTTCACATGTCCTTACAATATGCAGAACACAACATGTTTTCCAATTGCTCCATCTTGCATCTCTTTTTAGCTGGTCCTGTAGTTTCCCTATTGAAGCAAAAGGCTTCAAACATGTTAAACAGATTTAGACAATTTACTGCTATAATATATAGCATAGTAATATAGTAATATAGTATAATATAGTAATACAGCATAACTTACTACTACATCTCAAGTTCATTTTCCCTTTCCCACTTGTTTTTCTTTCATATTTGCCAGATTTCATTCAAATTTTTCCCAAAGTGGCTGTTGTTTTATCATACATGGACAAAACACTCAGCTGCTTCCAAATAGCCCTTTTGGAACTGTAACTTCTATTTCTTGTTCTTTTGAACTCAGTCTTCCATGATTTTGAATATACTTCTAGAATATTAATAACACTGTAGCCTTTATTAATGCAGACCAGCTCAAAAAGATATACTTTCACTTTTGACACTATAATGACTATTTGGAAGGAAAAATTACCAGTAATTATGATAGTATTACATAGACATTTATATACTAAGTATAAATACTGCCTACAGCAGAAAAAAATTTCCATTACTAAGGTAAAAATATTGGAAATCTGGTATCTCCTTTTCACACACCTATACTCAATATTCCTGTGAGTCTTACTTTCTGTGATACTGTTCAGTCGGAGCTCTGCAGTAAGGGTCTGAAAGACCTTGCTGAATAATAGAGGCAAAGAAGCTCAACTCCTCCATGGATATAAATTAGGCTACTGTCTTTGTAATCCTACATGCCCATAAAAAAAGAAGCTGTGATTTAACTCTACAAAATGAACATGTTGTCTGTCAGAGCTACTCAGTACAAAAACCCATGTTGGATATAGGCTGGGTACTGATGGTAATGTTTGCCATTGCTTTCTTCTTTCTCATGCAATGCTGAAGGTTCTTGCAGTTTTTGCAAAACTCATGTTTTTAGCCCATTTCTTTGAACAGGTCATCCTCAGATTCTCATCTCTCTGGCTTGTTCTTTTGTTCTTCTCAAAGCTTTTCCCTATTACCAACCCTATTTGAAATCTCTGTTTAGCAAGTTCAACTTGGATTTCTCCACCATTGCCTCTGAGGCTTGAAAGGACTCTGCAAGAATAACCACTGTGTTATTTGCTTCTTCTCAAAATCTCCTCCTTTTTCTATGAAACCTTGAAGAAAGGCATTACTAGATAAGCAGCTGGTGTCCTGTGACCACTGTGCATGTAATACCAGGCCTCACTACTTCCTCCGCTGCCTGCCTACCTACCTCGCTTTCACCTTGTCCTCTCTCTTGTTTGTGATGCTGCCTGCCTTGGCCACCACCACCATCACTGGTGTACTGCAGACTGCAGTGGGAGCAGCATAAGGCCATACAGGAATAAGATCATAAGACCATATCGGGAATGGACTGAGGCAGCTACAGTGATTTCACTGTGGTTGTTACCCACGCACAAGAGAGTAAAGCTGACCTGTTATGCCGCAGTCCCACCTCTGATTGCTCTCTAACCATACTCTCAGTTATAAGTTCCTTGGTAGAACTGTGTGAGGCAGCAAGAACAATTGGATCATAGTCCATGGCTACTCCAAGGCATCATAATAATACCAACAATAAATAATAAACAACAGTAATAACCTTGCATCACCTGACAGCTCAAAGGCATATTTAATTCAAAAATAAATAAATCATTGTTATGAAGAGACTCTTACAGCCCCTTCTATACTACTATATTCTGCTTCATTTAATGTAAAGTACGTATCCCAGCCTGACAGCCCTGACAGCAGAACTGTCAGAAGATTTAGGGGAATTGTATGATTTTCTTTCTCTGATCAAACTGAGAACCAACTTGTCTTGGCAAATCTGTAACGAGGTTTTGAATGTTGACAGAAGAAGGGCACGTTGGGGAGAAGCACAGGTCCTAAAAGCTATCTAATCTAACGAATATTACGATTCTTAATGAGTTTCATCTTGTTGATTTTTCTTCTTACACAGTTGTTTGTAGGCAGTCTTCTAGTCTTAGTTTATGTATTCTATATGAATATATTAATTACATCTTAGCTTTCAGAGATCTGAGGGTTGGCGCTGGTAGCACAACTAGATGCTCCTATTTATAACAACTGTTTGATCAATAATGTATTGTAGATGCACAGCCCATAGTACGTTATTACAAACATACAAATGGGATGCCTTCCTACTGCACAGGCTCTGCAGCAGCTGGCTTTGCAGTGCCTAGCACTATTCCACTCAGATAGAGGCCAATGAAAATCTTGTTGTTTAATTGCAGGTCCATTAGAACACCACCAAAGGTTAAGTTATTGCAGTTACTGACATTCAAGTGGTAAATAAGCAAGGCCTGAACAGGAGAAAGGAAGTGGGATGCTATTTTTATTGCACAAAAAGAATAATTTCACTGGAGTCATAAGGACACTTTGTTGTTATTTCAGAGCTACATTCTCATTGGCTTTGGCTGAATATAACAAAAACATGTAGAAAAAAGAATTTAAAAAGATTGAAGTGAAAGAGGACCTTAATTGCCTTTTACTTACACCTGCCTCATCAAGACTTACTGCACTGAAGGAAAAGTGTAGGTGGACTGTTTCTGGTGGATTGATTCTCTCTTTTATGATGTGAAAGCCAGCTGAACAGAATCAGATTCTGTCCATATTACTTCACCAAGTTCAGTGGCTACAAAAGAAAATAATTTTCAGTGTAATGCAACGTAATATAGACAGCAGGCCTATTTAGATTTGATGTTATTATAATATAAAATGAAAATTACTACATTCTATTCAACAAGTAATAATGATCAACTACAGTCAATAAATGCCTCAGCTTATAAGAATGGCTTAAATATCCCTAAGATACATACATATTAATGAGAATGTTTTCTCTTTCATAAATAAAAATTCAAAATGCTTTTTCCTACCCAAACTAATAACATCGCTCCAAGGAACAGCCTGGCTTCGTCATTACTTTGAGGCTTAAATCAGTATTAAAAGTCTTTCTGTAGATTTTAATCTGTAACTTCCTGAGCTGGATGCAAGAACTGCTTGGTAAAATTCTACTGCTTTGGTTACACAGAAAGATGTAACCATCTCATTTAGCTTTAAAAGCTAATAATATTACCTTTCATGACGTTACATATATAAGCAGCACAGTCAACATACTTTGTCAAGATAAATGATGTTAAAATAGAAGATATCATTTTAATTCTTTCAGAAGCTAGGCAAAAAGCAATTAACATACTAAACTGAAACTTTTGCTATAATTTTTAATTTCTAAAGCGTTTTTTTCATTCAGTCAATTTTGTTATGTTTATTACTGTGCACTATCTTGCATGACTTCCATTGTCTTCATAAATTTTCAGCCATTTCATCAGAACTTCACATAATCTGTTTTACCCAACAGATGGTAACTGAATGGCCAATGGCCATTCTGGTGTTTGAGAATAATTTGGAAAATAATTGTTTTCAGATGATTTTCAGATATTTTAAAGTACACTTGATTATCAGATCTGTCCTATGAACTCTGAAAATTACATAGGTAAAGTTAGTCACCCTTCTCAGGAAAGTCAATATATTAATGGCCAATACCAGTTATATTCCCTTTAACATGTTGCTTTCAGAACCTTGAGTCACTCAATTTCTATTACGACAAATACACACTCTGTGTTGAGGTATATAGAGTTTTTTCTATTATATAAAAGGAAAATTTAATTGCCAACATCATTCTATAGGCAGAACACATAAATTAAAATTTAATGCCTGGCTGCTAATCATAAGTCTATCATAGTAGACTTTAATTCTTTTAATACTGGTCTCATATATTTCTTTGTAAAATTACGTAAATTTATCCTTTTTTGCTTAGTCCTGCTGTTTTCCTAAAAGGCCTTTTTATATGCTTGAGTTTAACAGTAGAAATGATAGCTACATAGTGTTTTATATCCCTGCAACACTTTAGTTTATAAACTGAAAAAACCAGACAAACTGTACCAATTCATCTGGGTCATCTTGCCTTCTGAGCACATCACTGATGTGTGTAGAGTTGTCTGTGGGATAACACCAAGTGATTGATGGTACTTTTTTCCTACTTAAATGCTGTGTTATAAGTGTTTAGAATGAAATTAGTTTTTCTAATGGAGTTTACTGGAGTATGAACATCATTGGGGAGGGTACTAACACAATTTTTTGATGGTCCAATCTTGCTCTAGTTGAAGTCATTGAAAAATATCCATTAATTTTCAGAGAAGCAAGTTTAGGCCACAAGAAATTCAGGATAGAAAGTCATAAGGCATGAAGATAAAGTGGCTAGATTCCAGTATCTTTTATACCAACTTTTTACGGGTATAACTCTGCCAACATTGCTGGAGCTGCTCCCAGTTACATTGGTATATAAAAACAGATTGGGCCCACCAAGATTAGATTAAGATTTAAAACAGTCACATAGAGCATCACCTGATTCAGTAATTCTTGGTCATCAAAATAAACAGTCTAATTTCTGCAGGATTACCTACACAGGCTAACAGATACAAAACTCAACCCAAAGCAGTAGGAGTCTACAGTTTTTTCTGCATCATTGGTTTAATCATAGTGAAACATTATGGTTTTATGCATCCATATGTACATATGACATGACTGTGAGGAATTAGATGTTTATTACTTTGACCCTAAGTAAAAAGGGAAAAATGCCTCCTTTTCTTTTAGGAACTTGATCCTCTGTAGCACTGAGCACATTGTGGAAATGTCAAGGGCTTTGAATTGCCATTAAAGTCAGAAGCTTGAAAGGTTGAGTCATATAGACGTTTATTTTATAGCAATTAATAACCTGAGAAATTAAGCCACTAATGTACTATACATCTTAATTAGAAGCCACATCTTCACTTCAATTTAATTACTTTCCTCTACCACGTCTTCAAATTAATTACTTTCCTTTGCAGCTTGAATGACAAAGGTGCAGATTCTATATAAGATTTACAATGGATTCAATTGTTGTTTTGTTGTTTGTTTATGTGAATCTTGATGAGAATAAAGATGAACACCAAGTGATCTATTTTTATTCCCCAGTTGACATGCAAAATTCTCACTGATACTGGAAGATGCATCACAGAGAATACTCCCCAGTGCTTTTAGGAAAGTATTGAAACTACCCTGTATTTTAGATAGCTAGCTCTTTTTAGTTTATTCCTTCACACCTTTTATAGAATCATAGAATCATAGAATCATTTCGGTTGGAAAAGACCTTCAAGATCATCGAGTCCAACCATTAACCATGCCCCCTAAACCATGCCCTGGAGTACTCTGTCTACTCGCTTTTTGAATACCTCCAGGGATGGTGACTCAACCACTTCCCTGGGCAGCCCATTCCAATGTTTGACAACCCTCTCAGTAAAAAAATTTTTCCTAATATCTAACCTAAATCTCCCTTGCCTCAACTTGAGGCCATTTCCTCTTGTCCTATCTCCAGACACCTGACAGAAGAGACCAACACCCACCTCACTACAACCCCCTTTCAGGTAGTTGTAAAGAGCGATAAGGTCTCCCCTCAGCCGCCTCTTCTCTAGACTGAACAACCCCAGATCCCTCAGCCGCTCCTTATAAGACTTGTGCTCCAGGCCCCTCACCAACTTGGTTGCCCTTCTCTGGACATGCTCTAGCAGCTCAATGTCTTTCCTGTAGTGAGGGGCCCAAAACTGAACACAGTACTCGAGGTGCGGCCTCACCAGTGCCGAGTACAGGGGAATAACCACCTCCCTGTTCCTGCTGGCCACACTGTTCCTGATACAGGCCAGGATGCTGTTGGCCTTCTTGGCCACCTGGGCACACTGCTGGCTCCTATTCAGCCAGCTATCAACCAGCACCCCCAGGTCTTTCTCTGCCAGGCAGCTTTCCAGCCACTCTTCCCCAAGCCTGTAGCACTGCATGGGGTTGTGATTGAAGTGCAGGACCTGGCACTTGGCCTTGTTAAACTTCATACAATTGGCCTCAGCCCATCGATCCAGCCTGTCCAGATCTCTCTGTAAAGCCTCCCTACCCTCAAGCAGATCGACCCTGCCTCCCAACTTGGTGTCGTCTGCAAACTTGCTGAGGGTGCACTCAATCCCCTCATCCAAATCATCAATAAAGATATTAAACAGAACAGGGCCCAACACCGAGCCCTGGGGAACACCACTTGTGACCCGCCGCCAACTGGATTTCACCCCATTCACAACGACCCTCTGGGCTCAGCCATCCAGCCAGTTTTTCACCCAGTGAATAGTGCACTTATCCAGGCCACGAGCCGCCAGCTTCTCAAGGAGTATGCCATGAGAGACAGTGTCAAAGGCCTTGCTGAAGTCTAGGAAAATAACATCCACAGCCTTTCCCTCATCCACTAGGCAGGTCACCTGGTCATAGAAGGAGATCAGGTTGGTCAAGCATGTCATTATGTTAATTTATGTCATAGTTTGTCTTACCACATGTCCAATTACAATTCTAGGTTCCATACAGTGAAACAAACAGAATGGAAAGAGCTTCCTTTAAATACAAATTTCAAAACAAGTCATGGACATACCTCTCAGCTTTTAGAAAAAAAAAAATGAACAGAAAAACCCGAAACAAAAAAAACAGCTAACCAAAAAAACCCCAGCAACCGCTTCCCCTGATGTACTCTAATGAATCTGCTAAATTAATTTAGCTTTTCAGGCTTTGCATAGGTTTGTTCACTAACTCAGTGCTACACATCTAACTACCACACTGAATTTAGTCTGCTTTCATGCATAACTTACCTCACCTACCTAATTCTGCCTTTACCAGCCTCCGATTGAGATTACATAAACCAGCTTGCACGCAGCCATTTTGAATACAATATAATCTCAGCTGTGCATCTGGTCCACCAGAATATGTGGTCAGATTCCTCATGAACCCAATTCTTTGTATTCATAAGAAATAAGAGACAGGGAGCCAATCTTTCTGTGCTTTTAGGCAGGGAAAGATCTGTGCATAGACTCTAAATCTGCTCTCAAATGATCAGGAACCAGAACTTGCAGCCCCTCTAAGTGCATGTGAATGTTGCCTCTGACATGATACACTTTTTCCTGCCCTGTTGATTAGCCTAGATAAATGCTTACATCCACTTAGTGCTGATACTGTCCCCCAACTGGCAAGCCATCCGCAATACTTGAATCTCTGTTTCACATAGCTTGGCCCTTCCCATACAGCATGGTCTTTTTTTTATGGTGACAGCATGCCCCTTTCATTCACAGGCATCTTCTTTCTCCCTCTGCTTATTCCAGATGCCAGTGGTTTGGTTTTAGGGCCTCAGAGACTCTTGAATGTTGTAACAAAACTGTCAAGAAACTCCTCATAATCTCATAAGCCTGAAGACACCTCATCCACCTCTTAGCCTAAGGTATTTAGGTGCCTCTCCTTTCCTGTCAGCCTAGCTCCTCAGTGTTCAACAGAGGAATTGTGACCTCCTCATTTGACAGAAGACAAAGAGGGGCATAGAAAGCCTGGATGCAGAAAAAGGCCCATCCTTTAAACTTTCTTTTTATTTTGCAAAAGGAAGCCAAGGTCCCTAAATCAGGTCCATGGATCCTGCTTCTAGATGCCAACTTACCTAAGTTTGGAAATGTGTTGTTATAGGATGTTGCAGAACTAAAGGTGTAAATGGGTTAATGGGCAGCCTTAGAGAATAGATACACGAGCACCTGTTAAACATAATGATCCTTCAGTTAGGTCAGGAAATCCCCCAGCTGCCAACTCTCAGTTTGGGGCGGGGGGGGGGGGGGGGGGGGGGGGGGGGAGGATAAGGATGCTCTGTTGCCTACACTGTTTCCTGAGGCACGGGTTACTAATCACTTCCCAATACACGGCATCGGACTGGATGGGTTTTGTTGAGATCCTGTAGGGTTGTTCATACATAGTTTAGATGTTTAGACTAAGATATATTTTGATTTAAGATACTCAAGACACCAGAATGAATTCAAATGAAGTAATAATCATAGATGTTGAAAAGGATAATAGTCAGCACTGGGGATATTAATTTTTGTCATAAATACTACCCTGGAGCAAAGGACACAATTAAAAGCAATGATTTTTTTAGATGACAAAGTTTCTTCAGGACTTAATATAATCTTTTCTATCTCAGTGAACTGTACATTAAAAAGTCTAAATTAGTTGTATCAGAAATCTACAGTAATGGCAACTGAAGTTAAACATACGCATATACATATGTGTCTGTATATTTCTTCAGATTTTAACCGTGAAAATATTAAGACATGAAGTGTTGATGTTAAGGATTTACTAGTAAGGGCCCTCCCCACCCCCCCCCCAAAAAAAAAGAGAAGAAAATACTCTTTAAACAGTGGTTTTAAATTTTTTTTTACAATATTAGGAATTCTGCAGATACACTGAGCCACTCTTGTCCCATGAATCTTCCTAGAGCTGGTGGATTTTTGTATCCACTGATCCATTGTGCGGAAAACTGATAAAGTAAATCTACCCTCACAACCCTCCAAAGACAGTTAGTTTCTTGACATTTTAACAGCCCCAATTTATACCAGATTACTGTTGTTGTAATGTCAGAGCCATTCCAAAAATGAGGGTATTCCCAGTAGCCGTGTATCTCATTGCTCGCAAATGCTAGGCCGCTAGTTTTTAAATAAATATGTTGTAGGAATAGTGATCGGGGACTGTTCTTTTGATGGTTCACCTCTTGAGTCCCAGACTGCTAGATTTGTTCAAGCTAGTAAAATAAATGGAAAAAAATTCCCTAGATTCACAGAAATATGTGCTTTGTTTTTCAAAAACCTACATAGTGGAGAGTCCTCCCTAGGAAGATTTCTGAATTGCCTTTGGCAGGGCAGACAAGACCCCCTAAAAGTAACAGGGCTGTAGTAACCCTTTACCTGCATACAAGGAAAGGTTATACATGGTTAAGTAAGCTTTCACCATCTGGCTGAGAGTACCACTCTTCCAGCTCCCAAACAGATCTTTCCCTTTGCCTTTTCAGCAGGTGGGTGAGGGCGTGGGAGGGAGGAGGTCCAAGAGCATAGGTAGGCACATGGTGGTCATCCTAGGGGAGAATGGCACAAAAAGAGAGAGAATTTGGGAGTCCTGATGTCAAACAGTAGCACTGTGAATGGCTGAGGCATATGACTGGCCAAAACAGAAGGAAATATATTTTTTGTATGTATGTATTTCTCATTCAAATTTATTCTCCCATGTCTTCCTTGGACTAGCTCTAAAACAGGATTTGCAAGCTTCACTCCCAGAAAATTCAAAAGAGTGGCATTATAGTCTCTGCAGGGGATGTGCAAAGGTCTCCCCAGATGACAAGGCAGTGTCCTGGAGAGGTCCACGGATAGCATGTCAGTCTGCTGAGCAGCCAAAGCCCAAAACTGTCCTTCAAAGAAGACCCCAGCAGAATTCTTTCTGGAAGACCTCTCTCTCACTCATGGTGAGGGGTGGCCAATTATAACATGATAATTTATTCCTCAGAATATCTCGTGCCCTCCTCGGGTCCGGTAGGTTCAAAATGGCATGTTGCTGCCTCCAAGAGCTCTTGACTCAAGCAAACCACCACACCTGAATGTGTCTCTTGTTCTTTCCTGCCTCTGTATTTCCTAGGAAAAACCTGAAGTAAAAAAGCTGGTTCATTTTGCAACAGAACATCCCTCTGCTGAAATCCTGCTGTCCCTTGTACATCTCTGCCAGCCACTCGTTCATACTGATTTCTCAGTTGTGTGCATAGGAGCAGAAGAATAACAGAGTATATCATCTCTGCATGTCAGCTTCCACAAATATAACAGGAAAGGTTTTTCTCTCAGTTCAGAGCTGGTGAGCATTCAGAAAATGCCACAGGTGAGAATGCATCCCCTTGTCCCTTCCTCTGTCTGGACACTTTTGAGAGAGCAAGGCTTGCTTTTTGCTGCTCACCTGGGCAGAGCACAAAGGTAGGTGGTAGTTTGCCAGTCATATGCCACACCCTTACCACAATATCATTTGTTCACTGCATCCCATGCCTAGAGCAGTCCTACCAGTTGGAAGCACTTCTGATTCAAACAGTCCAGCATCTCCAATCCGAGTGGCAATGAGCTGTACTCTTCTGGGTACCTGCAAACTAACGGTGCCCAGTCCTTCCTACAGGCTGCTATAGCATCTCCCATGAAAAATCACCCACCTCTAGGGAACTGAGAGCAGCCTCTCAGATGTGTTAGCACGGATCTGGCTGACTTGGTCTCTGAATACCTTTAGGCCTTCGAAACGCCTTTCCTTCTTTCTTTGGAGCATCTTTTCATATCCTCCAGTTCAGCCTATTAGGTTCTTCATGGGTCTTATTTCTGGATGGTTACAGTCCTTTTCCCTAACTGTTATATGGTCAAAACATTTGCTTTAAAACAATATTTTAGCAGTACATTAAATTCTGCACCAGGGAACTCAGGCTCTTGGAAGTGATTTACCCTCTGTTATTCCTCTGAAGACATCAAAAATAATAAATGAAGACACAGCAACCAGGATAAATTCAAGAGATAATGAAAAGCACTCAGAGATTTATATACAGTACCTTTCAAGTATTTTTCCAGAAGGTATAAAAAAAAAGGCTAGTATCAGAGGGTCCTCTGCTGCTATTCTGTGAGAGAGCAAGTCAGTGTACATGTGCAGTACATGTGGGGAAGATGGGAAAAAGACAGGTATTTCTGGGAGCCACAGTTCCAGCTCACGAGGAAGAAAGCTCCCCTCTAAAAGAGATTTTAATTTCAAAATTTCCAAAATTCAGGCATAACGAATATTTGCTAAAAAAATAAGCATTTTTTTATTTAGTGCCCTGAATGTGACACCAATCCTAACAAAAGCCAGTATACACCCAGGTAAGTCTATCAAAGATTTTTGTATATTTTTTAAACACCAGGTGTAACTGAAGATTCCTAACTTTGCAGGGACTGACCTTGAAACTTTTAACAATATTATTCCAATATAACCACTTTGATGGATAATGTAATAGGTGAGCTCTGTGGTATGTCCTTAATAGGCTTCTGGAACAAAATTTTAAGCTTATATTTTTATTTGTTATTATTTATTTACAATATACTTGCTTTTACTAAAGACTACACCCAGAGGTCTCAAGCAAATTGATTGCATAAGAAAGACTATCCTTAACACGAACCACCATCTCAATTTTCTACCAATATTATTGTTGCATTTCTCACTTACTTTCCTCTTCTTCAGGCAAGAGTTATCTATAGTATTACATAGACCAACGAATTATTATACCAGCAAAATATGCAATGAAAAGCTTCACAAGAGATCTTTCACAGATAAATGCTTTTATGCTTAAATACAATGTCCATGTTAGAAAAATGGTCCATATTATAAAAAATTACAATTGAATAAAATTTATATTTAAGAATTGTCCACCAGCTGTTGAGAGCTGGAGAGCTCTCAACAGTAATAATAAAGAATAATAATAGAATAATATGATAGAATATTATAGACAAAAGAATCTAGAATAAAATCAGCCTTGTACCCAGATGCAAAGAAGTTGCATCTTGCTTTATCTCCTTTTAGTGTCATCATGCTATTTTTCTTTACCTTAACAGCATTACTTGAATAGAGTTTGTTTCTTCCACTGACAGATCATGAAACAAACTTTTTTGCTGTTGGCTCATAATCAGCTCATTTTGCTAACATATCCATGATGAATCCATTATATCTTGATCCCATAAAAATAGGAACATAGGCAATTTCTATTTTTCGCTCCCAAGCATGCAAGTTTTACATCAGAAAAAGTTTGAAGATTAAGCATTACATATCTGTTGTGTTTTAATTTTTTTTTTTCCTGCTCTCTTTTTACTGTAATGCTCATCTGTGATAATTTCATTCAGGTTAATGAAAGCAAAGCTTTTACATGCAGTACTTCCATAAGCTGAATTTTTAAGGATTTTATTTTAATCTTATATAAGGTGGCTCCCTAGGAAAAAGAAAAAAAAAAACAAAACCAAACACAAAGGATTCTCAAGGTTTGCAGAAATGCTTGGGTTTTAAGTGTTCAGTGATGCAACCTAAGCACCTTTCTGACATCCTAAGCAAATGATTTATGGAAGGTGGGGGAAGAAACTCTTACGGCAAAACACAGAACACCCAGGTCTGTAATTATTTATGTCTACAGAATTCCTGCTTGTTTGTTGCTGCATTGTTTCATCAAAATAATTTATTTTATAGTGATTTTAAATCATTATATCACAATTTTTTATTTTCAGTTTAAGTCTTCTGCAGTATTTAAAGAAGACAACACTTCATAACTTTTGCAAATGTTTACAATCAAGAAAATTACAATTTCTCAAATCTAAATGTATTTAAGTTTGTGATGTTGGAAATAGCTGACAACAGAGCAGATGTTCATCATGTGCAGTAGGACACAAAGTTAAGTTTTTCTTATATCATGGCAGATGATGGAAAATTTTAGATAATATTCAGTAGAGCCAGCTGAGTTGAAAGAAATCTTGTCTTGTGCATCTCTGAGAAATAATAGATTATAATCAAATGCTTCTTATGAAATAAGCTCTGTCCTAGGACAGGAGGAAAAGAAGGCTTGGACAGAAGACAAAGAATTTCGAAAAGCTAAAACAATCAGAGAGGCCTCAATTCCTGAAGATGCCCAGTTTCAGTAACTGACTTTTCAAATTGTGAGCAGAATGAAATCAACAGAGCTAATGGGGGCCTCGTTGCAGTCTTAGCTATGAAGACCTAGCTAATTTCCTAGCTCATTGGAGCTACCAGTACCAAAGCAGATCCACTGTACTGAAGATTCTATTATTTTCTTTTCAGAGTATATTTGCAGGTGTGAGTCCTGCAGAGAAAATAAGAGTTCAAATACTGTCATATCAAATCAGGATGCCAGTTTCTATCATCCTTAATACGAAGAGAATTAATAAAGAGAGATACTCAGCTAGTTTTGTGCTGCAAGTTATTGTCAAAGTAGAAGCTGGGGCTCTCTAATCTAAAGCTATTGTTTCCCCAGTACTTGTTACCTAAATCAGCCAAGTCTCATTAGAAGACAAAGATCTGATCTAAAACTTACTAAAGTTACTGTGCATGTCCCCACTAATTTCAACTGGCTGCAAGAAATTTAACTTAGAAAGTATTTGGCTAAATTTGTAATTTGAAAGGGACAGAACATTAATCCTGGGATCTCTGGGTCACATATGATGGCTAGAGGTCAGATTTCATTCCTAAAAGTCTTAGTTTGAAATTGTAGTCTACTGCATGCTTTTGGTAAATTGTCTTTACAAAGACTTCTTTTTTCTTGTTTTTTTCATTGTTAATTTGTTCCATCAGAAGTGATATAGAATTTGCTTAGTCTCATTATTGAAGTTGGTGCTGTTTTAATAACCTTTCTCACAGTTCTTCCTCAGTCTTTTTCCTTACAGTACAGAAAACAAATTTGCAAAGACAATGCCCCATTAATCAGATTGATTCTAAGTCATTAATGACTGTTAATTACAAAACAAGAATAAACAAATGTGCCCCCTCAACCACTTTGTTTCCTTTCAGAGATGTCTTTACAGCCTTTTGAAAGTTAGATCATTTCTGACATAAATATGTTCCATCTCATCAGAAATATAATTTAATTATAATATAATATGATTCGGGATCAAAGTTCCTATAAAACAATAACATGATTTTACTACAATAAGTGGTTTGTGTTTCTTCTGTATTCATATTCCATTTCTTCAGATTTTAATATGGCGCAAGCTAGGTGATTGTTCACTGAAACACAAATTGTTATTCCAGTTAGAGAGTCCACTTGCCCTATACATCAAAAAATTAAAATCTCTTAATTACTTGATGGAAATAGGCAGCTTCCTTTCCCCAGCACTTCCTGAATGCAATAACATAAAATCTTTACTTTATAGCAATGTTTCATATCACATTATTAGAAATCTGTCAAAGAAATAAGGACATGTAATTTTGATAATGGTAAAATTGGCAAGTGAGAGCATGACTGAATTCAGATATTATTGCTAAAGAAGGGGGAAAACAATAACTTCCACACAAATATCTTAGATATCTATCTATCTATTAGAGTCCCTATGGCAATGAAAACTCAAGAAGACTCGCTGTCAAAATACTTGCTAACTTCAGTGTGTCAGGATGGGCTCAGAGGAAACTCTTAATCCTTCTTTTAAGAAACGGATAACACAGTTTGCATGAGTAGGCTCTTTACACGTCTTCATTCACGTGTTCACAGTCTAACTTCAAGTCCAGATTAGAACTTTATTATCAGTGACTTGAGCAGGAATGGTCCCCAATCCTTATCAGAGATTTTTAATAGCATACTTTTCAATCTTTCCTCACTTAGGAATAAGCAAGAAAAAGTAAAGAGCTTCTGACTGCAGGTTACTGCTGTGAATGGAAAAGGTATTACTTAATGCTATGAAGTATGCAAGTTTTTTTAATATGATGGATAGCTAAGAAGTGGATGTTTAATGAGAGAGAACTAGTTTTCTGAAAAGTAAAATAAAAAATGCTATAGGTTCTTGCATCAACAAATATAAAAAATCATGCATGGATTTTAAAAAAAGTCTGCCTTTTTCATTTAAAATCGTGAAAAGAAAGCTGACAGGACATATGATGTAGGAGAAAAAGAGTTATTGACTGTGAGATGCAGATCACAGAGGGAGAGAGATGAAAGAAAAATTAAATGGAGAATTTTCCCTGATAGATAGGGTAGTTGTCTACATTTTATATATGCATAAATAAATTGTGTGTGAAAAGAAGTGGTAGTCTGAATTGCACGTCCCTGTTAGACTGATATGTTATCTTTTGTTTTAAAATATGGCTTACTCCTAAGGATATATTTCAAAGATTATTCAATCAAAGTTTAGTTAATGCATGATGGCAACTGTAAATAGAGAAAAATGGGAGCAGAGAATTATAATTAAAGTATCTCAAAAAAAAAGCAAAGCTTGAAATAAATAAATAATGATAAATTTAGAGGGGCTGGATGGGGAACAGAGTGTGTGTGGTGTTTATTTAGCAGAGCACATCTGTTGTAAGGACTGATGTGAGCACTGAACAGGAGGGAACTCCAATATGTGGCAGTGAGACAGACAAGAAATTGTGGGCAACAGAAACCAAATTTAATTACAGTACAGGTAACTGAAATCACACTGATCAACAGCGTGACAGGAGAGCGGGGAGCAGCTCCTTAGAGGATAAAACCTGCATGTCTTTCCACTCTAAAGGGTGAGTCCTACATTATTTCACATATTCGCATCCCAGTCTAAACTAAAAAGAGGGAGAAGTCGATGGGAAAATAGAAGGGAAGTAGATGCCACAAGTGGCACCAACAAATGTTTATAGAGACAATGATATATATTTGCATCAAAACAATCCCCAAGATATATCCTTTCAGGGCAGCATGAAAGAAAACATCTGTTGCAGAGAGCGCAGAGGCTTTGCATTCAGAAGATGTTCAATCTTTTATGCGCAATTTGGTCTTTTATGCATATTATGAGACATTTATAGTGGTGCCTCACATAAACTGTGTCTCCCTTGTGGAATCTCACATTGGGGTAGGTTATTGGAAGCCAGTAGCCATTACAGTGGTAATTTGAGCTGGGACAGAGTAATGGCACCACATTACGAACCAATAATGGGATACTAATGTTTGTAGTACTCTCTTGCAGTGCATAATAATGAAGGGGAAGTATAAGTTTAAAATCAATCCTTAATTAGGTGGATGACTTTCTGATTCTGACAAACACTGAAGCTTGCCCAGAACCTCAGTGCTGACTCACAGTGTTTGCAGTATTTTTGCCTTAGGATGCACAGGTTCCTACCAAGCAGTACTGCAGGGCCTCTTTGCTTTAGCTTGTATTGAATAAAGCCACCTGAGCCTCTGAGTAGCTTTTGCAATCCCTTAGATTTGCATAGTTTTATTCCTGTAGCGCCAGTGATCTTATGCCATTTGGCAGCACCCACTGCTGTGGTGAACACATGTCACGATTTCAGCAGAGTGAGAAAGGCAATGAAAAGGGAAAATGTTGGCATTTTGGGAGCAGTATGCTTACTTTCTATCAGTGTGAGGAAACAGACACTTAGCTGATGAAAATTATTTCAGTTAATATCCTGTAATGTTTCAGGTGGCAAAGGGTTGTGAACCTTCCCAGCATGGGTCATGGCTGGCTACAGGACACCTTGCGTGGGGAGGGCAGTGTTTAATTCAATCTGTTGTGTTAGATCCAGTGTGAATGGCACCCACAGGGGATGCCGTGGATGCAGTTCTTTTCATCTCCTGGAAGGCCTGAATATCATGCGTTAGTCATATGTGGGGGAGGAATTGATAAAATAAACAAATATATGGAATGCTTAAGTCTGCCACGGTACTTACACACTGGCCCAAATTCTCTTCTGTTGCACGGTGGCTTCAGTCAGAGTTTATAGTCTTGTAAATGGAGAGTGAAGTTGGGCTCCTCAAAGGTCAACTGCAGAACCTCTTTTTTTATTTCTATGTTTGTGGTTCTGTTTTAATAAACTTTTTTTTATTTAGGAACTTTTTTTTTTCAAGAACAATGTGTGAGACTTCTGCGTGTGCCCTCAGGTTCAGCTGTACCAGCTTCATCGTCCATTAAGCTAAATGTTCCTGCTATTTTTGCTAATTCTATAGATGTGGTGTAAGGGTTAGGGAACTCTGCTAAATATCTAGGAAACGTATTAAAATCTGAAAAGCACAGATACTGTATATAGAGCATGTTTATCAGTCCCTGACTTCAGATACCTGCGACAGCTGACAGACTGCTTGCGGGGCACTCACAGCACAAAGGAGAAGAGAGCTAAGCGAGGTAGGAAACAGAGCAGCAGAAAGAAACTGCCCATTCGGCATCTCCTGCTTTAAATGCTTATGTTGGGAACTCCTTCATTCAAAATATTATTTGCAGTTCCCCTGCCGAAGCCTTTGGGTCTTCCTAGAAATGACTGGAAACAGATTTAAAATAGTAACTTTCATGGGCCAGGAATTATTATATAAATGATTTGTATATTCCTATAGAGATGCATTCTCTTCCTCTCAGAATATACATTTGTTATCAATCCCTCCTCAGCTTGTTATTTACTGTCTGCTTACAGGTCAGGTCAACCAATTGAATTTTTTAATGTCTGATCATTATTTTAGGTCATTTAATTTAGGGCAATTAAATAAGGTGCTAGAAATTTCAGCACATTCCAGGTCAATTCATTAAGTTTTATAATTCTTCTGAAGTTTAAATTTAACACTTTTCTGCTGAATTACAACTCAAATTAATTATCTTCTAGGCTCTGCATCAAAAGGACTCTTCTTCTCCTATCTTAACCTGCTAATAAATGACAGTGTTTATGAAAAGCAATGTGCCAGATTCTCATTTGTACTAAGGCTCTTCACAAGAAATGACGGTAAAGGAGGCCTAATAGGGGTGTAAGATGCTTTGTCTCCACTTTTAAAGGCCTCTCTCTACTGATATAATGGACAGTGATTTTGACAGTGTCTAAATAAGCAAAGATCTAAGATTTTGTGAGTAGACAGGCAAATAGGCAATGAATGACAAATGCTAGTTCTAGGATTTAGAACCCGTTATGTGTATACACCCCATTTTTTGTTTGATACAGTGTTCATATATTACAATAGGGAGAGATCTTTTCTCAGTATCCCTAGGGACATGCCTAACTCTCTCCCTGTTGATAAGACTTCTTAAGGTTAGTATTTTTTTCTTCTATGAGCTCCATTGTTTTTAAAAGCCAGTCTTAGCAGTTACATAAATTGAAGGTGGGGGACAGAAAATGGGGTTATTTTTTTTGTTTCTCTGACAAACAGGTATTTCCAGAAGCATGCTGACATTTCATCATTCTCTGGACTCTACTATTCTGGAAGAAGGGCTATATTTTGTGGGTGATATTGCTTCCAATACACGGAGTTACAGCTTCATTCCTGTCCTGTATTAGTTTAAGCACATAACCTTTTTGTCCTGAATGAAATTATTATGAGCTGTTTTGAATGCAAGGAAGGGGAAATGAGCAGTGAGCAGAACTGTCCAAGGCAGGTATTTGCACAGCTTCTATTCCTTGACCTGAAAAATACAGAAAAATTACAGGAAAGTGATTACTTTTAATCAACCACAATTGTGATACAACAGAAGCATTGTTGCTGTTCCTGCATTTTTGTGACTATTCTTTTTTTTTTTTTTACTGCTTTAGTATTCCAGTCTTATTTTTCTTCCTAAGAATATATCTAGTTGAACCGCTCCTGTATGCATACACATTGTCAGGTCCCACCGCCCCAGCCAGGGAGCAGGGCAGCCGGGGCAGCTGGGGCAGCCTCAGCCCCAGGCAGTGTGCACCTCCCTGGGGATGGGGATGGACACAGGCTGGGACGTCAGCCTGTGGAGGGGGGTTCATAGAGAGGCAGACTGGCAGCTCTGCTTACAATCCAGGCATTCCAGACATTTGCTAAACCATAACTCATCTGTTGCCCAAACCTCCAGGTATCTGCCCATCCATCATCACCTAACTACCCAAATGCCTGCAACCTGAGTACACACCAAATGGTTACACCCCAGGGCTTGTACCCAGGAACAGTCTCAAGCTCATCCAGCAGAACATCTGGATAGCTGCATCTGCCACCTCCCGGAACCCCTTTGCTGCTCCAGATTTCCCTGAAAATCCTGATTTTTTTTTAATGAGGTGAGGGACACACCTGTGTTGCTGTCAGGGATGGCTCAGTTAGTGATGCTGGAGCTGAGCAGTCATTCCCCATCACAGATCCGTGTCCGATACGCAGCACTGCTGCGATGCAATCGGTCGAAAGACAGCTGGTGAAGAAAGCACCGTGAGAGAATGGGTAAGGAGGGGGAAGGGAAGGTCTGTGCTGGGAGACAATTATCAATTCAGTGAAAGGGTGGATTAATCAAAGAGAAAGCTTTCGGGGCCGGACAAGTTTGGCAAAACATGAAAATGACTCTCTTCATTTCCCCACTACTGAATTTAGTTTCCTTCTGGAGGCATGTTTCTACCCTGTGGCTTGCAAAGGAGAGAGAAGAAATTGTACTTTGTTTCCCATTCCGCCTTCATCATCCACCTGCTGAGCAGTTGCTGCTGATTATCATGGCCCTGACTCCAGTCTCAAGCCCCGTCTCATGACCCAAACAGCACGAAGGTGCTGCTGCTTCCCCCCAGCAAATCCGTTGATGATTCCCACCGCAGCCTAGGAAAATCACGCTCGCTGAGCACACCACACCTGCTCCTGCTCCCTCCAGGACCCTCCGTGGCCACTGTCCCACCTGGGTGTCACGGCGGAGCGGGGGGAGCGCAGGCCCGGCTGGTGCAGGGGGCTGTAAGCCCTCTCCTCTGCAGCTCTTCCCCCAGCAAGTTCAGGAGAAGCTGAGATCGGCTCATCGCCGTCACCACCTGCGCTCTGCTCGGCGAGGGGCCAACGCATCTGTCTATACGGACATTGTTTAAGAGTCCTTCTCCAGGGCAGCACTTCAGCAGCTCGCTGCATCTTGGGCGAGTGTCATGTGTTTGATACAAGCAGCTGTCTGATCTTCTGCTGCCCTCTCTGCACTTCCCACTAGCTCTGTCTTATTTTTATTCAAGGAGAGACAAAGTTGGCTGCTGGCCCAGATTTGCAGCTGGTGTCTCTAGAAGAAAGCTTACAGAGGGGAAAAAACCACAAACCAATAAACAAAACAACCCAAATTCCATGCTGAATCCGCAGACTATGCAGTTGGCATCATTCAGCCATACAAGACATTGGAGACCGAGAAGGAGGTTAAGGCTATAACTACTTTCTCCTGTGGTAGGGAAAGTAGCAGTAGTCACTCTCTCTCCTCTAGCAGTGTCCAATAAACTGAGAATCCCAGGTGGGAGCAATGCTTTTAGTTACACATCTCTGCTGTGCAGTGCAGGAGTTAAAGCCTGAAAAATAGGAATTTGCTGATGATGGCTTAAAGAGAGTACGCTATGCCACTGCCAGAAAATATCCCCACTGCCAGAAATAAATAGGGGTCTCTCAAAAAAATTTCAAAAAAAGCAGCTTGTTTTCCCACCTGGATTGTATACAAAACAGCAGAGCACAGAAGGCAGAGAAAGGGTGATTCTGCAAGGAGGAGAATACACCTTCTCTACCATTCAGCATTGCACTTGGGTAATATAAGTGGGCTTGCAAATGTTAAGCGTTGCAACAGTTCAAGGCAGTGATGGGCCATCAAATTGTTTCAGACAAGTGCCTTCTACAGAGGCTGAGCAGCCCCTTTTCAGAGTTGCCTTTGAGGATCTTTGGGTGGAATGTCCTATGCAGTCAGTGAGCAGAAAAGTGTCCTCCAGCCACCTACCCCAGTACTTCTGCCTGGTAGATGGGGTTACTTGGAGAATTCAGCTGTGTAGCATTAAGCTGGAGAGACCCTGACTTGAGTCTCTGGAAAGGCCTGGGTCTCCATTCTTACAGGTAAGCGTGCAAAACTCTTAAATGTTCTTTTTTTGTTAATTGTTTAACCAGTCTTTCTGAGGAACATGATGCTTTTCCAGCTATCACTCTTCCATGAGGTAAGATCTCATGGCTACCAGCTGCATTAGAATATTGCTCGGCACTGCTAGGACTTAAAGAGATGGGAAGCTTAGGGACTCAATTTTAAGGCATTAATCCTGCAATTGGATACCCATGGGCAAGAAACCCATTCATACCAACAGACCTTTGCCCAACCATAAGGTCTTGCTTAAACACTAAGCTGCAGGACTGGGACATATGAAAAAACATCCTTATCCATTCAGGAGCTTTCCTGCTTAGTGACACATCACAAAACTTCTCTGGGATCATACACTAACCAGAATATTCAGTATGGGAATTGACTGTACGTAAGTGCTCTTTTCCTCTATTTTGCATTCACATGATATGATTTCTGAGTTAGTTGATCACACAGTTGATGAGCAAAAAATAGAGCAAAGTAATTTGATAAGTCTTAAAAATATGGAAGTGTCAAAGAGGAAGATAGGTAATTAGGAAGATTTAGTGCAGAAAAGCATGGTCTAGACACAACTTGATTTAACTCACAAGGAGTTTCATTGATTTGAAAACAAGAGTATGAAGAGATTGTGATCTTACCTCACACTGTAATAAAGGTTAAACAGAACCATTCTAAGGAATACTAAGAAATTACAGAGAACAACCAATCTCTTTGCTTTTATGTTGCATTCATTTCAATGGTCCCAGTTCTTGTTTTTTCATTTTCAATTGTCTTGTGGCAGGAGACAAGTCTTTATGCTTAACCGTAAAGCACTAACCATGCATCTCATGCAAAATAAATAAAAAATGAATTATGATAGGCATTCTGGGATATTAAGTAAATCATCACACGCCTACTGCATCAATAATCATTCTTACTGAATGTCCTTGGGTGACTGAGGCACCAGCAGGGAAGACAAAAACGAAATAACACATCTTCAGAACCAGGAGGAAGCATCAACTGGATAATCGCATAAGCACATGTATAGCTTAAAAGCTGGGTATCTTATCAGCTGAAAACAATCCCTTAATAGTTACAGTAAAAATAAGATATGGTAATTCTGGACACGAGTCCTGCATAATATTGTAGTTTTGCTGAGATCTTCTGAAGTCAAGACCATGATGGGATGTGGCACACATCCAAAACCATAATTCCTAGGACTACTATATTGCACTTGCACCATTGTTAAGGCATGATCTATGAAATTTCATCTGTTTGGTGTTTGGGAGGTGAGGCCCGTGATGGCTGCTACAAAGTCAAGCACGGTCTTAGCTCCTGAGCACTAGCTAGGAACTTTTCAGTAAGCTGGGAGCCCCAGCCCACAGGATGTCCATCAGCAGACTTTCAAGATAATCATGTGGGCAAGATGAATTTAAAGCACATAAAGATCTCACTGCTCCCCAGGTACTTGGAGACTGGAGAAAACCACTCAAATCACTATCAAAGCCATGGAGAATCTTTTTGTCCTGTTCTTGATTTTTTTTTCCCTCCATTCCCCTTCATGACAGCTTCACTCTGTGTGAAGACAGAGACTTACAGGAGGGACACAGAAGCCTTCTGTAGATTTTCAGAAACACTGATGTACAGCTAATTTATTGGAAGCTTGTATGAGTAAGAGTCCTTCTCATTTCTGTACCCCACAGAGCAGCACCATTGCTCGCCTCCTGCTGAGTTGCCTGTCACAGGCTGGCTCAGGCAATTGCTGTTTACCACAGTGTGAGAACAAGACAGACTCACAAGGAGTATTAAAACATAGCTCTTGTCAGACGAACTTGATTATTCCTTTCAGTAAGCACTACAGAATTAGCGGATGGAGGGAATGGGATAGTGTAATGATTCCTTATTTCAATTTCAAGAAACCTCAATTAATTCAAATTGACTTGGCGTGGAAGTGGGAAGCTGCAGTTAAAAATGATTGACAAGTCCTATTGAGATGAGGGAAGGGCATAGAGATCACTGCAGAGATAACATGAGTTTTTCAGAGACAGGGAAAAAAAAAAGTTACGTGCCCAAGTCTCAGGAAATGCCACAGGGAATTGGGGATCTCTCTTTGAAAATCTCTCTCATATGTTTTATTTGCCATCTTCTCTAATTATCTAAGATAAAGTAAGTGGGATGTTCATGAAATTCAGTTAAAAAAGAAAGAAAAGAAAGACTCATGAGTAATTAGAAACAGAGAAAGGTAAAATGTGACTGAACCCTTGAAGAAAGTGGTCTGGTTAGAAATAATTGAAAGTCTGTGCTGTGTATTTCCAGAGGGCTCAAGTAACCAGGAGAAAGAAATGTTAAAAAAAAAGGAGAAAAAAAAAAAAGTCAAGAAAAGTGACATAACTTTGCAATATAAGGAGGCAGTAAAAAAGAGCATGCAATAATGAATTCTATATATGGAAACATCCCATCACAGTACAGGAAGGGAACAACCTTTTTTTCTACCTCTGTCCTTCCATTACTGACCAAAACTAGAATATGTGCATTTGCGGGTTATCTCTTTTCCACAAGAGTATTGAACAGTTGGAAGAAGTTCAAGGAGAGTAAGAAGACATGTTTGAAAAGACAGACCTGCACTTGCCAGGGAAGTTCCAGGTAATTATTCACATAAATTTAATGACTGTAGTCACAAAAATAGAAGCCAAGCCTACTTTCTCTTCAGGGGCCAAGAGGGCACTGCTTAATTTTTCCACGAGGACATTCGGGTCTAGCATCATAAAACCTGTTGAAAGAGCAACTGCTTTTTCTCAAAGACTAGGCTTAGTTCTGCAAGAAAGCGAAACCAAGCTTTCCCTTGGGGAAGGGTACGCGAGGGCTCCCTGTCCCTCCCTGTCCAGAGATGGAAGCACCACATGCCATGTCCTGGAGGGGCTGGGGCTTCTAACCCTTTGGGATGCCTCCAAATCCACAGTGGCACAGAGGACTCTTTTAACCCTATCTTCTTTAAGCTCATTTCTTGACTGTATGGCAGGTGTTCAATCACTCAGCAGTCATCTCAGCTGCTGATGTCAGAAGCTTACTAATGTAATTTAAATCAAGGGTAGGTATAAATCAGAACAATTGAGGGCCGAAGTGTCAGTGACTGTTTTGTGCTGCATTGAATCTAATGCTACCTTCCACAGAAAAATGACACCACATGGAACATAAAATTCACCTAAATAGGAAGAGAAACAGAATAAAAGCTTTTTAGGGTCATTGATTGATGGTGTCCACACTTTATCCTAGGCCAAACTAGCAATCTAGTAGGGATGAGAAGTATTCCATCAGGTGTTGCCTGCTGTCAAAATTTACATTTAAGATGTACTGTATACATTTATGAAGAAAACAATCTTTCAGAAATCTATCATGAGGAATCTAAGCTTTGGGCACATTATGAGTTGATCAATATTAAATTAATGAATTGCATGGATGTTAAGCAGATACTAGATAAAGTGATAATATTTCAGCATTAAGTATTGCTTCAGAATCTGGAAAGATTATTTATTGCCTATTTGTGATCTCCCCTCCTTTTATGTTAATTTAATTTACTTCTTGTTTCTGGTAATCATCTGTTCTTGAGTCACTTCTTGCTAAAAATTACACTGCATTATAATTGAAACACTTAGCATGCTTAATACTAGAACTTCAACTACTATGTGTATGAAAGATTATATGATCCAGGATCTCAGAACTAATCCCATCAAGCTATTTCTACGTTCCCTTTTTCTGTATATAAAGGAACATAAAGTAACATTGGGAAGAAATAGAGGAATTTTAAAAGGCAATACAACAGAAAGACACAGAAATTTCCACTACCTCCATCTGCTCTATTATTGTTTTTCACAATCCCTTTTCCTTTCTTATTATCTGAGGAGAAGAGATGGCCCAGCAAGAAGAGGAGGAACCCTTAGGGGAGGAGAAAATTCCCAAATATTTATTCTTTTATATTCTTCATTAACTGCACTCACTCCATTTGTGCTGTTCCCCAATGTGTCTTACACGATCTAATGCCTGCAGCTGAGGATTGCCAGGGTGCCAGGCTCCAAACAGATGGGACCACAGTCAGTGCTGAGTTTCTCTTCTGGGCACCATTTGTACTCTGTTTTCTCAGCACCCCATTTCACACTGTCACGAGCCCGGTTTCAAAGATGGAACAGTGTGCTACAGCAGCACAGATCTCCATCTTCTGCTGGGGATTTACATGTAAGGACACCAGGATTTGGTCCCACAGGACAGCTGCTTTCTGTGTAAACAGTGGTGATCCAGCAGAATAAAACAATGGTCCCAGTTGAAATACAGTGATGCAGGGTGTACCTCTGTGAAGGCAGGTATCCACTACAGCAGCCTGCCATAAATAGTATATCTCCATGAACGGACATACTGTGTGAGTAGTAGCTCTTACAGCTCTTACCTGCACCAGCCTCATGCAACCCAGCATTACCACATCTGAACTGGGATGACAGATTTAGCTGCAATACCATGCACAGCAGGCGTGGATGGCAACCTGGATGCTGACAGCATCAGCAGCTCATTTATCAGTGAATAATGTCTTTATGGCTCTCTTCGTTGGATGACTGGACTCCGCCAAAGGTATCTGGTGCCTGACAGTCTGAAAGAGAGCATGAGCTGTAGGGCGATGCGATTTTGCCTTCCAGCTTGTGCTTTATGTCGTCCTCTTGCCAGCAGCGCTAAAGGTTATTCAAACCAGTAACATTCCCAGTGTGCCCAGCTTCCCCCATCATTTTCCAGTGTGAAGACTACAGTAGTCCCTTCTGAATTTGGACACGTGTCTTCAAGCAAGGAACAGATAAACTCTTAAATAAAAGTGATTGTATGAATGTCCATAGTAACGATGGAAAAGAGAGGGGTAGAGCGGAAAACATGAAACAGGTTGAAAATTACTTCTAGATAACGGATCCTGGAAAAGAAGAAACTACTTGATGGCCTGCAATATGTGAGCTGAAGTAATGTGTGAATGCTATTTTTGAGGTGAGCCATACCAGTGGTGTGATCCTGCAAAAAGCTAGAGGTTTCTCAAGAATTTCTGAGCATCCCAAAAAGCTTGGTTCAGGACATGAGTCACTCATAGAGGGAACCCAACGTTGCCCTCTCATTACTAAGTATACTAAATTGGGTTTTCCACCTCCAGGAGGAAGTATATTTTTGAATATCATTACTTGAACAAAGACAGCATTAGCAAGTCAAATGATTTTACACAGCACTTTTTTTTAAAAGGCCACAAAATGATGCTTTTTATACAATTTAGCATTTTTTTAAATTTATTCAAAGTGAATCAAAGTGAATTCTAAAATTCTATTTCAAAATTAATTTCAATTATTCTAAGACTTGTAACTTTTGTTAGTGGAAGAAGGGCTCAGAAATATTCCTTCAGCAATAGACTAATTAGTCCACCATGTAATTCTGATCTTTGTTCACACAGTTTAAAGGTGTAAACATCATTGTATGGCAAAACTGTATATCTCTAGTCCCCATCTGTTCAGTTAGAACAATAAAGTATATAAAAATTGGCACACATAACATCCATTACGAGGTCTTAAAATTAACTTTTATAGTGAATAAACATGAGCAATGATAACTCTTGTGAAATAACAGCTTAACTGGGAGACTACTTGTGAAGGAAGATTTGTTTTATTTTTATCGGCGCCAAATCTTTAAAAATAATCTAGAATATAGCATTCTATATTGCTGAACACATTAAAAATTAAGAATTAAACTTGCCTGAAAAACATAAAGGGATATGTATTCCATGTTGAATTCCCAATGCGACCATGATTTAAGGGATTGTGTGGATTTAGAAAAACATTCTGAAAAAGAAATAATTCAATCTTTTTATGGGAATTACTTTCCTTCCAGAAATATGCTTCATTTACATGTTATATTTCTTCTTTGTATTTTATCTTTTTTAAAATTTTTTAAATATATTTTATGAAAACAATTATTAATTACAATTTATAATAGCAACTGCTGACTAAAAGCTACTTGGTCTTTAATGACACTAAACTAAATATGTCATAATTATAACTGTAAAACATAACCCTATAAAACTTGAAATTAATATAAAAATTGTAATTGAAATATTGAAGAAAAATACAAACTTTATTTATTATTTACATTCCTTTTAAAATTTAAGATTGAGAAATGTCAGTCTTTTGATCCTTCTTTCCCTTCCAGAAAAACATTATGTTTTAAAACCATAAACTTCATATGGAGTAGAATTTTAACGTACTGACCACCTCCACTGACGTCCAACAAAAGGCACAGATTTCCACAGTAGACTATTCCTGTGTGTAACAAAGTGAATAGCTGGAAAGAAGAGAAAAAGACGACTGAAATGGAAAAAGCAGCTATCGTAGAAAAGTAAGAAAAATGGAAGACAAATGGAAGCAATCAAACCCCCCATGTACTTCTAACACACAATTCTCTTGTGACACCTGGGAATTTCCTACCAGCCTTAGCCATCTAACCGCCCACGAGCTCCTCTCTCCCACCAAACATCTCAGCTTGCTTCCTCCCTAATTACAGGCTGGAATCTGAAAACTGTAGATTAATAACCATATAGATAGGGTTGGAGCTGTAACTGGCTGATGGGCATTAGAGAGTATGACCGAAGGATTCACAGGAGCCGTTGTTTTCTCCTACTCTCTCTCCAGCTATAACACATCCCAATTTTTCACTCTGAAAGAAGGAGGACAGTGTACACTGTGCAATTCCAAACCCCAAACCCTTAATCTCAAGATGCCGGTGTGGTTGCTAAGTAACAGCAATGTAGTTTATCTGCCACATCACTCACATGCCTTGTGAACACATGGAAAGCAGTTAAGGTTATCAAAAACCTTACGCTGCTCATGTGTTAAGATATGTATCAAGACAATATTCTGTTCTCCTCAAGAATGAATTAAAAATGCTCTGAGAAATTTTAGGTAGCATGTTAAAAAAAAAAATTAAAAAGCTCATAAAAACATCTATATACAGACAAATTAAAATGAATGGACAGGTCAAACAATCACCTAAACATACCTCAGGCAGGTACTGCCTGTAGTACTGAGAATAACTAGAAAGGCAAAACAAACCTCCAGACTCAATGGCAAGGTTTAATGGGAAGGTTCAGGATGCTGTCTGAACCTAAAACATATCATCTCAGATGGAAACTTAGCCTAAACAAAGGTAACAGAAAACAGCATAAGGTGTGAGAAGTGCAATGAAGACAGATTCAAAAGGCTAGAAGAAATCTCAGTGTGAGATTTTTAAAAGCTCTCAATAACAGTCTAACTTTAGACTAAATAAAACCAGAACTGTATCCACCGGAGGTTAGTAAGTCATGGTTAAATAGCTGGAAATTTCATCAGGTAAAGACTAGGAAGCCAAAGATTAAAAAACAAGAGAGAAAGCAAATGCTAAACATGTCTAAGAAGCAAGAATCTTTCAAAAGAAGGAATGGGTCTTTTGTACCCTAGAGAAAGAAGCAAGCAAGGAACATAAGGGCAGAGCTGAGAAGCCAAATGATTTCACACTGGACTGCATAGTTCAGACCAGACTTATTCCAGAAATACTCTTTCAAGTTATAAAGATGTGAAAAGATGAAATGTCGGAGCCAGCTGACTAACTGAATAGGAGAGTAACTAGGTCCAAATAGGTTAAAAAAAAAAAAAGTGAATGAAGTTGCTGAGCTACTACTATGAAAAGTATGCAGTCTTAAAGTAGCCTGTTAGGGGACTGGAAAGTAATACAGGCATTAGCAATAACCCTGGAAATTACAACACAAGTCCTCTTTACTTTAGCTAAACCAGTTAAAATTACCATCAGATGTAAGACATCTCTTCTGACACAGTCGTACAGTTCCTGCTACAGAATACATATGGGGATGAACCCTTCTAAAGGTGTATGTGCATGTTTGTGTGTGTGCATGCAGTAATAATTTCAAGTCTGTAAGAACTCAGCAGCTCTTTTGCAAACTCCAGCAGTCCTTACCCATTCCAGCTATGGCTGTCTGAACCACAGTTGTCTTGGTGGTGTTGTAATGAGAAAGGTATTGATTTTCCTGTATCTGGGCTCAGAAAATAAGTTTGTCATATAGAGTTGACTATTCATAGAAAACTTTTCATTTGTAAATGTAGCGCACTCCGCTGTGGCATTTTAAATCTTCTACTTCTAAGCTGATTTTTGTGAACTTGTCAGATTGGAACTGCTTTCTGCTCTGTTAGTAAAACCACTCAGTTTTTTAGTTCATTCCCTGCTGCTTCTTAGCGTAACTCTCTTCCTCTTGGAAAGTCTGTATGGTGGTTCCAATTAAATGCCACTACCCTAAATACTTTTCACTCCATCTTGAAACCTGTTTTTTGTTTGGGGTTTTGGTTTTTTTGTCAGCAGAGTAGTTATGAAAACATTCAACAAAAAGTAATGATTTGCTTGATTCTATTTTTTTAAAAGAGGAGATAACAATAGCCAAGAAAATCTACCAGACGGTTCTTTTAATAAATACATTAAAGTCTCTTTTATTTTTCTCCAATTTTAGTGACTAACATAACAGAAACTTTCAGACCACCAAACCAGTTTTCACAATCTGCCATAAGTTTGCATTTCACAGAAATAATCCTGACAAGCACTAATAGAGGAACATTGTTGGTGCAATAATAAAACAGTATAAGGCATATTTACACCATCCTTACATACAGAACACTGTACACACAAAAAAATCACAGATCCAGAACAAAGTAAATTCAATCCCTTAAACGTTTTACGTTTGTAGGCTTGGTATCAAACAAATAATTCTCCAAGCAACAGACAACCTCTTGTTCTTGTGTGATTTATTTGTAACATTGTGCTCATGCAAAATAGGTATTTGCTTTATTGCATTAACATTGAAAGAACATTGGGAATTAGTTCTGAAACCAGTTCAATCGAATTTTAAACCCTGTTTCTCTTCATCCATAGCAAGTCTGAGTCATTTTTATTGGTGACATAAAACGAGGCATTAACTGATGATTGAGATTTTTATTCGGTAAGTTCCAAAATGATAATAGAGCTCAACTGACTACGGTTCGAAAACCATCTTTCTTGACCATGCACTTTTTTCTTTGCTATTATGAGGTGGTTTAGATGAAACGCCTTTTGTATTTTTTAAATTTCTATCTTTTTATATATATTTTTAAAGAAACCATGTACTATCCAACATCCACTGTTCACAGAAAGAAATAAGCAGCAGGAATAGCTCTGGTGGCAGAGTTGGCCAGGAGGAGGACATCAGTAAGTTAGTGGCAACTTAATAAACATCAAATGCCCCAGAGATACGTCATGAAAGTGTTGATTACTATAACCCATATTTCTGCAAGAGTTCAGACTGCCAGGGACGTTTGCGCTCTGGAAAATAATCTGGAATGTGGATTTTTTTAAAATCTTGGATACATTTTCTCATTTCTTCCTCAACACTCAGCTTCTCACATACCTTCTTTTTGGAAAGATTTGTTTCTCTGGACTTGCTGATGAGAGTTTGAAAGAGTTCACTGTTCCTGCGTTTGTCTGGTGGTGGCATCCACTGCACCGGGGCCTTCTTAGACGGACGATCCAAAGTCAGAGTATTTGGCTGGTGGGCTGTGGATGGCTGAGTGCTGGTGGCATTTTCTTGAGGAGTGCTCGCTTCTGAGTGGCTGTCACAGCTCGAGGTGGACAACTCGTTACAGGAAGTCCCACTTTCACTGCCCTTGTCCAAGACTTTGTCGTGCTTCCTTTCTTCGTGGTCTTGTTTGGGGGAAACGGTTCGCTGGGGGGGCCCTAGTACAAGTCAGGAGAGAAAAAGTATTAAGCAAGCACTGGTTTACAGAGAAAACTGATCAGACACCATTTAGAAAAACGTGACTCGGGGTCTTGGCTGGCATAAATTGGTGGCAGCTCCTTGTAGTCAAAAGAGCTATACCAGACTGGTACACAAGTTGAAGGTCTGGTCCTCAAAATTCTCACTCCTAAAAATGTTTACAGCAAGAATAACTTCACTGCCTGCCTAAGAATCCAGGTAAGGAAATGTGCAAAGTGCTCACAGATTATCTGTACTGGAAATCCCTGCAGGCAAGTTTAAATGAGCTAGCTTGCTATTACACCCCAAGAAGTTTATTACGAGAAATTAGATTTTGTAGTGTTAGGAAAATACTACCATACAATTTGCAAACTCTTTGCCTAAATAAAAATATTCCAAGGGCTTCGATGTTTTTTTTTGGAAGCTCTTAACTCACCTTTTCAGAAGAGGCTACTGATACTATGCTCTGCAGAGGTCAACTCTGCAGAAGCCCTGGACAAAAAAAGGAGTATTAATCCTAGAACAACAGAGAGCTCACTCACTACTGACAGAGTCTTTAGGCTTTTTTTCCTTTTTTTTTATCCTGTGGTGATTTCGCTGCACTTCTTAGTGTCAGTTATTGTCCCAGACTTGCCTCAGTGCCAGCTCAGAATTCAGTTGTACACCTCTTACAGCACAATCTGGCAGGGAAAAGGAGGTTATGAAGTTATCGGGAAAGAGGCACTCTGCAATGGCAGGGAGAGCGGTCTGATGGCCTATCAGCAGGCACTGCTCAGCACTTCACATGCCTAAAAATTAGATCTAGGCTGTTAGTCTCTCCAGATATCACTTTTGCTTTGAAGTCTTAAGCAGAATATGAATGTGAAAATTAAGTGGTAGCCGCTAAATCTGTGCAAGCATTTTAATTTCTGAAGCCTTATTTCAAAACTCCAGCTGTGAAGTGAAATGATGCTATGCTGACATCATATAAACATCATGATCTTAATTTAGACACTATCTAAAGCCCACAGAAATATCTACACAGTTCAAGAGGCGCTGGATCAGACCAAAGAGAAAAATTTCAAAGATGTTGAAACATCTAAGTGAAAATGTAGACTGGGGCTTCAGTAGCAGTTGTGCATCTGCTGCAAACCCTGAAAGTGTCCAAATAGTTTAGGTATCTAAATATCTTACAAAAACTAGATTATCCTTACAGTTTACCCAAACACCACCAGCATCAGTTAACTGCCTTTGCCAGTACCAAAACTCAGGGTATGACAGCTCAACCTTGAGTTACTGGGACAGAGCTGCAAGAAGATTTTTGAGTCACTTAGTATTCTGTTTTTCAGTATTACAAATTAGAAATATAATTACAATTACAAAGAATGCAGGAGCAATATGAACACTCTAGTGTCTTTCTGACTGCAGTTCTGTGATTCAAAGGAATCTAAGAAGACTGCAGTATTTTATGAGAGACACAGGGGAAAACAAAACAAAGCAAAACACAGAAGCAAATAAATAGTAATCTAACAACAACAGCATTCAACAACCTGCTTTTCTCTTGTTTTAGCCAGCATCCCAGGATGCTATGTCACATTTCTGTAGTCTGTCTAGAGAAACCCATGAATAACCAAGATCCAAAGAGGAGAGACAATAATCCATCAGGGCTTGTACTTACATTATTCAGAGTGAAAAACACAAAGTATTTTCTGCTTCATTATATTCAACCGAAATATTTAGCATATGATTGCAGTGATTTTCCTCCTCTTTCTCTTCCAGAAATAAGTTCACCTTCTTAAATAGATTTACATGCCTGCCTTCTATTGTTGTATCTGGCATTTCATTTCATATACCTCAAACCGTTATATGAATATGCTAAATCGAGAGTCAGCTGGCATTATGGAATTACTCTGGTTTTGCAGCATGTGATTATAAAACTGAGTAGTTAATCAGATAGTGATTTCAGTATTGTTACTCTGATTTTCAATAACATGATTAACATCAATATCTAATCTAGTTTAAAATCTTAGCTCCTTCAAATCTAACAACACACTCTATGACTAAGAAACTACAGTTTTCTGTTAGCAACACCCTGTAGTCTTCAACTCTGTCTTTCCTGCCCATTTTTTTTTGCTGTAACTTCATAAATCAAGATATTATTTCTAGCTGGTCTATTTTTATACTTACTTCTTTATTGGTACTCCTTGCTTCTCAAGGGCTCAAACTGGCAACATACTAAGGATCTATTACATAAAAGCACTGAAATACACCTTCAAGAATATAACAAATTCCATTTCCTGCTACAAGATTATTCAGGAGCCTGACAATAGGCAGGTATTTAAATGCTTTTTTGGATCACAGCCCTGAGGTTCAGTACCTTACAGCACTGAGCCCTGTATGCTTCACTGAATTGCCTAAATTCACAATGACTTCAAACACAGGTTTCTCCCACACCTCTCCTTTTAAAAATTAACAAATCCTCCCTCACAAAGAATTCTTTATATGCTCCTGCACTTCTTTCTCAGTAGTGTGTTATTAACAGAAGCAACAGTTCTGCTAGAGGGGAGGTTTTTCTCACAATATTTTCCACCTGCTGGAACCCGAAAAGAATTTATAAATACATATGAAAGAATCCTCAAAAGTGATTTGTTTAATTTTCAACATTAGGGATTATCAGATAAATTTAGCTACATCTCTAATTTGGAAAACATCTCCTTATTGCCCTGTATGCTGGCACACTCATTTGTGGCTGGGATTGTGTGATGGGATGCTGTTTCCACTGTACATTCTCAGCCCTTCCAGAATAACACCAAAGACCTTAAAATAGCTCAGTCTGCCTCAAACTGCTTACTTTCCAGGAGTGCAGAATAGATCTTAAAAACTCAGAAAAAGTATATTTGCTCCACCATGCACATAGAATCATTTAGGTTGGGAAAGACCTTTAAGATCATCAAGTCTAACTGTTAACCTAACACTGCCAAGTCCACATGTAACACTAAAAAACTTCAACCTGTCCCTCCTGCTCCTGCCCTTTCTAGGATCTCCCACCTGCTGCTGGTTCTCCAACTTAGAGAAGCTGGAAGTGAGTCACTGCATCCTGGTCCTCTCCAGCTCATTCTTCTCTACCCAGCTATGTCCAGTTGCCCTGTCTACTGCCCAGTTCTCTGAACACCTCCCAGGTAACACTTCTCCTCCAGGCAGTTCAAGTAGACACTGAACTTCCCACTTCTTTTTCCTTTACTGCTCTTAAATGGCTCTGCCTCTCTTAGAAAATGAGCTTGCCCTTTACCTGGGCTTTACTCACCACCTCTGTTACAGTGGCTACTAGACTCCCAAGTCTAGTACACTTGACAGAGTATCTCAAACACATTTCTCTAATCAGGAAGGCATATTACATTTACTTTGACTGTATTTATTCCTCATCTATGTTGCTCTGCACACATTTTAGCCAACATTTCCTGGCAGAACTAACTGATAGAAGAATTGCTTTCAAGCAATTACTACAAAATATTCATGGAAAATGAACTAGAAACTTATAAACCTAATTCTCTGCAGTGAAAATCTGCTTCTAGCAGTTACAAAATCAAAACAGAAACCAGAAGAAGTCCTCTCTGAATTCCCTGTCAAACAGTAACTGAGGAACAGAGCTCCAGTCAGGAACAGAACATGACAAATACAACAGCAAACCATCCACTGGCCAATAACTATTTGTTGAAAACTTTAACCACATACTTCTGGAAGTCAAATAAACCTTAGATAGGTCTAAATTGCTTGTGGATATTCATAAAGTGCAGTCTGAATAGCTATTTGATGATTTCTTTAGCTCTGTCTCTCCTGCAACAGAGAAAAATACCACACTGGAAACTTTAAAAGCATAAAATAATTATATTCTGCTTATCTGTATTTCAGTTTTTGTGTACACTTATTTTCTTAAATATTAATACAACGGGCTTAAAATAGAGGAAATCATATTCAAATCCAGTTCACCCAACTGCTCCATAAACTGGCTTCACCAGGGGTAAGTCCTGCCTGACCAACCTAGTGGCATTCTAGGATGGAGTTACCACCTCTGTAGACAAAGGAAGCGCTACGGATGTCATCTATCTGGATTTCTGTAAGGGATTTGACACAGTCCCCCACAACATACTTCTCTCTCAATTGGAGAGAGATGGATTTGATAGATGGACTGTTCGGTGGATGAGGAATTGGTTGGATGGTTGCATCCAGAGGGTAATGGTCAACAGCACAATGTCCAGGTGGACATCGGTGATAAGTGGTGTCCCCTCAGGGGTCAGTACTGGGACCAGTACTGTTCAATACCTTCATCAATGACATGGACAGTGGGATTGAGTGCACCCTCAGCAAGTTCGCAGATGACACCAAGCTGCGTGGTGCAGTTGACGTGTCTGAGGGATGGGATGCCATCCAGAGGGACCTGGACAAGCTCAAGAAGTGGGCCCATGTGAACCTCATGCACAAGGCCAAGTGCAAGGTCCTGCACATGGGTTGGGGCAACCCCTCGTATCAGTACAGGCTGGGGGATGAAGAGATTGAGAGCAGCCCTGCAGAGAAGGACTTAGGTGTACTGGCGGATGAAAAACTGGGCATGAGCTGCCAATGTGTGCTCGCAGCCCAGAAAGTCAACCGTATCCTGGGCTGCATCAAGAGAAGCATGGCCAGCAGTTTGAGGGAGGTGATTCTGTCCCTCTGCTCTGCTCTGGTGAGACCCCACCTGGAGTACTGCGTCCAGCTCTGGGGTCCTCAGCACAAGAAAGACAAGGACCTGTTGGAGCTGGTCCAGAGGAGGGCCACAAAAATGATCACACCTCTCCTATAAGGACAGGCTGAGACAGTTGGGGTTGTTCAGTCTGGAGAAGAGAAGGCTCTGGGGAGATGTTATTGCAGCCTTTCAGCACTTAAAGAGGGCTTATAAGAAAGATGGGGACAAACTTTTTAGTAGGGTCTGCTGTGATAGGACAAGGGGTAATGGTTTTAAACTAAAAGAGGGTAGATTTAGACTAGATATAAGGAAGAAATTTTTTACAATGAGGGTGGTGAAACACTGGAACAGGCTGCCCAGAGAGATGGTAGATGCCCCATTGCTGGAAACATTCAAGGTCAGGTTGGCTGGGGCTCTGAGCAACCTGATCTAGTTGAAGATGTCCCTGCTTATTGCAGGGGGGTTGGACTAGATGACCTTTAAAGGTCCCTTCCAACCCAAACTACTCAATGATTCTATGATTCTGTGATGCTCCTCTCTCTCTCTGTAGGTCAAATGCCCAGTTTATTGTATGTGCAGTGGTAGATGCACGCATTAACTTCTTCCTCACTCAGCTACTTTATTCCTACAGTGTCTCAAAGATAATTTGTTTGTTCGTAAATCAGTTTATTTTTACTGTGGAATGTAAAAGAAGTTGTGAACATATGCATAGATTGCTGTGGTTAGTTATTTTAATAAGTACTGTATTGACATGAAGAACGGAAAACCTTAGCTCTGGAGTACAACAGTTATAGCTGGATGTAAGACATGTAGACGAGTTGATACTGATATAAAAATAGCCATTTGGAAACAATACATAACCAACACTTTAAATGTGTTCAATATGCAGTACCTCAATCAAGAAGAATGGAATCTGTTAAAGAGATGCTATCTTTTACTGTTGTTCCAGAAAATATACATTAAAAAAATGAAATTATCTGAGTTTTATCAATCCCCTTGCCAGCGCTACAAAATTAAGCCTGTTTGTTGATTTAAATAAAAAACTAATCCAATTTAAAAAAACCCTAAACCAACAAACCCAAATTCTTGAGTTTTTCTATGATGTAATTCTAGTGAAAACAAAGTTCTGGGTGATATTTTATCTTCATAATTTTCTGTTTCTTCAAAAGTACTTTTTTTAAAAAAAAACCAGTTCTACTAGATATAGTATATTGAATTAATCAAATAATCCAATTAAGGGTTCCTTTGAACTAGTATAGCTATAAATGGAACTAACTCCTGCATAAGCAAAATATTTTTAACCAATACTTTATATTTATTGAGAATGAATCTTAAAAACATTGCAGCAAAATTGTTAATAAAAATAGGATGTAAAAAAATACTGATGCAGTAAAAAAATTCCATGTTTTTAACTGATTTCATAAAAAATGAAAACAGGAGGGCAACAAGTTTTTAAACTGACTAATTATATTGGATGGCTCAGAAACACAATAGCAAAGAGAACAAAAGTTATTTTTATTTGTATCTGTAGAAGAAATTATATCTAATCCAACAATACTATTCGCAGTTGATTCATAATTTTTGCACACTTGAGAACATTGGCAGTATGTGATTTGCACATGATTTTGCATGAAATGCAATTTTTTTTTCACATTGTTTTGCATAGGGAAAAGTCCTTATTTTTATAGGCTACACAGGACCTTCAGTCTGGTACACAGCTATGTTAAACCCCTGAATGAACTTTCCCTCTACCTACTATCTCAAAATTACATTATATTCAGAGTGAATATAAGATGAATCCTATTGTGTTTTATGATTTAATTTTAAGAATCTAAGTAAAATTAACTGCAATTAATATACAATCATAGAAAAAATACTCATCAAATCTCACATTATGATGGACTTACCATCTTGCATATCTAGGGTTTTTTATTACCTTTCACCAACATTCAAAGTATTACACTAAACTGAATGCTTAGAGAGAAATCACCTGTGAAATCTGATGACAGGTTATGGCTACTGTGGGAACATTTTCATTACCAGACTTTTGAGTACTTAATATCACACTTCAATGGTAAATGATTATCTTTTATGTCTAATTTCACTTTGATTTTATTTTTAAAAAAGATTATTTTTAAGAGCTATAAAAGGATAGCTCTAAACCCCTGACATTTTCTGTGGCATATTAATGATATTTCCAGTTTTAGAAGAAAATCCTGTTCTGAGAGCCCAGCTCAACACAGCAATTCACTCCCTGAGACCAGCAAGGGATTCAGCTTGCCTCTTACTGCTAGAGCTGTAGGTTAAAACTAGCTTTATGGCAGGCAAATTTACAAGGGACTTCCTGACCACTGCACTCTGTTCTCTTTAATGCACTACAAAATCAAGCTAAATCCACTGCTTGGATTTAGCAGTGAGACTTTATGTGGTTTTTTTTTTTAACTCCATACAGTTTGTCAAGGAAAATTTTCTACTTATTTTAGCTATTGCAATTTACATCTAACTTAGTCCTGTTTGGGGGTGGGAGGAGGGAAGGCCATGCCCCACTTAATTTCTATTTTAAGGCTAATATGCAGGCCTACACAGGAATTAAGTGGCACGCAGTCCTTAGCTGTTCCTCTGCCTTTGGATGAATTTTATCCATCATGAACATCCCAAGCAAACAATACTGATAACTACATATATATATAGTGAGACATATCTAAGTGCTCTTGACAAGCTCTGCTCTTGACAGCTTGCACTTATGGGAAAAATTGAAGAGTTCAGTGTAGAGATTTCAGTGGAACGAAACTTTGTGTGGGAGTTGTTATGCTGTGTGGTTTCAAACCCCTTCAAGTAAAAAAAAAATATATATTCAGTTTCCAATTTGGGTCTCATCTGGTAAAAATTTCAAACCACTTTTGGATTAAAGACCTGATCCAAAGAATGCTTAGTATATAACAGTGAAGTATTTTTCAGAAAGGAGGATTGAAACTCAGCATAACCTATTTTCTTCCTCCTTTCAGATGGGTGACGAATTGCTATGGATAGCCAAATGCTCACACTTTCCTGTTCTTTGACCCAGCTGAGGCTTGGCTTTAGTCAATGCAAAGTAGAATAGCTTCAGTAAAATGAAGAGAATGTTCATTTTGCCTTTGATTACTTCAGGGTACCATACTCATTTGGAAGAAATGAGTTAACTTCCCTCAGGCACAAGAGAGAATTAGTTTCTGGGAGGCTTTGATTTATTAATGTGCTAAGCCCTGAACTCTTGGGTAAAAGGCCAGCACTGTTGACATATCAACTTCAGTACTTTGAGCAGAACCTGAATTTTATGTGATTTAAGAAAGCCAAGCAAGTCGGCTTGCAGATGAGACTGCCACAGAGAGGTCTTGCAAATCTCAGCAGGGCTTTCCTGACATGAAGAATAGCACTTAGGTTACTCACATTTTATCAAAACAGTTTTGTAAATATGCCCTATGTTCTGGCAAAGCTTCAAATTCGTATCTAAAGGGCATGTAAATTGGTTTGGCTTCACTAACAAGCTGATTCTGAGCTGTGAGTCTGGGTCCAAAACTGCATTAATTTAAAAAAAGTTTTAGACTCAAATGTTGACCCCATTCAAGTCAAAGACAACACACTCTGTGACCTTAAGTTACAAAACATTAATTAAAAAATAAAGCCTGTTCATTCTAGTGTGAGTCCAAAAAAAAAAAGATCTTAGAAGGAAAGCAATTTAATGGTGAAAGCAGAAAGGGTGAAAAAATACTGTCTCTTCTTACAGAAAAAAAAAAGGAAGTTAGAATGATTTCTATAACTTTTCAGTACTTTACTCAGAAAGCATATTTTTATTGGCATCCCTGGAAAACTCATCTTCAGGTGAAACCAAGCAAAATTGTTGCAGATAATACTTTAGCCCCCAAATATTTGAGCAAGAACATGTGAAAACACTATGTTCTAAAGAAAACCTCACTGTAGATTTAATTATCATCTTTGCTAGAATATGGAACTTATAATAATAGGATGTTCAATGAGTCATTGTAGACAAACTAAAGAAACGAAGAGAAATTTAAAAAAAAAATCATGGCGATTATGAGAGATGAAGGCAAAATAATCCTTGATTATTCTGAAACATTTTACTACATTCAGAATTTAACAGGAAATGCAAATTTTCCGATAATATTTCCTGTCCTCTACTGCCAAGCCCATGAGGCATCTCATATGCTTTGATTCCAACACAAAATTTCAATGTGGGAACTGTACACTGAAGTCTTCTTGGTAATGTTTAGGAGCATTAAGATTTTTAGAAGCGTTTATTTGCTGTTTCATGGATATTTCAATAGGAAGAATATGTCTGTGATTGCACTCTTGATGAAGCCTTTTATTTAAATCTCCTTACCTGCCATGGAAAGATAAAAAGACACTGTGTAGAGATTGCGGCTGTATTGGGCATAGCTCCCACAGGGGAAATTACCCTTTAATAGTGTTAAGCTCGATGGTGTGTGAATGGTTATGTGGTACTTGAAGTGAATGAACCAATTCATCTTTCAGATTAGGACCACATGCCTGTAAGTGATAAGTGCTTTGTCTCAAAAGGAAAAAAAAGAACACAACAACATAAAAATATTTTTCTGTCACATTTACTACCACCTGATATTAAACTAACTTCTAGAAAGGGTATGGTAGAATAAGTTAAATAAATCAATAGAGAAAATTTCTTTGCTTATTTCCAATCAAGCTGTACTCTAAATATTAACATTACTGGCAAAAAAAAAAGACTAATTAATATATATAGAGGGAACTATTTTTATTACTTGGAATGACAGAAGATACACAATAAATAGTCCTGGGCCAAACTTCATTAGATATTAAATATTCATTAGATATTTCACCCTAATCTTGTTTTGAACAAATAACAAAACCACATTCCTTTCATTTGTTACTTTTCCAACTGGGTTTCATGGTACGCAAAACAGTACCTAAATATGAGAGAGCCAGTGAAATACTGACATAGACAATGTGTTGCATTCCAGTAAAACCAATGAAGAGTCCACAGTGTTTTATTAAATATATTAATCTGAAAATTTTGAAGTCATTCTGAGAAGTGTCTTTTCTTGGCAGGTAAGCTAAAGATAACAGGAAAGATCAGTAATTTTCATATCCAATTACAAACAGAGTCAAATATTGAAGATGATATTTTTATTTTGTGGAGTTAGAGATGGCTACTGCATTAATGCACTGCTGGAGATACAAGAAGAAGATGAAATGTTTGGAATAGATAAGATACAAGCTGAATCAACATCAAAAGACTGAAAGTCAGGAAACCACCAATACTGTCAATATCCACCCACTCTGTATGATGCATGACAGATTTTATCCATTTCAGGACTATATCACTAGGTCAATACTTTGCAGCCAAAGATGTCAACCCTCCTGATGATTACCCTTGAAGAGACCACTGTTTAGCAAAAAGATTGCAAGGTCTTCTGCAAAATCCCAGAAGTAAAATTTCAAAAGTCTATCCCAGCTGAAAGAATATTGTAAAGTTATCTGACAAGTTCCTAGCAGACAACACAAACTTCCAGATTCAACCAGATGCTTCACATTTTGTAAGTAAGTAAGTAAGTTATTTGGAGAAATGGGACTCACTGAAGCAGCATAGAATTTTCTTCCTGAAGCAATATCTGGACACGTCAACATATTTTTCAGTGGTGGCCATATGCTATATTAATTTCCACTAACAGCAGAGTAATAGCAATAAAATACAAATATTATACTAGTAGCAGTAAGACTGAGCTTGATCTTCAGATTGGAGGGTTTTGGTTATTTTAGAACGAAAACAATTTGACACAAATGTATTTTACATGTAGAATGGTTGATTTGTTCTCTCTCCACCCGTAGAGATACTTTTCCCTACATCTGAAAATGTAAGTACTTAAAATAATTTCAATGCTTGAAAGAAATCTCAGAAATGAATGCATTAGTATACATGACAAATGAGAACAACTTTTATAAAAAGCATGCCTCTTCCATAACTTCATTTGCTACAGTGAATAGTCGCGATTGCTTGTATTTCAGTAACATCTCGGCAGCATCTGGTAGATGTGCTTGTCATTCATTTCCAAACTGTAAACTAGGTTCATGCTCAGCTCTGTGTGCTAATACCATTTGCCTTTTTTTGACTGGTCATTTTTCAGTGGCTATCAGTTAAGAGCTAAAATCTTTTGTTCTGTCCATGAAAAATGCTTATTAGTTGCTTATTAGATGCAATATTTTCCCTTAAAGAAATAGTTAACTGATATTAAACTCCACCAAATTATCTTCATATTATAAATTTGGTGTCTGAAAGTTAATAAGACTTATCTAGAGTGATATTCTCAATTTACCACAAAAAGGAGTCAGGGGAATGATCAAAAGCAGGACATTTGATCATGTTGCTTTTATAAACTCCCTCAAGACTTCAGTGCTTCTTTCACCTCACTGGTGCTGGCAGAAAGTTTACTTTGTTAATGCGGATCACTGGAAGAGAATTCCTTGACACAGACCCCAGTCTTCCAGCTGCTACTCTAGCCCTTGTAGGTAAAAGTGAATGTACTTTCTTATTCTTTCACCACCAGGATACTGGACGCTACTAGAGAATCTCGGTGTCAAAGATGTAAATGTCTTTAAATTGTTCTTTCTTAACCATTTTCTTGAAATCACCTCTAACACAGGCTTAAGTTACAAGAGGAAAAAAAAAATTAAAAGCCAACAACACATTTGCAAAAGCTCTATAAGGGCAGAAGTGACAAAAAAAGAAGACAATCACTCCATCTTTGCATTGCAGAAACACATCCCAGATGCATCTCCCTCCCAGGATTCATAGGACAAACTATAAATGTCTGCTTAACCTGTGGGTTTAGAGGTTCAGTTCTATTCCCTATTCAGTGTCCTCAGACCACATTCAGAGAAAACAGCTGTTGGGCTGGGGAAGGATACTGTTTATCCCTGATATAGCCCCCTGATCCTTGGGGGTCCCCCTGAGGTTGCCAGATATTATCATTCCCCTTTCTCGCTTCCTTCCCCTTTCTTCTAAGGACATATTTATTTGTAAGTCCATCAGGAATTTCAGTCTGTTGTCAACCACATTGCTGGCTGCTGCCTTCTGCTTTGTAAATATTAATATTGCTTGGGCATCTGCTCAAGTGCGAAATAGTCTTTTAGGCACCGGGTCTGTGTTTGGCAAAGCCCTAATCAGAGTTTTAGGCAATGTGAAGCTGAATCTCTTTCCACCCAGATAAGCAATGCTGTTTTTTGAACCACTCACATTTCATCTTTCCTGAATTAGTTGTAACTTCTCAGCTGTCAGATGTGGCTCCCTATGTGGCCACATAAATGCTTGTGCCAGAACAAAAGGCATCAGGGGGATGGGAAACAATATTCAAGGGAAGGCACTGCACTTCTCAGTGATGGCTTATGACAATTTGAAACATACATGAAGCAATTACTTGCCTTCTTGTGACACACACATTAAATATATTGACTTAGTAATGTCCTCATCAAATTTAGTTTACTTTCAATAAAAGTATACATGGAATGTAAAAAATGCGATCTCAAATAAGGTCTACCAGTCAGAAACATATTTCAGTGGGACCAAAATCACTGCTTCTCTCTTAGAATTTCCAACATAAGTTAAAGCAGAGGGACAGTAATTAACACAGCAATTTCAGGAATCTTTGTTTTGATACTTTCTTTTAAGAAAAGTTCATTCGCAACTCATTGGTAACAACTCTCCTCCTTGGGGCCTGTCAGTGACTGTCTTGGTTACTTTGTTCTAACAGTATGGGCAACAGGAAAAAAACCCAAACAATAAAAAAGAGACAAAATCAACCATCACCGTTGTGGCTTGCTTCTCCATTCAATTTCAGATACTAAACCAAAATTTTTCCTTGATAGTTTTATTTCTGTTTGTCTAGTATAATTTCGCATTACTTTGCTTTGTCAATTACTTTGTCAATCCCTTTAGATAAAAAGTGTAATCATTTCTTCCTTCCAGCTCTCAGTTTTACAGGTTTCTTTCTGACTGGCATGCAAAATAAATTAATATTAATGTGAATTTACAGAATGTGTATAAAACATGCTAGCAGAAAGTTGTCAAAAAAACATGCACTGGCTTTGGCATTAGAAAAAGTCTCACATTAAAGAAATATTTCAGATACCAGCAATCTTGGCAGGCTTACAAGATACTTATGATAGCACTTTAGGCAATAAGCAAGTGCAAAACAATTGGAAATGCACACTTGGATCAAGTCTGCATTTTACTTTTGATTACTGAGAACTAGCAGTGAATTATATGAACTGGGTAAGAGTCCACAGTGAATTATCCTAACGGTTCAAGCACTAAGAGGGAAGCAATTCAGAATATACTCAGATTGTATTTGTATAGTTTTATGCCTTTCCTCGCTGGTCCCAGGGATAATAGAAATGTCTCAAACTGCAAGAATTCTGTGAAAAGACTAGAAAGGTTTGCTGAAAGCTTTCCCTAAGTAACAGTGATGGTCATCAATGAGGTCTTTCTCACTTCTGTGTACATAGCAAGAAGAACATTTCAGACTAACATTTCAACTCTAGCAGTGCCATTCATCTGTTTTATCATTAAGGTGTGGTACATGAAAACCAAAGTAAAACAATATGAAATTAATGGGTCATTGCATCCTAGACTATGTAAACACACGCCGATAATAAGGCACTATCTTTAGATCCAAATTCCTAGATCAGCCTTATGGAACATACAAAGCATTCACTCCAAGTAAATAGCTACAGAAAATATGAAAACGTACGCAGCAAACCAATCTTATTTATATGGTATATATTTAAGTAAAATAAAAATTATTGAATATGTAAAGGATAATGAATTCACTCTGTACACAACATCTTGTCCTCTGCAAAAAGCAAAATAGTTTGCAAATCATTTGCATGTAAAAATATTATATATCCATACAAACAAAATATTATGACTATACGACATTGTCCTAGGAAGACAATTAACTCTATCCCAGCTGAGACCAGGACAGACATAAACCCACAAAGAGATAAAAAAACTGAAGGTTGAATTCATTAAATGAATTCTTCTTGGGAAACAGTGCAACCACACAGATTATAGCTACAGTATAGTAAAAACAAGGTGAAGTTCTTAACAGAAATCCTGAGTATTTGCAGAACAAACTACATTTTTCACAAGACAGAACCAACAGCATTTAAGGAACAGGACTACACTGGTCACACTTAGAAATTCAAAACATACAGGGATGTCTAACACAAATATTTGAAATATTGCAAAATTTCTTCAGACACTTCTTCAAGATATTACTTGCAGATAAAAGTGATGTTATGTATCTTGAACTAACCTAAATGTTTCCTCATTACTTAATCCTATAAAAGTAATAAAAAGGAGTCTCAAAAGGATTTACTGCTATTACTGAGGTGGTTGTTGTTATTAATATTAATTTTATTTCCCTTGCAGACTATATGTTCTAGTAATAGGCTACATTGTGCATAATGTAGTTGGGCTGCATGATCATGAATTAATAAACGACCTTTGCCCTGAACAGGTTAAAGTCTAAGAACAAGACAAGAAACAACAGATGGGAAGAGACAGACAGATGGGAAAATACCAAAAAAATGCAGTATTGGTCAGCACGATAGGCTGGTTGTCTCAGACCTCCAGCTGTCTAACCTTTTGTCAAAATTTATACGAGCAGCACAAAACCAGAGAGTTTTAAGGAGGATTTTGAAGGATAATAACACAATAGCTTTGCAGATGTTAGGGGCATCTTCTCCCTCAAGTAAGAAGCAGCATCAGAGGTGACATGAATGTGAGCAATAGAGAAAGTCACCATGGTCTGGTTGGGGCTAAGAGTTACCATTGCAACAGCAAATGATAGGGGCTAGGTGAGGATACGCAACCAAAGGCCTTAAGTGTGAGGACAAGCAACCCACATCTGAAATAAAAATGAGAGATTTAATGCAGGGACTGAGAAACAAGGGTCAAAGCAATAAACTACAAAAATGAGGGTTTTTAACACCACAAAGCAGATGCTCTGAAAGCAGATAAAGCAGTATTTTCCACAGCTAGGTACTTAAGGTCTGGATGGAAGAGGTGGAAAACAAAGACCCTTCTTAGAAATATAATTTAATTCTTCCTATTTCTAAGTAAGCCCATTTAAGGCTTAAAATCCACATTGCTTTTATTATAAACAAAAGGGCCCAGAAGCAATTTCCATCCAAACACAAGACCCTGCTTCTTCAGTGTATCTGAATTTGATTTGGAAATAACTGAAAATATCATTTGCCAGAATACTTTCCTCTGTCCTTGGTTAAGCAGCTACACAGGTCTATGGAGCAGGTCCTGGTTGACTGCTCCATGCTTTCCTCAAGAATTCCTACAACACTTTCTTGCCTCACCCTAGTTCTTCCCAATGAACTCCTCCCATCTTCTTGCAGCAGAACTCAAGGGATAAACAGCACCAGACCTCTTTTGAGCAACTTTAGGCTTGTAAAACTGGTCCTACAGAAACAATATACCCTTCTGATTCAAATTTGCTTATGTGTTCAACATGATGTGTAATTTGTTAGTGGAGACATCTTGCCTGCAATATTTATTTATTCCTTAAATCCCTCATCCCTTACAGAAATATTTTCTGTAAGGTCACTGCTAGTTGCATCCAATAGTTGCATTTACATGTGACATTTCCATCCCTGACCAAACAACAAAGACTCTGATTACTAGCCCAGGTGAAACCAGCATTAGAAAGAGTAAGAAGACTTCATCCTCCTCTTATTCCAAATGTTTTAGATATTTATCAGGAAACACAATCAATATGCATAACTGAGATCTTTAATCACTTACTACAGTTTGCAATGAATAAATTATGCCCAGCTCAGACTGAAATGTGTTTGTTTAAACTCATTCTTTCTTGAAATATTAACTACATTTGCAAAGTTTCTAAATAATAAAAATGTTAAATAATAAAACACGGACTGATTTTCTACCGTCCTGCAAATTGAATACCAAATGAGTACAGAAGGCTATCTAAAAAGGGTGACCGCATTCTTTAGTGAAAATTTCACTTCTTACATTATTCTTAGAATTTTTTTTTTAATAAAATATACCAAATCTTGAGACATTCACAAAACATGTCTCAGCAGTAATGAAATATAGATGCTATTAGTCAATATCTAATTTAGATATGCCTAATGGAGGCAAAGAAAACAACAAAAAAAGCCCTACAAGAAAAAGTATGAGAATTACAGAGGAGAAATACACATTTATTTACACATTTCACAATAATCCTACATTCCAGTAAATTTTCTGAAGAATGTTTCAATTACGAGCTGAGTGGCTTTTGTAGCTTTGCACAGCAACAAAATGAATGAGAGCAGGAAGGAAAAATACATTAAAAATTATCTTGGGAGACTGAGCAGACAGTACTATTGAAAATTTTTACATCAAATTTCAATTGCCAAACAAACTGGTGCAATTTTCATTTTATCATAGTAACCTACCTTATAGTAAAAACATTACACAGAAAATAATTACCTCATTCTGATTATCACTAACAGTTCTACCTCAGTTTGACCAAAGGCACAGTCAATAATTGTTTTACTAGAGTTTCATTAAAGCTAAACTAATTTATGTTCTCTCATTTTCTTTTCCCACCTTTGACTGGCTCAACAGACCAGCAGATGGAATAATTACTTTGGAATATTATCACCAAAAAAAAAAAAAAAGTCACTGGGTTAGAAAAGCAGCATTTGATGTTTTTTAGTAAGAAGTGAATCATCTATAATGAATATAATCTTATTTTGTATTAACTGGCATTTTCATTGCATTCATGTAAAAGCTATCATATCTTAGCTGTACAAAACACTAAAATGCATAAAAAGTGAAAATTAAGAAAAAGATAAATGGCAGTTGATATGGAAACACATCTTTCTTCTAATAGCCATAAGGCTTGGGAATATTTACTCTTTCAGAATACAAGACTCATTTGTTGTCTTACAGATGTCGACATGGGTTTGCAGTAACAGTTGCAGTTCTGCATTTGGAAGTTTCCAACAGCAATCCAAACTGAAACCTGCTTCTGATGACAGCCGAGATGGTGCTTCTTTCCTGTCACCATCCAGGGCTGACAAAAAAGACCAGTATATATGCATAAGGACTGTCAGGGGCCAATGATGTAACTTTAGTGACTCAGCTTTCCAAGTGCAAACTGTACAGTTGTTAACCAGGGAAAGGGCAATGTGCAGCTTTTCTTCTCACTTTTTGTATTCCCTCAAAAGGAACCCAGGATCAAAATACGCCTCTCTTGTTACATTCATTGGTCCCAGGCTTCTTATAGTGAAATTTTTTTTTCCTACATACTTGTTTCTCCTACTATTACTATTTTGATTCCCCTATATGCTAGCTTCATTTAAGCAAGCTTTACCAATGATAGTACATCTTTCCTATTCAGCTGCACATTGAGCTTTCAAATACAACAAGGCAGTTACCCTGAGCAAATTGTTTCTGTGTCTGAAAATGTAATCTTTTTGTGCTTTTCAATGTCAATATGAAAGCCAGGGTGCTTCTGTCTCAGTGTCTGAGTTTCTCCATCTGTAAAATGTGTCGTCCCTTCTGTAAAACGCTTCAAGATCTACTGCTGAAAATATTATATGACAACTGGATACCAATAATATACTAGAATAAATCCCACTGATTTCTTTTACAAAATAAATTCCAAATTTATTTTGGGGTTACAAAATAAAGTACAGCTGGGGCAAGAGAAAGTAAAATTAAGATCATAAACTAGGTAATAGGTTTATCTGATGAGACTGTAGAAGAGATCCCTCTTGTACATTCTTACTAGTATTTCTGGTCTGCTAAAGCATGGTATGCCATGGTATTACTGTGGCTTGACAAACTTAGGAAAGCAAAGGAAGTAAAAGTCCTTAGTGGAAAAGATGAATGAAAATCCAGTGATTACAATGTTGGTACTTCTGGCTGCTTCAGGTTGACTTTTGTCTGAATTTCACTCTGCAGTCAAAAGTTTATGAAATTATCCCTTCCTATTTGTTACACTTAAAGAGTGTAAACAAAGGTGGAAAAGAGGAAGAAAAATGTGCTGATATAGAGAGCTACATTATCCACACAAGATACTGTAACTAACTTACACGCTTAAGATCTAGCTTTCGTGTTAGCCTTAGTATGCACGAATGGCAGAGCTTCAGAGCTGCCTGTATTCCAGGCAAGGTCACAGGTGGAAGGCGAACACTGGCAGGGACTTATTGACAGAACAAAAGCTTTGAGATTTCCTTTGAAAGAGACTGTCTGCATTTAAAACAAAACAAAACAAAACAAAACAAAAAACGAAATGTGCAGAGAGAACTCCCTTTCCTAACATATCCTTCCATTTCCCCACAGCCAAGATCAGGGGCTTCACAAACTGGGAACGGTGACTGCAATACAGTGCTATTTCATTATTCTAGCTGGGTGTGTTCTTCACAATTATACTAACACGAAACAAGAGGCACAATCTTGGCTATATGTTCTATTTCTTTAGAGAAAAACTTTAAACCGGATTCTTTAACCCAGTCATAAAATGCTTTCCGACACAAATACCACCAACTGTTCCTTGTATAAAGAACAAAATAAAATAAAAAGAAAGACCATTCTTCACAGTAAACTTAATAGCTTCTTTGACTTTATTTTTCAACCTTCTGTCACTGATATTGTTTGTTTATCCTCCTCAGCAGATGTTCATAATAAGAAAACAGAAAACACAGGTATTTGTAATATTTAATCATAGTGAAGGTATTGCATCTTTTAAAATGTATAAGGGTCTAGAGCAGAATTGGTTCTTCTCTTGCTCAGGGTGGTTTTTGACTTTTGTATCTTATTTTAAGACATAAGTTTTTCCATTTCTGCAAGTAGGATGATTGTTGTATTTTTATACAATAATGTAAAGAAAGTGGGGAAATCCACATAAGTAAAAAAAAGAATTCAAAGTTATGAAATTAACTTCCAGTGCTTTTGGAAATCACCTATTTTTCTTCTTAAAATTACTTTTTCTAGAAAAAAAAAAAATTTAAATCCATGTGTTTAACTTATTTTAGCTTTTGATGAAACACATATTTTTCACTGAAAAAATATTTCAGCAGATTTTTCTGAACACCACCAGTGCTATAAATATATCCTCCACATCTTACATCACCCTATGTCTGTGACACAACTGAACCAATAGTTCCACACATCACTTTTGATATTTGTCTGAAGCTATTTCATGTCTTTATATGAAAGAATAAAAGGGAGAAAGGGACAAAAAATAGGAATAATTTTAATACGTATGGTAAAATAATTAGACTAAGAGTATCTCTGGATTATGCAGTATCTATGGATAATGCAGGTACAGTACTAAAAATGTAGATATAGAAATACATTTCTACTAATGGCAAGACATTATATAATATATCCATATAATACAAAAAATGCCACTTTTTTCCTCAGCCAGTGGAGGCAGGCAATTATTTTACAATCATCATCTCCTTTGCTTCCTACTGCTATTGTTGCGCTCAATAACGAGAATCTCAGTTCTGGCACATTCATATGGATACATTTCTTATGGCATGGCTCAGATTCTGAAGGGAGTTACACCACTGTGACAAGTGAATCCAGCTTCACCTTAGCTGTGCTGATGAAGGTGCTCCCATCTTTCACCATGCTCACAACAGAACACAAGTTAGGTTCAGTGAGCTCGTCTCTTTTATTCTTATACATTATCCTGAACATGTGCAAGAGAGAGACACACTCCTATATTCAGCAGTGTTACAGTTGGACATGCAGGTTCACGGCTCCTCTTCTTTTTAGCACCTTCTAAACCCCCTCAGTTTCCAAAAACTCAGAAATCTTTTCACCGTCATCATCAAACAGCAGCATTAGGATTCTACTCTGTATTGGAACCATTGTGTTGCTCTAGCAGTTCATTTTTTATAGTTTGTGTATTTAGATATGCTTTTTAGAACATAGTTGCTAGGAAAGGATTCATCATTTTTAGGTGATGAATTATTTTCTGCCTTGTGGAACAACCTCAGTAGGCGGTCCAGGCACACGCATACGGAAACCTAAATGCCTGGAAAGGGGGAAACTCTGCTAGAGATTGCAAGTGTTTCCAGAGTGAAGCGAGAGCTGAGTCACGTTTCTTAGGATGACATTTTGGACTTGGCTGTCTAAGTTCCAGCATATATACCTAAATCTTCTTTTTTTGATGTGGCTTTCACTTTTCCCCTAAGCTGGAACACAGCTTAGAGATATTTGCTACTTTCCTGTCATATAAGCAATGAAAAATTTCAAGGTCCCCCCCCCCATGTTTCTTTGATAAAGACTTTGCTAAGCACGTTAAGCGTTTTGGTTTAACAGAAATACAAGCAAAAGCTTATGACTGGGAAGCGAATGAGTGAAAGAGGTTTGGAAATGGTGATATAGACAGTAGCTGATCAGATGCAAAGCTAACAAAAGTAATATGGGATGAAATCCATCGCAAAGTCCTGCTTTAACTGGGACATAAGTATCCACAAGAATGTGCTGTGCTCCTTTCCCGCCCTGCCTCCCACCGCAGGTTCCTACCATCACTTGGTTGTGCCTGTCCATCCCTGCTTCGAAGCATCTACGTAGGAAAACGGGCACCTGCCTCCCGCAAAGAGGTCCACCGCAGCGCTGACCGCGTGGGCAGCAGGGCCAGGTGTCCCGCTCACCATGTTCAACATGGGGCTGGGTGCCCGAACACTTGCCCAGCCTGGGTGTCAGGGCAGTGTCACCCAAGGGGAGAGACCTCCCAGGGGAGAGCTGGGAGCCAACGCTCCCTCAGGAGAAGCATCGGTGCTGACCTTCGAGACGTGCTGCAAACCTGCTTCCCCCTTGTTTCTGCTCAGGGACACAAGCTAGACAGCCATTTCAGTTATGTTTATTGGTTTTACTTGAGCTTTTCTTCCAAAATAAATGAAACTCTTGCTTGCATCAAGGGACACCCTGAGAATGGGCTCAATTTGCAGGGAAGCAAATATTGCCTGATGTGCATGATTTCAGACGTAAGAAAGAGTGATAGCCACTGAATGGCAGTCCGCAGCATTAAACTAACCCCTTCTGTGAGCAGCATGTCTTTTCAGGATTAACAATTTATGAAGTTAATGCACATCTAAGTATGCAGCTGTCCTTTTCTATTTTTAATAACCAAAAAGAAAATGTCACCAAGTAAAGGGGAAAAAACCTGCTTCTCAGTTGGGACTGTATATAAAATAGTGGCAGCATTATTCTCTGTGCTGTAAAATGGTACTAACCAGTTTTGTCATGGAGCTTAAAAATACTAGATAGACCTAAAAATTTAAACTCTCTTCATTTTCTCTTCATGTTATTATTAGTGTTCTTCGAATTAACTTATTTTAACTGTGGTCAGAAAATGAATATGACCTCATGCGTGGTTTAGTATAAACAAGCATTAAACAAAGCTACTCTAGATATTCCAGGATTTCACTGAATTTTTTTACGATTTTACACAAGAATTAATGTAAACAATGCCTTACTTTCCTTAGCTATTTAAGTATGAAGAATCCTTAAATGCTTTGCAAAATTGTATTCGTGAAGGAAAAACTTTCAGTGTTTAAATGCAGCAGTCCTCTGAGTGGGCTTTGTGTAAGTATGTATTTTTTTCTACTTGCCATGGGTTTCTTGGACTTTGGTGATGGGTGTGCTATAAATACTTTGATAGGAATAGAATCTGCAGCTGCATGAAAAGTTGAATTCTGAGCAATAAATATTTTGCTAAGACATCAGTACAACTCCTCACTCATTTGAGGAGTATTGTGAAACTTGTGCAGCAATGATCTGCAAAGAGCCAGACAAGAAGAGGACTGATACAGGGTCTGATACTAAGGTGGAAAGTGAAGATGCACTGAAAATGGAATTGTTGAGGTAGAGAAAAGTGACGAGTGTTTTTTGTTAGGAATCATTCTTGAGACGAGTCTCATTTAATATTTGTGGTAATGACCTTTGCACCGAAGCATGCTGCTAAAATGTTGTGTTGACACAAAGCTGTAAGGTATTACCATTACAAGGGAAGGTCAGGATATTATACTAGAGAAATGAAGTGATGGCGAAGATGAAAATAACAGAAACAGGATGAAATGTAATGGTATAAAATGCATCTTGGACATTATTAACAAGAATTTCTTCTTTAAGCATCTGAGTGGAAGCAAAAGGAGAGGAAAGAATTTGTTGTGCTAATTGATCACAGTTCCTCTGAACAAAGTAATACGGTCATTAAAGAAAAAGTTGTATGCGATTCCAGAACATGACAAGTGAGGCATACCCAGAAGGAAATACTGTACTGCTCTACAAGCTAAAGGTAAGATCTGACCCAGAATTCTATGTTTAATTATGGCTTCCCATGTTTATGAAAGACAATTTCAAACTAAAGAAAGTGCTTCTAGCTCTTTTTCTTCTTTTTTTTTTTCTTTAATTTGGAAGTCCAAAAGAAGAAAAAGAAATGCAAACAGAAATGACAGTGTTGGCACAAAAATAAGTGATTCTAACCAATTATGAATTCAGAAGCTTTTTAACAAGCAAAGCAGCAAGGTTTTGCAGTTCAATAAGTTTATAAACAGGATTACATGTGGTTGCTTGTGATAGTACAAATTCAGTAAACTGGGAATTGTCTTCCAGCCACATCTATGATGAGATCCCCAAATCAGCTACAACTTTGGGGTGGATCTGCCTAGATAATTTCCTTGCAGGTACTTCTCAAAAGCTTTTCATAAATGAGAGGAGGAGAAAAAAAAAGAACAAAACCAAACCCAGGTTTTCCTTGAAGTTCTTGTGCTGTGGGCTACCTGATTTTTTTCTGGGAATTGCACACCTTGCAGCTCTGCAGACATTTTCCATCCCCAGGACACCCAGTGAGGTCACCAGGCAGAGGCAATCTTTCCTTCCTTCGCCCAGCCTATGTAAAACAGCGCAGCGTACCAGCTTAAGTACAGATAAATGCAACATGCATTCTGTCACGCCTCACAATGTAGCTGGTCAGTTATACACGAAATAATTTTTATAAATCCTGCATTCTGCTCAGAAGAACAAACCAACAAAAAACCCCTACCCAACAGGTCTCCCTGAGAATTTGCTCTGCTGTTGGCAGTAGCACATGCATTACACGCGTGGTGCTATAAACATGGTGATATCAGCCAAGCTCTCAGTAGAGCGTGTGGGACCAAGACAGTGTGCCATCCCTGACAAGAAGGGGCTACAAAATATTTTGAAGCCAGATGAGAATACTAATCCAAACCCAGAATGGAAAAAATATTTCGCAGTTCAAACTTCATACTGATAGGGGACAGGATGAGACTGTGTTAGAAGAGCTGCTGGATTCAGCCAACTTTTATTATCTATTTAAAACTATATATGCTGCTCTTGATCTTTTGGAAACTGTAACAGCTCTGTTTGGGTGTAATGATAGTGGGTCCACATTGGTGAGTATGTATCCTACATGCTGTTGATTTCGTAAGACTTCATCACGTCCATGGCTGTCAGTCTCGGCACTCGCAATGTTATGTTTCTTCCTCCCACACTCTAATTTCTTTAGCACGGGGCAGGCAGTGGAGCATGATGTTTATGCTGCTATTTCCGCTGCTGTTGCTACTTCATCTAATGCATTTGTGATACAAGGTGTTAAATCATCATGAGAATAATAATACATTATGAAGCAGGCTACTTTATTATATAAGAACTATTCAGTAACAGTATTTTTAATGTACAGTTAATTTCCCATCATCACTACAATCTGCATGGAGCCACCTATAAATCTAGAACAAAACCAAGTAATTGTATTCCAGTGTCATTAGTGCTACAGGTTATGAAGTAAATTCATAAACACACATGAAAACCTTTCTTGTAATTAAGGTAACCCTTTTGGGATTATGTTAATAACTTGTACATTTCCCTAGTTTATCTGCATTAGGTATCAATTACTCTGTTTAGAAAAAATAGTACACTGTGTCCACTTCTGGGGCAAAATGTAACATACTTCGCTCCTTTGAAGGTCTCAGCAGCAATTGAGTAGAACACAATATTCACTGCCACTGGACCCTAAATATCTGTTCATGGGAGAGGAACCTTAAAGGTTGCTTCCATATTCATCCTGAAAACCCTAAATTTATCTACCAGTGCTATGACTCCAGGGGGAAAACTTAGACTTACAATCCCTCCAGAAGTCAAAGCAATTTATCTCTTCTTCGTAGTGTATTTGTAGGGCAGATACCAGCATACATCAACACAAGTTGTCATCAACAGGAGCAGAATTCAAGGGACATATAAAAGTAGCAAGGACAGACATCCTCTGGTAGATCTTGCTGAAGGGGGACAGAAGGTCTAAAGCCTAAACTCTCTCTTGTTCTCTGTGCACCTCTGGAAGAGGTTATTGCCCCCTGAAACAGTAAAGAAAATAATGTGCTGGCACCTCAGCTGCCTCAGATCACAGTCCAGTAACCAAATCTATCAATAAAAAACAATTGTAGTGTTGGTTTAAAGTAATAATCACTAATAAATATAATTCTTGTTTGGTTCCATCATTGCACATCAGAGATGTTCCTTGTATCACTGAGATACCATGTATTTCTAATGTAAACAACAGTGCAGCCTGTTAATTTATATCCTCTATTTTTTACAGGCTGTTTTGCTCAATAATCCTGTAGTCCACAGATAATATTCTTGGTGAGCAAGTCTCCTGATATGTAGCAAAAACTTTACCCATAACAGAATATATTTAATATAATGGCTTCATATCCTCTATAATTTCATCACTATCACTAACTGAAAACTAAGAGAAAATGTAGATAGGTATAGCACCTCACTAATTAGCATCACAGTGTGTGCAAAAAACTCCACATAAATGCAAGATCTTGTATATTATGGAAAGATATTGTGAAGATTATCTATTATAACTTGTACTGGGATGCTAAATATTGGGTAGCACTTATGTAGAATAGTTCAATTTTGCTGATATCAGTGCTGTTATAACTGTTTGTTGCAGAAATCCATTTGGCCTTATTTTTCTTTTTCAAATTTTTATGTAGCCCAGTCCCACTTTTACTGCTCTGCACAGACAATTCAGTGTTGATTTTCTTCACCCTATAACCTAAATCAATTAAATACAATGAAATCTTTGGATTGTAGCATAAGGCTGAATTATGCAAAGAAAACCTCTACAGATAAATACATACTTGTAAATATAAGAAAACTCAGCTACTGGTCAAGGATTGGCCAGAGTGTGTAACTGCTAGCAGTCGTCTTTGACCAGTTATATCCCATGGCAACAAGCTCTTTTCCAGACAATGTTTGGACACGGCTTTGGAAAGAGTGTGGGTCAGGGTCTGTTCCCACTAGGTCGGTTGCACATGGTCACAGTGGTTTTGGGTGAAGACACTTTTGGTGTATAAATAGGGACTTTCGCTCTCAGGCGCAGTTCTTATCTTTTTTCAGTTGTTACGATGAACACGGTCCAGATGTCCAAAATTGACTTAGCACTCACTTTTGCTTAGCTTTCTTCCATTCCTTTGCTGAGGAGCCCAAGAAATACTTCATGAGGGGTCAAAACCATACAATCTAAATAGTGTTGTGCAAGCACATCTGCCTATATCTGCTTTGCTCCTGTTTTTCTCTAATGACCAGCTGCAGAGACAGATTGTTAACTGGCATTAAGTAACCCTACAGCAGCTCTGACACTCACAGCCATTGCTTTGGGTTAAGCTTCCCCCAACAGCCCCCCATGCCTTTAATGCTGCAGCATGCTATAGAGTCACTCTTCTGAAGTCTAAAGAAACCTACTGGTACAAGACACTCAGGATGAGAAGTGAGGGGACAGTCTTTTCTGCAGTGCTATCTCCAAATGAAACAAGTGTGCATTACAGTTTAGCAAGATATTACAGTTGAAATCATTAGAAGTTTCTTGTTGCAAAATGGTTGGGAAAAAGGAAGCAATTCTAGCTTGAAAGCAGATTTGCATACAGGAGCTTAATTTATCAAACCGTGGGATGTATTTTGGAAAGAGAGAGAATACAGGTGGAGAAGAAGAGAAGGATATTTAAGATTATTATGTCTTCCAGTTACATACATCTTCACGCCCTGTATACTTATCTTCTGACATGTAAAGCTTCTATTTTCCAAATAAAAAACCTCAACACCTTAATTGAAAACAAATACGTTGAAAAACAGAGGAAGAAGCATTTCCTAATCCTATAAGGTAAAGTGATATAAAGCCAGCTAACAGCATAATAAGATAAGGAATACAGTCTAATTGGTGATAAAATGTCAATATTCCAATAGATGTATACCAGCAGTCCATTAGATTTAATTAGGCTCTCTCAGCAAGCAATAAATCATGTAGAAGACAAATTGAAAAGGAAATCAGCTGACTGCTGTGAAGTACTCATGGGTTGGTTTACCAAAGCTAATCTTCGGGTAAATTAAGAACTAGCACAGACATGTTAAACAGAGGATTTGAAAAAAAGACCAATGTCTAATATTAGTACAGGATTAAGAGATTACATATGAAAATCTAAAGGCACTGTTGATCTGCTCAGGTTTTAATTATGATCTCATTTATTGATATCATAAAAAAGTATTAAGAAAGATTTGAATGAAGGGAAACACTAGACTGGAAAACTGGGCTGCTTACGCACAGCCCCATTCTGGAAACTGCTAATAATTAGTGTGCAGCACGCGGACGCTGAAGCTTCACCCTGTGTTCAGCAGGGCTCCATGTAGCTGCCTCTGAACACACTATCAACTGGATTAAAACCTATAGTTCACAGGGCATGAATGGAAAATGAAATGCAAATGAATCAGCGGCTGCATTTGCAGAATCAGGGCAGAAGAGTAGCAAGCGCAACACACTTTGGCTGAATGCACAAAACCAAGTAGACAGAGCTGATGTAACTATGAGAAAATAAAGGCAGTATTTCCTGGATTACTGCAACACTGAAGAGCGAAAAGCCAATAGAATTTAATACATCTGTCCGAATTAAAATTACACTTTTAGGTTGAGATCAATGATGGGATTTTATATTTCCATGGCTCTTCTCAGCTCTTCATTAAAAAAATGTCTGAAGAGGAGTATGTGACATTTTAAAAAGCTTTAAAAGCAAATGAAACACAGAGCACATGGAAGCAAAAGAAGGGGAGGTTTTGTGTTACTGTTTGGTGGAAGCCAAGGCATGATAGGAATAAGAGGATACAAGAAAACACACTTTCTGATCAAGTCTGAAAATAACAACTGTTTTGGTTTTTTTTTTTTTTTGCAAACTAATCACAATAGTCACCATTTCTACTCTATTTTAAATGGATCTGATGAAACTGGGATAGGAGAAAACTGACACAGAGTGCCATTTTGCCATTTCCCACAAGCTAGACCTGCTCTAGTCATGTGCAAAGCACAATAAATAGTCTTCATTTATTCAAAAGTGATGCTATGACAGTTTGCATTAAGCACTGAGACAGGCATTTAGCTTGCACATTACAAATAGAATAGGACTAGTGAGAGGAGGAGGCTGAAGAGAAGTTTCTGGGTTTTTTGGCTTTGAGGAAAAATTCTATATTCTTTTAAACTTCTGGTCCTAATCTGTGAAATTACAGGGAGGAGAGGAAGTGAGAGGTAAACTTCTACAAGTGTTTGTGGCTTTAACTATTACTTTGTGTTTGCCTTTTTTTAAATGTATACTAATATTCTATGAAATTAGCTCAGTGGTAAAAATGCTAACTGGAACAGTGATTAGCAGTGAATAATGGAGAATAGCAGCAGCAAATAAATAAGCTTTTCATTTGTAATCTTGTCAACTCCCAATTTGCGTCTGTGTGAGATTGCCTTAATGTCATATCAAAAATATTTAAAACTGAAGGTTAATAACCCGTTTCTATTAACTTTCTTTAGATGCTGCAAAAATAAGTTGAATATTTGCCTTTTTAATAGTTGTACTTGAGGTCTGCATAAAATTGATTAAAGAAGAGAAATTTTGTACTCTGTTTTTAAAATACTCAACTGGTCTTCATCTGTCCCCTGCAAACATACGCCTCTCTGTTGGACACCAGTGTGATTTCCTCTGCGAAACTCGGACCTCTCAAGAGAAACCATATTTACTGGGGAAAAAGTGGTCCTGGGGAGTTCAGTATTGATGTGGATTGGGTATCCCGTACATTAAGCAGTGGTCTGGACTGTTAACTCCATGCTTTACAAAGTATATGCTCTGCCTGCTTAGAAGAACATGTTCCTGTGGATGTTGATTTTCCAGATGTGCTCCATTCCTTCAGGTAATGAGTGCCATACCTCAAACCCAGAAGCTGAAAACACACGGATCACTAAGTCTACAACACTACTTTAAGAACAAAAGTAGTGTTTAATGTAATGTGCTCCAGCCAGGAGCAGGGATTTATTTTCTTAGCTTATGTACAAAACTCTTTCACCATTATAGCAATCCCTGGCTCTGTGCTACGCTTCAGTTTGAGACTATTCAAGTTACTGACAGCTCACACATTACACCAAGAATTATCTATGGCATATTTTCAGTGCTACACCTGAGCACCAGGGCAGTGCTAACATGCATCAAGTGTATCGCTTCTGGCATCGGACAAGCTTCATCAGCACTTGCCTTGAGATGTGCTCCACTGCACTGTGTAGACCTGTCCTATGGGAGGGAGAGTGCCCAAGCTCCACTATCACTTAAGCAGCTCATTCTTCTTCATTTTGTTTTTATTAATTTGGAGATGTCCTTTATATTTTCAATTTATAGAAGTGGAAGTGTGTCCATGCAACCTCTGCATCGTTACTATGTTTTATATGCACTACTGTTATGTCAGCAACCATTGAGTCCACACAGAGGGGAAAATTTGCTCAATGATTACTTTGGTATTGTGCAGTTTTTGGAAGACTGGAGATTGTCACCTGGCACTTTCTGATAAATAAGGTCTGCTAAGCTTCTATTTTTCAGTAAGTTTCCGGGTAAAGTTGGTGGGTTTTCCTATTGGATAAATATATGAGAAAGGTTTAAATCTCCACGTAAGTTTATTTGTTGGATTTTTTTCTTATTACCTTTAAGAATGTAATTTAGATGTTAGAGGATAGCCTTCTGGCAGTGTTAAACCACTTACCTATTCAAATTATTCAGTGAGACAACTCTGGGAAAATTCTTTAGTTAGGCACTGCAACCCACACATGCAGCCACTTCCTTAGACTCACTTAGAATACATATAAAGATAGGATATTTTTGGTATTAACTTGAGGATTTAATTAGTTTGATTATCTAATTCCAGTTCAGTAGAGAATAATTTGCTGATTTGACCTTGCTGTGATAGTGCTTTATATTTGCTCAAATTAAAATTATGTACAGTAGCCTACGTTTGGTGATGTGTTTTCATAAGTGTTTTATTAAATCCTACCAATACTGTCATATTTTGTGAAATAAATAATTTGGTTTATAATTTTTGAGGGAGAAAAGGACATTACACTCTCACCTGAATCAGTCTCTGTTTCTCGCAAAATCCTTGTACTGAACTTTTCTTGACAAAGTTACAGGACAAGAGTTAAGTATAATTTGATGCTTGCAAACTATCCTGTACATTATTTAAATAAATTAATCATTACAGATTATTTGCCTAGTGGGAATTGACTATTTAAGGGAGAATTTGGCATTTAAATTCTGTTTCAAGCTGTTTACTTAGAAGGAAAAAATGAAAACAAACAGCACCATTAGGCCTGATCAATACATGATAGAGTAACTCAGCTGAGGAAGCACTTTGGTGATGGTTACTGAAATTGCTCATACATTTCTGTTGATGCATATATTGAGTCTTTTAATAACGATAGAAACTACCCCAAAAGAAAGCTTATTTGGTGTTTTCTGAAACTGAGTCTGTATGCAGACAAGGAACAACAGATACCATCCCAAATCACCTCCAGTGGTACCTCTGAAGCATTTGCTGGTAATGGAAGAAAATCTATTTAGGCTACAAACACCAGAGACTGAATGTGAAGTGAGCCTGTATGATCTAAAGCTGTTTAGCTAACCCTTAGCAGTTACATTCATAATCCTCAGCAAGACTGAAGTAAATTTACAGGATTACTGAGGTTGGAAGGGACCTCTGGGGATGATCTAGTCCAAACTACGGCTCAAAGCAAATTCAACTACTGCAGGTTGCCCAGGGCTGTGTCCACTCAGGTTTTTAATATCTCCCAGGATGGAGACTCCACAATCTCTCTGGGCAGCCTGTACCAATGTTCAACCATTCCCACAGTAAAAAGGTTTTTTTTGTATGTTTAAATGGAATTCGCCATATTCCCAATTGTGCTCATTGCCCTTATCCCGTCACTGGGCACCACTTAGAAGGGTCTGGCTCCATCCTCTTTCCTCTCTCCCCCCAGGTATTTACACACATTGATAAGATTCCCCCCGAGCCTTATTTTTTTTTCCAAGCTAAACAGTCCCAGCTCTCTCTGCCTCTTCCTATGTGACAGATGCTCTAAGCCGTTAATCATCTTTCTGGCTGGACTCTCTCCAGTATGTCCATGTCTTCCTTATACTGGGGAGCCCACCACAAGAGACAGCACTCTAGATGTGTCTCACCAGTGCTGAGCAGTGGAGCAGTGTTCAGTATGTATCCTATGCATTTATGCATGAAAGAAGTTTGCTACTTAGGGATATTCTTGAATCTCTTGATATTAGAGGGGACAATAGGTAGTTCATGGGAGACTGTGAAACTATGCTTAACATGGAAGTACAAAGACGCAATCATTAATAGATTTTTTTATTAGATTTTATGATTAGATCTTATTATTAATTCCTACTCTTTCATTAGTTTTATGCAGTTTACTTTAATTAATTTCAAACTAAATGGTTGAAAAGCATATGATACTGCTTTCACTCCTGTTACCAGTATTCGGTCTCACACTGGCAGGAAACTTTAGATTCTCTGAAAACTAAGCAGTAAAGGCACAAGGCAGCACTATTTTTCTTACTCAGAATGGGAATCATCTAAAAGTGCCATGCAAACAGCTCCTCGTAATTGATAAATAACATCTAATTACATTTTCTCTATCAAGGGTTTTGATCTCTTATGGAGAGAACCATGTGGAAAACCAGAAGGGACTCAAGGAAGAGCTGTCAAAGCCACCTAGGGCCCACCTGGAATATGCAGTCCCAGTTAATGCTTCCTCATCACCTCATGGATCGGAATATGACTTACTGAAATTCTTAAAAAAAAAAAGAGCTTCTTTGCTCTGAGAGGAGGGTGCACACTCCCCTGCGTCTAGCCTGATCTTTTGAATTGGGTAGTGAGGATTATTGCCTCAGCTTTTCTCCGCTGCTTTTGCCTAGACTACATCAACAACAGCACTAGGTTAAAAGCCTATTACAGTTAGAGACCATCCTCCGGAGTAGCTCTAAACATCCTGTTCTCCACAGCCTTCTCACCTTTTCTTCAGCGGCTGCCACAGGAGAAGATGAGCAAGCGCATGTGCCAACAAGCTAATGCACTCAGGCAAGGCTTACAGGCTCGTAGTGGTTTCTACAGGCTTGTAGTGAAAGCCAGTGGCATACACTGGTTTCCAGTCAGCATCAGGGCTGCCTTAGCAGACAGCATGCACGCATATACAGAGCCTCTGAGCTTCCAATGCAGAAACTGCACCCAAAGCTGGCATTAATGTAAGAGCTGGGATGAGGGAGAGAAGCAAGAGCTTTCTTGACAACTTTCTCATGGAGGTTCACAAGAGAGGTGGCCACCAAAGCAGCTGTTTCTTACCATTTGTTGGGCTGCTGGCAATTCATCAAAATTTACAAACCACGTATGTTAGCTTTGGGGAGAACAGGGAGGAACAGATTATTCTACTCTCCATTTCTAGTACAGAACATGGGAAAGGGCAGGAGACACAGGAGTCTCCTAATAGGTTATTACATAATTTATCTCAAGAAACTTTGCAACTTAATATATTGTCACAGTTACTGTGTTTGCTTCAAAGCTTTTGATTCTTCCATTAGTGTTCTCCCCATCACCTATGCTTTCCTTAACCTTTCTTTCAGATAAAGAAGTAAAATGCAAATCATCATTTCTGTCAAAATATTAAACCATTTTTAACAGCCATACCTGATAAATACAAAGATAAGGAACAGTGTGTGCATGCAGACAACCTTCATACCTAGCATTATTTCTTTCAAAACGTTATGTATTTCTCCAACCCTATGTTCATCAGAAAAGTGAGCTTCAGAAAAGAGTTCAAAGTATCCCTGGTTTAGGTATCTTTTTTTGCTGTCTGTGGTACCCATGTGTTACTGTATCTCTGCTTATATGGCATCACTACTGTACTGTAAAGAGAAGTGTTTTATTTACTAATAGAGGAACATGGGCAATAAACCTCTATTTAGAAAATGGGAAATAAGTGACTCTGAATTCAGTGCCTGTTGGAAGTATTTTGAATGTTACACATAACAGTTCATTTCTTTTATTCATCAACTGTTCATCCAAATAATATGAATGAGCATGTTCTAATAAAACTAAATTTAACACCTATAAATATTCAGAAGGAAAATGCTTTTCCTTTGGGGCACATATTCATTCATTTGTTCTACCTAACTAGTATCAGCATCCAGACAAATTCCATGATGAGAAATTGATATTATCCATGCATATTGAAAAGTTTGTAATTTGTGACTCAGTACTGTTTTTTGTAGATATGAGGCATCAATTTCCCAGTAGTGCTCCTTCTATAAGAATCTGAAGAATTCTGGAGGTTAGTACTTTCTGAACTTCTGAAGGTTTTAAAGCTTAAAGAAATTTTTAATAAAAAATTGCAGGATACAGGAAGCCTGAAGGAGTTTTCTTAGGCCGGATGACATGAAGTAGGTTGCAGACCATGACTTCAAAGTTATATGTACAAGGTACAGAGTAATATTTTGAAATCTTTGAGGTTTGCTTTTTAAACTTTCAATTTTTTAACCATTTTGAGTGACACAACCATATATGAGTAAAAAGGGTTGATAGCTGTACCCTTTGATGATAAATCATTATAGTTCGGGGATATTTTCATTTAATCTGTTCACCAAATACAGACTTTATAAAAGTCTTGATTCCTCATGTCTTTTAAATAAATGAGAAAACATTAAGAATAAGCACGTAATCAAGTGCACAAACTCAATATATAGATATAGGTCTATTTTCCTAGATATAATAGACTGAATTCTACAGAGAAAGTTACACGTAAAAAGGGCAACAAGGTTAACGAGAAAATAGCTTTACACAAACATAGAATCATTTAGGTCAGAAAAGACCTTTAAGATCATCGAGTCCAACCATAAACCTAACACTGCCAAGTCCACCACTAAACCATGTCCCTAAGCGCCACATCTATGTGTCTCCTAAATACCTCCAGGGATGGGGACCCCACCACTTCCCTGGGCAGCCTTTTCCAGAGCTTGACAACCCTTTTGGTGAAGAATTTTTTTCTAATATCCAATCTAAATCTACCTGGCACAACTTGAGGCTGTTTCCTCTCGTCCTGTCACTTGTTACTTGGGAGAAGAGACCAGTACCCACCTCACTACAACCTCCTTTCAGGTAGTTGTAGAGAGCAATAAGGTCTCCCCTCAGCCTCCTCTTCTCCAGACCTAACAACAACCCCATTCCCTCAGCCACTCCTTGTAAGACTTGTTCTCTAGACCCTTTGCCAGCTTTGTTGCTCTTCTTTGGACATGCAAAATATTTAAATTTCTAAATATTTAGAAAGCACCTTCTTGAAGGAAGAAAGCTATTTACAGAACACCTTCCAGTTTACAGAAGTTACTCCAGTGACTATAGACTGAAGGAGTCACAGGACTAGGGTATCAACACTGACTTTTAGGACCTCAATCCAAATTTTAGCAATAACTAGTGCAGAATAAACACCACAAAATGAGCACTGTTTTGATGAAATGGTGTTTATTTCCTCCTTACTAATTATCCACAGACAGGCTGACTGTCTCATTATTAACTCAATTGTGTGGAAAAATGTGAGCTGGAATTTCTCTGCTGTGGATAAACTCCTTTTTGACTATTCAAACAGCTACGCGCTTTGCTAGATCAACAAAATTGTACAGGCTATGTTCTGCCTAAATATCCTAACCTTTTAAAAGTGAAAATGTAATACACAAAGAATGCTTATAGATATTTACAGAAAATTAATTATAATTGTTTATTGAGCCAGATGCCACCCTTCCCAATTGTGATGGGTAGGGCCATACTGCACAGGTAGTCCTTAGATCTCTGCTGCAGTCTATTTGCTTAAAAACCTGCTGAACCGAAGAAATAAAAAATCTCCATCCCCACAGTGGAGACCAAGAAAAACTGATACTCCAAAAAGATGTGCTAAACTATTTTTTTTTTAATTTCAAAAAATATTTAATAATACCAATAACTAAATCTCCTCTAAGGGGTTGATAAACTGTCTGATAATAAAAACTTATAGAAAGAATCCTAGTTAACTTAAATTACTGAACCTTACAGTGAATACTAACTATGAGAAAATCTAGTGTCTAGTAATAATAACCTGGTATCCTCCTCAGGAATTTTACAGTTACTGTGGTTATATTCTGTATGCTGAAAATAGCAAAATAATAAGATAGAACTGGACTGAAAGGCAAGAATGCTAAGTCTTTTATTATAACACCTGAACTCAGTAGCATGAGAAGCACCAGCATATCCTAAAGACATATATTGGAAATAATTATTTCACTTTTATATAAAACAGAGCAATTAAAAATCCTGTTCAAGTGATCTCACTTATACATACTTATCTACTTCATGCCTGCCACTGTATTGTGCCAGTAATCAGCAGCGGCAATCATATTTTTCTGTTTCCCTTTAGATGCAGAAGTATCTTCAGCCTGTATGATAAGATTGCTTGAAATACAACCCTTTCCTCACCTGACAACCATGTCATCCAAACAGAGGTGAAGCTTTTCCACCCTCTCGAGAAAAAGAAGCATTGTTTGTCCTTGAAAGCACGTGGACACAAAAAGGCTTTATTAATGAAGAGTCAGAGAATACCAGTCACCTGCTAGACCAGAGCAGTGATGGGGAACTGAAGCACAATAATCTTAAGCTTTTCACAGGCACCAAAATGCTTAATCCTAGATACCCCGTTTCTCCCCACCATCCCACCACTTGCTACAGTTCACTCACCTGCAGCAGCTAAGCTAAGCTGTCAGGAGAAAAGAACACAAATGGAAAAAAAAAGCTGAAATGGATTATTTGAGTACTGAATCTCTTCCTGAACAGTGGCTACAAGTGAAACCAAAAGGTACTTTGCCTTCTTCAAAATCAGGTTATAAATGCAGAACCAGAGAGTTTGAATTTTCTGCACATAGCTTCAAATTCTCAGTTCCCTGTTTTGTGAATCCCATGAACTCCAGTCATGGAACATTCTCTCCATAATAGGAGAAAACACACTTCCTTAACTATATTTGTAATGATAATTCCATCAGATCAAAACAATAAATAGCTTTCTACCTGATGTAACCTAATAGCAAACGTGTGACCCAGACTAAGCTATCAGGCTGACCCAAGCAACTCTGCGCAATACAAAACTGATGCTAAACATTGCAAGGGTATGGAAAAGCCGCTGTTAGAGATCAATACAAAAGTAAATGGTGACTGCACTGTACTGTAGAAGCACATAGTTTAGCTTCAGTTAACTTTAAGCTACCGAGATCATATTCTGTTAGACATCTAATTACATTAGCACAGAGCTCAGCCCAGCCTCACACCAAAGAATTTATTCTGTTCCTTGAGCAATGCTGTGTACCTTACAGCTACAAACTCTGTATTGCAGTCAGGGCAAAGAACAGCAAAGATTGCAAAAGGAATAAACCCTATCCCTGGAAGAAGGCACTGAAGGTGTTAAGTTTACTAGAGCAATGAAGAAGTATATAAATCTTGCAGCAGCATCTCAACATCTTCAGTTTGAGAGGCAGGAAAAAGATTAATTCACCCTGAAATTCCTCCTATTCTCCTTTCTAGTGCATAAGAGACAACTATTGACTTAATAGTGCTGATAAATGAATGAGTAGTTTGGTTGAGATCTATGAAATGGTACTTTCCAAAGTAAATTCCAACTTGTGTTGCAGTCAGAAGCAAAATAGCTGTCAGAGAGATTTAACTTCCAAGGAGCAGTGTTAGGTAGGAGGATATGTTAAGTTTTATACTCTTATCAAAACACAGTAATTCAAAACAGATTTACACTTTAGGAATGAAAACTGATAGATCAAGAGTGTTTAAATTATCATAAGTAAGTAAAAACCATAAAAGAGGAGTAATTCACTGTCATTAAGGCTTCAGGCTGTCCTCCTCTTGAGAATTGATTCAGGAAGAATAGTTATTTGTCCACTCCATCCCAGTACTACTGAAATTGGCTCTTGCTATTCAAGCAATAAGGAAGCATCCTCTCAGATCAGGTGGTATAATCAAAATCTTATGAAAGAAACGTATTTGATTAGTTTTAGTTTAGACTGGCAGGTCTTGAAGAGCAGATGATAGATTGATTTTTTCTTTTCTATATAATATGCTAATAAACAAATTACAAAGTATAATTTATAACCCAAAATGATCAAGTACTTGGTAGGCAGCTCTGAAACAGTGTTTCCAGGGTTTCTCTCTCAACTTCTTTTTCCTGTTCCCCACCCTACCTCAGCCCCAAACACAGGACAGTCTTTCAGCAACAGGTCGCTGACAAGTTTCTCTCCTAAACCAGAGGCTTCGTGAATGTTTACTGCTCTCACTTCCGCTTTAAGAAAACAGTCAATACAGATTCAAATTACATAAAAAAATCTGAATACCAACCCCATATTGACATAACCAAGCAATTATGTCATTTTACAAGCACAAGAAATGTAACTTAACTTATATCTTTCTATACCCCATTTTATTATTATTATGTTTCTTTAAAGAAAGTATAGAAACAGAAATTAAGTGGCAAACTTCAGGAAAGAGTTTCCATTTTTTTATTTACACAGTTAAAAACCCCCATGGTTACAGGTACTGTAATAATAAAGCTTAATAATAATCCTTTTAGATCTGTCACTAGATAGTATTTTGTTAGTTTTCTGGCTGCTTCGCTGTAAGGAGGAAGACTCATTCACATAGTATGATTTTGTTAAAACTGGTGAGTCTATGGAGTCTATCTGAAAATAACCTGTACTTCAAGTGGAATGAGAAATATTTCATATCCTCTGCTGTAGCATGAGATGCAAAAATATTTTAAAGGAACAATATATACAAACAAGGAAAGAATTTGCTGGGGAGAAGGAGCAAAAACTCAAACAAAAAACCCCAAACCAAATTAACAACATAAAACAGGCATCAAAGTGGAACTTGGACAGGATTGTATTCATAACTCTTAAATGAATGATTCTGGAGTTTATTGCCTGTAAAGGAGGCAAAAATCTATTGGTATCTTATTATTCAAGTGTTGGTTAAACTCAAACGACATAGAGTAAGCAGGCTTCCAGCAAAGTCAAAGTACTATAAATTGCTAAATATAGAAATATAGTATTAGATATCGGTTTCCAATGCACTATATGACTTTGCCACTTTTCTCATGTGAAGCCTCCCTGCAAAAGATTGAGAACCACTAATGGTAGACTGGCAGATTTCCTATTGACACACACAGGCGCACGCACACACTGCACTTGTCACCTGTGTTTTGAGCCAAAACCAGATGGGAAACTGTGGCATGAGAGGAACACATGTCCAGGATAACAAGCTTTGCTGAGAAAGTGTGTATTTCTGTTAAACCAAGACTCAGCACATGTTGCAATGCCAAATGCTGAGCAATGTTTGGATCGGAGCTTGCTCAGAAGTTGGGCAGGTTTCAGCTGCATCAGCCTGAAATCTACCACCTCTGATCTAAGAGGAAAAATCACCCTGGTACAGAGAACACCTGCAATAGGGATGCACAGACTCTTTAATGCATCTCCCAGGGGCCTCAAGCTTACTCATCCCAAAGTACCGCACAGTCACCACCACCTGCCTTTAAATGACTTCTGAAAATCTGCAACTCTACCTGTGCAATTTTCAGTACCAAAATACATACTGGTAAAGATTCTTCTGTCAGAGCAGTTATGCAAGTATTTCTTCATAGAAGATTAAGAAAAAGTCCAAATGAACAGCAGCAAAAGCTACAGAAGGAGCCCAAGAGGCTAACCCTAAAGTCTTCATATGTTCTATTTCACTGAAGTCTTAATATGTTTCGTTTTATTTTATAAGATTTATGAGCACCCTTGAAGAAACAGTATCATTTTCAGATAAATTCTATCTTTATCTGCGCAAACCAGAAGACAAATCAGTTTTAGAATCCTAATTATAAGAGGAGAGATACAAGTCTAGACACTCAATCAAACCCAAAAAAGCAATAGGGGCAGATGGCCTGAAATAAGAATTCTTTCATGCAGTGCAAAAATCTCTTAATCCTTAAGACGGGAAAAAAAATCCGACAGTTTCTAAAAGTATTTGGCCTAAAGAGTTATATTTTTAATGTGATAACTACTTCTGATGTTTTTCTTTACAGTGTTCAGTGTAGGCTGTAATGCATTTTCAAGTATTTCCATGATAAAGCAGGAGAATATTTTACTTAAAAATTTTCCACAGGATGAGGATTAACAGTACTTCATTGTACGAAAAAAAATCCACCTCTGATAGCCTTTGTTAGAATTGCATTTCGTTTTTGGTAAGATTTCCTGTATAATTTCTTTTCAACCTCTTCCATTTGGTGATGTCATATTAAAATTGCAAAATATTCATGAAGACAAGGCAAGATGCATCCTTGAAAATTCAGGATTTTCCCTGGGAAATCTCCACATTGGCTGATGGAGGCAAAAGATAAAACAGGGCAGCAGTTTTCCATGTTCAGCTGTAAGCTTGAGAGCGGGAACTGATCCTTAACACAATGGAATACAACTGTGTAGTAATTTTTTTAAAAGGCTATATGCTGCTTGAAAGTCATGGCCTAAAGGTTTTCAAGCTTTTCAATCCGTACCATTTGGCTCTGGACTTCAATAAACTTCCAAGAAAGTTTTATGCGAATTCAAGTTCTTATCAGGGTCTGAAGTTAATGACAGCAAAATCCTCATAAATAAACTCCAATTTTCAAGTCCTGTTTTACTAGCCAAATAAAGAGAACAGTAATTAACAACTGCTTCCTCAGCTAGGAATTGCTCCATAAAGTCCGTAAAACTTCTTAAAACACATGGCTATGGTGCGCTAATTATGATTCAAACAGGTAGATGACCATTTCGGATGATCAGAGGGTTTAAGTGCCTAAAAACCTGAATTGATCCTATGACCTCAGTTACATGTCTTTGCAGGACTGAATCTAGCATGTTTAGAAAAGACTGACTCAACTCTTACCACCATCGATTGGTAGGATTAGGTGGAAATGAATGCCTGGCAGAGATATTTAGTTTGTTTGATGTTATTTCCTTAAACATATATATATATGAAATAAACAATTCCTTCAAATTGCTATGATCACCTCAGTTCTTTAGCAGATAGGAGGTTTCATTACCAGGCTCAGAAGTTGACTTCTTTGACCTTATTTTGTAGGGAACAATCCAGATGATCTAACCTTGCTGTTGGCAGCATTAGAGATGAAGCTGATCTTAATTCCAGTTAAAGCCTTGCTTGCCCTTTGATCACACTAAACAAGGTTGAATTTATTTTACCTGAAGGTGTACCCTGTAAAACTCCAAAGAGTAAGTGCTACAAAGAAGCAATAGAAGCATTCATAATTTAAATAACAGCATGTTTTATACAAAGGACTGTCAAAGAATATGACAAGGCTATGAAGTAAATTGAATAGAATTTAAGGAATGTAATGCAGTTGGTAGAGCTAAATCAGAAGGATTAAAATCCTAGGTAAAAGAAAGGACAATGGAAATGCAAGTAGTGAGAGATAGATGTAAAATCACTTTAGTGATTGCCTGGTATATTTCTAGTATTTTACAAATAAAAAATAATTGCCAATTAGGCAAAATCAGTTATTAACAGCATAATAAAAAAGTATTGGAAGATTCTTGAAGAACCAAAAGACTTAGAAAAGAAGATGGGGCAGCCTGCAAACAATATTTCAGTTATAAGTTGAGGTTCTTTCAGTGGTTGAAGTTCTCTTACTGACGAAAACATGTAGGGGGGTCTTACACAGCTCACGTGATCTTGCATAAGTGTCAGCAGAAAGATGCTGTATGAAGATATCATGCAAATGAAAATGGAGTAGCTTAAATTCTGATTTTTCCACTAATTTCTTCAAGTTTTTTGTGCAATACTATGGAACATTGTCTCAGGTGTTTTATTTGATTTGATAACGGTAAATAAATCGAGTACTTTTTCCAATGCATGCACATGCACACAGCAGTCTTATAAAACATTGAACAGCAGAAGAAATATAAAACTGCTGCAAAATTGTTCATCTAATATAAAGCTTTATGCTCTAATTACCAGCAAGCTCACAAGAGATGAAACTAGAGTAGGGAAAATGAGAAGAGCCACTGAAATGAATGAAGCCATGAGACATCCCAGGGATGGTTTCTATCTGTACCCATGTCCCTGAGATGTTCTCATTTGCCTGGCAGTATCTCATTAAGATGAATGGGCCACTTCACAAGTCTTTGGAGAGTTTCTGAAAGGGCACAGAGACATGAAAGAGAGAAATGACAGCATTTACCTTCTGCACCATTTAATAGATATTTACTGGCATGGGGATCAGGTGCTTTACATTTTAAAAAATAACAGAGAGAACCACTCAAGTTCTTGGAGATTTTTCACTTTTCTTGCTGAAACTTTCACAAGCCACTGTTGAGGCTTTTTTTGTTTTGTCCTGTTTCTTCTAATTAACTAGTTTAATGTTTCAAAATCTAGGCGGTAACAACAGGAGAAGTATATAAAGTTTCTATTAATATTGGTAGCTCTCAAATATAGCTCTTCAGGACAGGTATGAGCTAACCTAAGTACCTTCAAGAGGTATAGGTTTCTTTGATAGCCCGTTAAAGCAGCCATCTTCCTTTTTACTACAGATGTACCTAATGTACCTTCTCCAGCTGATCTGAAAGTTGTTAGTTTGTCTTCAGAGTTCACGCTGACTGAAATGCAAGCAATCCTTAAAGCAGCAGGATAAACCTGCTATTAGAGTAGCTTAATGGAAATTTCAGCCTGCTTATTAAAAAAGAAATGGTGGTAGGTAGAAAGAACTGGTGGTAGGTGAAGTTCTGGTACAGCTCTAATTAGGCCAATGTAATTTCCCAGGGAGCTGTAAGGGCTTAAAAAATTTCAGGTCAATCTCCTGTTCTAAATAAGCACAGACGGTACTCTCCATCCACCACATGGTGGGATCTAACCACGCTCCTTCCCCTCTGAACCAAACTGTCTTTGGATGAAGGTGAAGATTTCCTTGCTGCCTGGGACAACTGACTTTTTTCTGGTGAAAAAAAAGGACATCCCACAAAACCAGAGTCACTACTGCATCTTCTCCTAATTCTCTAGGGATTCCTCTTCTGCCTTCTTACAAGGAATTATAAAAGTAAGTCATGGTGCTATGTCTTCACTCCTAGTTTGAGGAAAGGATTTTAGCAGTACCTGCCATCTCCTCCAACACCTGTAAAGGTGAAGAGATTGATTGACCCCACAGCGATTTGATGGGTAGGTATACATCTGATGGAACTCAACTCCTCCTGATAGAGACAGATAATGTAATAAGATGATGTAATCTCACAGCAACATGTTGCAGTTTGGGAGGTTCAGGTTGCACTTTAGGAGAAACTTGTGCACCAGGAGGGCAGTGCAACGCCAGCACATGTTGCTCAGAGAAGCTGCAAATCCCCTTCTGTTGCAGTTTTCAAGACTCAGCTCGACAAAGCTAGGCTGACCCTACACGAGGCTGGCGACAGTCCTGCTTCAGGCAGCAGGTTGAGCTAGATGACCTTGAGAGATTCCTTCCAACCAATACTTCTAACATTCTGTGAGCACTATACACTTAGAGAGGCCAAGCTGGATGCCTTAAGGCAACAAGGGGAACCATATTTGTAGAACTGTCAGACGGTACAGAGGCATTTGAATCTGCTCCTTACCTTTAGGATTATGGATTTATTTCTAATGAGGTCCTTTAAGTATGTCCTGATATTCATCAAACAGTCAAAATGGACTATTAAGTTTGTTAGTATAATAAAGCTTTAGCTTTAAGGAATCTGTAGCTCCCTTAGTGAGTTTGAGAACATGTGATCTGCAATCATTTCTCATGTTTTTGAGACCATTGTCAATGCCAGAGTGTGTTCCAATGCAGAAAGGTAACAGACAAATTTTTTTTCCTGAATTGGATTTTTTCATACCCATATTTTAACAATTACTAGATATAACATGGCAGTCAAAGCCTCAGCTGATGATATAACACCCCCATTTTATGGAACACATAAGATTCATCATTATTTTACATTTGCATAAATACAATTATTTATACAGCTATATAAATAAGAGGTTCATTGAATAGGCTACCTGAAATTTATCTATACTACTGAACACGTATGATTTTCAGCATTTTCAGTCTCTTTCTCTGAAGGATCAAGCCTTTAGCACCACAAGATTTTGTGGCACACATTGCAAATGTAAGAATAAGGAAAATGCATAAGACATATATATTATATTTTACAATTATTTTAGCAAGTATTTTAAAGATTCACTTTTCTTGAAGCATTTTGAGTTAAGTAGTAGCAATTTTTAAATATCCTGAACTGTATCTAATATGTTATGAAGTTGCAAGCTTCATAGAATTCCATTCCAAAAAGAACAATAATCCAAAAGATCACTTCTCTTATGCTAGTATTTTTCTTCACTAATTTATATTTTGCTTTGGAAATCCAGAATTATATTATTTTTGAAAATAAGTGATGTTTAAAAAATATTTTGAAGTTGATCATTTCTAGAAAACAAATTTTAAACTGACTTTTAGTGAAAGATTGTTTATGCAAGCAATTTTCCAACTAAATCTATTCAGAATATCACTTGCTTTTGCACATTTTTCCAGGCTGTTATGAAAAAAATGCTATCCCCAAATATGACAAGCCTATGTTCCAACAGTTTATAAATGGAAATTCACCCTAAGTGGACATAAATTCCAACAAAATATTTTAAGAAATACTTTTAAAGTAGGTTTTTCATAGAACTTTTTCAAGAAGTAGGATTTTTTCTCCTGCTCCTAAATCTGATAAAATATTTGTAATACCCAAGTATCAATTTTCTATTAAAAATACGTATTACATGAAGATTGCTCAATAGATGTGTTCATTTTTTAATCACTGCTTCTAATGTTTCAGTTTTTTCTGTTTAAGAACTGAAATGAAAAAATAAAAATACGCACTTTAAGCCAGTTGGGTTTAAGTCAACTTTGCATGCTTAACTGTTAGAATAGAGAAATTAGCACACTTGTAAGCAACTGAATAAACATTCAGGCTTCATGAAACAGAGCCATACATCTAATGGGCATTAATTCTGTAATTAACATAAGTGACAATAACAATGTAGAGTAGCCAAAGGACACTATTTACTAAAAGGGTGACTTTAATAACTCACAGATAAAGGAAGCAAAGTTGGGATTATCTCTTCTTCCTGTCTTTTAAAAATTCTAGTGAAAAGAACAGCTCATGTGGAGCCATTTAACTTTTCTTTTCCTATGTTGATGTCAGCTTTGCAGTTATACTTGGCATAACAGCTTTGATTAAACATTTTATATAATTGTAAGCTTCCTGAGGGGACTCAGAATGGAAATATCAGGTGCTTGGGTTACATTCCAGATGGCAGGAGATTTGCTCAGCTTCACACTCCTCTTCCCACTGATGACACTAAACCACAGTGGAATTCATTTGCAAGTAATTCCGGGAATCATCAGGTTGAATTTCAAAGAATTTAAAAAATCAGCAACTCTGCTTTTAAAACAAAGCAGATGATTTGTAGTTGTTTTTTAAACAATCCCCAGGCTTTCCCTTGAGTCATTTTTAAACCCGTGTCTGCAAGCATTACCCTTTAAAAGCACTGCTGTTGCATTAAGGTTACAAGTGAACTGAAATGGCCTTCTACAGTTATTCTTTTCCCACTCCCGATTTAACGTGTAGCTAACTGGATACTAGAGCCAACAACATCTAGAAGCAGATAGGTATGGTAAGGGAGTGTGGAAAAGGCAGCCCATAATCAGATTCATTTGGTCTACCATCACACCTGGCCACTACCTAGATAAACTTTCTTTACCGCAGAAAGTTAGCTTCTGCAAGAGAAGGGAAGCTAGGAGGGATCTAATCTCACCTGCAGAAATAGCAGTGCCAAGGTACACCTTAAGGATGTTTGGGTACAAACCTGGGGACACTACTGCTCTATATTCCAGGGAGCTTCAGAAGTGGAGGGCTCAGAGGACAAGCACAATAATCATTCTCAGAAATCCTGTTCCACCATTTGCCATTTCCTTGGTTCTAGTGGGCTATTGATCGATCATACTTGTTTCTGCCTTGTGAGAAGAACATTTTAATGTGTGCTTATACACACATAGTGATAGAGCTGGACTGGCTTCTGGAGTGTTCCTATCCCACGAAAATGGGCATCTAAAATGGGACTTGAGCACAGTGGAGGTATTTCCACCCAAAGCTTCATCCCTAAAATTCTCTTTGGCGAGTGAAGATTCCTAAACTCACTGTTCTGAGTTCAGATCCACTGTTTCTCATCATGCACAAAACTGAACCAGGCTGAGCTAAGTAGCTGTTTAACCTGAATTGGTCATTCTTTTATTTTAGCACCCTAAAAGACTTCATCTGCTGGATTTCAGGCTTAAAGCACAGCAACAGACTGGCTTTCCCCCGCGCCCATGCTCAGTAACACATGGCTGTGACAGCTTGAGGATGCCTGAGGAAATGCAAGCGGCCGTGGAGGACTGAGTACTGGTTTTGCATTTCATCAAAAGACTGATAATAATAATAATGTGATTGTCCTGCAAGAAGTCTTTGAAACAGTGGGTATAGATACACAGTCAGAGGAGAGGAGTTTGAAAAGATACTTTATTCCTGACCTGGAACCAAAGTTTAATTCTGCGTGCTGAACAAAATTGTAACGCAGAATGAGAACTGAACTAATGCTAACAACTACAAGGAGGTTACTGGCTAAAAATAAAGGCTCATCAGAGCTACTGCTATGTGTGGATTCGCTCCAAGTTATTGCAACAGGTAACAGTAGAAGTGGTGACTGCAGTGAAATTAATGCCTGATAACCAGGATGGAGAAGAACAAACACAGAAGGAATTTGTTAACCACAGTTCCTTTTGTTCACTCTCTATTATCCACTTTTTTCCTGGTAACAAGGGAAGGTGGAAGAGCAAATACTTATACAAAATTTAGACTGACTTGATTCTCATGTCAAAAGCTACAGAGGGAATGGCACACCTTTGAATGGACTTCACTGTTATGCCAGTAGACTGTAGTTTTCAACTGAAGATTCATCAAAATACTGTCTGACAGAATTCATTATCCTCTGTAAAACAATCAAGGAATTTAACCATGGGTAGTAATTTGAAAAATTAACATCAGTAATCTAATGTCAGACTGTCTTACCAATAAGACTGAGCAACTCTTGGATCTCAGGTTATTTCAGGACACTAATTTCAAACCCCACTTCACTCTGCATAAGCAGAATAGAGAACCATTGCGCTGGAGCGTCTTAACATAGTAACAGTATGAACATGAACAGATTAATTTTGCGGAAAGACCTCTGCTTTCTTATCAACATAGTTTGCAGATATTACCTTTAACTGACAGGAGAAGAAAAAGTTAAAGCAGTATTTCACAATATGGGATTCTTTGAATCAAAGAAAGTAATGTTAAACACAGAGTAAAGGTCAGATGAATCTGATCATGGAGGATCAGGATGATGAACTGCAACTCTTTAAAGCTTCTGAAATCTCAAAAAAAATTTAAAAAGAAAGGTCAATACAGGATTTAGTCGATTTGCTGATGAGTAACACTTTAATGAAAAATAAATCTTATGTTCTATCAGATGATTAAAATGTCATGTCTGAATTATATTACAGATCTAGCAACATAAATGAGAATTAAAAAGAATATTCTTCCATCTCAAATATATATAATATTATGGGACAAGTATTAGAAGTTTTAAACAGTAATGTATAGGTTTAAAGAGTTTTTCATAAAAATAATGCTTAGAAAATAACATTGTAATAATAGGAAAATTCACATAAATTAAAAAATGACTATATACCCAAAAGCACATAACTTCAATTAAATTTTAAGTTTGAACTCTGTTTTAAAATTACCATGACAGGCATTTAAAGGTATTTTTATACAGTACTGATATTTTTTGTGTATTTAGGGCTAAATCTTAGTTCTAAGATTTTGATTCATCAGTTTGTTTTTTTAAAATATGAAAATACCAGTCCTGAATTTGAATACAGTAAAGTCTTCAGGACATAAGCATCAATTATAACCCACTGTTCTGATTGTCCTATTGATTAAAAAAAAATAAATTAGAGAAAACATTCAAGTAATAACATAGTCCTATGGGACAGGAAGCAACCCAGCAGACAGAGCTATGAAAATGACTATTTTATGCCACTTTGGAGACTTGAACATGTAGAAGATTCAGAATCCATTAAAGGAATAACTACTTGAATTTAAATAACAAAGGTTTACCTCTTCTGTAGTTCTGACAGAAATCTTTGTTCAAGAGAAGAGTCAAAAAGGGACAGAGCTCCTTTAGCCTGGAAGGAAATCTTCAGGACCACTATCAGGCAGGATGGTGGACTTTTGCAAGTGATGATTTTGCTTGCAATTCAGCTGATTTCAATTTATGAATTTCATTTTCTCTTACCTACTTGGAAAATTCTTTACAAAAGAAATATTTTCAAAAGAATCTCTGAAATTATTCTCTTTCCATAAATAAAACTGCCAATAAATATCTCATCCCTTCTAGAAACTGCTGTGTAATTATGTAACATCCAAAAGTTCAGAAACTTAGATTTCTGTGTAATAATTACTGAGACATCATTGGATGTCCATGGACTTTTAATGTCAATGATATATTAGAAAAAGTAACAATGATTATTCTGTTTAAGCAAAATATTATTCTCTATTCCTATTAGAAGTATATAAAGCAGAGAAAATAAACCAATCATTTTAAGTTATACTAATTCTTCATATAGAGCTATTTTGGAACCTAGGCATTATATATTTATTCATACTCATGTTTTGTGCCTGCCAAGACTTGTCAGAAACACCTAGAAGAGATCATATTCTTGGGTCACCTCAGAGCAATCTTTATATTTTTATGAATTTGTGTTTTATCAGTCCTTCTGAAATGCTGTAATGGAACATAGTAAAAGTTCGCCTGTTGTTCTTGAATGGATAAACTAACAGGTATTTGAAGAGGTTTGGGGGCATGTGAAATGTCAACATGTTACGAAGACAGGATAAAATTGTTTGCGGCTATAGTGATGCTACCACACTGATGTCTGCTCAAGAAACAGCTTTGTCATGCTACCCTGTTAACAGTACTTATTTAAATAATAAACATCTGAAACTCAATTAATTTTTAAAAACTTAGGTACCCATTGGGTGTCTTCTGCATTTTCAGTCTGGCAAGGTCTTCTCTGTTCAGTTTTACAACCTTTTCCCTACCTCTGAAGCAGAAAAGATTACTATTACTTATAGTGAGATAAAATGGAAAGTCCCATGAAGAAATTGTTAATCACGTGAATAATTTCATAGATAGATAAGAAAGATTCCTCCTTTTTTTAAGAACTGTGTTCAATCTGAGGCCAAGGCTGCCTGACTGACTTGCTAGTCATTACAAATAATGAGAAAATTTGTGGGGAAAGTTGTACTGATAATGAAACCATTTTAATGCTTATAGTTTTTTCTTTTCTTTTACTGCAGACTTGTCTTGTCTGTTGCTTTTAGATGTTTCAGGAGACACACATGAATGAACACTTCAAATAAAAATGTGGCAGCTTGTTAGGAATTTACATTATATATGTATTTCAAAGAGCCATTATGGGTCAGATGGTGCCTGGCTTCTGTGAAGCTGCATTGAGCTGCAGAAAGGAATAAATCCTCCATATCTTCTCTTGTGCACCCATCTGGGAAGAACAGCAGCTCCAATACTGAGTAACACAACTGTTCTTTCTGCATTTTTGCCCCAAGAGTAGTTTCTGGACTGCTTGGACAATCCTTGGGAAGGCACAAGAAAGTGAATTTTCTGGTGTCTTTTAACAGATGTTGCTTGAGGTGCCCATTATCTACATGCTGTGCCTTTGGGAGGTCATTTAAAGGACATGGATTTTTCTGAAGGATTCAAAAGAAGAAAGAGAAGTAAACTGGCATGCTGGGTTTGCTAAAATACTGTTTCTAGTAACAGTCATGTGTAAATATACCTGACCTTTCCCGTTTCGGATGTTCCTGTGTAAAGGAATCTGGGAGGAAAAATAAATCTCCAGCTACACTAAAAAAGAGAAAGGGAATTGGGAAGATAAGGAAAAGGGCAATTTTTTGCTCCATGACTAAGTGAAAGGACAACTCATCACTTCCAAATAAGTTACAAATATTAGCATAGTCTTTACCATCAATTCAAATGAGACAGCTCAGATTGACAATGAAAACCTCCCATGGCAACCAGTAAATACAGGTTCAGCATTTTTAGGACAGAGGGTCTGGGACTGCCTACCCAAAAGATCCATCAAAAATTTACTGAAGATGGCAGTAGGGCAGCTTTTTTCCTCTAACAGGACTATAATGAACACCCACAAATGCTCAAACCTTTCTAAGAAAAGCAACAATGTATGTTCATTTTTTTCCTGAATGGACCCTTGCATCTAAATCATCTTCTTATGTCAAAAATAATTTTGTGATACAAACTTTTATTTACAATGAAGAGAAAGACTTTAAGGACAATGCGAAAATATAGCAAAGTATGTAACACAGCAAGCAAAGGGAGAGCAAGGCACTTTTGGATGCTCTTTTAGGGCAAGGTTTTTATTAATTAAACTCACAATCACACAGCATCTGTCAGCTATGACAAAACGTTAAGGAGGAATGAATGAAACATTGTACTGTAGAGCAAAATACACTTCATAATGAGCTGAGTGCAAAATTATCTCCTGTAGACCCTCAGAAGAATAGTAGATTGTATCATATGAGGAACAAACTAAATGTGTTCATACGCCCTGTATTGGAAATGAACACAGCCACATCTGGCTGAGTGTCCTGGTTTCTGCTGGGATAGAGTTAATTTTCTTTCTAATAGCTGGCATAGTGCTGTGTTTTGGGTTCAGCATGAGAAGAATGTTGATAACACACTGATGTTTTCAGTCGTTGCTCAGTAGTGTTTAGACTAAGTCAAGGACATTTCAGCTTCTGATGCCCAGCCAGCAAGAAGGCTGGAGGGGCACAAGAAACTGGGAGGGGACACAGCCAGGGCAGCTGACCCAAACTGGCCAAAGGGGTATTCCATACCATGTGATGTCATGCCCAGTATATAAACTGGGGGGGGGGGGGGGGGGAGGGGGGGAAGAATTGCCACTCGAGAACCAACTGGGCATCGGTCGGCGGGTGGTGAGCAATTGCATTGTACATCACTTGTACAGTCCAATCCTTTTATTATTACTATTGTCATTTTATTATTGTTATTATTATCATTATTAGTTTCTTCCTTTCTGTTCTGTTAAACTGTTCTTATCTCAACCCATGAGTTTTACCTTTTTTCTTCTGATTCTCTCCCCCATCCCACTGGGTGAGGGGGGAGTGAGTGAGTGGCTGCATGATGCTTAGCTGCTTGCTGGGGTTAAACCAGCACACTGAGTCAAGGGAAAAAAGCCACCTTGTGCTTTTATTCTCATGGGCAGTGCAGATTGACAATTTTGGGTGGCTGAAACCACAGAGCTAAATATTCATTAGAGAATATATGCATTACAAATGTGGGTAAGCCCTTTCGGAGACAATGAAGCATTTGTAGGCGTACATTTTCCAAACGCATTCATTTTTTCATGATTCAGACAATTTGGCTGAATATATTTTTGCTGGAAAAAATCATGAACAGCCTACCTGGACTGCTTTTGTTCCTTATTTTTGGCATAATTCTTGGAATTGTTTGTCAATAATGAAACCAAGAAGCAGAAAATAGAGAATGAGGCTATATAACTGTTTTTCAAGAAGTACCTACCAAAATGCACACATCCTGAAATTAAGGTTTAAGATGTGCATTTTTCCCCGTACAGACCTTGTATAGTGAGTAACAGATACAAGTAATGTGATTTTGATATGAATTTTAAGCAACTAATAATATAAAAAATATTCTTATGTCCCAAAAATTTTCACATGCAACTGGAAAGTTCCTGTATAATCACAGATAATGAATACTTTGACATAGAAATCTCAACAGTATAGCTTTAACTTTTATTCATGGAGGTGTTTTAAACTTCACTTATATCTCTAACCATATAACTATTCCCTGTGCATCCGAGCTCCCTATATAGCACCTTTTAATCATTTCTCATTTATTAAGAACTACTTAATAAATATCTAAGGAAAAGGTTAATGCTACCCTTTCATATTCTGTGCACTTCTTTTGCCAGAATAGCTAGATAGCAATTTCCTTCAGCCGAGTCCCTAGTCATATTGTTTTGGTATATGTATATTCATAGCAGAGTGCCAGACAGATTTCTACTGTCGGTTATATGGCGGGTTGATGTTATACCACCAAAAAAATATATAGCACCATTGCTGATTGAAGAAGATAATAAAATGAAAAGCTTCAATGCATTCTTAAAAAAAGAGTTGCAGTAAAGCAGCTCTAAATGTAAGTAACTGCTATGTGGCCGCTGCTATAACCAGAAAAATTCTTACTTCTGCGGACTAAGCCTGTGGTGATTACAGTGGTGAATTGGGACTGCCCAACTCGCTCATCTTTTCCTTTCCACCTGTTAAGAACAGCTATTTTATTCTCATATTTCTGCTATCTTTATCCTCTAATACAGTTACACATTTGAGATCAAAACATGGGCAAAAATGTTTCCTTAACAATATCAAATTAATTATTAAAAATGAAATTGTTTTTATTGTCTTGGCCTCAAATACTTACAAAGCATATGAATTTCCCTTAATTGTACACGAGGAATTAAAAATGTGATGCTAATGTGCAATTCTGCTATTAACATACTTTATCTAATGACATTTAAATTAAATATTTTTTGTGGGTTTTATCTCTAAAAGTCAGGTTTATTTTTTTATTTTCCAGGATAAAGCAATACTAGTTTTACATTCCAATTAAAAGCAATCATTGTAGCAGACAGTTTCCAGTTGAATACTTTGCTGTCTGCCTAGGTGTTTACATGTCCCTTGGCATATGTCTCCTTTCTTGTAGCAGCTCAACATTTCTCCAGCCTGCAGTATAAGTCAAAGCAGGTTACCAAGTGCTGTGACTGAAGCTATGAAGGCAAGGAAGTAACATATGAGGAGGTTCTCATATGTATTTATGCTTCTTCTTATTACTCCCTTTCTGTATTTCCTCTTTCCCATCTTACAAAATCATAATAAACTCATCAATCACCCTGGGCCCACAGATGCTAGGAAGCAGATACTAGCAAATCGCCATGTCTCAGGAGAGGCTGTGCCCAGAAACACAATCAGCGTGTTTGCCCAACAGGCCAACGCTGCTCGGTACAAAATGCTTCTTAGCCACATCTGCCATAGGATAAAGCTATAATCAAAAAGCCTCCCATGAGCTCTCATACAGTATTCACTGAGATGCAGGACAAAATAAAAAGGAGTCTGACTTAAAAATTACTCATGCAAGCAACTTGTAACTATGTACAATGCTCTTCTCCTGCCCAACCAAGCTTTCTCTCCAGATCCTTTTTTCCTTACAGATGAAACATCTTGCAGTCCTAGCATGATTCATTTTGTTGAATAACATAATATATATGATTAAAAGTTTAATGATGTTTTGATACAATAGAGCATTTGCATAATTACAACAGAAAGACATTAAGCTAATATTAAATATAAAATTTTGTCACTCATTCTGTACAATAAATCCAGTTAAGCTTTCACAGAGCATCTGCAAAGGTTTCCGTGAACTCTCCCAGTGTTTGCTTTGGTCTGAACTGGGTTCATCCCCCTAAATTATGATAGCTGTCAGCAACTTTAAATTATTCACAGTTAATGAGGCATAGAAAAACCCCCAGCACTCCTGAGGTTAGAAGCACAGACGTGGTGTTAGACTGGTATTCTGTCACCTGTGAAGGCATCATGCCTGTACGGCCATTAAAACAGCCTTAAATTGATAATATGCCATTACGGCACTGAATAGCAATGGGTCTGAACCCCACAGTTCACGCCATACTGTTCTGGGTATCCTGTAAACAGAGAAGTGGATATAGTTCCTGCTACAGAGACAACAATCTAATACACTAATAAACTAATAGATTATTAAATGCAATGTTTTCAAAAATCTTATGACCAGTTTCTGACCTCAGTTATACTGGTACCAATCTACTGTAACTTCCCTGTAATTCATTAATGAGTAGTTTTTTCTACAAGAGTCCAGAGCAGGTATGAAATACATCTTTTATAGTGTGTTACATCAAAAGCAAATATCATTGTTCCCATTAATTTCTAATACAACTATTTACTTTCCTACCACAATTGGTTTAAACAGAGCATAATAATTCATATATTTTGACTGGCATATCCACTTTTAAATCAATCAGTTCAGTCTTCTGGATTCCAGGATGCTAACAAGACACCTAGACATCCACGACAGAATAAAAAGTGCTCATTTCTAGGCATGGCTGCTCAGGTAACGAATGCTTTATGTATCACATGATCTACTGGAGATAGTGATTAACCACAACTGTGGGCTGCAGACTTAGTTATTCCAATTCACGTCCAAACTTTGCATTGTAACACAAGGCTATGAAGATACTATGATAATTATCTGCTCCCTGTGTGCTGTCTTCACTGAACAGTGTCTCAGTCGTCTGCTGTTTCCTGGTATTTGAACACTCCTTTAAGACTTCTCCCACCTTTCCTCTTCTTCCCTTCCCAAGCATGGTGATTTTCTACCATAGCTCTGTTCCCCTGAAATGGTGAAATTGTACAGCAAAGGAAAAGTATTCTGAATACAAGACACTACACATTCACTGGAACCAGAAAAAGATAAATGAACTCACTACCTGAAGAAACATAAAATGATTGTGGGCCATATTGATAAGAAACTGCAAAATCAACTCCTTTCCTTGGTTCATCCTCATTGTCTCCATATGCATGCAGAAATGCCTGCATATACATATACATGAAAGTACACACACAGAGGATTGTTTTCAGTTTCTTGTAAATGAATACAAATATTTGCAATGCATTTAAAAAAAAAAAAAGAAATAAAGTACATGTGATTTTATACCTAATTCTTTTTTATAATACTTGAGATTTAATTCTTAGCTGTACCACAGTCAGCTTTTTGTCATATGGGAAATCTCTGTTAAGGAGAATCCTTAGCTTGCCACGTAGGATATCTTGACTATCTGAAATGGCCACAAACGTCACCTTTTTCAGTTAGGATTGTTACAAGTTCTTTGCAGTATTTCTATAGATCATGAAATTACAAGTATGCATTAGAAAAAGACTGTAAGAAAGAACATACATTTTCCCATACATGGATCATTCCATTGAAACAAAATTTTGTTCAATTTGTAAGATGGAGAGCAAAGTTTAGCAACAACTAGCAGGTCTCTTCCAAAGATAGAAAACTTACACATTAAGAAGAAATTGGAAAAAACATATGTAATAGTACCAACCAGTAATGCCTATCAAATCGTGTCCCACTGACAGCAACCTTACAGCAGAATTCCTCAACACAAGCCAAACATTTTGTTGATAATTACAAATGACAAATCTCATATCTCATTTAATCCTATTACACTTACTGTTATTATTAACATCGTTTTATGACAATAAAGCCATTTCCTTTTGCTATAATTTTTCTAAAGAAGTGAATGATGCTTCTTTATGATACATTAGATACATGCACTGTATTTTTGTTGTTCATTATGCTAATATTTTATTCTGAAACAAATCCCAAAGGCCTGCTATCAGTGGAGAGCAGATGGAACTGATGAACACATGAGCAGGGATGCCTTTATTCTTCTTAGTGGCTGGAAAACTTCCCAAAGTAATATATGTCTTGTTCATGTGCTCATCACTCATTTCTGAGGTACTCTGAGTAGGTCTCAAGTTAGAAACAAACCTACACAGAAATGGAACTGAATGTATATTCCCTTTTCAGGGAAGATTTATTCTTCTGAGAGGTTCAACGGAAGCCTTGGGACCATTCATTCAGCACTGCTGAACACTGCCTGTGATGATGTGAACTTCTTTGACTTTGTGGAAAGTCAGTGACTATGGAGATACTGAGGACTTTGATGATAAAACTGACCTTTGATAATTAGTTAGAAGAAGAAAAAAAAGCAATCTATTACATGCATGAATAACCTTATCTTAATTGCCAGCAAATGAAACCAGCCTTTTTTTTAATGCCTCAGACTTCCACATTTTCACCATAAAAAGTTGTATTTGTGGTACTTGCAGACAACTGAAGCTCAGGGGAGCCAATTAAGATGAGCAGAGCCAAATGGACATGCTTTGACACAGGCAAGGACAGACTGGAAAGAGTAAATGCTTTGATCTGAACCGCAGTCCGAATAAGAGGGCACATATAATGAAACCTCATTACAAACCACTGAATCTGGCTGTGTGAGCTGACACAGGCGGCACGCAGGAACAACCACAAAACCACGGATGAAATGCAATGAGTAAATTTATTTCTGTTACTTCGCCATCCGGGGGATCCCCGAAGCAGCACCCAGGCAGAGGCACACAAGCGGGAACGCAGGCACTGCAGAGCTCGGTCCTTGCTTGAGGATCGCCGAACCTGCTGTGTGCGCCCATTTTTCAGTGATTCGCGCAGGCGTAGTTTACCACTGTGCTTTGATCTTCCCCACAGCAGGGCAGGAATTTCAAGCATGTTCGATAGGGTGCCCCTAAGTCTGTCACAGGCCTGTGTCACCTAAACACAGGTGTTCTACTTGTCCAACATGCAAGGCCAAACAACAAGTGGTATGATATATGTGTTTTTCGACACCGCAGCTGCAAGCCGCTTGAGCATGTTTACGATCCTCCTCACCAATCTTCCACTATTTTCCCACACTGGCATTAAACATTTGCCAAGAAAAGGAGACTGGGTTCCATCCACCTTGGTAAAAATGTGAGGATCAGCATTGTGCCAGTTCAAGATTTTGGTTTATTTTCACATCTGTCTCTAGAATGAAATGAGCCGATACTGTGACAGTAATGGAATATTCAAATGAATTTGAATAAATTTGGAAAAGCCCTCCTTTGACTTCAGAACCTGCTATTTTTACTGCAAATTTCACTCATCACCGGAGTTTGTGACGACTTGGTTTCCTCTGTGCTCTTTTATAGGATTGTGTGTAACAGCCTTGATTTTGAGTAGGGTTTCCAGAATGCTATTTTTTCAGTTTTAGATTTCCTTTTCACGAACTCTTCTTTACACCATTCTTCTCTCTCTGTGTATCCAGTTCTGTTTCCATGTGCACGCAGGTCTTCCTGAAACCTCTGAGTTTCAGAAATCATATGAATGTCGTTGCTTTTTGAGTAAGTTTCAGTTCAGTAAGAATTACAGGATTTCACAGCAAGGTTTGCTGTTTCAGCTTGGGGCAGGCTGCTTGAAGTTTCTGATACTGGCCTCCTGGACAAATACTAAACGACAATTAGGGTCCCCCATCCCCTCAGTGGTGAAAGCCAGAAGCAAAAAGAGAAGGAAGAGAAATAAAGGAGAACCAGATGCCTGCAGCTAAATTTTTCCTCTTGTGGCACTCAAGCAAACACAATGAAGCAACTCGGCACAATTTCACCAAGATTTTCAGTGGGGAGCAGGTAGCTGATATCACTCACAGCTCACCGCATTGCCAAAAAAGAGGGGGAAGCAGAAAGCCACAGAACTGTAGCACCCAGAAAGGTTAATTACCTGACACTTTTTCATAAACAACAAAAACACAACTCTGAATTTTGATACCCTTTTTTACAATTTAATGCAGAGTTTGTCAATTCCACAGAATGAGACGCATAGCTGAACACATACCTCCTTATTAATTCTAGTAGTCTGAAAGTGTCTTTCTTGCTAAAGGCATATCTACTCCCTAATAACTACTGTTCTTCCACAGCAGTTTGACCATTTTGGATTATGAAAATATTATGGAATATTTCAATTCTCAGTACAGTGTCCATACATGATGGAGCTATTCTAGTCTATTTTAACAGATAGACTTACTCATTAGGTGAACTTTTAGGTTCTGTCTTGCCTATGAAACATAAGGGGACATAAGTCCACAAAGATGAACTACACTTGGGAGTCAGGTACTTAATGACTAGTCTAGGTAGACAAAGAATTTTTAAACAAATAATACCAATTCCAAGCATCCAAATTCAAAAGATAATTCTACAATCATAACATTGGCTTTAAAGTCTTGACAGGAAGAAGGGAATAGGATTTGTCTTCTTTTCATCCTACTGAGATGCATTTGTCAATCTTTTCCTTCTAACTTAAAAAAGCCAGTAATAATTTTAAAATATAATTAATAATAATAATAAACAACAAAGTTTAAATTCTGAGTAATCAGATGAATCCAGGAGCTTGGTTTTGATTTTTGGAGGAAGAAGACCAAGATGGAGTGGGGCATGAGTATTCTTGGCAAATCATGGGACTTGTCAAAGAATTTGGGGTGGGTAAAAAGTTACATTATTTGATTTTTCAATAAAAAGATAAATGTTTTTAATAAAAAGATAATGAATGTTTTACTAATAGAGTACTAATTGTATGTGGCTCTTAAAGACATCTTATAAATAGATACCAAAACACTTCATGAAAAGTAATCAGAATCAGTACTACTTTACAGATGGAGAAACTGGGACACAAAGGACTGAAACTACCTGACAAAGGGAGCATCCAGCAACACCCTCACATTGACCTTCTATCTCAAAAATCCCACAGAAGTATTCCTTACCCAATAGTATCCCAAAAGAGGCATCTCTATGCTTACAGATTTTACTCACAGAAAAATAAACTGTCCAAGTTAAATAAAATGCAGCTTGTTATTATATGCAGTACCTTCCAATTTGCTCATACATTTTTTTCTAAAAATCGTTTCAATGCTTAGCATAATCACCTGATAGGAACCATTTTCTGCAAGCTTCAGATCTGAATATGTAAAAGTTTCAGTCCTTAAATTAGAGTGAAGACACACCAAACAAATTCCAATTGCTTTGACTCTGAGTCTTTGACACCTAACAATAAGTAAGGGCAAAGTATAAAAAGAGAAGGGAAAAGTAGAAAGGATAACTTCAAGGTAATGATTAGATTCATTATTTATTTGTCATCAAGACAGAGTAAAACTTTAAATCATCGGAAGAACCAGCCATAGCACAGTTGTTGCTAGTTCAGCAATGCAATACACCAAGATCGCCCTTTCAGTAACATGTCATTGTCTTTGCCCTAAGCAAGGGAAAAAATCAAGGGGTGGCATATCATTAAACTAAGTTTATCAAGTAGAACACTTTGTCGGTATTTAGTGTAAATATTTGGCAATCAGCACCAAAAGTTTATGATTTAATCCTGGGAAGACTTATGTGCAAACTTAAATTTACTCAAATGCTTAAAGTTTATAGTGTGCATAAATCTTTGGGATCGTGTCTGAGTCATCCATTTAATCCTTGTGATATAAAACAACGTGCCACTATATGAAGTAATGTATCACTGTCATTATTTTTGGAATAGGAACTTTGTCTTGGAAGCTCACTCTGACCACATGGGCTGACAAGCCAACATTGCCAAAACCGCACAAGAACACTTCACACAGAAAAAGACGGACATGAGAATAATCAGAATTTTCAGCATTACAAATCATGTTTGCAAATCTCAGTGATTTTCAAATATAAGATCATTTGGCTGATTATTTACAGGCTACAACTCTTCCCTAGCTATGACCTGTCACATATGACAGGCCATTAAGTTCTGAAAGTGAAAAAAATATTTGAATGGAAGCATGGCCTGAAAAAATAAAGCATAAAAATCAGCTTATACTTATAAAGGCTCAACTGTACTTTAAAAAGATAGTATTCACAGACAGCTTCCGTTCATTATGGAGTGTGTTTCTCATTTCCTACTGCTGACTCACAGCAATTAAGGAAACATTATCGAGATAGAAAGACTCTGGCAGACAATTCACTGTTGGCAGATAAGCTTATTCACAATGGTGAATTTGGCTCTAGGGGCAAAAAATGAGGTGTCATGAAATTGTACAAAAGGAAAGTTTTCATGTGCTTTAATTTGAAAATTACAGAAAATGGAAAGAGGTGTATGGAACAATCAGGCTGACACCACTATGCTTTCAGTTACAGCAGGCAAAGCTATAACAAAAACAAGCAGCTGAAAACAGAAGCATTGGGTTTCTTTCCACCCTGAATGATTCTTTAATGATGGAATAACCTCTGTCACCTACAAAGAGAAGGGTTGGGTGAAAAACTTTCTTCTGCTGCCAATATCAAAGCAGCAAATGGAAACAAAGACACAAACAAAGTGTAAAGGTGCAATGGTGCAAAGCACAACAGAATTCGAGTCATAAATGGGGCTTTTGCATATGAACTCATGAGATAAATACTCAGAGACATCAACTTTTCAACAGTTAAGCAAATACATACCCACAGAAGCTTGGGTAATAATCTGTTATAGTAATTGCAGACACATTTCCAAACCTGTAACCTTTAATAACATGAGGGGTTATTTCTTTATTCATTTAAACCAACTGTGAAATTAAGTGGGCTCAGTACAGAATGAGAGGACAGAGAAGTTTCCAACAGTTGATTATAGCCCCCCATACCATCTTCATCACACTCTCATAAGCATGACCATGACAAGAATCAATAGAAGAAAAAGCTGCTTCGGCTTTTTCAGCTATCTACCTGTCCTGGTTTCAGCTGGGATAGAGTTAACTGTCCTCCTAGTAGCTGGTACAGTGCTATGTTTTGAGTTCAGTATGCGAAGAATGTCGATAACACTGATGTTTTCAGTTGTTGCTCAGTAGTGTTTAGACTAAAGTCAAGGATTTTTCAGCTTCTCATGCCCAGCCAGCGAGAAGGCTGGAGGGGCACAAGAAGTTGGCACAGGACACAGCCAGGGCACCTGACCCAAACTGGCCAACAGGGTATTCCATACCATGGGACATCACGTCTAGTATAGGAACTGCATGGAGTGGGGGCAGGGAATCGCCGCTCGGGGACTGGCGGGGTGTCGATCGGTGGGTGGTGAGCAATTGCACTGCGCATCATTTGTACATTCCAATCCTTTCATTATTACTGTTGTCATTTTATTAGTGTTATCATTATCATTATTAGTTTCTTCTTTTCTGTTCTATTAAACCATTCTTATCTCAACCCACCAGTTTTACTTCTTATCCCAATTTTCTCCCCCATCCCACTGGGTGGGGGGGAGTGAGTGAGCGGCTGCGTGGTGCTTAGCTACTGGCTGGGGTTAAACCACAACACTACCCTAGAGTAACTTGTTAACATCTTTACCTGTCTCTGCAAAGAAAATAATTGCACTTTAATATTTTAGATTGCTTCATTCTTTTTTTCATGTCCAATCTATCTCAGAAACACTCTTTTAACAAGGAGTTTTAGCTAAAAGAAATTTTGCCACCCAGTATTAAATCCCACATTTTTTATCCTTCCTAATGGTGCTCACGTTTTTAATCTGGTAAATGGTAAAAAATTTACACAGATTTCAGAAACAAGTTCTCTCAAACACTGCAACAGTAAGTAGCTGTCACTCGGAGTTTATACTGCTCTGCATTCAATGCCTTATCAGTTGAATCCAGTTGCCAAGGTATGCAGTTTTCCCAGGGAAAAGTCTTCTAAACCGTGAGGGGAAACCACGTGTAATTTGTTTCATACAGCTCATTCTTTACAAGTCACTTTGTCCATTGTGAGTCTTCTATTTCAAAAGCTGGGTTTTTCAAAATAGGTTTAGTTTTTAAGTGCACTTCGACAAAGGAACAAGTACCGTGGATGTTACTGATATTTTAGATCACCAGGGTATCTCCTGTTGCAAGATCCCACATGTCAAGAACCCTCGGGTTAGTTTACGATAGAAAAGGTCCTTGCAAGAGGTGGTGTTACAATGATCATTAAGGTACCAGCTGCAACCTGTTGGTCTGGGCGTGGCAGGTACAGAAACTTCTCGGCCCGCGGCCGGTGGGGTTGGGTTACGACCGCCAGGCACAGGTACACACTTCCGCCAGGAAGAAGGAAGTGTTGGCCCTCGGCCAGTGAGGACTGACAGGACCCCATTCGACCACAGGTCAGATTCGACCGCGGTCCAAAGGGATCCCCGCCGGAGGGCAGACTGAGCCGGTCCTCCTGGGAGCAGCGGGTCTGCAGTCGGGGACGCTCCCCTTGGGTCGGGGCGCTGCCCAAGGAAACTCCTCGAGGTTGAACACCCTCAGCTTTTAGGTGAGTGAGGGCGCATTTTGGGTCATCCTTTCCAGAGCTTGGGAATTCTTAAGTCAGTCGTGTAGTACTAGTTTCCCCTTACATCATTGAACCTGTGGTTTACTAATGTTGTTGTTCTAAATGATTTTGATTGAAGAATAAATTTTGTTAACACCTGTTTAATTTGATTGTGTGAGCCTCCGTGACACTGGGCAAGCCTTCCAGCACAGATGGGCTGCCCCTGATTTTCAACTAGCTAAAGCAAGAAACAATTATTTTCCACTTTGCCCCTGAGCATTTAGAACAAAACAACTAAATTAAATAAATCTCTGATTGGTGGTTAAGTGAAGAAAGAAATACTCAGTGCTAGTGGAAACTGCACAGGAACAAACACTATGTGCCTAGTTTTCTAAGTAAAAATAGGCATCTGAAAAAAGATACACACAATTTAAATAACTATATATGTAAGGCTAGAGAGCTTACAAGTATTTTTACGATCAAATGCAGAAAGAGGTGTAATTTTTTTCTTATGCAGGCTATGTTAATATCCTTCACCATCTTATTGCCTTTTAAAACGTCCAAGCACATAGCAATATTATTTAGAACTAGGAGACTATTTATCATTCTCAAGGTCAGATGCTTATCTACAACCAACTAGACTGTAATCAGCACCACTGCTCTGTGAGAATAAACATCTCAGACCATGGATTCTCTTTCATACTATGAAGAAAACAGGAGGGTGGGAAATTCCATCTCTTCTGAATTCTATAAAAGCACTTGTAGTTCCCTGTTACTGGTCTCTATCCCTTGATTATAATTCTTTCTCTTCTACTTTTCATGTTGTCATTGATCCCGTAACAAACTTGTTCTAAATTTATAAATATCTACACTCTTTTTCACTGCCGCAAACATTATAGCGTTTACTCATTTTTAGGGGAAAAGATATTCTATTTTTAATGAACATTCTCAAATGAAAGAATTTCAATTATCATTGGTCATGGACCTCAGAACTCCAGACAGGAAATCACAGAGACATCTGAAGCCCAAGATGCTAATGTCTACAAAAAAATCATTATTTATTCTCATTTCTACTGAAGAGTGGTGTACAGAGTTACAGCTAAGGGACAAAAATACCCTATCAGTCCAAACATGTCAAGTATTTGTAAATTCAATAACCGTTGACAAAAAAAAAAAAAAAAAGGATTGACTAAAAATTATGAACTTAACTTAAAACTAACCCAGTTCGTAACACCTAAAAGTTTGATACTGGGAAACTGACTGATGTGAAGCATCAAAAGATGCATGACCAGCAGGTTGAGGGAGGTGATTCTCCTCCTCTACTCAGCTCTTGTGAGACCCCACCTGGAGTACTGTGTCCAGCTCTGGGGCCCCCAACATAAGAAGGCCATGGACCTGTTGGAGTGAGTCCAGAGGAGGGCCATGAAGATGATCAGAGGGCTGGAGCGCCTCTCCTATGAAGACAGGTTGAGAGAGTTGGGGTTGTTCAGCCTGGAGAAGAGAAGGCTCTGGGGAGACCTTATAGTGGCCTTCCAGTACCTAAAGGGAGTCTACAAGAAAGCTGGAGAGGGACTTTTTACAAGGGCAGGTAGTGATAGGACAAGGGGTAATGGCTTTAAACTGCAGGAGGGTAGATGTAGATTAGATGTAAGGAAGAAGTTCTTCACTGTGAGGGTGGTGAGGCACTGGCACAGGTTGCTCGGAGAGGTTGTGGATGCCCCATCCCTTGAAGTGTTCAAGGCCAGGCTGGCTGGGGCTTTGAGCAACCTGGTGTAGTGGAAGGCGTCTCTGCCCATGCAGGGGGGATAGCACTAGTTGATCTGTAAGGTCCCTTACAACCCAAACCATTCTATGATTCTATGATTCTTAAGTATTCATGAAGGAGAGAAAAAAAAAATCTTGCAAATAAATTATGAATTATTTTCTTAACTCTTTTCAGGACACCCAATTGATGTGTTTTGGTGCCTCAAAGTTTTCTCTGCTTTAAACATAAAACATTATCATATTTTAAAATTTAATGAACAAGTCATAAAGATATTACAAAGGATCTGTGAATAATGGTTACTTCAAAAGTATTTTAGGTAGGTAAAGTTTAATGTTGGCTTTAAAATAAGTAGATTATCATTTGCCGACAAAATCATCTGCCTTTTGTTGGCGAGATATTTTCTCTTGGGCAAGATGTATTAAATTCTAGGGAAAATACATAGTTTGCAAAATTATTTCCCAAAGTGTATCCAGACATCTATTTCCAGGCCTCTTGCTGTGGTATGCCAGCATCTACATTTCAAATATTAACAGCACAATATTTTTCAAGCTTTATATATAAGTACAGGAAGTATCACTGTAGGATCACCAGCATTCATACACTTTTCTGGGCATTTGCTATTTGACATTGATCTTACCTGTTCTTAATGCCTCTGTCTAACTAAATACCTGCACCATCCACATGCATTTCTGACTAAATACCCTCTCCATGCACAAAAAAGGGGCTACTGACTGCTGTTCTGGACAGAGATACTGGCTTACACAGACATTTGGTTTGATGCAGCACAGCCACTATGCTGTTTTGTAACATAAGCTTTAATGCAAGGTGTACTTCATTTTCCTACTTGACACTTTCCACCAGCAGATCTTTTCTGTTTTGATACTTCCAAACTCTATTTCTTCTAAATGGCTAAACAGCTCATATTGTGTTACAACATTATGATTAGTTTCATATAACCTCTTAAAATATTTAAGACCTATTTAAAAAATTACAGTTTTATTCAGACAAAGTTTTACTTGAGAGCATGAACTTACCCCCAGCTGAAATCAAGTTAACACTAAAGGAGGTAATCTCATTATCTTAAAATAGGTGTGCAACTTCAATCCTTCCAGGTTCCTCTGGAGGTAACTCTCTCCATCAACTACACAAAACTAAACACAGATGCTTTAAACCCTACCCGGATTAGATACTTAAAGGTAGCCTGAAGTTTGTATTGTAAAGATTCACCATGAGCACATTCAAGCCATAAGCATGTCTTTGAACATTACTCCAGATACAGTTGTTGGTATTTAGCAAAAACTGAGGAATGGACAAGCTCATATACAACAAAAAGGTTTTTAAACCCAGATTAAAATAGGATAGCCAACTTTCAATGGCTTAAGTTTACTAGTGAGGAAGGCCTTATTTGAACTGTGACCTAAATGCAACAATATCATAGCACCAAAGCCATCAATTCTCACTTGTAAGCCTTTATTTCAGATCATTAAAATTCTGTCTGTGTACCCAAAAACCAAAAATTGGGATGTGGTTGAAAAATTGCTTGTAGATAAATATTTTAGATATTAGTAATATATTATGACTGTTGTTTAAATTTTGTATATTGTGCTATCCATTATTATTTCTTAATTATGTTTTAGCACCAGCAAGTAATTAATTTTCATCACACTTTTCTACCTGGAAGACTTCAAGAACCTAAAAGCATTCTGTGAAAGCTTTGAACTTTAGATTTCCTTTGTACTTCCCATTTCTCTCCCTCTTCTGCTGGTTCACACTTACATATTGAAAGATACAGCAAAAAGGTCAAGTAAAAAAGGCAGCTCTAGCAGTGCTAAAAACAATACAGTATTGGAGTAAACAGAATGAAAAGTGAATTTTTATAAACATAGTTCATGAAGGCAACAGAGATTGTTGTTGAGACAATTTAGTAAATTGCTCTTTAGTGACACTGTTGTCACTAAAGCTTATATCTCATCTCCGAAGCTACTAAACTGAATGTCCTTGGCATTCCAGTTTTTTAAACCATGAGTTAAATTAATTCTCGAGGGGACTTAAATTACTAAGCCCTGATGTTTTGCAAATTTCCCCCAAGAATCTCATACTTTTCATACAAGAACCTTTCCCGTTACTCATTATAGACCTCTTGGAACAGAAACTATTAGCTATTCCCAACTAGGACTGTAATCTTGTATATAAACAAGTAACATCACCCAAGTATCTTAAATTTTAGTCTTCTGAAAGAAAAAGCCACCGAGTTTATTTCAGAGCATTTCCAAACAGCCATGACTACAGGATACCCAGGTGGAATAATCAGCTTTCTGCAGCAACAATTCAACAAAGCACATGTAATATCTTCCAGAAATATTGCTATTTAGGAACAGGGCGTAGTTTTCAAACACCAATGGCAAGACTTGACATCTACATACTTTACTATGGATCACTGTTGGTGATATACTTTTGGTGACGTAGTGTACTATCTTAGCTACATTTTGTATATTGTTTAATTTAATAGTGTTACCTTTAATGTACAGCGTGTGCCCAGCTAAAGTAATGATCTACTGGCATTGTTAGCTAAGTATTTAAAAAAAAGCAGTGTCAGTAATATTAACAGCACTACTATAAATTTTTTTCATTAATTTATAAAAAACCAGTCAAGTTTCAAATAATTACAAAAGGCAATTAGTAAGCAGCAAATATGTCTATTGCCAACAGTTTGCTTTTTCAGTGCCAGTCAAGAAATGACATATGGACAAAACCAGACAGGCTGCTAGCTGGCAACCGGGTAAGTGAACAATAAAGAGGACAACGTTATAACAATCAAAATCAGAGTTTGCCATGTCAGGCTGTTGATGGGTGCCTGAAGAGATGCAAGGACTAAAGAAGGAAAGGTGAAGAGACATCTTGGTATTGATAAATGTAAAGAAAGAGGCAATAGCAATAGTGGTAATGTTAGACTTGCTGATTTTCTCTCTGAAAAAGACAGCAGACTCCTACACAGATAGGGAAATGAAAGCAGGAGGCAGAAAGTATTATGTATGCATAAAAGGCCACTTTAAATTATTTGAGATATGAATACCCAGATGAGATGCCACTGCTGTATATGCAGAATATTGTTTCTGGCCTATGGGGAAATAATGTCACGCACAGTTCCTCCCTGTGAAGGTGCAGCTGGTGTGGTTTTGTTCATATTCCTAACCACAAATAGTCACGCTTGCTGCTGGCTTCTTCTGCAAGACGTGTCCCAATGCACAAACACAACTCTGGGGCTCTGCCAGGAAGGGTGTAATCCTGTGGAGGAATGAGCATAACCAGCAGGAGTGTGGCACTGCTCCTCAGAGATGGAAGCAGTGGTCCTGAGGACAAGCAGCAAGCACTCGCAGCGTAAAGGGCTGCCGGCAGTCACTGACATAGCGTGCTTGCCTGGAAATTATATCAGCACAGCTGGGATGCATTGAACAACTCAATATAAGTGCATCTGCATCATGGGATTTGGTTTCAGAATTCTCTGAATTCAAGAATAATTTTGAAACAAGAGAGATTATTCCCAAACCAAAACATGCTGTTTTTTCAACTGTCCATGTTTGCCATTACAGGCATTTATTGCGCCTGCTGTGCTGTAGAACAAGACATGATAGAGCCAGTTACATTTCTGCCTACATCATCTGTCATTGACTAGAGACTGCAGTTCCACAGATTCATCAAACTGATGAGGATACGGCTGACCCCACCACTGAGCTGTGTATGATGAATCACTGAATGCTGCAATGTTGGCCATTCCGTCAGCTACATGTTGTGAAGTCTGTGCTTCATCCGCGTAGTACTTCATTGCCATCCTCGTGATGCACCACTACAACACGCTGCCAGATCATGCCATTCCACCTGTAGCAAGTCTGGATATTCAGTTCCCTCTTTGGCCAACCAAGTCATAGAAGTGACCGCCAGAAATCCACCACCAGAACATGTTCTCCCTGAATGTTACGAGGAAAAACTGTTTGAAAAATGATTCAGAGGGGAAAATCGTATCACTAATCTTGAAGAAGATTGTTGAGCAATCATAGCCATGTTGCAATATATCCAGAAGGAAGTGATAAATCAGTGTATCATTATACAGATTATTCTGTGTCACATGCAAGCTGCCATCCAAGAAGCTGTTGTCTCAAATCTGCGTTGATGCCCCTGTGTTTCTCAAAAAAGAACCCCCTGACTGTGGCAGACTAACTTGAAATGAGTCAGGATCACAAACACCCACCGTAGCAGTTTCTGCTCTTTGTCAGGTGTGACTAACAAGTTACCAGGTCCTGTCATACCCAGCAACAGACCTGCATTTCTAATGAACCTGAGGACTTTGCCAAAAAACTCATTTAAGCTATCACCATCGAAAGATCAGGCTGAATACATGATGCAGATAGTTGAAAGTGCCTTATGAAGAACTCCCAACAGAGACTGGCCAACAAGGCTTGTCAGATCCCTCACCCACAGTAGGTCATGTCCACAGCTGGGCAAAGACAATATCTGAGCAAAGACAATCTCTGAGCAGCAGTGCTACAACACAGACTCCACCTACATCTCTGTTGAATGTACGGTGTTTTATTCCACCGCTGAGTGGCCCCGATTCACAGTCCGACTCTCCTTACCCTTGTTTCTCAAGGCAGACACATTGCTGCTGTGCTTGGGGCCCATGGGGAGTTGCAGTCTCCCAAGAAACTTGCCCAGTTGAAGGAGGTAGATGGATTTCAGATATGTGCTACATGTCCATGTTGTAGTGATGGGTATTTCATAAGGAGAAGGAGTATTTATGTACAAGGGAGACTACAATTTTGGTGGATAGGATGAAAGTTTACACAGCATGTAGGGAGATAAAAATACAGATGGAAGAGGTAAAACTGGATTTAAAGATTGTCCCAGAAACCTCCTAGATAGACCAGGCGGTAGAGGCAGGAAATAGAAAGTTATACATACCTAATATGTATAATTTTGTATGCTATGAGCAATTGCACAACTGCTGACCATCTCAGTGGTGGTGTAGAGTTGGCTATGCATGGAATTGCCCTGTGCAGATGTTTGAGCTTCATTGCATGTGGGTTAATCATCAAGTTGCTCTAGCAAAGCAGCTCAGTGGATCTGCTGTGGTGCCACTCCTGTCATCAGTGGCCAATGTCCTGGCTAAGATATAAAAGACTATTGATGGGGAGGTTTTATTCACACTACTGCAGAAAACCTGTCAGCATGTGCACTACAGGTTTCAAAAAATCTGGGAGCACAGGACAAAAATTTTAGAAAACATGGTTCTTTCACATGATCTGGTTTAGAGGAACCAAAGACTGCCCAGATGATTTATATTCTTCTGTGTTTATGGTGTTGAGCATGGGAATACTCGGGGCAAGTAAGGAGAGAACACTATCCCTTCCAATTCCTACCCACTTTTTCTTCCAGTAAGGGGCCTCTGCCAAAAGTGCATTGATGAGAGATACACGCATTTCAGCCCCATATAGTTTCAGAGCCAGGAGGGAATAAGTAGAGTTTAATGCATGCCTCTTTACCAGCTGTTGGCAGGCAGGTGATCATTGGAGGAATAACTAGACAGAAACAACAGACTTAATAGCGAATCAAGATACCTCTGCAGAACCTTGTAGCAGGCTTGTGGAGTTGCAGCTAAAGGTGAAGATACAAGTATTGAAAGCGAGTGCAAGAAAGAAGGAATAAAAGTTATTGTTTGGAAGGCTTGTTATTGATGGAAACTTTTGATAAGACTTCATTTGGGCTGCTTCTAAAGACGGGGGAGAAAAGTGAGGACCATGGTCTAGGGTCCTTCAGAGCTCTTATTCCACCCCTGCCTTCTCCCACCTCTTTTGCTGTGCTGCTTCTCCTATTCCTGTCAGCTTGGCCATGCCTTGTACACTTCTGGTGACACCTTCATGGTGTGGAGCTCACCGATCTGCTGGCGCAGCATCCATAAGGTGAAGCTGATCAGTAAGAACACAGTCCAACCCTCACCACATAACTGCTGAGGCAGAGAGCTACATCTCTACTTTCTGTGTGTTTAGTGCACACTTTACAGGCTTGTAGCTGCTTACACATTTTGGTGAGCCTAAAGGATGCGGTATTACTCGAGATGGATGCCTAGGTCTCTCAAGTACATCTTGCATACTGTGAAATTAGCCTGTCTGGTCTGAAGCAGCTGCCTAATGATCAAATGTAGGCACTTAGCTTGTGTGAGGTGTTTGATTGCATCTTAGACAGCTGATTTCCCATCTTTCTGTCTTTGGACTGAAGCAACTCAAACCTTCTTAAAATCAACATAGAGGAAGTCTTACAACATACAGTCAACAAGAAGTTGCAAATACACATGCTGGATGGGTACTGTTGAGGGCAGCGCCAGTAGACTGACCTTAGTTGGAGGGAAGGGCACAGGAAGGTGCAAAATGTAGTAAAACAATTATTTTTACCAACAGTGCACGGGAATAGGAAGGCTGAGGTTGGAAGGGTAGTCACTAAAGCTGACAGGCTGTAAGTAGGGATGGAAGAGAAAAGGCAGATCAAACAAACGGGCATAGATGAAAGACAGCTAGTTATGGTTGGGAAGATGATTCAACAGCTGAGAGCTACTCAAGCAAGAGACAATCTTTGTGAACACACAGCTCAAATGAACTTATTATTTGTACAAAAGCTGCTTGAAACAAGCGTGAAAATAGGTCACAACTGCAACAGCCCAAAATAGCAAGGGAAAAACGAGCAGAGCACATTGTGCTGTGAGGCAAAGAGTCAGAAGTCTAAAATCTGAGCATATGTATGAGTATGAACTACCAGTGAAGGGCTCTCATAACACAAATAAGTGTGTATATCCTCCCTCCATTCTTCTTTTATAGATAATAATTCACTAAAGATTACGATGAAAGTGTTAGGAAATTGAAGACAGGTAGTTCATTTTAAGGGCAGAAACTTTCCTGACTTTACTGGTGGTTGTATGCTGGTAATGAGGAATCCTGAAAACTAAATATTTAAATGTGAAACACTTTCTCATCTTTATTGCCATATGTTCCAAAAACAAATGCTACCTATGGTCTTAGTAGCAACATCAAAGCTTTTGAAATTTTTGTGGAAGTCTTACATTTTCCATTTGGCTCAAAGACACAGAGGAAGGCTCTTGAAAGCCTTTGGGAATATATCACAAACACAGTTACATATATTAATAAGAAAATGCCCCAGTCTTGTAACAGAAAGACCAGCTTGCACATTATAGTCAAGTCCAGAGGGACATATGCAGGTGGGTTGAATTACATGTGGACTAATAAGCAAAAATGCTGATATCAGCTTATTTCCATTTCAAGAGGAGCCTGATATTACATATTAGATGAAAAAGTTGGAAATCTTTCAAAGAAAAATTTGCTTGGTATTTTAAAAGCAACTATCATTTTAGCACATTATGTGGAACTAAAGGCCAGAGGAAAAGATTACTATTCAAAATGCTCCTCTTTTTTTTTTTCTTACTCAGATACTCCCTGGCAGAAATGGTGAAAATGTAGATTTTAACCTTTCAGCTATCTACTTCACATGATTTCATTGAGTGTAATATTACACTGTCATATTTCTCTGTGAGGCAGTTGATGATGTTGATGAAACAAATGGCATCTTATGATTACAGAGGTAATGCCATTGATTGACCAAGAATTCAATTATAGACATTTCACAGAGAGAATCTGAAAGATTTCAAAGCTTTAACCTGGTAGGTAAAGTCATCCTGGGCAGTGTTTTGACACACTGTTATTTCCATCATGGAAGTAACCAAAAAACATAAAGCTTTTTACATGAAGTGGGAGCTTGATTAGATCTTACATCCTGGAATATAACTCAAATATAAATGGTTATGCTAAGCATTTTAAATGTTGTATTTAAAAAAAAAAGTAGCTTAAAACCTACATATTAGTAGTACAATTTACAATTTAATTTAATTTAAAAACAACATGTCTCACAAGTGGATTTCCATTATACTATTCCCAAATGACTGTGTCTAATATAGTCTATAAATAGAAAGCCAAGTCACAAGACACGGATTTGGACTTTGTGGTTGAGAATCAATGGGTCTGACAGTGCCAATGATGCCTTCTGTTAGAATAAAATATAGTTCACAGCCAAAAATTACATATGTGAATATATGTATATAATTGCCACTCCAAAACCTGTGGCATGTTATGGCAAAGCATTGAAAACACGGGATGAGAATTTTAAAATTCTGAATGTAGATGTGAAAATTTCATAAAGTGGGACTTAATTAATACTTGTTGTGAAAAGGACCTGAAATAAAACCATGTGAAATTTAAATCTCATGCTACTTCCTATTTATTGCAGAGTGGGTCTACTCCACACAAAGTTCTGAAGTGGACGGTCTTATCAATTTTGTGCAGAAGAATTACATTGCAGGAATGGTTTAAAGTCACTGTGCACCAAAAGCCCAAGGCGAGCGAAATGTCTAAGTTAGTAGTAGGAATGTCTTTTTGCCACTAGAAGAGATAATGAATCCTATTACTAAAACGCAGCAGTAAGCCTAATTTTGAAGTCACTATAAGTTATAACTTTAAAATTAGCATTTTTAATTTTATTCCTACTTTTAATATAGTTTCCTAGCAAATTGGTACATAAAAAAATGTAAAGAGGAAACAGCAGGCAACAATCAACTCTTGATTATATGCTCTCAGACTCTGAAGGTGTTGGATAACCTGGGTAACCTGAAACCACATATAATACAAGCTACACTTAAGATTCAGCCATAAGAACACACAGCAAGGGTGCAGCAGGTAAAGGGCAGCGTTGCTGTTGAGTGCGGAGCAGGGAGATCCCCCAGCTGGCACCCGGTGAGCAGTCAAGAACATACTGTGCGCTCAGCCTGGGCATGCCTGCGCTCCTCCTGAAATGAAACCAGCTCATGCAGAGCCAGCTCCGGTGTCTCTGCATCAGTGGCCCACTTAACCCCGAGACTGAATAGTTCATCCTCGGATAATCAAGAGCTGACTGTATCTGGATGAGCTGAGTCCATTTATTAAACGTCACCTGTAACTGTGGCTACAAGCGAAGGGAAGTTTTCCCTTGCCATATGCTGTTTATTGAATGCGGTTCAAATGTTCAGATCTTCAGTGCCTTAGCCGATTATTCAATTTAAAGACTAAGATAACACTTCTTGTAAAGAACTTTCACCCAGTATTACGGATGTTACTTTAGCCTGCCATTTTGCTACTGTTAGTTACCAATTTTTTACATAAGCTCAGCATGGAGGACTAGTTTGCACTGAATTTACTAGAAGTATTTTCTTTCTACTCTCCTTCTCTTCCTATTTCAAAAACTTAAATTTATTCATGTAATTCCTCACCTTAGTTTTAATGCTGCAAACCACTGCAATTTCCAGTTACTCACATGCTTAGTGTAGCCCTTATAAATGCCTTGCAGATTTGTAGTTTCTTCTCTGATTGCATTACACCATATTTAAAGGAAATGGTAATCCCACATGTCCTAGAGATGATGTGAGCACTAAATCATATATTTAAAGTACACTAAAACCTTCAAGAGTGGGGAACTACAGAAGTTTAAAATATTATTACTAATACTCACCAAGAGAAGTAAGACTAATCGCTGTTATACCTCCTCATAATATAATGCCAATGTCTCTGGTGGAGAACAAACTAGGCTGGCAACCTATCTGTTTATCTTCAGTTAAAGGATCTAGAAACATTTTTACTGCAAACTTTGGGAAGAGCTATCAAACATACAATATGACTGAAGAGTGCTGCTGAATTTACTGCCTAGTTGACTAAATATTGTTTTAATGTTACTTTTTATTTACTCCTGCAACATGTAGAATTCTGACAGACTACAAGCTAGAATGCTCTTTTCACTCTAACACATGCTAAATTCGTAACTTCCCCTTAAAATTACTAACATTTAATAAATAATATAACTAGTACCATTCTTTAACACACACAAAAATATACTTTGCTTTTAAAACATTCAAATGTTTAAGAATTCTATGCAGCTAATTTTCTTGAACACTACATTACAATTCAGTGACAATAAAATTCAAACACAAGGCAACAAGCTACTGTGTAAAAATTAAAAAATATATTTTAAAAACAGGATAATTTAGGGCCAAATGTACAATGTAAAGTCATTTTAACCCTAATATATGTAGCTGTATGGCTACCGTAGTTAGTAGCACAGTTAAAAACGTAATTAGACCAATACTTTTGTACAAAGAAATATGCTGCTATTATCTCAGCGGGAGATAACCCTGGCCTTTAACTTGAAATAACTCAGCAAGTTACCTTCCTGATAAACAATGCAATATTAATATCACAGTTGGGAGCAGTTCTCTGAACACTCACAGCAGGTATCAAATTTGTTGCTCAATTTTTGTTGGAAATGTAGCATTTCATTCTAATGGCTATCTTTAGCTTCAAGTAAGAGGAACAAGTAGAGTTCAAGATATAATTAAAGTAATTTTATATTAAGATAAAGGACAAAACAATCCACAGAGCAGCAAATATTAAATCATGAAAAGCATAAATGTCACAAATTATTAAAGCCACGTGTAATGGTATGATGCAACTCTGTTTTCAGTAATACACAAATAAGCATATAAAAATTGAAAAAAACCACAAAGACTTGGGGAAACATTTGTGTATGAGTTCAGTTTATGCTGAGATTCTAAGTCAAACTGCATGATATATCACGGTCTCACAGATAACCCACTTTTTTTAAAAAAAAAAAAGGCCTCTATAAAAAATGTATAGCACTTTCTAGATTTTTTAAATACAAAAAACACAGTTTTGAACAGGAAAGGGTGAAAGTCTGACATGGCTATTTCTTCCACTTTTGAACATCACTGATCCTAACATAAGCACTCTACACCTTTTAGTACACAACAAGATGAGAGGTTTTCTTTGAGACAAAGCACATTATTTGGTAACAGACTGAAAATCAAACATAAAACAGATGGATATAGTAGGCCACTCTGCTCAATTTCTAGATTATTCCAAATTGTATAACCAAGGAATTCTCTTGGAAAAACAATAAACTGTACTTATCATACGATTTCCATATGTAACACAATTTTCAATTAGCAAGTTGTGATAAATGCCACTAAGTGTTCTGCTGTTCTTTTATTCTCAGCCTAATTTTACCCACAGCTCATTTTGGCATTCATCATGGCTCCTCTTCCCCTTCTGTTAACACCTGAGATACAAGATAAGGGGTTTAGTGCACTGAAAAACTCAAAAATGGAAAACAATGTTTCCTAAGGAAAAACAAAATTGCACTCAAAATCTGAAAAATTCTGATTTTGTCTCTGATGTTCATGATGATCACGTTGTAAGGAATTTTGTTTTACAGTATTTAATTTTTTTAAAAGCACCCTTTACATTGTTTCTAAAGTAGCTTTGGCAATTTCAAAGAGCAAGGAGATTTTATAGCTACGGAGTGCTCAGCAGTTTATGCACCAGAACAGGCAAAAAGAAACTTCTGAAATCCCATAGTCAGCTGCTCTTATCTACAGTTGCTTTTAATTCTACATAAAATAAAGTGAGATTAATCAGAATGTCAGCTGTCCCGCCTGTCAGTATTATCTGCTGATGGAACAAACACACCACAGAAGGTAGAGTCTGTGTATTGTAACATATTGATGTTTTGCTGCACAACCTAAAAACCCCACAGGCAGTGATTTTCTGTTGCCTTTTATGGAATCCTTCCTCCCAAAATTCCTTTTGTAATCTTAGCGGGTGTTGAGGTCAGCTATAGAGATATATAGAGAGATAGATAGATAGATATAGATATATATAAAAGATATCCAAAAGTTATTGTTAAAGGCCTCTCTTCCCTGATACATTCCCTATATTTTTCAAAAAAAATATAGGTTTATATTCTTATAAAAATAATGCGAAGAAACCAATGAAGACTGACTGTCAAAGTATCTGCATGGTATGACAAACAAGACTGGATCTAAAGCAATCTGAAAAAGTATCTGGACTACCCCACTCAAGTAACCACTAGAATCGTGTGTCAAAGAAATTGTTTATAGAAAAGAAATTTAAAAAAACAGCTTTGCCTTCACTCTGGCCATACTATCTCTATCGATCTCTATGGCCATGGATCTCTAGGTTGTGAGGGCTGCAGCGTGGCTGCAACATGGTTGCAAAAAGACACAACAGCTTATAGACAAAAAAGAAAAAAAAAAACAGAAACAGAAGAGATCAAGAAAAACCTTCAAGACAATAGAGGGTTTAGACAAGTCAATAAGCTAAGATCAGAATATCATAAAAGAAGAATTGAAATAGTGTGACATGTAATGGGGTGAAATGTAACACTACCAAGTGAACTGATTGCTAGGCTAATGACAAGAAATCTCTCAGTTGGAGAAAACAAAGGAAGAGAAAGATATGACTATCTTAATCTGGTAAACTAATGTCTGCGTGACATAGCTTCGTGAAAATAATGAATGTTATCCTAAAATGTGTGAATGCCACAGCAACGATAAAATCTCATTGAATGTACTCTATACAATTCTATCTTTCTTCAGAAACTGTACAGTTAAACAGGATCAGATGCAGAAAATAAAGCTACTAGAAAGATGAGAGGAATGGTAACACTATCAAATAATAGTAGATGACAAAATCATATCTTGTTCATCCTAGCAAACCAACACACAGAGAAAATATGATTGTTCTTTATAATGGAACAAGAAGACCTATTTAAACTGAAGCAGTATCAGCACATAACAAAAAGAATAAATTGACTCCGACTAAAGCTAAGGCTGGACATTTTAAAGTCGTTTCTAACCAACAAAAGTAGTGATAGTGAACAAAGTGACAGGTTTCAAATCAATAACAGATGTATTAACAGGATGATGTACATTTACTTATTAAGGCAAAGGACTGGATCATTAGCATCTGGAATGTCACTCCCACGCTTACGTCCTACTTTCCTACAAGCCAACCATTACAGCTGAAAGTTGCACAGAGAGAGCAATAAAACAGAAAGCTAAAGATGTCTCAATGGGTTACTATAGGAAATCTGTTATTTTATCTTTACCCTTGGTCTTAAGACACAGAATGTATTCCTAAATGAAGATCGAGAGAGTAAATAATCCACCTCATCCAGTTCTTCATCATATTTGATTACTAATTACATCTTGTTCTTTAATGAAGTGTTTGGATAATATTTGGGTTACCTTACCTTTCCTTTATAAAAGGAGATGCAGGATTATATACAAAAATCAAGGTTCACTACTAACCTGCAGGAAGGAAGACTGATCCTGCGACAGGAGGAGATAAAGGCACTGTCACTCCACTCCCACGCAGCCACACTAGAAAGAACTGAAAATCTAATCTCTGCAGACCACATCATAATGAGTGTGATCAATTGTATTTTAGCTCACAGAAATAAAGCTATTATTGTATCCCATTAATTTACACATGCTTTAAAGTATGTAAAAAATGCATCAGACTGCGACTGATTCTTTGTCAGACCTTAGTTGGACCCAATCCTTCACACTTCTCCTAAGCAGAACTACTTAAGCATTTACAAACGTGCATGTTTGGGGCCCACTGTTGTATTTCCAGGAATTACATCAGCCCCACAGGTATTACTTTTCAGACATTTGACTCCCAGAGAACAGAACAGCAATAAGGTGTATCCTTATGTCGCCAAACAGGCGACATATATTGGCAATTTTGAAACATAAAGATACGCAACACCAATAGTTAATGAAAAGAAATAAGATTTCAAACCTTATATATTATGCTGTTTTTCATAAGGCGTCTGTAACAAAACGAAGCTAAAGGTTGCAGCTTTCTTCACTAGGCTCTTCCATTCAGTAAATATAGTAGATGAATAGAACTTTTATGACAATGAGAAGTTAAATTGTCTATACAGACTGCCACGGAATGCTACTGCCTTCATCTGCACATCACACTGATTGCTGTCTATATTGCCGTGACGAGTCAGAACCCAGTAAAACGTGAAGCAAAACTCATGATGCCAAACTGATCTATTCATACCAGACAACAGAACCATGTAATAAAATCAAACTTTTGCAAATATTCTATACATGTTACTATGGAAACCTAATAAGCAGTTCTTTTTTTCTTTTCAGACAGTCCACTTTCATTTGCTAGAAAATTGTATTTTAAAGTCATAGAGTCATTTACGTTGGAAAAGACCTTTAAGATCATCGAGTGTAACCGTTAACCTAGTTAACCACTAAACCACGTCGTTCAGAAAGATTCAAAATCTTTTGTAAGCTGGAAGGAGGAGTGAGGTAACATTTCTGATTTCCTTTTCCAAAAACCATCATAGTCGGAAACAAGCGCCACCCTCCAGCTGGGGAAAGGAGAATTACAAACTCAGAGTACAAATTCAGTAAACTCAGAGTACAAATTCACCAATCTCTGCCTAAAGAATTTTGGCAAGTACTTCAAATAAAAATTTACATCACCCCCAACCCAAATGATTTTAAAAATATAAACAGAAAGCAGGAAAAATATATGTTACATGGTTTGCAAATGGAGGGAAAACTGTGATGTGATTTGGAAAGAACATGCAGAAATTGGGATTTTGTCTCTTCATTGTGTCAAACAAAAATCTGTAGCTGTTTTGATGGATTTTCAATTGGTCCCTCTAATACAGTAAATAAATAGTGATTAGTACTAAAAGGTATGGATTGAAGCTAATGCAACAGAATGTTTCGGGCAGATGTTCCATTTTGTGAGCTTTAATTCAACTGATACTTTAAATGTCAAATAGGAAACTGAGTACACTAAGACCCAAAATGATAAAATATCAGGCATGTCCATGAAGTCCAACAGGAATGTATGTTGTGTTCAAGGGTTTGTACTACCAGTTGGTCAATTAAATCATCCTCAGCCACTTAGAAAATGGAAAAGCTCTCTCTCACCTCACCTTGCTCTTGTTTTCAGCCTCCTACGTCTGCTCTGACTTTTTGTCTCTAAAAAGTATCTCAGCTCCCTTCCTGCGGACACCAGCTCGCTTTGCCCATGCCAGCCCCAGGAGAAATGGCGCTGCTGCAAGCTGCGCACTGTATCCAAATGTCCGAAATGGAGGAGTGGTGGCGACGTGTGAGCTGTGCAGTTGACGACAACACTCAGCATCCCAAACTGAAGACTGTCAGTAATGAGCCTCCGAAGTAAGAAAAAGAATAATTTTAATAGTAGTAACTGGGTTCCTCAGGACCAGCAATTTTGGATATTTAAATTAAAATGCCAGTTCTGGTTTTGCCTCCTGTCTGTATACAGTGCTGTGATCATTACAGATAAATATCCTGTGTCTTTTGTTGTTGACTTCTTAAGAAATGGCATGATTGAATATGATACTCCCTTCCCCCTCAAACAATTCCTCTTGAATTTTAATGCTTCATGATTCTCTTGCCATCGTTGTAGAGAACTATTTTCCATAAACACTCACTTTAATATTAAATTTCACAAAGTTAAAATGACAGTGAGGCAATGCTAAAACTACACACCTAAAACTGGAAAATCAAGTCGACAGAATACAGGATGGGGAATAAAAATAGCTGATGGACATTAATTTTTAGGATAGCCTTTTTTCTGATTTTTTTAATAAAATAATTTTCAAGTTGGGTAAAATCAGGCATTTTCCCTTTAATTTCTTAGACATCTTTAAAGAGAAGAAAATTCATTACATAAATATGTAGTAATATTAGCACAGAAATTATTGCATTTCAGTTTTATAAGTTATTGCCTCCAACAGTGGGAAGGACATAAATCTACCTCACTGTCTTTGCTGCCATTATAATATAGTACATTTACATAAATTGTGTTGAATCTTTGAAATGATGCAGAAAGTTTATAAACTGCAACAAACAACAAAATGGACAAAGATATAGACTCTAAAATCTTATTAGCTGTTATTTCATCTTTTTGACTTTTTTTGTGTGTGTGTGTGTCTCTCTCAAGAAATAAAAATGCATAAAGCTTTACTACTTGTGTGCTGTAAGGGTGGCCACAATTTACCACATGTACCAGCAGTATGTCCTGTCAGTGCTCAGATCTTCATATAGAAAGGTGACATAACTGCTTTCCATCTGAAAGAAACAGGCATTTGCTAAATAAAAAAAGGACACCTAAATCTGGATTTCCAAATGACAGGAGTAGCCACAGCAAGCATGGGAAATCAAACACTTGCCTTGCTGGACCTGTCAGCATCTGCCTGTACAGTGGGAAAACATTCACTGGAGAGCTGGGTTGGTGGGAAGTCAGACATCCCGAGGGGTCTTGCTGCCCATCAGCTCTTGTTCTTCAAGTTTTTAGAAAAGAAGCTGCATCCCATAAGAAATTGACCTCATGTACACAGTGAGGATCTGCACATGTTGCCAACTAAGCTTACTGGCTCTGTGATTAATCCAGGGCACTTAAAATGATAGCGTGAAAAACGCTAATTTGGCTATTGTTGTAGATCTCCCCACAGAACATACACACAGAAGCTCTGCAGACTATAACAGAAGCTTCTCACTTCTCCACTTGCATCTGAACCTTCTCTCTAGCAGCCAACTTGGCGTTTCAGCTGGACTGAGGATTTGAATCTACGGCAGCAACCAAAAGTAGTAAATGGAAGTGAAGTATTTTGAGTGTGTTGCAGAATTTTACTCATGAATGCAGTAAAATAAGAAAGCATTAAACAGTGAAATTATGTATTTCAGCTCCTATTTTAAAACACACGAATTGAAAGAAAAAGAAAAAAAAGGAAGCATGGCATTTTATAAAGAAAATACCCATCTCTTATCTCTATTATACCACCCAAAGAACTTGCATTGATTCGGAACAGCATGCGACCATAGGAAGTAATAGTTAAGGAATGGAAACAAGGGAACCGGCTGTTTTCCATATGTCTCCAGGATGGAGATGAGAAAACAAAGACAATTAAGAAACAACCAAAGCTGCTGTCTTTTAAAGGTTTTAACTTTGCTATAAATGAAATAAAATGTGATAGAGTGGACTACATGTTAAAAAAAACATGAGTACACAGCCTTCAATTGCTGGTAGAACAATGTATTCCATTTAGAAGCAACTGTATAAGGAAACAGAGACTTTTAAATTAAAAAATAACAACCTTAAAGGTCATTAAAGAAACAGAAAAAAAAGAGCAAGGAGGAAACACTGGTGGACATTAATAGTAACAGAAAAAAAAAATGCACACAAAAATCAAAACTGAGAAAAGAAAGGTAAAAGCAAAACAGTATCACAGTGGAAAGGATAATGAATTCATTTATAAGCCTCTGAAGAGGAAGATGATGGCAAAAGGAGAAAAAAGCTGTATAGGTCCAAGTAAGGAAGAAAAAGGCAAAAATCCAGAGGACAACAGGAGTGCTGAATGAATATTTTGCAAGAGTATCTATGACAAGAAAAGCCATTCAAAATTGAATTTATTCTAGGATGCTTTTCCCAAGTCCAATGAGTCAGAAGCATATCTTCCAGATGATGGAGTAATTCAAGAAATCCACAAATGACTGGATGGCATAAAAGCTGCAATGAGGAATGCTAACATTAATTTAGCAAGCGTAGCAACTCTGTTGTTCCTGTTGTGGAGATGACATTTCAGAATCAGAAGGAAGCAAGCAAAATATTGGGGAGGCGAAGCAGTAGTACAAACCCATAAGCAACACTGTCTAAAGAGAACTCCTTGAATGTTTTCTTCATGAATGCCAGATTATCGACACTGGACAGACATTTTGTTTGTTTTCATTTTTCAAAAACACAGCCGCAGTAAACCCAAGAAAATAGTTTGGAAGAGCACGTTGCCTTTTTGAGGAAATAAAGGTTGAATTATGGGTGTTAACATTTAACAAATAAGGGTAGTCCTTATGCTTACAAAGTCCGATTCTTAAAGGCAAACCTACTGCTTACAATTAAATCATAGATATGAGTAAAGACAAGTCATCTGGGTGGTTTGAAGCATCCTGTCATTCATTTGTTCTTCAGATCTAATCAGAACTACCATGCAAGCAATATAAAATTCTCCTATTAGAGAGAGTTGCTCTTGGCTTGCATGAACAAAAAGAAAGGGTACCTGTTGCTTCCCCAAAGTGCTGGCCGTGGCTGTAAAAAAAGTGAAAACGGCTACAGAACTACTGATGAGATAATCAGATTTTAATGAGACTCTTCAATTAGTTTTAAAATATAGATGTCATGGTCCTTTGGTACTTACATTAAAAGTTTACAAATTACCTTTCTTCTTTTTAACTGGAATTTGATCTGCATACTAGGCACATTGGTTAATCGTCTCTGAAAATGTTACTATGTTAACGATAAAGTTAACGATAAAGTCTCCAAATACTTTGTATCATCCAATCTGCAAAACTGTGTGCACAGGAAGACTTAAACTCTGGCAGGAATTCACTTACTCTCCATATGACTTCTTTTTCTCAGACTTCCCAAAGATCTGTACAAAGCAAAAATCCCAGTTTAACATCTGACCACAAGATGAAAGAGAACCAGACCAAGACAGAACATAAAACCAACCCCTCCAAACCGAACAACAAACCTCCCCAAGTTCAACTTTCTGCATAATATTATTCATATTAATACGCATTTTTTCTCAAGACACCTCATACCTTTTTCCTCAAACAACTGTGTGTCACGCTTTCTACTGATGTGAACAAGGCTAATTGGAAAACAAGTTTCTGGTTTATAAAAACCTTCAAGGCAAGATATTTATATTCAAATTCAGAAAGAAAAAAATAATTGTTGCAAAGTGAATGGGTATTTCCCTTGACAACCTAACCTGGTGATTTAGAAATTCATCTGCGAGGTGGGAAGCCTATATTCAATCATTTGTTCTCTCTGATTTAAAGAACTGGCAACTTCTAACTCCTACATAACTGCCCCAAGCGTGAGGCTCACTCTCTAGCACAAAATTCCTGACAAATTCCAACTTAGCACCATTTGTTGCTTCCCCTAACTAATAAGGAATAGTCTAAGTGGCAATATCAAATATAATTTGCATTGCATTTTTATAGTGAGCCATCTGCATCTTCTGCTCTGGCAGAATTATGTAATAAATTATAGGCAAGACTCTCACTTTCTGTGACATGCAAAAAATGACAGCAAATAACAGTGGCGTATTTTGCAAAAACATTCAGTTTCTGTGAATATTGTGGTAGAAGATAGGTAAACATTCCTTTGGCCTGTCTTCCTTCCAGCAGCATTAATGAAATTTCAGCTACTACGGCAGATCCAGTAAAAACCAGTGAGAGAAAATGTGTTTTCCTGTATTTCAATTTGGTTTTATCCAGCTCATTCAGTAGGGATGTAGCAAAAAATAAAATAAAACTGAATAAATAAGGCAGAAGCTGCATGCAGCAAGGTCCCAGGAGACACCAAGTTTAGTTACATTTTCTTTAAGAAAATGTATTCATGGCAGTATTCTTCCCAGCCTCGGGCAAGAGCTTTCTTGATTTTAAAATGTTTAACTCCAGTGAGCAAGATAAAGGTATTGCATCAAATTTACCTCCTTTTAAGTATAAATTGGACAGAAGCTTGAAACAATTATCTTATTTTTGAGCAAACGCCACCATGAAGAGACTCTTCAGGAATTTTACATAAAGGTGTTTCTTTGGCAGCTCTTGACTTCTTGACATCTTTTTTTTCAGGCTCTTTCATACCTTCTTTCTTTCAGCTGTTTCTCATACAATCAGTCATTCCTGTCAGGCCTCTTTTTTTCTTTTTTTTTTTTTTTCCCTACTGCTGGTTGTCTTGTAATGTATTTAATTTCTCCTGATAAGGTTATGTGACTCTTTTTTTATTTTAACTGCAGAGTCTATTGATATTTGCTGTTTTTCAAACTCCTGTCTCCTCCTCTCACAGGATTAGGTGGAGGTTTTCTTTCAAGGTTATGAACACAACATTGAAAGGATGAACGCTAGAGACTCAAAAAACTAATGACAAAGGGGTTTTTGTTTGTTTGCTTTAATAACCCTGTTTTTAAGGACCTCATCCATAAATTTCAAACATTGTATCACAATTTCAAGTTGAATTTCAACTCCAAGCTTCCAGCTTTTAGCTTTCACCTGTTACTGTCACATTTACACTTCCAGAGCCCATTTGTCTAACCATGACCTCACCTCAGTCCTCACCACCAGAGTTTCACAGACTTTTCAGCTAGTCAGAATACTTCAAAGTTAGTGAAATTCCAGACTTCCACCTAACACACACTCCAGGAGTGCATCCCCGCTCACAGGTGCGTGTATGTTCCCTGGCTGTCTTCTAGCTCTAACGCAGCAGTATCTAGGTGCACCCCATCATCTCTCAGCTCCCCATCCCCACCTCTCCAGCAACGATTTTCTGGCAAAGAGAAGGAAGCTGTGTTTTTCTCTCACCGACTTCTCAGTATAGACAACATATGGCTCAAAACTGTGAGGCAATCTGCTCAGAGTCTGGATGCACTCTCAGCTCTAACTCAATACAGCGTTTCATGTGAAGTTTCTATGAACACAATTCTTTGGGGACAGCACAGAGAGAGAGGTCTCTGAGTCCATCTCACCTACGGCCAATGCAAACCTTGTTCGATCAGCTTAAATAGATTTTCATTTCTACAAAGGAAGAGGGGATATAATTTGCATCTTCCTTTACCCATCCATATGTGGCTAATCACAATCCAGTCTCCTATCTCCAATTCTTTGACCTATGTGTGTAAAAGGAAACATGAAACAGAAGGATTTCTTCCCCCCTGGACAAATTAAATCAATTCCCCTATCATGCACTAGTGCTAAGGCACTGCCATCTAGTGTGGAAAATCAATATGACAAAGAGGAAAAAAAGAAAAAAAATAGTATTTGCAACATGGCAGATGAAATTCTATCGGCTTCCATCAAACGTTTTGAACACCTACACATCATATTCATAACATTAGTCATTCTACTTTATCAAAGCACACATAAGCCCTCCCTTTTACAGGAAACTCCCTGACTTGATAGACCGCAATGGCTTCCATTAGATTGTACTGTGTCACGTCAGACAGGCTCAGCAGAGCCTTTAGTCCCAGTAGCGTCATTTGGAGTAGCTCTGTGAAACTAAAGTTCTACAGTATTTAATGGCAGGAATGTCTTGGTAGAAAAGAGCTTTTTCTTAATTACCACATGTTTTATTCCAAATTTACCATTTCAAGACTTTATTCTCTAATTCACATTATATGGAAAGCATTGCAACATAACAGACAGTCTGCAGGACCAGAAAATTAGGAACTTTTGAGTTTTGCCTCTGCATCTGTACTACCTGAAGATTTTCTCTTGTCTTTCAAGAACATTCCTGTCCATACAGCTCCAAGTTTCCATTGTTTTGTGTCCTGTGCAATTACCTACAATTGTTCCATGAACATGCAAAGGATCTGACCTGTTTCACTTGGAGCAACTTTGTACAGATGAAGTTAAGTACACGACATGAGCCAATGGAGCATAGATATCATAATTTTACAAAACTTGCAGAGCTGTCATAAAGATCAATGATTATTACACCTTTATATTATTTATTATTTCTACAACTTGTAATCTCTGTATTACCACTGTGCTAATCAAGGCTTTTAAGTACTCAAGTAACACTGTAGTCTACTTCTTTCCAGAACTGTAGCAAGACAGGGTTATTACATACTATTTGGCTGGTGCAGATATTCCATATTATCCTCATCACAACAAAACACTGTTTAGAATACAAGCTGTGTCAATGACTCTGAAAGTCCATATAGCAAGATTCTGCATCCTGATAAAAATAATGGTAGTTTTTGTCTCCAATAATGCTGCAGAAACACTGCTATTCTGGAGAGCAAGACAGTAAAGAGAAAATAGCTTTATGTGGCAGACTACTTTCCTATCCAATAAGGATTGGAACATCACAATCTTAAGAGAGAAATATGTGGAGGGAAAATCCTATTTAAAAAGTAGAACTCAGAAAGAATATACAAAAAGTAGAGTTACTTTAGTATAATCTTCTATACTCGATAACATCATTGTTATATATTTGACATAGGATTTAGCACTACATAAAATGATTGCTAAATCAATATTTATATTTTGGTACCTGTATATACCCTGGATCTTTACATATACATACTAAATCACTGAACTGAATGCAAAGACTTCAAGAAGCTCTGAAGCAAGATGAAACAAACAGTTCTTAGTTTGTGTAAAATAATTTAGGAATTCTTTTGTATTGTAAGTCATACTGTAAAACAAACAATTTCAACATTCTAAACATTCTAATAACCACCACAGATCACTGAGGTTATTCATTTAACTTTTTTGAAATGTATAAAATAATGACAATTCTATATGATATGCCAATACCATTCTGAATGGACGTCATAAAAAAGAAATAAAGTATCTTGCCAGGTATTCAAAGCCTGTCAATAACATTGTAAGGACAAATACTTTATTTATGTGCCTCCCAAGCCACCATAATATGACTCAGTCACAAGATTGAGCCAGGATATCACAATCTATCTAATGCCTTTTCTTTAAATATCTAGATTGCTAAATATAGATAGATAAATATATATACATTCTATATGATGCATAGATTTAAGATTATGATATATTAGATTTAAGAAATATTTGGGAATACTGTGTTGCTAAATTACTACCATAGTTTCAATGGTAATCTACAAATAAAGGTGGAAAGAGGGCACTGAAAAGATAGTGAAAACATAGCACAGTAGATACTAGGCTCCTGATTCACATGACCATACATTAATTTCAGGCTTTAACTTTAAAAATATAAAGCAAATATCTGGCCCTCAAGGTTGTGAAGAAAAGCTTGTAGCTCTTGACACAGACATAAGCAGAGTTAATGAGACCAATTAAAGTCTGGAGAAGAGCCTGAAAGAAGTCCTGAAATGATGAGGCTGCCCATGCAAATCACTGAGGGGCTAAGCTCCATGATCCACTGCTGCTAGGTCACCACACGGGCTTAGGAGGAGGAGAAGGGATGTGCTGAAACCCTGTGGCTGCTGTTCCTCAGGATCCCTTCCTCTCCACTCTAGGGAACCCACCTCCACCACTCTCCCAGAAGCAAAATACAGCCAGGCCACAGGTTTTTGAATACAGTGTCACATAAGTTTTGTATCGTATTTAATGTGGACATAAAGGGACGGACTAGTTAACACCATCAAGACATCCAAATCTTCTCTAAGTGGATGTAAGTGAGCTCATAACAATGATATCGGTACCAATCTGCCCCATCCCTCCATCACCATGAATGCCAGTGGAAATATACTGTACCTTAACAACACATGCCCTGCCCAGGAGAATAACTTTAGAGAAGAAAACACATTGCCAGGCGTAACCGACATAATTTCATTGACATTGAAAGTGTTTTGACAACCTACAACTGACATATGACCTGTCTCAAGATCTTTTTATTATGCTTCTTCTCTATGACTATATATGTAAATTTATCTATTAGGTGTCAATCAATGCAAGCAATACTTCTGTTTCAGTTTGTTGTCATAAGAGAATTTTTAACAGCAAAAAGAGTCTCCAGACACATCATTTCAGCAATCTTTTCAGTAATGTGGGAAAAGCAAGAGGAACATCGAACATTTTTTGTATAATCCTAGTTACTAGTGCCTCATGTTCCATTCTTACATTAAAATTTCAAGAAGGAAAAAACCCAAATTGTTTAAATATCCTAATAATTAACTATTGCTATTATGCCATGTATTCATTCAGCAATATATTACTAAAAAGTAATTCAGCATTGTTCATGTTTGCTTTATGACTTTTTTTTTTAAGTTTTCCAGGCTGCCAGAAAAACCCTGTTCAGCATTTTTGCAGTTGCTACATAAATTGATTCAAGCTATGCTAGGGGAAAAATACAGAGGCTGAAAAACTCGAGCAAAAAAATATGTCACATTAAAGGAACTCAACACTGATGAAAAATATCAAAATGGAGAAAAACCCTAAGAAATTCAAGGTGGTCTATCACCTTTGTGACAGCACCAGAATCTATCTAAAGAATGACAATAAAAATGGTTAGAGGTTTAAACAATGGTGATTTGCTAAATTCTTGAGATTTCTTTCTTCAGGCAACATGTGATCAACAACCACAGTACTATCCAACATTCATTTTAAGCGTATTTTCAGATACTTTCTTAACTGGGGCCTATTTAACATTCTATGGTTTTGAATTTGGGCCAGAAAGTCCTGTAAGAAACTTTCTCCTGAAGCATTTGTTTCAATTCTGACTACCAGTAGGACACACAAAGGTAAGTAAAAAGATAACATAAAGCTAAGGCTTTGAAGTTTGTGATTTTTCAGAATAATCAGAATTTACAGCGCTCTAGCATCTACTTCATTTACCTGTAGCAGTTCACTCTTCCTTGTCTGAGAAGAGATTTCAAATAGCCAATGCCAACTTAAATCACATCAGAGAAGAGAATCACAGGATAATTTAGGAGGTCTCTAGTCCAACCTCCTGCTCAAAAGCATGGTCAGTTATGAGGTCAGACCAGGTTATTGGGACTTGATCCAGACGAGTCTTGAAAACCTCCAAGGATGTACAACGTGCACAGCATCACTGCACAGCCCGTTCCAATGCCTGACTGCCTTAATGGGGGAAATGTTTTTCCTTTTATCAAGGAACTTACAAATCTATTAAGAAGCTTGAAAGCTGAGTGTTATATGGCTACCACATGTAACATTTAATAGTCTTAATTTACTGATCCACAGTCTAATACCACATACCTTCTTGAATAGAAATTATGGCAACCCACTCTGAACCAGCAGTAATTATCTAGTAACTTGCAATACCCTTGCTATATGACTGCTTGATAATACAGTAAATAGCTTTTACCACTTTTGCTTTCACTGTTATAAACTGATTTACTTGAGCAAATTAATGACTGAGATCTAACCACTGCTAGAAATCAAGGTGAACTTTGGTAAAATGTCAATTTCTGTATTGCTAAACCTCTAATATAACCACAGGATAAGGAAGAAGAGAAAAAAGTGCAGTTTATTGCCAGTCACGCAGGTGATAAAAAGAACTAAATTTTCCAAACCAGCAGCCTAAATTTAAATTTGTCTATCCCTGCTGCTTGCCCATTACTCAAGGTGCAGATGGAAATTTTCACTGAACTTGAATGTATTTTCAGAAAATCCAGCCAAGATCGCAAGCATTGATTTGGAGGTCAATTTTAGACTCATATTACTCTCAGATGTGATTCGTTACATGGTTCATTAAAAAGGATAACTGTTTTTGCTAGGAGCCTCACTGTTGATGAGAGAGGATAACTCTGATTCCAAAACCCATGTATTAAAATATTTTAAAAAAAAAAACAGCGCTTCTTCTCAAACTTCAAAATATTTTTACTGTTTTCAGAAAGTGCAGCTAAGCAACCCGCAAGCTCCTTCGTACCTTTTATGCATCATAAGCATGACAATATAGAAAGGCTTGCATACAGTCACATCATTAATATTAATTATAAAAAAAAGGTTTTTACATAGTCTAAAAAGCAAATCTTTTTTTTCCAATGTGTTTTTTTCCAGGTTACCAATTGCTTATAACAGGTGCTTTTTTTCCTCCATATTTTGCAGCCAAATGTAAAGAATATTTAGATTAACTGTATTAAATTGAAGATTACTATTAAATTTACGCTGCTTCAGCAGCATGGTTGCAGAAACACAAATAGTGTGCCATGCCACGGAATAAGTATTAGTTAGATGCAGCTCTTGCCTTACTGGTGTCTTTGACCAAGAACCCCTTGCTACTCCTGCATAAAAATAACTCAAGGAGTTATTTCTCATGTATTTTATGTTACAAAACGTTCACAAATTTGTGAAAAACCCCACTCAGAATCATTGCTCTGGTATTTTGAGGCCCTGAAGCAGACCTGTGATTATGGCACCTGGCCAAAGGTCCTTGGAAGACGCAGCTCTTGGCTGATTTGCTGGTATTCACAGAAAGCAGACATGGCCACCACAGTGCCAGGCCCCAGGGGGACACCATCAGGCTGTACTGGCCCTGACAGAGCCCCTGGGGCTCCCCCAGCCCTGCCCAGGACCCCATTTTAGCCCCCCTCTCCCCAGGGCCAGCAGTCCCCAAGGCCACAGCAGGGCCCGTCTCCAGCTCCCCACAGCCCTGCCCTGCCCAGCCCCAGGCCCGGCCAAGCCAGGCCCACCCGAAAGCGCCATGAGGCCCACACGTGTTTTTGGCAGGGGTGAAGGGTGTTCAGGCTTGCTCCTAAGTCCCTGTCGTACCCCGCAAATCGGGAAAGCACACCCGCCTTCGGAAGACGTGGACTCGCACAGGCTGTGCAGCTTTTATTCATCACATCCACAGCAACAGGATTTAGGAAGAAAGCACTGCCAGAAGTCAGTCACCAGGGATCTGATTAGACAGACAGCGTTTAACCTAATCTCTTCTACCACGAGCGCATTCTTCTTCCTGTAATTAAAGGCGATCACAGATGCAATTATTTAGGGGCATAATTCCACCAATTTAGACACCAAACTACTTCAGCGACAGGTGGAAAAGGTAAATAGTGAAAGGACGGGAATGAAAATGTGAGCATTGTTATGACTGGAGGCTAGATTACTAGGCAGCTAAAAGTCACAGGAAGATATAAACTTAGCAGTTTACGAGGTAAAACTTCAAAAATTTCAATAGTCCTCAAAATATCACACACTGAATAACTGAAACATTTCTGAAAAGTTTGTCCCTTCTATCCTGAAGAATTACAGGATTATTTTGAAGCCAGAGGATATCACTATCTGTTACTCCAGATGTTTTGGGGGGAGCAAAACCACATAGACTTTGTCTATCTCTGTCTATAACATTTAGAAACGTTATATTCATTTATTACATCCCCAGAGACACACTGACAGCGTGAAGAAATTTCATAGGAAAAAGAAAATGATCAGAATTACGTGTTTGTGAGCTATGACAACACTAAAAGAGGTATATATGCACAGCTTTCCGCGGGACAGCTAACAGAGAAAACTAAAGTCTACAAGTACTGGAAAAGTAAAAATTCCAAGCAGGATTGCAAATTACAGTGGTCTTAGTTATATTCTTTATGTAATTTTGGTTTACTCTTTTTAATATGATAAGGCTTATCTACACATACAGATGCTTACAGTTCCTGCTCCAAAAAGGGGTACTTCGAATGGGTAAGTCATTCGGAAAGGCAGGTGTGGGATTTGACACCAAAATTTTGGAAGTAAGAGAGGACAGACACAGCCTTACTTGAACAGTGGTCCCATTCTATCTTGCATCATAAATAGCTGCATTATTTTGTTCTTTTTTTTTTTTCCCCTGAAGTCCACATAGCTTCAGCAATATTGATCACACTTTTATAAGGCTGTATATTGGTATTTTTAGAAGGACGGAATGAGTGATATTTATATTCCAAAACACTGGAAAGAGACAAAAATAGGTGGAATGGCAAGAGTAGCCATGCCTCCACTTTGTTTCAGATCAGCTCAAAAGCCACAGTAAGCATTAACAACAGAAATAGTAACAGCTGTCTGAAGAGAACAATACTCAGAAGTGACTGGCTATAAATGGGTGACTGTGAGAAGAAAGGGAAAGAAAATGTGTTTATTAAGAAAAACTAGCAAAAAGTGTTGTTTAGTTTTAGTCTTTTTCCACTGCTTTACACTGATTAAATTGTTGGCACTCTGTTTTACCGACTTATTTTATCTGCCTTCTAACACTTTTGTAGTTGATTTTCATATTATTTTGTATTCATGAGTTTCAATGAGAATGAAAGAACCTTGGATTAAGAACCAGAAGCGTTAGAGAATACTTCTGTATACACAAAATACACATTTGTCATTACTCTCATAGTTTTGTGTGTATGGTGGTTTTAATGGGGATTTGAGTAACAGACAGAAAACAAACATCTGGTTTAATTAAACTGTTAGTAAGAGATTATGAAAGTAACTGTTTTGCACACAATTTATTTATATAATCATGTATATATGCAATTCTGTTCTGGGCCTTTTTTCCTCCTATTATTAAACAAATATAAAGAGCTTCACAGATACCCGAGATGTATATAAAATATTCACTGATAAAAAGCCTTTAGAATGATAGTACACTTTTAATAATTTCCATGGATGTATTGGGTTTGTGTGGCAAGGTTTTGGTAGCCAGTGGGGGACTACAGGGGTGGCTTCTGTGAGAAGCTGCTAGAAGCTTCCCCTGTGTCCAACAGAGCCAACGCCAGCCAGCTCCAAGATGGACCCACTGCTGGCCAAGGCCGAGCCCATCAGCGACAGTGGTAGTGCCTCTGGGATAACAGATTTAAGAAGGGGGAAAAAACTGTGCAACAGCAATTGCAGCCAGAGAGAGGAGTGAGAATATGTGACAGAAACCACTCTGCAGCCCCCAAGGTCAGTGAAGAAGGAGGGGGAGGAGGTGCTCCAGGCGCCGGAGCAGAGATTCCCCTGCAGCTCGTGGTGAAGACCATGGTGAGGCAGGCTGTCCCCCTGCAGCCCAGGGAGGTCCACGGTGGAGCAGATATCTACCTGCAGCCCATGGAGGACCCCAGAGCGGGTGGATGCCCCCGAAGGAGGCTGTGACCCCGTGGGAAACCTGCACTGGAGCAGGCTCCTGGCAGGACCTGTGGACCCATGGAGAGAGGAGCCCACGCTGGAGCAGGTTTGCTGGCAGGACTTGTGACCCCACGGGGGACCCACACTGGAGTAGTCTGTGCCTGAAGGACTGCAACCTGTGGAAGGGACCCAGGCTGGAGCAGTTCATGAAGAACTGCAGCCCACGGGAAGGACTCACATTGGAGAAGTTTGTGGAGGACTGTCTCCTGTGGGTGGGACCACACACTGGAGCAGGGGAAGAGTATAAGGAGTCCTGCCCATGAGGAGGAAGGAGCGGCAGAGACAACATGTGATGAACTGACCACAACCCCCATTCCCCATCCCCCTGTGCTGCTGGGGTGAGGAGGTAGGGAATCTGGGAGGGAGTGAAGCTGTGCCTGGGAAGAAGGGAGGGGTGGGGGGAAGGTGTTTTAGGATTTGGTTATATTTCTCATTACCCTACTCTGATTTGATTGGTAATAAATTAAGTTAATTTTCCCCAAGTCAAGTCTGTTTTGGCTGTGATGGTAATTGCTGAGTGATCTCTCCCTGTCCTTATCTCAACTCAGGAGCCTTTTGTTATATTTTCTCTCTCCTGTCCAGCTGAGGAGGGGAGTGATAGAACAGCTTTGGTGCATGCCTGGCACTCAGCCAGGGTCAACCCACCACAGTGGAATACACTGACACAGTTGTAATCCTTACAAGAACCTCTAAACATCTACGTTCAATAAAACATAAAACAATTTCACTATTAACTTAAGTTGCAGGAGACTGTTTACAACAAAATACGACAAGAGTCCCTGGGCACTAACTCATCTCTCTTTGGGAATATTTGTTAACACTGCTAAAGGGTAAAACCTGGTAAGGAAGAAAGAGAAAAGATAAAAATGCATCTGAAGGTTGTTGTTGTTTGCTTATATAAAAAAAAAAATATACTGACTGATTTCATTTCTGAATCATATCTTTCTGTTAATGCAAAGAGAACATCTCTTGTTTATTAATGTATTGTATTAATTGTATTAATTATTGTATTGTATAAGTATTGTATTAATACAATTATCATTGTATTAATGATAATACAACTGAATGTATGCTAAGTGAAGACCTGGAATATTTAATTTCATTAATAAAATTTAACGATGGTGTTGATTTCTCTGTTCAGTTTCTCAGCCGACTCCTTCTCCCCCCAAAGAGATGTGCAGCATATCTACTTCAACACATTAGTTATTGTTGCTGTGTGTACTTGCACTTGTGATTGAGTTGTCTCTGGATTGAATTATTCACAGGTTGGGGTTTTTTTAAAGTGTCATAGTATTCCCTTCAAAAGGAAGTACTACTGTTTTTTTATTCTGTAAGCCACTCTAGTTTTTGTTATTCACTAAGTGCATGTCACTGGAACAGAAAACAGGTCAGGCACAGGGTACATGACCGGAGCAGTACAAAGCAAACCTGACGTGCACGCAGCCGGAGGCGGTGGCAGCCACCTAGAGGCAGTGGCAGTCCCCCAGAGGCAGCGGCCCCTGTCTCTGCACCTCCTTTGCTCAGAGCCCCTGCCACAGGGTTCAGCCATATGGGGAGCAATGAGAAAAAGAACAACTAAAGTTTGATCCAGCTACTCTTATCTGCAAAATGTTGATGAAGGAATCATTGCACCAGCTCTAACTGGTAACAGTCCTGACGCTGCTTATGGCCAGGCAGACCCCATAGGACAAAGAATGGGTAAACACACTGTTCCCTATCTTTGAATCCTGTTTTAAGCAACTTTGAAAAGGCAGTATCAACATAGAAGTCATTCCATAAAGAAGAAATAATATTTGCATAAACGTTTTTAAAGCATTGTATTCATCTTGTTGCTAGAACATGAAACTCATTAACACCACCGTGATTTTTACATATGTGTGGCAAAGTCCTGAAAATATTTAGAGATGCGATGATATAAATGGAGTGACACCTTGCAGAAAGATGCACTCTTTAATTTAAATATGTCTTCTGAAGCTAAACTGTCAAAATGTAACAAACATGACAAGTTTTGTTACCACAATCTGGTAAAATGCAACCAAAATGGAGTGGCATTAGTTTCTACAAGTGCCATGAAAATTACAAAGCATCTCTGCTTACCTCCTGCCAGGATTATGTGTACGAGAAACAGTTAGGAAACCAAATAATCACTCATGTAATTTGAATTTCACTTTTATGTGAAAGACTAGACCAAGACTATTTGCTACTTCAGTCCCAGTGAAGGTCTATCTTTCAGCTGTGAATGGGACTTGAGTGTTAGTTTCATACACTGTCAGTCCCTATTTATACAATTAATCCCATTTAGGTTAAAGAAAAAAAGGAAAGGAATAAATTCACTGAATAATCCTGAATTTATATGAGGCAAAAGCTAAATGTGCAATGGCCATTACTGGTTTAAAAATAAAAAATAAAAATCATACAAAACATTTCAAGAAAAAGTACCTAAACTCTACTGAGAATGATAATTTCATTTTAGACATAGCACTTTTTTCTCCTAACATTTAGTAAATGTATGAATTTTAAAGTAGAGTATAAGTTACCTCTTCTCAAAAAGAATATGCAGTTTTATCAAGCTGGAGTGAACAACCTCCCCAGGAAATCCATCATGAAGCATTTGATTTGCTAAAGCAAAATGAAATTTGCCTAGTAATTTTTTTAAGGATTTTCCACTGGACTTCCAGTGGCTCAGTTTATAAAAGACCCATGATTTGAGTGCCATTAGTACTCTACCTGCTTCAAGAAATAAAGATCTTGTAAGCAGAAATGAAATAAAATAATCCTTGGATATAAAAATAACATCTGCTTGCCACTTAGGATGTTAGCTGGTATAGTGACTCCAGCTTTTTTCAACAGTTATACCAAGTCAAATACCCACCAACCAAATACTCAGTCTGTGGCACGGAAAAGCCCTGCAGACATGACCTTGGCCAATTTAACTCTGTAACAGACTTCTTCCATGACTCTGGCAGTAAAGCAATTCAAAACTGGAGATAGAAAATCAGAGGGGAAATCCAGAGCATCGCTGTGCTATTCACTTCCCCTGCAGTGACACCCAGGATCTGCCTAGCTGCTGAGACACCACAGGGCAATGCTAAGCTGGCTGTGAGCTACACTGGGCACCACACCAGTCTCAAGCAGCCCAGGACCCCAGAAGCATGACACAGAGATACACACCACTTTACACACTTTCCTTCTTTGCCCATCTAAGTATCTGGCTCACCAAAGATCTCGCCCTTAAATTGATAACACATCAATTACTTCTGGTTGCTTTGTTCAGGCCATGCTGATGTTCAGCAGGACCAAGAAGAGGGTCTTTCCTTCTGCCACTTCTCTCCTCATGCCCGTAGCATATTACTTTTGACATCTGTGAGAGCTGCCTGAGCAGCTTTTCATTTCTGGAGACCTATGTTTAAATGTGGAACTGTGGCAGAAAGAGGATAATGTGAGAATCGATGAACTCCCTCTTGGTGCAGTGCTTAGTGAATTTTGTTCGCCACACAAATTCTCATCACAGTATGATAAATGTGGTATTTGCTGCAAAGGAGAAAACCAGCAGTGAAATACCAGCCATATCATACTGAGAAAGCAAATATATTGCAAAATGTATTTTATTAGCAGTAATATTTTAATTTTAAATCATGTGCCTGGAACAATATTATATGGAAAACTTTTGTGTACATAAATTCTGCGCTTGAACAGCAGATAACTAGAAGTTCATGTTGACAATAAAGAAAAAATAAAATACGATTTGCTTACCCTACTGTGGAAAAGTAAACATTTACCTGCAGCTACTAACATAAATCCTTGAAAATGTATAAAGTGATCTGACACCACAAAGCAGTTTTCCTGCAAAATATTACAGATCCAGCAAAGTCAGCTTCTCCAACACTGTCACTTTGTTCCCAAGCAATCCACAAGAAGTACAAGTATGGGATAATATCAAAACCCATGTGTTTCCACTTCCCGACATCAGAAATAACAGCTGCTTGTATCAAGGTGCTTATTGCTTATCTAGTATTGATCCTGGTCTATAATATCGAGGATAGTTGATTTTCTCAGTTCATCTCTAATTTTACTTTTAAAATACTGCACAACAGTTTCAATCCTCAGCTCCAAATATTAAAGTGGCTCTACAGTACTTAAAAATATGATTTTATTGTAATAAGACCAGAAACTGGATATAACGATTAAAATCTGATCACAAATCATTGTATTGAGTCTTGTGTATTTCTGTTGAAGCGTAAGAAAAATCAAAAGCTTCCTGGCATAGTTTTTCACTGCAGCAGTGTCTTTACACCAGCTGTAGAGGAACACAGGTTGTTTTCATTATTTATTTATTAAAAAGCTGAATTTTTCCAACTTTTTTTTAATCTCTTATTTTAAAATCGTTCTCAAATAGAGTCTCTTGGTTGAAACGATGATTCAAATCAGAATACCAGTTTCAGTAGTCTAGATTATCGCGTTATGTCAAGTGGTGGCATAAGAAAGATATTCTCCTATTAGTAATTTATGACTGTACACTTTGATTCATCCCTTTACATTCAGGGACACATATTTTGGAAGAATGACAAGATAAAGAGTAGTCTTTTATTTATTTATTTATTTTTAAACTGTAGTAGAATTGAGCTGGAATCATAAGGCAGAATACCCTGAAGTTTCATGTCAGTTTTCCAAAGTCACAGGACTGCCTAGAGAATCTCTCTTTAAAGGGCTTTGCTCAATAGTCCTACCAGAAACAACATTCCTAGATCTTGACACTGTCAGAAATCTCAAGCTTTTCTACACTGTGCTTGCGATACTGATTTAATCCTTCATGTCTGCCTGTAGCACCAAAAATTTGTACTCTAATCTTTGAGGCTCTGGTTCAGGCTCAAAGTAAATTGTCCAGCTTTACCTTAATGTACCACAGAGAAGCAATACCCTTGTTTTACTTTTGTCTTGGTCTCGTTTCTCTCCTCAGCCTAGCACGTTTCAGATATATTTGTTCCATATAAAAAAACCATAAAAAAATAGCACAGACACACTCCACGTAGCAAAAACTCCACCAAATAAGCAGTGATGGATGGAGAGCAGCTTGGCATGGTCACAGAAACCACATGCAGGATGGCTTTCATACTACTCTGCCCTCAGAAGAGCAGTTTAGGGTTATCTGCTGACCCACCCTCCCCTCGCTATCCCAGTGGGATGTTTAACTGGATTTGGCATTCACAGAGCAACTCAAAGTATTTTACATACATGTTTGTTTCCCATGTTTGAAGTGTCACCTTCTGATTTCTTCTCCTTTTTATTGCAAAACCACAAACAACGCTTGTTGGGTTTTGTTATTGTTGTTGTGGGTAGGGTTTTGGGGGGGGGGGGGTTGGTGGTAAGCTTTTGTTTAAGTTTTTAGGGGGATTGGGTTGTTTTGGTTTTTCAAAATACCCTCGTTTCCTAAAAGTTCATTGCTTCCAACTGCTTATTCCCCACTGATTACAAAATTACTATCACTTGTTTATGACAATTTCCACAGCAACCAATATAATCTCAGAGTGCTGTGACTTCAAGTGGAAAAAAAGCACCATAAATTCATGCAAATGTCACCTGTTACAAACAAAAACACGAGACAAGGAAACAGAAATTGTCACATGTGAAACAGGAGTGTCAAAATAGAATACGCATCAAAGTTTTTTCACGAAATATTACTGCATTCTTCTTACAAGAAACATGTCAGTTCAGCACACAGAGCTTCCAGCTGAGCACCATGCTCTCAACACCCATAAGTCAGATTTTGTAGCAGATGTTAAATGTAAAATCCATTAAGACCAATTAGATTCTACAGAAGAAAAAAACAGTAATAGCATGCACAGGCAATCCTGCATTACACAGCAGTACTGAGAGATACAGGGAACCACAGAAAAAAACCAAAAGCTTGAAAATGTAAATCACGCCCTTTCCTCACAAATACACCAGCTAACAGAAGGTAGGTTACATTGCCTGCCGCCATGTGAAGCAAGGTCTCCTGGCTTCAGTGAAGCAAGGTCTCCTGGCTTCTGGTCTCCTGTCTCCAGCTAGAAGCAACTTTTGTGAAGGCCATCACCTATTGCACACCAACAGGTAATTAATCAGTGCTCCTCTATGGCAGCTGGAAACTGAGCAGCAGAAGAGTTTGAGCCTCTTTCCCAAACTGCATGTGCATTTCATGTCATGTTAACTGACCCAAGTCATCCTCATGTGCACTAAGGTGAGAGCTTCAATACCATGAAGCCAAGCTATCAGAGGGGGGAAAAAACAAACGCACAAACAAACAAAACAACAAAAAAAACCCAGGCAAAGTCTGTGATACAATCTGGTAGAGCCTTTTCACTACCACATAAAAATTTACTCCTTTTATTGACCCTTAAGAGACAGGATTTGTAACGGACACATGGAACAGATCTGTGAACACTTTTCAGAACTAAGCCACCAATGCAAGCTGCAAGTTAAATTATGGCTGCGTAGTAATTGTGTAGAGAAATGAAGTTGTCATTGCATACATGATAGCTTGCACACCACTGGGGTCAAAGAACCTAATGTTTTTTATAGGAATTATGCATACTAAGAAGGGAAGCCTGTCTCTGTACTTGTCAGGACATGTTGCCAAAGGCTGAAACATCATTTCCTGGTAAGCAGTTTCAAACAGCCTCTGGTTCTTCAGTCAGAATTAGTCTACAACAAGCAATCCATCCCTAGATATTAAGGAATTCATAAATTAATTAAATATATATGTAGTATCCAAGGTGAATTTCATCTGCCAGAACGTTTAAGAATATAAAGTATTTTCCATTTTTTTAAAAAAGTGATAGATGGTCATTTCAATCAAAATACCTACCAAAGTTTTGAGACATACTAGAAACAGACCTGAAATCTGTTCCACAAACCATAAATGAAACCTTTGGCCTTCAAACATTCCTTAGTAGCTCTCGGTGAGAAACTCATTTGGCTACTCATGGTCTAAGGAAATGGGTGGAATGTATATATCCTCATAGATTTTTCTAATCACTTTGCTATCTACCATTACTAGAAAACAGAGTTGTCCACAAGTCCTCAGGAGAAACGGTGAAAGAGAAGTTTGTGTGGCTGCTATAGAATTACAGACCAACAACTAATACAGTTGCTGGTTGCAGATCCTCATGCTGTGAATAATAAATGCAAATGAAGCTAGGGGTTTTTCCAGTGGAACATAAAACTAGGTTTCTTCTCTGCTAGCACCAAATTAACTCTCAGGCACTGGCCAAAATCGGAATAGGCTCCCCGAAGTTTCTTTGCCACGATATTTTTCTCTGTGAGGCACAGTCCAAGGTTGGACATTCCCCATGAGAGCTCTTGAAATCAGCAACCTCCCAACCAAAACTGCCTCCTTTCTGGGGTTCATGGGGACATGTGGCAAGGAACAAATCAAAAAGTGACTGCTCTTCTCTGTGTATTAAGGTCTTTTTGTGAGTGAGGAAGGAATGCGATCCTGGATAATGCTGTTGGAGAACCTACAGCCAGTAGCCCTGACCACTCTTCTCACCCCTGGTGCAGAGCACTAAGGCTTCCAAGGTTTGCTCTCCCTTTAATGGATTCTCGTGCAGCAGTCTGGCAAAGCAACGGCAAGCACCCAATCCATCCAGGGCATTTAATAAAGTAGTGTTTTATCAACAGTCTCCATCAATTGGACATTTAGTCAGTTTAAAAAAAAACAAACAACCAAAACTAAAGCATTACTTCAGGCATTGCGCTTTGCTTGTTTCTCTTCCCATTTTGGTGATTTTTTAAGTTTTGTCTCCATGTTGCTATATTTCAGAAAAATCTATCTAACCATGCAAAAATGTATAAAATTGTTAAACAGAAAAGTTGCTAAATGCGTAACATTTTTCATCTTTTCAGCCTACTTTTATCTCAGCCATTTTTTGCACTCAGAAGTCAAAAAAAACCAAACACACCTAAAAACATTAAGCAAGACCATAAATTGATACAGTTAACTGAAAATTTAAGTAATTAACTGTTTTACTCTTCACAACATTGTAAGCTGGAAGACTAAAAATTAAAACAAAAATCATGATGTACAACATCCAATTCATCCCTGGCATGATTCCACGTAAATCAGTGGTACTGCACCAGGGATTAATTTGGAACACTGATTTGAATTAGAGCACTGTTCTGTACAGCAACCTCATCATAACACACAGACAAAAAAATAACCCAAAACAGTAAGAGCATCACAAACGCACACAAAAATTATGCACCTACAAATCTAGTTCCAAGCAAACAGAATAGAGTACTTCATAGTCTTGATAATAACAATAAGGAATTTCTATTTAGAAAATCAGTACGTCTATTTTTCTCAGAAAGGAGATTTAATAATCATGTAAAATACTTGACAAAAGTCCACCCAGAAGAATGTAAAGCTCTACAGCTCAGTTTTTACATATCCTAATGAAACATGACTGGCGATAGGTTATGCAATGAATCTTCAAAAACTGTTTTAATATAGTTTTGAAGATTGAAGTACTTAAGTCTGCTCAGCAAAGGGTGGTCACCACCTGTATAATATCCAGCAATGTAAACTATTTAATGAATTTCTCCTCTGAGCAGAAAACCATTCAGATTTCCCTCCTCTCTGAAATACCGTGCCCAGGTCCAGTTTTGAATGCAAAACAGGTTGCTTCTGTTTAGCTCCCTATTGGTGAAGTTAGTTAGAGGCTGCATCTCCCACCTCACCACAGAGACAGGCAGATGCTCTACCAAAGCATCACCCCTGCGCTCAGGGAGCACGAGACCACGCAGCAGAGGCAGGAGAAGAAAGAAGTGAATGGAGAACACCTCTCTCTTCCACAGGCTAACCCGACTCTCAAACGCATCTGTAATGTTTAAGGCTGCCTCTGCCTTCCAAAGACAAATCTCTACCAGGGGCCAGTGTTCTCCATCCAGCTGTAGTTTCATTACCCGAAACCACTGCCCAGCCAGTGCCCTACATAGCACTACGTACTTTGCTAGATTGGAACTCATTCGTCATCACTCGATTTTTCTATTTGCGAGTGACCTGGAACCTTTGAGGCTAGCCACAGCCAACTAGCGAAGTTGCTTTGGTTTATTTTCTTTTTTCCGCCTTTTTTTTTTTTTTCCATCTCGAGCCAGACTCTTTCTTGCTCCTCGGGATGTTGGCTGCGCTCTCGCTGCCCCTTCCCTGCCGGAGGCCGTGCCCAGGCGCAGTGCGCTCACTTGGGAAGGAAACGCTGCGATAAAATATTAAAACCCTTCCCCGCTCGGGGCTCCGCTCTTGCAATCTCCGCACCGCCTCGCTGCGAGGGAGCGCCGCAAGCCTCCGCGGCGGAGCCCGCGCCGTGCCCGCACCCCCCCCGCCCGGCCAGCGCGGCTGGGACCCCCCTGCTCCGGCAACGGCGCGACGCCCCCCTGGGAGACCCCGACACGGGGCAGGCGGTGCGGGGAGGGGGGGGGGGGCAGGTCCTCGCACCAAAAGGTGGGAGCAGCCCCGATTGCTCCAAGGAGTGGGGGGAGCTGCTCCCTCGCCGCGCTCCGGACGGAGCATTAGGCAGCCCTGTCCCGCCCCGCCCCCCCCCCCCAATGCACAAAAAATTTGAACGGTGGCGGTGACAGCGCCGAATGAGAAGGGAAAGGGCGCAGCCCCAATTTCTCTCGAGCTACATGTTGCTTTGGGACAGCAAGGGTTCGGGGGGGGGAGAACGGGGGATACACATAGATGTACTTTTAACCGCGCCTCGCCATGCGCCCCCCCGCCCCGGGGATGGGGGGGGCGGCAGGGGCGCGGGCAGCACTTACTGAAGAAGATGTACTCGGTGTAGCTGCTCCAGATCTTGTCGTCCCTGTACTGGTTGATGAAGGCGGCGGTGCCGGTGGAGTTGCAAGCCACCATGTGGAAGCCCGCCTCGGAGAGCCGGTCGAAGGCTTGCTCCAGGTAGGTGAACTTGAGGTAGAAGCGGGAGGTGTACTTCTCGGGGGGGCGGTCGGGGTCGCGGCTCTCGTTGAGGGTCTCCCCGAAGACCTCCTTGGCCAGGGCGATCCTGCCGCACACCATGATGCGGGCGACGCGGCGGAACTTGGCGTCCGCCTGGTTGTCCCGCACCGTGGTGTAGGAGCCGCGGTAGCCCACGGTGAGGAAGCCCGAGCGCTTGTCCAGCGCCGCCCGCTGCAGCCGGTCGCTGCTGCCCTGCGAGTTGCTGTCCTCCAGGTCGCTCTGGCAGCCCTCGTCGTTGAGCGAGCTCTGCTTGGTGACCTTGGGCGACAGCAGCTTCACCAGGTCGCCCAGCTGGAAGTACTCGGCCTCCCGCAGGAGCCGCTCCTTCTCGGGGAAGTGCTCGGGCAGCGCCAGCTGCTTGTCCCGCAGGTAATCCAGCACGTACCTGAAGAGGAAGCCGTCGCGGTCGATGAAGAAGCGCGCCCGGCTGTCCCTGGGCAGCTGGCGGGCCGCCGCCGGGCCGCCCCGGCAAGGGGAGAACATGGTGGCCAGCGTGCTGTCCGGGACGCTGAGCAGCGTGGAGTGCCTCGTCACGTACACCTGGCCCCCCACGTTCAGCTCCACCACCTCGGGGAACGGCGAGCCCGACGGCCCCGACACCATGTCGCTGATGGGCAGGATGCTGCCGCCCGCCTCCTTCAAAGCCATGGCTGCGAGCGGGCGGCCGCGAAGGAGGGTCTCCCTCCTAAAAAAGGCGGCCTCCCTCCCTCCCCTCCACCCACCCCACCCCTCCCCTCCCCTCCCCTTCTTCTCCTCCTCCTCCTCCTCCTCCTCCTTCTTCCCCGGCGCGCCCGGAAGCGCCTGGACGGACCCGCTGCTCCCGCCGCCCTCCGGCACGGCAGCGGGCGGCACGGCTCCGCGCCGCCGGCCCTCACCTGCCCCGCGCCGCCCCCTCGCTGCCCCGGCGGCGGGACGGGCTGGGGGCTGGCCCGGCCCGGCCCGGCCCGACCCGACGCGACCCGGCCCGGCCCGGCCCGGCCGGAGCGCTGCCCCTGCCCCGCCTCGCCCGGCCGCAGGCTCCGCCCGCCGGCGGCGGGGGGCGCGGGGGTCGGCAGCCGCGCTGGCCTCAAGGCCGAGCGGCCGCCGGAGCCGCTTGCCACCTGGCAAAGCACTGCCGCGCTGCCAGGCTCGGCCCAGGGAAGAGCCAAGCCCCTACCCCGGCTCCTCCCCTCGCCTCGGCTGGGTGGCTTTTTTGGTTCGCTTTGGATTCCCCCCCCCCAAAAGAAAAGCCCTCCCAGCCTCCCCCAAATCTCTCTGCCTCCCTCACACTGTCTCTCCGGTCGGCACTTGCAGAGCGCTAGAATGATGGTCGTCCTTCCAAAAGTAGCATCCAGCAGGATGCATGTGACAGCTTTTTTCACCATCTTCCCTATATCAGCATGCCTTTGCCATGAAGGAAGGGGGGGATTTAATTGAGGGCACAAATGAAACCGGTGTTCAGCTGTGCTCCTGGTACAAATCTAACAGGCCCTGGTGGGACACAAATGCTGTATTTGATGTCCTGCTGCTTTGCTGGGGCACAGCAGACTGGGATCTTGATTTTCAGAGGAGCTTAACGTGCTTTCTAGCTTGACAATGGAACGGGGGTGATTCAGAGCAGAAAAGAAAGTCAGCTGCCATTAGGATCCAGATGCCAGACACAGAGTTTGATTTGGAACACGTTAGCGTCTGGATTCTTGGCTGTGAAGCAACTAAATTTGTACTCTATTTAAGCAGTAGATTTTTTAATTTTTATTTATTTGGTTTTAGCCGGAGCCACAACTCACCTGCATCCAGATTTCTGATGCATGTACTTTCAGGCTGTGCTGCTGGAACGTGTTAGAGCACAGACTTGTGCCCATGTGTTGGATGAGAGATGTACGATTGCTCTTGCCAGTAAAGACTGAGGCCTAAACCTGACTGCATTTCTCTGACTACCAGTGCCAGATCTAAGTGTGACTCTGTTGTGCTGGGTGGTTCATGCGTGGGAACACTTTAGCTTTGGTTTTTATAATCCTTTAAATGTTAAGGTTTCAACCCTCAGTTGTGCCACATAGAGGCAGGAGCCCAACTTGTTCTTCACTTAAACAAGGGGCACTTCAGGCCTTGGGGGTAAAAGTCGCCAGTTTGCAGGCAAATTTCCTCCTCACTAGTGTGCGGTGATCGAGACGACCAGTCATCCAAAGCTTAGTCACGTTCTTTAAACTACTCGTGTAGACTTCTCACTTTTAAAGCAGTAACGTAGACATCTCTACAGCACTTCATCCCACGTGTCTTAGATACCTCTTTCAAGGTGGGATGAATCGGTCTACGGTGCTACCTTCCTCCCTCCATTTGCTATAGACAAACCCTAAATCTATGTTTGGAGAGAACTCCTAGCTTTCACATGGCTAATGCTAGGGCAGGCACATCTGCCACCCACCCATTGGGTGGGGACTGTTGGAAAGACAAAGCAAAGACTCCTAGAAAAGGAGATATGTTATGCTTCAAACATAAGAAATACATGGAAGTGAAAGGGCTTGTAACAGAGAACAAACGTGCAGGAAAGATTTCTGCAGTGCCCCTTCTTGACCACTTACCGAAACCGATTAATAGTTTTGAAAAGGGGGATGACTGTAAGAAACTAAGTAAAATTCTCTCTCTTTCCTTGGTTATTTTGTTTGAAATGCTCTCAAAGGTCAGAAAGATCATTCAAACTGCTGAGCAACAAGAAAGCAGGGCATCGTTGTTTACTGACCGTTCTGTCTTATGTTTCTTTAGGTTCAAATCCTTAAGACATGAGAGGAGACAGTTTTCATTGTCTTGTTCTTGCCTGTAGGGGACATTGTTTCTCCTGAGGACTCAGTTGAAATGTTTCTGCTGATTTCTAAGAGGACAGATTTCATGTCCACCCTCTTCTGTGTAATATGGAATAATCGTTTGCCCATGTCTAAGACAACTCATGCCAGAGCACTGCGTAGATGTGCCACTGCAGCATCGCACTGATGAGCAGCACTGAGCTATTGCTATACCCAGTGTGGTGCCATTAGCAAGGGGACAAATGCATTTCTTTCTCATCTCCAGAAGCCCATAGCCGCAGATGAACTGTATCTTAAACCTTCTCCCTAGTGACTTGTGTTTGTAAGGGTATGTAATCTAAGGATATGTAGCTTGACAAATGTCAGAGTGAGAATATTTACCACATAGGATTGCCCAAGTTTGGCAATCTCATGGAAGTCATGCATAAAATAAATGTTAACATATTACTCAGGGAAAGAAGAAATTTCTTCTCAGGATTATCAGGGAAAGAAGGGAGAATCAGTGCTTCACTCTTTCTAGGCTCAACAGTCATTGCCTGACGCGCTTGAAAAATCCTTATACCAAATGCTTGCAGTCACTTCTGTATTAAGCTCCTGTATGCTGCCTGTTATTAGGTCAGCTCGTGGTTTCCTCTGTGAATAGGTATATGCTAGGCCCCACAATGTCTTTGAGTTGATGAAAAAAGCTCGTATAAACTCCAGAGGTAATTTTTCATGAGAACGGGCAGAGAGAACATATTTGTGCTCTATGGGGTAAGAACCATCATCTTACACGCTTACATTATGTGCGGCGCAACAGCGTCCTGCAGTGCCATTTGAGTGAAGTGTAAGGCCAGTACAATGGGAACAAGTAAATCTGCAAGTACATAAGTAAATATCCTTAAGCTTCAGATATGTGAGGATTTCTAATGCTTAAAGCAGAGGAAAAAAAATGCAGGTGAAAATCTGCCATGATCCATTTCCTTATCTGTGGGAGCGTTTTGAGATAGGGCTGAAGACTTCATATAAGGGAGAATTTCTTTTGGAGATTCCTTTAGGTAGGCACACTGGTGCAAGCAGCAGGCAACAACAACTCCTCCTTGGAAAGCAGCCTGGAGGGGCACAGGCAGGACATGTTCCTCAGCAAAAAAACTTCTTTTCGCTGTAGTCCTTCCTGCCCTGGAGTCAGTCAGTGTGCTGGTTTGACCAGGCTACATGATAAATCTAGACTTACCTAAAAGGATCATGCTGAGAGAGGGGGAAACAACAGAAAGGATGGTCAGGAAGATCAACCAGACCACATCATGTAGATCAACCAGGTCATCCTTATGAAAAATTCATGTAGATAAAAGCACGCATTTACTGCTGCTCAGACTGTCCAGTTCTGAAATGGAAATTAGGATATCAGGAATTAATACATTTACTTAGCGTATCGCTCAGTCAGGTTTTGAACTGATACACCCAGCAAAAGGTAACATTTTTACATTTTAAAAATGTTTCAGTAATCTCTTGTGAAATTGTACTTGGTAAAAACTGTTAAATAAAACATTTAGGGTTTCTGAGAAGGAGAGACGTGGAAGTGAGCGCTTCCTTCACAAGAGACTTGTTTTAAAGACACCCTTCAGCATTATTTAAAAAAAAAAGTATTCACTAATACGATCCAAGGTGATTCCTGCCATTACAGTCTTATTTTTTAATGTCATTGGAGAACATGAAATGAAGGATACATAACCAGTTTTCAAATTAAATTGTAAAATGCATCTTATTTCTCTACTAAAAATGAACAACAAAGTAGAGGATAACGTGTAGGAGAGGAACAAACGCTGAAATTGGACACTTAATTGGAGGTTCTTAGAGAGAGAATTATGAAAATTCTGTAATCCTGGCAAGTGAATAAATTAGGTGGATTTTTTTAGCAAGGAAAAGATTCTTCTGGCAGTTTCCAGTGAAGTCAAAGGGTATTGTTCCTTTGTCCTGAACTGCAGGATCAGGCAGGAAGAGTAGTTCATCATGCAGAAAAAGTTCCAGATGATTACTATGAGCAGGTCTGCAACAATTACAGAAATCACCTAATAAGCTTTAAGATGCTTATGTTGTCTTTCAAAAAGTCATCAGCCCAAAAAATGACACTAAAATTGTAGACAAGAGTGTGACAAACTGCCATCAGAATCATACTTCTAACACTGGTGTGCTCTGGATCAGTAAGCCCTAAAAGCCTTGGCCACTTTCATGATTCTCTCCTCCTTTTGGTTGTCATTTCTGTCATTTTCCCCGTTATTAATATTTTCCTGTTGAGAATTCTTAGGTCTTACTTGTTCCTTTACATCTTATTCTCTGTTGGCAACAAAGCATCATTCCAAAGAAATGGCTTTTCTAAAGACTCTGAGCTTGCCAATTTTTCCATCCACCTAACAGTCGTCATTTCAATATATATGTTACGTTTGTTCGTTATTAGCTCTTCTCCATACCACATTTTCCTTCTAGTCCCTAAATTCATCTTTATTAAACCTTAAAGGTATTTATTTGTAACGTTGCCTTATTCTAAAATGATTGGAACTCTGTCCTACAAGAATTTAGCAATAATGTTTTTATTTATGTAGTTAATTCTCAGAGTTAAAGGGAAGCACTCATACAGGTAAAGTTAGTGCTGTGGGAATTTGTACATTCAGGACCTAAACAACATTGCATACATTTAGATTAGTATTATAGATTATTTAGTTGTACTGCTGGGACTGAAATCAGAAGAAATTAGTCTGCAGGCTTGATTCTGAGAATGTGGGAACTTTCTTCTTTACAGTCCATAGTAATTCATTGCTCCAATTTAAGTTGCATTTGAAACATAACAAGAAGTTATAAGGTTTCAATGATGCAATCTCAGGAAGAAAAGGTTTGGTGAGAAGTTCTGTCAGTCAGGTTAATCAAGAAAGAATTTAGCAAGTTTTGCTTCCCAAGGACTGGACGTTTCAGTCACTAATAGCTCATGTATCTGTTTTCTGACAGTATTTACGGAGGTTACCACTATGAAGTCAGCTCCACCATACTGTGGCTGAAGTGATTTGTTTGAATTATTCACGGCAACAGCTGCATTAGCTTTACCTGATGAGTTCTTTGGGTCCAGAGTAATTTATGAAAGTTAAAATAAAGCCTGTTCTTTCATATTGTAGCTGTTTGGAGTATTCCCTACACTATGCTACAATGCCAAAGCAAAAACAAAAGAAAGAACAACCCCAGGAATTATAAGCCAGGCTAATGTCATTAAAAATATTTCAATTATATTCTTTTATCCAAATGTACATGAGAAAAATTTGATATTTTATGTTATTGGATTTGTTCCATGAAGAATGCACAATTTCTTTTTCATCATTAAGATTAGCACTCAGAATTAGCATTCCCAAAGTACCTAGGCTCATTGTTCCTTTCCAGAGCAGAAATGTGTCTTCTGTGTGAATTTACACTAACCTAAATCTAACTAAATTCTAACTTCCATGTATCAAACTCTACATTTAGCATATTCTGCATATAAACACCCCCATAGCAAGAATCTGTTATCTCGCTGTTAATTAGGCCTAATAGCCTGAACAGTTATGCAAGTGTATCCCGAGTATGACAATGACATTTTTCTCACTTTTCTCAGTGTAGGCTGTATTTAGCATTTGAATGTACTATTTTTTCCTTCTTCATTCATTTATCTTTTTAAAAAACATCTTTTAAATGTTGATCAATGTGAAGTGATCTCCATAGAAGTACTGCGTATTGATGTTCCGCTCAGCTGCTCATTTCTTTCTTATTCTCAAGCAGCAATTTTCCAGAGCCTACTAAAATGAACAGCTCGATGGAAAAAACATATATATCTGGTACCATATTGTTTCATTATAGTGAAGTTAGGTTATATTTCATTAACACCTGGCTCCTGAATATTCAAGCATGTAATATGGTCATTTGCTATAGCAACAGATTTTATGTAATTATGTGCCTTTTTGCTGTCATCAGAACAGGCACTCTCATATTCTCTCACTGCCACTTCTTTATGAACCTCAGTTGAATCAAATCCAGAAACCTCAGGTACTGATAGGACATAGGTGTAGTGGTACACACTTGTGTTGGAGCAGCTATAGTCTGACTGTAACTGTTTTGTCAATAAAGATTTTGATTTTCCTGTATTTTGACAGAGCCTACATAATCACAGTTCCCTTTGGCTTCAGCATGTGTTTGTGGTGTTCAGGAGTTCTGATAAGTAGGCACTTAATGTCTGAGTGGGTATATATCTACAGTCTAGCACACAGAAATTAATGCAGCACTGTTTATTTCAGGAACTCCCTACAGTAGTACAAATTATGGCTCCACTAAACTCAGTATAGATTTTTCCTGTTTGCTGTAGGTTATCTAATATTGGAATGGACCATCATAACGATCTTTTCCTTCTTCATTAAGGCAGAAAATATCAAAGAAAATATAAGACACAATACTTTTTCAGTATAAGATTATGCTTGAGTTTTTAAATGCACAAAACCAAGAAATGTCACATTTCTGGTAATATCCTAACTTGCCATATTGTACGTCAACATTTCTGTTGGCGAAGTGAAAAAGGAAGAGGAAATGTCGGGCATGGCTCCGATTCTGCAAAACACTTAAGGCCGGTTCTATAACAGAATGTACAATAACCTACCCTGATTCATTGAAATTAGTATCAGTGAAGTGCCTAAACAGGAGGTAAGTGCTTCAATACCATTTTGGCACTGGACATATAAACACTGTTGCAATCTTTGAAGAGCCCCATTGGCTATGATGAGAGCACTGATCAATGTGAAAGTATTCACATGCGATGCAGGATCAGAGATTATACTAAGTCTTTCCTTCTGTGTCAGTTATACTGACATTTCTTTAATATGAAACAATATTTATACAGAGCATAAAATAATAATTCATAATGCTTTAGAGCTTACTGTCTCATTTAATTCTGCAAGAGACAAAACAGCATAGTAAAATATGAATATTTATTTGTAACTTCCATATATTTTTTCTTCTTTCTTTGTGTACTTGATACTTTCTTCCTGATGTTCCACTGAAGAACCAAATAGGAATATAAAGATAGAACTTCTTTGTCATGCAGGGGACTGCATTTACAAAAGAAAGCTGCAAAGGTATTATAATGATAAATTAATGATAGCTTTAAAAGAAAAATTATGAAAGTGACAAGGCTCCATAGAATAGCACAGTAAGTTAACACATGTGAATGCAAAAGTCAGTAGTAAGTACTAATAACAATGTGCATTTGATTTTGCAGCCAACAAAATTGTTGTCACTATCAAAACAGTATTAATAAAAGCCATAAAGGAAAAAGAATAAAGTAAGATTTGTAGTGGTAGCTGCCCAAAAGGATTTAGAGATGGCTGCCTCCCATGTCTGAGAAGACAAAAAAAAAAAAAAAATCAGGATTTTCACAGCTGTTAGGGAAAATAAATAGACAAAAACAAATGAACACATAACACTGCAAAAAAGCTTATTTCAGATGAAATGCTGTACCACTTTTTTTCACTTACTGTCATGTTGATAGTTTATAACTGTTCTATGTTGTGATTGACAATTTTTTTTTTGTAAGGAATAAACATATTAACAGGCATCTATATAAATATATATATATATTCTTTAAGTTAAAATATGGGATGTAAAATGCTGTTAATGCCCTGTACATAACTACTTCACTGTTACAAGGTTTTTATAACAAAATAGGTAATTGTATTATATATATATATTTAAGATATTAAAAGTCACCCAGCTGCCCTGTCTACTGTGAATTACTCCTTCAATTCCTGCTGACCCTTTCTGATTTAATATATTAAATGGGGGAGGAAAGACTTCCAGAAATTATCTAAGTGCATCAGTAACTCAGGTATTTTTTTGGTATTCTGCTGTTAGAAGAACATCTTATGATCAATAAGGTAGTATCTTATACTCAGCTGAACCTAATCAGGCAAACCCGATCTTTCCTGAACGTGGCCTCTCTAACAAATATGTACATAGAGAAGATGAAAACAAAAAGAGTAAATGCTAACAGGAAAATGTATTTTTTTTGTATGGTGGAAATGTGCTATATAAGATATTGATGGGGAATTTATAGACATTAATATACAGTAATGTAAGCTCAATAACAAAAGGCTGTTAAAATGCCTATGTAAAAATGGAAAGAAGTCTAACAAAGTAGGTAGGAGAATGAGAGAGATAGTCATATGAAGAAAAGTAGGATATTACGGGCATAACTTAAATCTGGCTCGAAGATTACATTAACTGGGCTATTAACAATAAAAGATATAGATTAGATGAAGCCAGCAGAAATGTGAAATGGGAAGTCTGTGAAATGGGAATCCTGTGCCTTCCTTATGAGCAACAGCCCTTAGGAATGAGACTATTTTGTCTCCTTTTACTTTGGGGCAGAGAACTTGGAGAATGGTAAAAAATGTTGTAATACCAGCTTAAATCAGCCAACAAATTCAATGTGGAGAGGAGATGTTTGGGTTTTCCTTCCAGCTGGTCCACTCCATGCTATGAGAAAAGGCAGAGGGGAGTCAAAGGCTTTCCTTCTGCACGCTTTCCTATGGCAGGTGTTTGTACGGGCATCCATTTGCTTGTTCCTTGAGCAAAGAACAGTGGTGACCTGGACATTCCTAAGGCTGCAGTGTCGTTGAATTTGGTTGTCAGGGTTGAATTTGAATTGGTCTCAGAGAACAAACTAGTTACAGGAATATGCTATATTTCGCCTTCTCCAGAAACAACAGCTTGAGTGTGAAATGACTGAGGAAATGAAAAGGCATCCGGAAAGGTCAAGAGAGCTGTAGTAGTAATAGGAGGTTTTCTTAACCTAGTCATAGATTTGAGAGAATCAAGTGGAAGAAATGAAACCGGTAGTATATATCTAGAGATAAAACATGGCTGCTATTTTCTACATAATAAGTTTCAAAATACTTTTAGCACAAATACTGCTGAGAGTGACAAAACCCACAAATATGGAGAAGTAAGTATTCAGGATGTCAAGCATAAATCCCAGATTAAAAGAAAAAACAGGCGAAACAGAGGTGTGTCCTATTAAACATCAAATCAACATGTTTCAGGAACTAATAATTAAAATCCAGTGGGTTGAGGTACTAGGGAATACAAAGAGATTTCAATACAATTATTGAACATAATAAAGATACTTAGTGCTTCAAGCAGGTAATAAATGTAATGTAAATACCTATACATAAAGTACTAATGAAGTATTAACACAGAATTAAGAACATAGCCAACTAGTTTTGGATTTGACTAATAAACCTTGTCTTAACATTGGTTTCAGTTTTATGAAGTGCACTTCATATTATAAATCATGAAACATTACAGGTGTTGCTCATTTTACCATCTGCTGGAAATTGGGAGTTGAAGAACCATATTTCTAAAACCCGTAAAACATTCAAATCTTTAAACTGACTTTTTTATACTTTATTTATTTATTCTTTGTGTAAGTTGCAAATCCATCTTAGACTTGTGGTTGGCAGCCTGTGCTCTGTCAGCTCTTGGGGTCACCAAAAGGCGACTAAGGTAAGCAGAATTAATGCTATGAGGTTGAAGTTTACTACATAGTAGGTCATACCCCCTTGCAGGGGATGTTAATCGAAAAAAGTTGAAACCACTACCTTAGCTAATATAAGATCTATCTTCTTCACAGTAGGTGTAAGTGGCCTAATTTTATCATCTCAGAGCTTTTTATAATGTAAAATTATCAAGTTCCTCAGTTCTATTGTGAGATGTTTGCACCACTGGGGTAACGAAAGGTATGGTAGCAACAACTGTGGCAACTCTAAGCAGAAGAATCTATTGGACAATTCTTCACTGCTCTCATCTATTCTTGCAAGGATATGGTATGCAGCTCTTCAAGAGTAACATAATTCAGAGTAGTCCAGAGGCTGTTTAAAATTGTGCAGTTGCCTACATTAACCTAAAACTAACTTTAGTTCCCATGTGTTTTAGTGTTTTGCAACAAGTTACGGTAAATACCTTTTGTAACTCAATTGGAGAAGGAAGCAGAAAAATCCCTCGGTATAATTTTGTGGATTAATTTTTCAGACTGTGACCTACATGAATACTTACATGCTTTTTCTTGGTTTAATGCCTATCTGCCAAGCTGATGACAGGTTTTGCTGGCACACACAAGAGCAACTTCACCTTTCCAAAGTGAAATATATCTTATTTCTAAGATGTATGATAGAAAAAGAGAATTGTGCTAAGGCACAATGTGATGAAGGAGCATATTCTAATTATTTAGCCCAGAGAGACTGCATTGCCTGTAAATCAGAGGAGATCATTTGGCCTAACGGGATCATGTTTATCTCTGGGAGAAAAAGCACACCTTTTTCAGTAATGTTAAACGAGGAATGAGTGTGGCCAAACTTTGCACGTGTAGAAGGAATATGGTCTCAACTGGTTTATTCATCCTTTAGGCATTATGCTGTAACATATAATTAGATTTCTACTACATAGCTAATCATAGAGGCTGGTTTCAGATGAAGTAGAAAGGCTGGCTGCCATCCATGCATTTTTACTGCATTAAAAGAAAATTTGTTGATAGTGTCAAATTCATATTCATAATATCTGTGGTTGAGAACATTCTACCTAGGAACACATGACACTACATTTTAACGGTGTGATGACCAAAGGGTCAATGCCTTTAAACTCTTCTATTTGGAAAGCGATAGAGACAAAATACCTTTGGTCTTCTTGAAAGCTTCCCCAGTTTAGTTTTCTCATGGTTATACTTAGTGTTACCTCTGTTAGTTCAGTGATGATAATGGGCTCAGGACATAGATCAGAACAGACACTGGCCAGAGGAACCTACTATTGAGGAGAGGTAATAAATTATGTGGTGGACCAGATGTATTCCTAACAGAGCAGTGTATCAAATACATTTTTATACTGATGGGTAATAATGCTTCCAAAATAGTTGATTGAGACTACCTGGTCATTGGGAAGCATATTTCTAGGGAAGGAAGTGATTGCTTTTGACAGCTGGGAAGTCACCTTGGAAGAAGGCACCTCTGTGTTCCACTGATCTATAAGAATAACCATGTGGAGACAGAAAAGGAGAATGCAGCAGAACAGGACAGCAGAACAGAGATTTATCTCCTAGAGACTTAAAAGCAAAGAAATTGAGTGAAAACCTAGGCTCCCTGAAATTGGCTGCAAAACTCTCATTTACCCTGATAGGATTTTGCCTGAGAAATCTAGAGTGTATCTCAACTAGAACTCTGATTTTAAAAAAAATAAATAAATCTAAGTAGATAAATTGATAGTTATTATAATGCAGAACAATAATCTAAAGACTTTAACCCTGATATGAAATAACTTGCTTTCCCATCTTCAGCCTTTTCTAGACCAATGCTGGCTTGAGGGGATTTGTTACACTTGGATGAAATATGTGAGGCAAAACGCTCAATGAATCATGCAAAAAAGCAGTGAAAGTGCTAGGAGGTGCAGAGGGAAAGATTCCCTGTTAGAGAATTAAATAGAAGGGAGAGTGGAAAGGAATCATTTTTTGAACATGTAAAAATATCACCTGAAACAAAAACCTCCAGCTCTACAAAAATATACTCTAGAGACTTTAGGGAAAACTAATTTTAAATGCTGTTTTTCCATGTCTTGCTTTTATAGAGGCTTATATCTGGTCTGTAGCTATTAATGATGAAATCCTCCCATGTTAAGAACCAGTACTGGGCCTAAATCTCTCTCCTTAAATCTCACTTAAACCTTCCAAATTGGGTGTGAGACAATAAAATGCTGTGCACTGTTGTGAATAATGCCATAGAGTATGTTTTCCAGTTTTTATAATGAGATTGAAATACAAGTCATCTTTTCTTCAAATAAGCAGTGAAATACTCTCAACATGGGTCAACAGTGCTCCATTGTTTTGTTATCACCTGCATGCTTTAGGCAAATATTTAATTTCATATTCAGTTCCTACACTGCATAGGCTCGTTATACAGAGAGTTGTCAGAGTTAGGTTACATTTATATTCAAATGACAAGTCATGATTCATTTTTTAAAAGATCCTTTGATAGTGCTAAATAGCCTGATTAGAAATATATCATTATGATACATTATGTCAACCAAATCTTTATGAGGCAGCATTCAGACTGCCTTTAATGTTTATCTTCAGTGACGTCCAGAAACGGAGACTGAAGCCAAGCATGGTCATGCCGAGAATGGAAATTTGAGGAGTCTTTTTCATTTATAATAAACACACCCAGCTGGGAGCACAGCTGCTAACTAAGGAGCCAAAGCTCTAGCTTCCTGCTACCTGGGAGGGTCTAATTACAAAAACCACCTAGACCGGCTCTCAAAACTACAAATGCAGGGTCAGGATTAATTTAGGCATGGTCTGGAATGCTATCAACATAAGGCATCTAAACCAACATCATATCACTAAGCAGTGGGGATATTTTATGCAGTAATATAAATCCAAAGAGCTATTAAATGAAACTAAACTAATGTACTTCCAGGGGTATTTAACTTCAAAATCCTAACTGACCCAGTTTGCCTGATCTCCTTTTACAAAGCCATTTGGAAAAACAAAAGGACACCAAGCCAATCCACAGTCTTTTCTTAAAAGTGGAAGTTTAACACTTAAGCAGAAAAATAGCCCTTTTCAGTCCAACTTATTTAGCAGCTCTCACTAAATGAAGATCTAGAAAATCAGATAGAAAAGCACTACATATGGGTCCATCTTCCTCATTCTTGTTATAAAAACAAATGTTATGATAGACTAGGAAGCAAAATTGCCTTCACTATATTTAGATATGCTTGTAATTGCAACGCAATTTCCTACATTTTGAGAGATTTTAAGACAGTACAGGAAAAAGATTTTATAAAAAATAAAAACTGAATTTAATTAGTGTCTAGTGAGATGCCAACAAACATGGATCAGTCATCCCAGTAGGAGGACCCCTACTCCAGAAGTCTGCAAAAGGTTTCCTTTGCTTTGTGTGCATCAATAACTACATTTCTTTATTCATCTACCAGAAATGGCCAGACTCTGTCAGCCCCTTTCCTCCACAGAATCATGAACATTATATCAATCAGGTATATTTTATCACATGATTTTGGCTTTCTATCTGGCAATTAAATCTGTATTTTGGATGGAATTTGTCTTCCAGGTTAAATCACTCCATTTTATCTTTCCTCTTTCTTTCCATTTCTTCCTATCTTTTTTTTTTTTCATTTTTCCTAGTGTAGGATACAGATTGCCATAAACACTTAAATAAAAATTTTAATTATTGTACGTATGTTGTACTGCACAAAAGAGAATGGACAAACCAATTAAAGTCCAAATATGGCACTTAAAGATAATAATACAGACTGAATATGTTTTGTCCAATGAGCAGATCCTACACGCATGCTTAGTATATCAGTAAAGTGAATAATCAATTAGCAAGTGATGAATGAATGGTGAAAGATGGTAACCAACAGGAGGATGCATGATATAATGCGCGAGAAGATACTTTCTGCATTTTCTCTGGTTCCTGCCTTACCTGTTCTCCCATTCTGCATCTCCCCCCTTACTATCTGCCCCTCTTCTTTAAGTTTCAGGGACCTCCCACTTCTTTATGGAAGTTTCAGGAGACCTTCTATAGGAGCGACGTGAAAATGCTATTTTTCTTGCTTCTTCACTTCAAGAATTAGAGGAAATGTTTGTAAGAAGGGCAAATCCTTCCTCTGTCTCCCCATCTCCTTTTGGACCTGCATAGCAGGAGGAACCAAGAAAGGACAGACAATTGTCCCAGAAGAAGAAATTAATAAATTTCTCTGTTCTTAGCACAGACTGCTGCTTTACAACATACATGCGGAAAGTCTGAGAAGCCAAAAACCTTCACAGAAGGTTTTTAATGCTCTTACTTTTGGATTACTTTGTCTGGCATTTCACCAGTGAGGCATGCAAAATTTCATGGAGGGGGTGAGGAGATTTCTACTTTATTCCTTGAACTCCTGAGTTCATTGGCTTCAACAGTCTGAAGATTCACTGGTATGTGACAGGAGTCTTGTAGGACTTCATGAAGTGTTGTTGTTCACACCATCAAAGCTCCGCATGACATGTTGTAATGTGCATTTTTGTGCACTCTGCTCTTGGGCAGCTGCAGAAGGACGTCACATTCAGACAAACTAAGGCAATGTTTGCATGCCAGAGCTCTGCTTAAATGAGATTCAGATACCCCCAATAACTACAAATCACATCCAAAGGATAGGTTGATCCACATTGATTTTTGGTATGGGGATTTATATTCACCATGGTTTTGAAAAATGCACAGCACTGAGATAATATGTCTAAAGTGCTTATGGTCTTTTCCTTCATGTTCCATCATAAGGTCATGGCAAACAACAACAACAGTTCAGGCATCTATCTTTCAGACAATTTAAAACCTTCACCATAACTATCACTCTTAGCCTCTCCAATCACTTACAATTTCATTTTCATTCAAAATCAGAGTTGAAGTCCAGATATTTTTCAAATTCATACATCTATCATTAATGGATACAATTCTTTCTTGCAGTCTGCTTCCCAGTGTGTTTTTCCTTTGTTACAGCTACTAAGAAAATAATTTTCTCAAATACTGTAATAACTGCAGTTTTGCCTGATCTTCCCATTCTTGCAGCCCCAGTGCGTTCTGGCATGCGTTCCCGCAGCTGCCTCCACTGCCCATCGTGGGGACTCTTCGAGGGCTTGTCTGAACGCGATTCTGAAGAACGTGTGGGGAAGCACCTGCAGACTCAAGCAGCTCTGACGAACAGCCTGGAAGTGAAAAGAAACAGTTAAAGGGAGAAGAACATTATTTGCCCTTCTTCCTAGTTTTCTACCATTAGACTATGTTACAAGAGGGTTCAGGACTCAGGAATAGATGCTCACTTATGAGAATGCAAGGCACAGACTGTATATGCATTTGCAAGTGTGTTGTGTAGGATCAGAGGATAAAAGCAAGTTTAATCTTTGTTATTAATTAATCAGCTGCAAATCTGCTTCTTATAAGTGCGTAAGGGTTCTATTATCTTCTTTCTAGGCATCAGCTTCCTATTGATATTAATGAGAATTATGTGAGCTTAGTTATGGTGATATTAATTTAGTTATAGAAAAACATTTTTCTGTTCTAAGTAATCTAACTGTAATTTTCTAGGACACATGTACCCTTTTTTCATCAATAGATGTGCCTGTGGTTTGCACTGACACTTGCTAAATACAATATGGTATTTATTTCAACATACAGTATGGACAATCCTTATTTCCTTATTATTCTTATCACTTGGAACAGCTTGATTCTGAATATGTGATACACCTGTACCTCATTGGAATGATCTCATACTGAAACTTTCCTCCCATAGAAAACAGAACTACAGATGCAAAGGGGTTTTTTCCGTGACTCATCTACTTCTACTGAGTTTTAAAACTCTGTATCAAATTGTTATTACCTGGAATCATAATTCCCTAACCACACCTTATACTTGTGTTGCCTTAAAATTCTCCTAATTTAGGAGCTTGATTTCTGCTGTAGATGGATGGGGGGACAACTCTGTTAATTGTTCAATAGGCTCAGATAAATTTCTACCAGTTGTTACTAGGATAGTAATGCTATAGACAAAAAGAAGTCAGGATTCCACCAGACCCTAACCTTCCAAGTATTTCTTGCTTATTTAACGTGGGAAATAACATCCCCATGAAATACGTTTTGTACTCACAGCCAGATGATATCTTCCTGGTGCAATTGGTCCACGGAGGTGAGTATAGCTCTTACATTCCTTCCTTTATGTGGGCACATATATGACAGTCTTCCATCTTGTTCTTAATCAGAGGAAAATTCAGACCAAAAAAAGCAAGACTAAAAATCTACTTTAATCTACTGCAGAGATTAAATGGTGAATATATAGTTAATGGTACTTTGTTAGTTTTGAGGAAGGTTGTTACAGCAGCCAAAAGACACACGCCTATATATCATAGAGCAGTGCAGCATCTAGCAAAAAGCGCTTGATGCTGCCAGCTTCCTGGTAAAAATCCCTCTTAAATCACAATAAAAGACTCAATCCCTAGCATAATACTTTCTGAAAAGAAAAATATGGCCTGCCAGTATCCTGCCTTAGCTGGGAGGTAGGGAAGATTTCATTCACTGTTTATCAGTGTTTATGTCCATGCCCTTTCTGTACAGATGGAAATGTAGTGAAGCAGAAGCTATTTGGGGAATATAAGCAGGCTGGCAAAGACTTACAGCAAGATATGAAAATAAAAGGCTCAGTCCTATGTGTTAGAAATGGCAATGCAAACTAGCTCCAAATCTGGGATGAATCCTTCACTTTTTCAAGTGCTGTTAGTTTTATTTTTGCACGGTTTCTAATCTTGAATTTCTATTAATAAGAGTTCTTAATCAAATGGTTGTTTTATACTTCAATTACATAGAGATGGATAGCTGACCAAAGAGGAAGAAAAATAAGATGTCAAATTACTGTGTCTGAAGGTTTGTTGAACTTTCCTAAGAGTGTTTAATGTGCCAGTGTCGGTGGCGGCTTCTATCATGTATTTATCTGGTTCCTGTACTAATAAATGAGCTTTATGTCTCCCAAGGGATTGACACAGTATGACCTTGGATGAGAGAGGATATTTTGTTTTCTTAAATACAGCATATCTCTGCAGTCTTTCTGAAGTGTGTGTTACAAGAACTGAAATCATTAAATACACGTACCCAAACATACATAGGTACCTTTGTTGAAGGCTAGACAAATCATGGATCCACAAACAAAGGCAGGAACAAACCCCTCAGACCCCTCTACACAAGTCTACAGTCTTGCAGTCGGTGCTTGGCACATGCAGCTAGGCTTGACGACAGGCAAGCAAGGAAGGAAAGGAAATATATGGATGTGCTACAGTCCCCAAGGTATTAACTTCTCTGGGCTCTGCCTTGATCTTTGACTCTGCCCTTCCTCCGCCTTACATGCACTGCCAGAAGGCTTACCCATGTGCACTGCACTATAGTGCTGATCCAGGACTTACACCGCTCTTTTCCAGAGGAAAGCCTACTGAAGAGTGGCTGCCTCTGCCCCTGGCACAGAAACTCTTCTCATCTGCTTAGCAAAAGTAAAGGGTTGAGCCGAAGTAAAGTAGGCATCTCATTTAATTTAAAACAAGGTGAAATGCAAAATAAGCACCGAGAGTGAAATGTGTGTTTTAGGACAGGATCTCCAGGGTCCCTTAAGCCCTTCACAATTAAAACATCATGACAGATTTTAGTGTTTTGGAATCTGTCCCTTTCCCTTACTTCTTCCACAAAAACCTTGAAGTTCAATATAAGGAAAAGTTTTTAGGTCGTCTAGTCTGTCCCATGCCAGACTTGGATTATGTTCACTGGTATTATGCCAGTTTTCTAGCCACCTCCAGAGCGGCAGCTTATTTTTTCTCTTTGTCAAGGATAGCGTTTTACTGGCAACAATAGTATGAAAAAAAAATACTGCAGTATTTTCTATGGAGGCCAGCCAAAAAAAAAAAAAGAGAGATTGGAGTAAGGGAAAGAGACTGAGAACAGAGACAAAGGAGGAAATAATGAAATAGAAAAGAAGGAAAGAAATATGGCAACAGCACAGGAGAATAAATAAGACATTAAGAAGCAAACAGAAAATTAGCAGGGAAAATAGCAAAAATCTAAAAAGAAAAAATTCTTAAAATGGAAATTATTGGTGAAAAAAATGGGGAAATATTTTTTTTTTTAATCCTAAAATAGTGTTATGTTGGCACACAATTGCCGGAAAGAGAAGAAGATAAGAAAAGCTTGTCAAAAATTTTTTTTTTTCCATTCCTTGGTATTTTCCTGCTCCATACCAATTAAATTCTTTGCCACGCTTTTTTTTGCTGAGTAACTTCTTTTTTCCTTTTTGACCAAGTATCTTAAGCAGTATTTTTCTAGACTATTGGGGCATACCCTCACTACTACTTTCTTGCTGTGGTACATCAACCTTCATTATGCATCAGTACGGTGATCTATTCAGAACACAATGACCACAGTATTTGGCTATCTAGTATGACCGTCAGTTTTAATATATCTCTTTAAGTGATTTTTTTTTCCTGTTCAAACAGATGGAAAATAATAACAGGGACTCAAAGAGTGCACAAGGACAAAAGCAATAAAAATCTGTATTTCAAATGAAATGAGAATTACTAGTAACTTGCTTACCTTTGGATATCTGAAAAGATAACGAAGTTTTCATTATTAATCTGGGAATATAAGTACAGGACAGTCAAGGATGAGCAATAATTCTGAATCAAACCTCTTCTGTAAAAGTATTAATTATTACAGGAGAGTATAGCTATAATCCAAGTTTGTCAATATATACAAAGACATTATTAGAAACAATAAAAATGTTGACCTTTGCCAAGATATTCAAGATTAATTTTCCAAGCCTTATTTCTCTTAACTATCCTTAAGTTCTCTCTGCTTTGCTGAAGTGTATTTTTTGTAATCCCCCACACAAGGTTGACATTGTGGCCATGAAAATTTTGGTCATTCATAAACAACTTTCTTTTTCTCTCAGAAAGTTTTGCAAAAGACTGTGTTATAAACATTCAGTTCAGAAGCGTATGTGTACATCTGTACTGCTCTGTCACCACCAAACTACAAAATACTTCACGGTATATGTAGAAACTAAGAATTTGTATCATAAGGGCTAAAACAGAGTCCAAAGAATCACCAATGTCCCAGAGCCATGTAGTGACTGGGAATTTGTCAGGTGAAAATTCCCAGGACATCAATTCTAGTTGCTCGTTATTACAGGCAAACGTATAAAACCAAGTCTTTTAGATTCCTCTCATAGATAAATCCTCCATTTCTTTTTCATGGCAACAATACGGTCACATCTTATCTTTATCTGGAGGCATGCAATGAGTTATTTAATAGAAAAGCAAATATTTCTACTACTCTGTCATTTCCAACAGAAGAGCCCACTGTTTGAAGAAGAAATTCTTGCTTTAAGCCCCTAAGTTCATGCCCTCACTTTTAATATTGTTAAACTTCAGCTTTGCTTTAGCCTGAGGCCTGGTTTTGAATATGATACTCCAGTCCTTCTCTAAACTGAAAATATTTCATATCTCACATCCCCACATTTTGCAGCAAAAATTGTGGAAGCACTATCAAAGTTGCAATACAATCAGCATGACTTTTCTACTAAAGATGAGATCTACATATAGGGAATTGTTTTGCTGCTTGCTTGATTAAGACTGCGGGTTTTTTCTTCTCTTCAAAAGCAGTGGCAACTGAATCCAACAATAGAAAACTCAGTCTCACACATCAGTGTTAGTAGTTCTTTTCATGACATCTTTCAAAACTTTTCCCTGTATTTTTTATCACAATTGGTAAAAATTCCTGATGGGTCTGCCAAATAACTTTCTCACAATATATAGCCAGCCAAAAGAGCTCATGTTTCATACATAACCTTTCTAGCTGAGAGAACCAAATCTGCCATGGTACTGAGGATGACACTGTCTTGGGTATTGGTAGGGAAGGGGCATGAATGAACAGGAATTCTTAGAGAAGCCTTCCAAGAAACACGCTGGCCTGCAAGTAAAAATATACAGCAGCTCCTTGAAATACATATACAAATAAAATAAAATTCAAATAACCTCATAAACTCTCAAAACTTATTAGCCTGTTTTGAATATCTGGAAAGTAAATCCTGATAAATCCCGCATATGCCTGCAACCAGATGCAGAGACTATAAAGGAGTATAGCATTGCTTTTTTTTTTTTTTCCTGTGTGATTTTGCTTCTAGTATCGTCTTTCTTCTAACATTTCTCTGGGTTAGCACCTCTGAGGTAGTTTCATTAGTGGTAACAACAGTGAGAGTGCTGTTTCAAGCAGGAAATAGTAACCATTTAAATAACACACTGCTTACAGCTGCTTAGCACAAACTGAGGTAAGATAATATAGTGGTTAAACTCCCCATAGCCATTACAACTTGCCTACGTTTATGCTCCATTCTAAATGCTGAATAGAGTCCTCAGGACAAAGCTGAAATGTTGAGGCTGTTGCTTAGATACTACTTTCACAGGCTTCATATGAAACATCTACGTATATAGGCAAATAAATAGATAAGAGTTAATAGGCTGAACCCACAATGGACAATCACGAATCACTTCTTTTGCACTGTATTTGAGGATGGAAGAAGCAAATGTGGAATACATAGAACAGTCACGCAATGCAAAATGAAAATACCTATGCTCTGCTGGGATGCCACCTCCATGCATAGGTATTTGGGGCCAATCTATCCTAACGAAAACAAGTTACGTGAATTTGCATTCATTTGGGTCACCTGGTTTATCTATGTGTATTCTTGCTGCATGGGATACATACCTGAATATCGTGTTTGTTTGCTTATACAGGAGCCTCTTATAATTTGTGACCTAGCAATAACAGACCAAAACAAAGATCATATCCTAAAGTTAGAAAATCACCTTAGTCACATACACTATGGGCTTTATTTCCTAACCCAGAGGAGTTAAATTTGCAATGGTTCACATATTCTGTTCAGAATGGCCAAATTATATCTAGTGAAAACTGCTTTACTAAAAATAGATGCTGTTCTGCATAAGTATTAGATTGGTTCCTGCTATGCCATTTCCTCAGTAGAAAAAAAAAAAAAAAAGCAATTTTTGTATGTGCTCTGCTTTGCTAATATCCAAAAATTAATTTCTTAATTTTTTTAGCACCAATAATTCATGAATTCATGACTTGGAGTAACATGCTGAACAAACCAGGGGTTATGTAAAAGCTGACAGTTACAACATCACAATACCAGAGCATTACCTATTATGTAGTTATGGTGACACATACTATTCTTGTGATACACACCACAGATTATATAGGATTTTTGAGTAATTCCATTTTGCTCTACTGAGCAAAATGAAATGACTACACAAATTAATGCTTTTTGCCTTTTGTTATATTTTTCGTTAATCCCCTGCAAGATAAGTGTGTGCCTTCATAGGCTTTGCATTAAAAAACAATTGTGAAAGCAACAGAAGCAGAGCAGAATTCAGTACCCAGATTATACCAGAGGAAAGAATAGATAGCAAAACAATTCTGAGTTAAAAAAACAGCTATGTTTTGTAAACAAATTTTCTCTCTTTGAACTAGCTTTTAATTGTTGATTTGGTCCTGTCTTAAGCATTACTTTTTATATCAGCTTGTCATTTATTTCATACAATTACTGCAAAGATTAAAAAAATCAGTCAAGATATTTAAAATGGCAAATCAATCCAATTATCCACATTAAATGTACTTTCCATCAATTTCCACTACAAAAGACTATACACTAGCTGCTATGTACCACTTCTGTGGCAACTTCAAGATGAATAATTACATATATATGCCATTTTTTACGTTTCTGAACCTGACTTTCTTACCTGGTGGTGAAAGGGGACAGAGTAACTAGTGACAGAAGTAACTGTCTTTAAGATACTTCTATAAAGAGCTATTGTAACAATAATGATACTCCTTACATCATATACTGTTTGCAAAATTATCCTACAGTAGATCATCATTTTCCAAACATGGGGTTTGGTGAGAGAGACTGAGTTTTAATGACTGATTTCAATGTTTGCTTTTATGAAATGAGACATGTTCAAATATTATCAGTATAAATATGCTTATAAAAAAAGAACTTCAACTTCTCACCAAGAATCACATCTCAGCAGAGGTGATCAGTATTGCTTGGTTTTGTTTTTCTCTAAAAGAATATTATTAAATATTATATTTTTATTAAATACCATGCTTGATTTTTTCTCAACTTTTCCCTAAAATAATGTAGTGTTGATAAGTTTTTTGTCTACAGAAATAGGTGATTATTTAACATGTATTTTCCACTAAAAATCAAGCAAATAAATTGTTTAAATCAAGAAAACAAAGAGACCCAAGACATTTAATCAAATCTTTTGACAATTTATAATCAACCCAATCAAAGTCATGTTATAAATGTTCTACTACGAACCAGATAACATTCCTGAGTTCCTCCCCCCTGCACGGGGCAACATCTTCCTTCTCCTTGAGGGAATGCTACATTGTCCCAGCTGACAAAGGGATGGGGGATGCTTATACAGAAAACCCATTCAGCAATCCACAGCTATTTGATGTTTATAGGCTTTTCAGAATAGGGAGGAGGCATTCGTATACTTAAATTCCTTGGTGGAAGGGAGCACAGAAATGGGAGGGAAACATTCAGCCTTCAGGTCGGATGACCCTCAAGTGCCATTGAGATCCCTGAGGGCTGGGGTCAGGTACCCAGCAGGACATTTGACAGGTCCCTCCTGGCCAGCCCCTGCAGAAATCAAGGTGTGCAGATGCAGGGGACATACGCTCAGGTCTCATTCTGGCATGGAGTCAAAAAGCGTGGAGGTCATGTCTCACAGGACAAGGGCTGGGCAGGGTTCCCATAACCCACAATGCAGATATGGCCTGAGATACCCTCTTGATCCTTCCTTCTCTTGAACTTACTCCTCTTTGCTAACCAAGGGATGGATCTTGTTATACTATAAAAGTATATATCCCTTGATAAAAAGTGATAAGAAGTAAAAGCATCCCCATGAAAATTAATCTGATATTTAGAGTACCACAGTGAGACGGAGCAAGCTCATTATCCTGTGCCCTCCCATTGCAGGAAGAACCAGCATGGAGAAGAGGTCTTTGCAGAGGAGTGCATCATGATTCGCGTCTCTCAGGATGCTGTTTTAGTGATGGTGTAGTGCTACAGTTGCATAGAGCTTTTGAGTGCCTGAAAGAATTAAATCATATATAACTGTGGTTCTATTTACTTTTAATTAAAGTAGTTTGATGTCTCAGGGTTAGATTGTTCCTTTCCGTTTTTACTGTAAGTGATGCAATATATAATATCGGAATGATCATAAATGCAGGTACATTCAATTCACTTATGATCGGTAAAACTCTACTTTTATGCATACACCATTTACTGAACTGTATTTATAAAGTTAATTAATGTTAAAATACACTGCATGACAATTTCAGATAAGCTCTTAGAACAGTATATGTTACATCCATTCTCCCTCTCCCTTCCCTTCCCTTCCCTTCCCTTCTCCATTAAACATTATGATTCAGCAACTAAAGTAATGTCCAGACAGGTTCAGCTAATGTCCATAGTCATACAGAACATGGTAACAACTGCTGGTTTAAACGACTATTTTCATTATAAATTTTCTAACTGATATTTTTAAATTTATATTTATTTAAAGACTAAATTTTTAGTCTTTAAATTCAAGACTAAAACATATTGGGTCTTTTTACTATTGTTTTTTGATAGTTCAGCAGGTCTCAGGCAAGTTGGCAGGTTTCAGTGGCCCCAGTTTCTCAAGATGATGCAGATCCTGAGGAATAAATGTAAATTTGCTATACTCACCTCAAAACAAGCAGACCTAGGTCATCAGGGCCCTTAGGCTCCTTTTCTACTGTTGAAGATCTTTGGTCATAAGTTCATCTTCAGAGGAAAGTTCATCTTACATTTGTTTCAGTCAAGAGATCTATCATGTCATCTATAAAAAAATCACCAGAATTTTCTATTGGAGCCAATCAAACATGACGAAAGAGCATTCACAATTTTTTTCCCAAAACTGGTTTATTCACTTTGGCTAAATCTGTGCTTAAATATTTATCCATAAAAGTAGTTGTCCTTCAAGAGCACATGAAATGGGCATGTAGACATAATGAGAGGCACTACAGATTTTTAATTTATTGGAATAATACCATTCATTCATCTGCTCATTCACTTATCCATTCATGATGTTATTCTTATGATTTTTACACTCACCATGAATAATGTAGTCACAGAAAACTGCAGTTCAGCAAAAGCATGTCAACATTTAAGCATGAGTTGTCGCTTTGAAGTCACATACATTAGGGTTCAGAGTGAACGATTTGGAAGCTCAATCATGAGCCTACTAAACCCTAATAAATTTTTCACGTAACATATTCACAGCAGATTCATCAACCAATGTTACTTACAATAGCAACACATATCTTAGCATACTCAATATACTGTACAAAGAATAGAAACACAGAATTTTTTGTGTTACAAAAAAGAATGTATCCAAATACCATAACAACATATTTTATGTACTTTCTCCATGACAAAATTATACAAGAGAGTGGACCAGTAAATGACAATACTCAGTTTCCTGCTGTTGTTCATCTAGTTGAACACACCGCTGCTCTGTTAATCAGATGTTAAAACCCTTAAATTATGTTCTATAAAAACACTTTTAAGACATTATTTGTCTAATTATCTACTGCTTTTCTACAGGAGAAGAGAGATAGCTCAAACCACAAGGTAGTACAGGCTATCTCCAGGGGGGCTTTACCACTGGTAGATCTTGCTTGAAATGGCTGGGTAGACCTTTTCAGTCAACCCATTTGTGGCAGGACAGTAAAAAGCTGATGTGACATGTTTGATATAATTTCTCTTGACAAATAATAGAAACCCTTTGAACATGAATTGATTTCCATTGTCACGTACAATTTGTTCAGAAGTTCTCTGTCCTTGAAGACAAGAGTCTTAAGAATTCACCATCTGGGCTGAATTAGCTGAATTCATATGGAATAATTCAAGCCATTTACATTAGTCATCTGCTACAGAAAAATATATGTATATGTATGATAGAGATATATATATATATTCTACCAATGATCCATGTAATTTAGGTGGAGTCCTCATCATGGAGCTAGGCATCAGGACTGACTTCTGAAGGGCATTCCAGCATTCAAGGAAGATGGTTTAGGGTGACAGAGCCCCAAGGCTTGAATGAATGCAAGCATACAGTCAGTTATGAGAGGCCAAAGCTATCAGCAGTAATTTTCCAAGCAGAGATAGTTCAATGAGGACAGAGACAGCTGCTAATTTTTTTCTATTATTATTATTAAAAAAAAAAAAGAAACAAGAAACTGATTATTTGCAGCCAAATACAGGTCTCAGTTAATTTTTTTTTAACTCCCCAAACTAACCTAATAGCTTTTTTGTCAATCTGGGCAAATCTGGAAGAGATTTAGAAGCAAAGTCAATGGGCCTTTGAATATGATCTTCTGCTATATATGAATTAGTACTCTGCCCCAGTATGGAAAATCAGCTTGGGATGATATAACCTTCTTGTCTCCATCAGAAACTTTCTGATGGTGGGTGCATCAACATCTCACGTCTAAAAGTTAGTACAAAGGAGGCAATGTTCCTGATGTGCTAACCAACAATGAGAGAGAACAACTCTGCTCTAATAATAGGGATTAATCTTCCACTGCAGTAAGGAATGTATCTAAAATGTGCTAGATTCACAACACAGACAAGCCTAGCACTTGTTAGGGTACACGCATAGGTGGCCAGCCCTGGCATGCAGCTACACTAACAAAATAACAACACAAGAAATTGTAAGATACTACAGACAGCAAAAAGGGAGTAATGTATATGTAGACATCTAATTCTGACATGGCTACATTAACAAGATAGCAACATAAGAAGTAGTAGAAATGGGAAATATGATTGATAAAAAAAGGGGGTCACTAACTTAAAGGAATTGCTGATGGAGGTAGAAATTACCAGTGCGACCATATCACAAATACTGAAGAGGCATAAAGTACCAAAATTAGGGACAAGAGGAAAGAGTAAATAGGGACAGACTGTTTATTTGGCCATAGATGAGTGTGGTAAAGGGCAGAATTTGAGAAGCAAAAAAGGGAGAAAAAGGGAATATAAGCAGAAGTGTATCATTTAACTAGCTGTTTAGGGGTACCTGTTGGGCAGCCTTCTGTTGAACCCACTTGGAGAACAAAAATAAATCCATTATTGCTCTGATCATATGTGTTTCTGACTTTTTTTCTGTGGTAAGTGGTGGTACTTAAGGTGTTTTCCCTAAAACTGGTGAGGGAATACATGAAGGGGGTGGACTAATCCTAACAGCTGTGGTATTTAACTTTTAGCAGAATCCATATTCAGAGTTAGGCATCTAAACTCACAATAAACAGGCTCATGAAGGCCAGCAAGCTAAGCAAGCCATTCCTAAATGCTGAGAAACGTTCAATCCCTTATGCTAGGCTGAATTCAGTATTCAGTATGGTTGTTAGCTGCCAAAACCACTTGTCACTTACCTGTGCCCAGAGTATTAGCTTGGAAGTAGTAATGCCACTTATTTACTCAATCGTGTAATGGTTAAATGGGAGGGGGAGACTCAGGGGCAGTTCTGTTCCTTACCTGAATTAGACCCACATGTCCCACAACATAATAAGGAATTATATCATGTGGAAGTCTCTTGATCTCTTCCAATACATTTTGTGCAAAATACTTATATACTTACTGGATCAGAATTAATGTTTACCAGTCTTCTTTTTATGACTAGAGTTGCTTAGGTAGCCTCAGCAGGGTTATATGGAAATTTGGAGTACGTAAGTTTTGAATGTGCAAGTCTCATTATAAAAACTCAAGCACATGTCTAGTTTTTGTATGCATTAAAAGTTCCAGTTGTAATGTGAAAGACCCCAGATGCCTTGTCTTGAGTGCATACAGGTAGCTTTTGGGTTGGGTTCATCATTTTTTGGAATCTGCAGGAAATTTATACCTTACTGATTGCAGCTGAACTTCTTACAGCCGTTTTCTGAAACAGAAGACAATACACAACACAGAATTTGTTGTACGATACAGAAGCTTAGCATATGCTGTTTACAGTTTTACATTACCTTCAGTATAATAAGGCCCCAGCGAGTGATATGTGCTTTAGAAGCACTGAGATTTCCCACAACTTTGTGGTTTTAAGTGGTCTCTGATTGTCCTGCTGTGAAATTACAGAAACAGCATACTTTGTAGCAAGCTCCATTTTAAGTTTCCCCCCTTTCACTTGTAAAGGGAACCAAATAACATTTCATTTATTGTCTGCTAAATTAAACAGTTGTAGAATTGCTATAATGTTCCCAGTGGCTTCCATGTTGCTATCTACAAGCTGATAAAACTGAAGTCTTCTCATAATGTCCTCCTGGGACAGAGGCTTGCTTTTTGTGTTGATCTGAACATTTTCTATACCTGTCACAGTTTCTTTCTTGCTTTTTGTTCAACCAACAATCTTTTGTGTTGTATGACCACTTTCCATAAGAAAAGCAAGCAATCTAATTTTATGTGTTCACTAAAATGTGGTAAGGCTGGACTCATTAAATTAGACCTCTTCGGATATTTCAGTATACTGTACAGACCCTGATGTTAAACCCTTATGTCTCATCTCAGATGTTTACTTTAGTCAAGTTATTGGCAGTTTTGCCAATAACAAAATGTTCTCAACAAAACGTTGAGAATTATCTTGACATTAGAAGACAGAAGATATATTCACAGGCCTACAGCACGTCCCATGAAGAGAGCTGGAGGCAGCACAGTCTGACAAAGAGAAGGTTAAGGAGCAACCTAATAGCAGCCTACAGCTTTCTGAAGGACAGGTGCAAAAATGCAGAGACAAACTCTCCTCGGCTGTGGCAGATAGCACAACAAGAAGCGATAGCCACAAATCGTGGTTTGGGGAGTTCAGGTTGTACATCATGAGAAACTTCACCAGGAACGTGGTGCAGCACTGGAACAGGTTGCCCGTGGATGATGTGGACACACCTGGAAATTTTCAAGACCTGGCTAGACAAACCAATGGCTGACTTAACTTGGTGCTGGGGATAGTAATACTTTGCGGGGGAGGCTGGAAAATGTGCTCCTCTGATGTCCCTTCCAAACAACATTTCTATGACTCTGTGTGATGTGATTCTGTCATTCTCTCTCCTTAAGTCAGGGGAAATGCATGTGGAAAACTATTTTTTTTCTAAAGATGGACTGTTATGCTCATTGTTAAAATAGTTTAACAGAATGGATTTTTTTCTACATAAAATAAGCACATACATGAAGAGCAACAAGGACTCTGATTGTACAGTAAAGCTTAAATCCATTCTTCCATTTTGCACGTGAAAAACATGCTGATGATGGAAAGGCAGAGACTGTGAATTACCTACATGGAGCCTTAGGTCCTAGAGGGAATAGGGACTGAAACCCTAAGAGTCTTGGATGTTTTTGAGGGATGTTTTATTTTGTATCCCAAATATTCTTTTGCCTCTTACCCTCCCATTATTCAAGAAGCATGACTGACTTATTAGCCAATGATCATAATTCCTTTCTTAACTAAAACTGAAACCTTTATGCCCTCTATTAAAGGGTGGAGAGAGTAAAGGAGCATTCAATGAAATCCTTTCAACCACATTCACACCTAATACAAACTACTGCAGCAGACAGACAGAATGCTGCAATGAAAATGTGTTCTCAGTCTCCCTCCTTTCTCTCATCCACCTCCTCCAACCATATAATGTAATATTTTATTGTTAGCATAGAGGAGCTACCTGCGACGAGGGAGCCAGGGGTAGCCCAGCACATAATGGTCAGTCTCTGAGCTCACACTGCTAGGAGCCCTGTGTGCTGTACAGAGAGGGTGTGCATATGGTGTGTTATTTTTAAGATTCACGTGAAGAAGAAAATAAAACCTACAGGAATAAGTCTAGGCTGGCATTCACCAAGACAGCAAAAATCATCAGGTTAAATAATTAATTTTTCCGTGGACTAAATGTATGTAGTTTGTGCATTATACATTGCTTGGAGAAGTGATTTTACAGGCATGATTTATGGGATCAGTAAGCAGAGTTTACCTGCTATGCTTGTAAATCTTTGCATTGCATTGATAGTTTACAAAAATAGCTTTAAAAGTAAATAAGGGGGTACTTCATGATTCCCTTAAGGATATGTATGGACTTGCTATAGAGTAGACACCTCCAAGAGATCTTTCAGAGTTTTAGCAAGGAAAAGCTTTTGGGTCCAAATAGAGTTCTTCAGTGGATAAAAATATAGCTGCTGCACTAAATATGCATCTCATGAAAAGAAAGTTAGGTACTGAATAATGAATTCTGCCCAAGCCTCAAGCTCTGTTGGACTTTTCCCTATAATTTTCTGATGAATTGGTACTGCTGCACTAAAGAAATAGATTAGAAACTGACTGATCCCCTTCACAATAGTGACCTCAATTTTGTAGATGCTAAGAATCACAAACCAATCAGTCTCCCTCTTTTCATTAGAGACAAGCATTTTATTTTACTTCTGATTTGTATTTATTTCTTCCCAAGGACCTCTCTAGATTCTAACACCAAATAAGACCATTTTCCCTAAGGTATATTGTGTTTTCTCTGCTTGTGAACAGAAAAAGGTGTAGAGGAGGCTATGGCATCAGTTAATTTATTTACAAGTACCTGCTTCTACTGATTAATGTTTGTCTGAACCACAAGGAATCTGCTTTCAAGTTTTTTCATTAAAAATGTGAAAGCAATTTTGCGAACACAAACTATTCTTTGTCAGGCATGTCACAGCTATTTTACACTCCACAAAAAGTTGAAAACTGTCTTTCTTTCTGTCCTTAAACTTAAACCGTGCTGTTGCCCAGCAATGTGATGTTGGCCAGACATCTCAGGTCTTGATATTCCTACGATCCACCCACTGATATTTGCTATTCCTACGATCCACCCACTGATATTTGCTGATGACCCTACTCCAAGTTTACTGCAGTGTAACTCAGAGTAAAAACCCATCTTTGTTGCACTAGTTTCCCATCCTGAGCACTAGAATGGTGTTTAGTATCATTCTTGGACTTGGAGGGAAGATTAATTCCCCTTACTGCAGGAACCTGTGGATGGAATTGTACATTCTGCATCAGCTTGGAGGGTCAGCCTACATGATCAGTGCTCCCTATTACTTTAAAATGACGAGCTGGATTGACGGACAGTGTAGATGGTATGGCTGCACTAGAGTTACCAGAATACAGTGATTTACATATAATGAGGATGCAGCTGTAAGAATGCATGGTGAGTGAGGCATTGCTACCATAGTAGCATTTCTGTTGTAAATACATATTGAACAATAAAATATAAATGCATACTGCAATTGCAATATAAATGCAACAATACCAAAAGATCTGGTATCTGGGGGGCCAGCCTAGCCATGCTTGGTCCTGCCCAGACTCCTTGAACTTCTGGGTCTGTTTCCACTCCTGTCCACCTCATCCATTTGATCAGAGCTGGGATGGTGCTGCCTAAATGGCTTGCCAGTGCCACCCGCCAGAGGTGGGAAGGAGAAGAGATGGGAGGTGGCCGGCATGCTCCTCCTTGCTTCTCAGTCTGCTGCTGTGTATTGGCTTTGTGTGGCAAGGTTTTGGTAGCGGGGGGGTGTGTGTGTGTGTGTTACAGGGGTGGCTTCTGTAAGAAGCTGCTGGAAGCTTCCCCTGTGTTCGAGAGAGCCCATACCAGCCGGCTCTAAGACAGACCCACCACCGGCCAAGGCTGAGCCAATCAGTGATAGTGGTAACGCCTCTGTGATAACATTTTTAAGAAGGAAAAAAGTTGGGATGGAGGAGAAATGGCAGCTGGAGAGAGGAGTGAGAACATGTAAGAGAAACAACCCTGCGGACACCAAGGTCGGAGAAGAACGAGGGGGAGGAGGTGCTCCAGGCGCCGGAGCAGAGATTCCCCTGCAGCCCGTGGTGAAGACCATGGTGAGGCAGGCTGTCCCCCTGCAGTCCATGGAGATCCATGGTGGAGCAGATATCCACCTGCAGCCCGTGGAAGACCCCACGCCGGAGCAGGTGGGTTCCCGAAGGAGGCTGTGACCCCGTGGGAACCCCGCGCTGGAGCAGGCTCCTGGCAGAACCTGCGGATCTGTGGAGAGAGGAGCCCACGGAGCAGGTTTGCTGGCAGGACTTGTGACCCCGTGGGGGACCCACGCTGGAGCAGTGTGCTCCTGAAGGACTGCACACCATGGAAAGGACCCATGCTGGAGCAGTTCGTGAAGAACTGCAGCCTGTGGGAAGGACCCACGTTGGAGAAGTTCGTGGAGGACTGTCTCCTGTGGGTGGGACCCCACGCTGGAGCAGGGGAAGAGTGTGATGAGTCCTCCCCCTGAGGAGGATGAAGCGGCAGAAAATAACGTGTGATGAACTGACCGTAAACCCCATCCCCGTCCCCCTGTGCCGCTGGGGGGGTGGTAGAGAATCCGGGAGTGAAGTTGTGTCCGGGAAGAAGGGAGGGGTGGAGGGAAGGTGTTCTGAGATTTGGTTTTATTTCTCATTACCCTACTCCGGTTGATTTGTAATAAATCAAGTTAATTTTTCCCCAAACTGAGTCTGTTTTGCCCGTGACGGTAATTGGTGAGTGATCTCTCTCTGTCCTTATCTCGACCCACAAGCTCTTTGTTATATTTTCTCTCCCCTGTCCAGCTGAGAAGGAGGGGGAGTGATAGAATGGCTCTGGTGGGCACCTGGTGTCCAGCCAGGGTCAACCCATCACATGCTGGCACATCACTCCCCAGCATAATGCAGGACCCTGCCAAGAACTTCTTTCTGGGGGACCTTGAGGTAGGGGGAAGGGGACCGGTGGGCCTAGGGAGGACTGTGGATGAGAGCAGTGTAGTGACAGAGTGGGGAGATAAAGGACTGCAGAAGAAGAGAGGGAATGGAAAAAATTATCAAATTTCCTTTGCATCCAGCAGCATCTAGCGTTTTCAACTGTAGCATACCCACCTCCCCTTTAGTTCATCTGAATGGTCCAATGACTAGCTCTGACCAGCCAAGCTGCAAAACTTTGGCTTAGATGGTTGAGGAAATTCAATGTTGTGAGAAGGAGCTGTGAGGAAGCCTGTAGCAGAGTCATAAGAAAAAACATAAAAAGGTGTAAAATCCTGAAGAGAAACACAAGGAGTTGGAGGATAGCAACTGGAGACTGAGGAAGACTGGCCGGCAGAGACTCTTTGGGTGTTTTCTTGGCATAGCCTAGCAGCAAACTGAATCCCCTAGGCATCTCTCACATCCATTAGACAATGAATGATTGCTTTATACATTGAAACCAGATATATCTTGATCACAGCATCTCTTTGTGCATGCCTAATGGTGCCTGAAGAAAATGACCCAGTATGGCAGGGTTACAAGAGTATCGTGAGTCATCACCAGTATAAAAATCCTGAGGACTGGTCCCAGCCTATCCACCAGCCAGATGGATTAGCAAGTGAGAGACAAAATACAGACAAACCTCCCTTGTGCAGTTTTCCAAAGTTCACTGACTTCTTGTGCAAAAGTTTTAATAATATTCAGATATGTGCTGATCTCTATTACACTGTGTTTGGTTCACAGTTTATGAACAGTTGAAATGGTATCCACCATCACTACCAGGAATTTGTATGTTCTCAGTTTTCATAGCGAACAATAAAAGCTCTACCTTAACACCAGTGAATCTAGTGAAAGAATTTCTAGGGACTTTGCTGGAGGATGGACCGGGATCCAAATGAGGTAGAAAGTTATTTTCTCTGCTTGCTGTTTATTAGAAATTGATCTAAAGAACAGCTGACACTAAAAGAAAATAATGAAAATAGTTTATTCAGTCTAATTGCTCTGATGTTATAGAAATATTTGTCTAGGATCAGATTAATTGGTATCAAAGAAACATTTTGGACTGACAGAAAAACTTATCCTTCCTTTTCCTTGCTATTTGATTTCAGTTCAAATTCCTTAATAATGGAATGCAACTTTATAAAATGCCCACTGCACGAGAAAAGGGTTAAGCAAAATAATACAAGCACTCCTGTGATTAAGGCATTGACCCAGTTCTTTGTGTTTGTATTCAAAAGTATAGAGAATAGCACAATTTCCTCTTCTGCATATTTCTAAGTAATACAAAGCTATGCAATGCTTTTTCAGTGATCCAAGTTAACTGAAACCCAAGACATAGCAGCTTAAGTCAGCTTTGTATTCCTGAAATTGAAAACAGCCCAGCCTTGTCATTTGATTCTTTCTGGTCATCTTATCTACTCGTGGCTATGCCTGCACCAAAATTGCGGTCCACCAGTGATTTCTTTTTTTTTTTTTTCTTTTTTTTTTCTGTAAATGTGGTCCAGTTAAGCATATTCTAGGACATACTGAGGTAAAACAGAGAAAGACCTTCCAGTTCTTCAGAAGTTTTTATATGACTATTGAAACCCTAATTCTCCCTCAAATTTCCAGCACTCAGGTTGTATTGCTGTTTGTTCAGATGGAATGGGGATTTGTATCTCTGCTTTGAGCAAATAGGCAGACTTGTCAGAAAAAAATGATCTGAGATGAAAACTTTCCACCAGATCTATCAAGAAAAATCACTTGTGCCTCTATTTGCTAAAATGGAGTATGCCCTATCAAGGACAAAAAAGTTACTATAAATAGTCAGTAATAAACAGAATATCAACAGCATATGATGGATTAACCGTTGTAAAGAGTTATTGCTGACCACGCACATTGTCTTGTCACACGACTGCAGAATAAAATATTAGAGGATTTTACTGCAAAAATATTGCTGGAACTCATTGAACTGATTATTACCTGCAGAAACAGACTGACTGACTGAGTTACAGATGTTTGATTATTTAAAACATTACAGACTATTTATAAAATAAAGGCCTTCATTGAGTTAGCTCACAACTACTGAACAACTACCTTGTTGAGGTCATTTAAGCAATTTACCAAGCTCCATCTAACAGGGAGCAGTGTGCTGGATCCAGTTCTGCCAGCCAGGCTGATGCTGCATAGCTGGAACCCATGGCTGTGGACAGTGATTGTGAACTGAAAAGTCAGAAGACCTGCAGGACATACTGAATTTCCCACAAGAAACCAGGACCCATCACATGTTGGAGATGCTGAATGTCTGGGTAAGAGTCACTCAGTAGCCCAGACTTGGACTCTGGGTTTCAGCAGTACTGATTTTTGGTAGAGTCCATTTCCTAACAGTTGTTGTGGGACAGAGGAATTAAGTCTTCCTGCAATTCATCCTGCCCGCCAGTACACTGGCCAATGTACACAGGCGTGAATGCTGGGTTTAGATCTGGCACAAACACCTCTAGTGCTCTCAGCTGCCTCATAGAGGATGCATCCTTTGTGTCAATAAACTGTGTAATGCTTTCCCAGTCCTGCTGTGGTTTACATCACCCATATTTTAAAATAAGACTCCCAAGCAAGGAATGTGAGTTGCCACATTTGTTCATACCCATCTTGGCCTTGGGACATCTGTGTTTTTCACTCTTCAGGTTGCTCCCTGGAGGTTTTAATGAGGATCATCAAAGGTAGACAGACAGGGACTCTGCCTCTGAGGTCTTTTTTTTTCCCTGCCCACACTAGGGAGATGTGGCCACTGGGAAGAAGTGAGGTGTTGCACAGTGACAGGGAGAAGGCAGAGGAGGAAGAGAGTATGGCAGGCCTGAGAGCATCTTGCTGGCTGGAGGCTGCCCATCTGGCTCCACCAGGTTAGAAAGGAAATAGGTCATTCATGATTAGGGCCATCCCATCTGATATGAAGTCCGCTGGGTTTAAAGGTTGGGGGACATGCGTACGAGGGGCTTGTGTCCCAGTGAAAAGAAAACGTGCTAGTTTGGGAAAGGACACTTCACCAGACTATTTTGTGACAGCTGACTTCAGGGTCCATCACCTGAGTGCCTGGTAATTTTTAAGGAGATAAGCTCTCCTCACAGCATTTTTGTGAAATGTGAAAGTATCATTATCCTTGCTGAGAAGTCACAGGGCTAGATGCTGAGAGATGCCTGTCTCTCAAGGGAATCAGTGGAATACACCACTAAGCACCTTTGGGATTCAAAGCCCAAATCACTGTGCAGGCTCTCATAGGAAATCCAGTGAAGTGCTTGAGTTGAACCCACATGGACCAAATCTCAATCCAGTGTGTTAACCACAATTCATTGTTTCTTACAGACAAAACCTTCTTCCCTTAACTCCTTGAGCTGTTTAAAAAATGTTGGTAAACACGTGTACACAGAATTTGTGTATGAATTGATGCCTGTAGCTTCACATTGTCCAGTTCATTCACATCTCAATGCACGACATTGTGTGCATTGGGATTTGTAGGCACACAGGATATTATTATTGTTGCCATGCATTGTATTTGCATTACGACCTTCCTTAAATGTGCAGCCATTGTTTTGTTAAGCAATCAGAGTGCAAATACCACTGGCACAGCTAGAAAACATTGAAGTATCCCAAGTACACAAAGTATGCAAACTGTGCAGTAAAGCACACAAAGCCTAACAAGCTCATTAGTACCATACTGCAGTGATTACAGAGCAAAATGCCTTCTGTGGTGCACCAGTCAGGCTATACAGAGGGAGAGCTTTGCAATGTTTTAATCCAATGTTGCCATCAATTGTGTACTGCTACAGCAGTCATATTTTACTGGCATAAGCTGTTCTGGGAGAGAGGCACTATTCTCTGCTTGTACCTTGCCTAGGTATCATTCCTGATTAGCCATTAGGCACTACATAATAATCATGAGGGTGAGGATAATAATTATAAACATAAGAATTATGGTCTTCAGTCAGACCAAAGTCCCATCTAGCTCAGTATCCCTTTTCTGGCAGTGGCCCAAAGTATATTTTTAAGCAAAAAACGTGAGAAACCAGGCATGTGTAGAGTGACTCTTTCCCTGGTATGTGAAATCTGAAACTAGACTCTGTAGGTGTCCTTTAGCAATTTGATTTGCATCATGGTCTCTGATGTAACTTAATGACTCAAAACCAGATAACCAAGTCTATTGTTATCGTACCTTTAAGATTCCTGCCAGTACATACATATATGTATACACAAAAAACCCATACACTGTCCAGTATATGCCACCTACCATTAAAAGAAAGGTGCAGATCTTCAATATAGTCATTTGAAAGATCTACTGAGAGGAAAAGTAAAGCTTTAAAGGAAAGTCACCCTGTCATATCATGGTGTCAGTAATTGTCAAACCTTCTTTGAGGCAGAGGATGGACTAAATGGCCTCTCAGCGTTCTTTCCTGTGCTGATTTTTTACGGATCTATGATTATTCAGCTGTTATAACAGTTAGAAAGTTCAGTTTCAATTAGTCTGAAATAGGAAAATGTCTCTCATTTTGCTTGATTGTGTAACATACATGTAATATTTCAGCTGGTGGAACCAGACAAAGGACCTGTAAGGGCTGTGGTCATATGGGGACCATAGCTCTTTGGTAAGCCATAACCATAGCACAGGAGCTGAACTGCTGTATATACATATATCTTCTGGCCAAGAGCAGCAGGGAGAGAGACATGAGCAACATAGGTGTGATCTATCTTAGCAAAAACATCTCTCCATGATTCACCGAACACAGGTTGTGGCTCTGGTAGACACTTATGTGGAGATCCTTGCTGCACTTCAGGGTATTCTTGGCAACTGACCTTAGCAACTGATCTGAGCCTCCTCCTTTGCAGCAGGACCCAACCAATAATCAGACTGGTGTGCTAGAAAGAGAGAATATAAGTACACAGGCAGTGATGGTGGTAAAGCAAACTGCAAAGTGCACCATTAAACATATCACCTCAGTGTCTGCCCTCAGAAATTCATGTCTCCAGGGTGAATTTCTCTTTTGAGAAGTGGTCCTTTTTACAAGGCAGGAAGCATTAGGTATGCTCATATCTCAGTCAAAGGGTTTCCTATGCTGTGCCAACAGTTATTCAGCAGTACTCATTATGCAGGTGAGATATATCGCAGTGCTGCTACCCTGCAACACTCTGCAGATCTCTATGCACCATGTGCACAATGTCTGAAATATAAGCAAATTTATGCTGCACTCATCCTTTTTGTGGTTATTAGTGTCATTTAGTATCATCTTCCTCCAGCAAATTGACTCACCAAGCAAAATGCACAAGTGCACTTTAAAGTGGATCACATTATCACGCCTACTTCTTCTGAAGAGCCAAGTGCCATTACTACTTTTCACAAGGAATAACTGCCTAAACTGTTTCACATTCTGCAGTGCATCAACAGCGTACTTCCTCCATTCAGTTAGCAATTCCAAAGAGCGATTGAACAGTAATGCATGTCTATCATATTGTTCTACAATGGAGAGATAAAATCTAGTGCATCACTTTATGCCTCTTTAAATGTTAGGGTATTCTCTTCTGGAGCCTTTTTGTCAAGATATGCAGTTGTTTCACCCCTAAGGCCCTGATCATATTTGGGGTGTCAACAAGGTATTTGCATTAAAAATACTCCTTTTACTCATAAAATATATTAGAGATTTCTCTCTCAACACTACTGTTTAGATGATACATAATCTTAACGGCACAGTTAATTTTACAGTCAGCTGTAGACCAGAAGGACTAATGATGGCCAAGACCTGATAGAATTTTATTTCAGAAATATTTTCACATTGTTCACTAGCACTCCTTCTTCCTCGGTGTGCTTTATTTTTGAGAAGGTAGGTGGATTACCAAAGAAATACAGCAAGGATGCAGGCTGTTAAATGGTGAGATTATGACTGAAACTATGAACTTGGAAACAGAAACCAGGAAACCAAAAATCAGGAACAAGAAGAAATTTTGGCTAAGAAGCATAGTCAGGAGGGGTGCTACGGTTTAGAACCGAGCGCGACCAACAATCTACTAAGCTGAAGAGCAAAGCCAGAGCCCAGTCAAACTCCGTATCATACATTTGGAGCTGAGATAAGAAGCAGCTAGAGCTTAAGCTAGACAAGCTGCAACCACTCAGTGTCCAGGGATGAGGGTTAAATAAACTGGAAAAAAACAAAGGAGTAATGCTGTAGCCAGGGATCACATTTTGCAGCCACACATTGGGATAGCTTCTTATGCTTGATTGCTACAGCTGTCTCTGCCCAGAATTACACCTGGGTCATCAGTCTCCTGGGAGACTGCCTGTGGTAACCTGGTGGCTCCTTGAACTTTGATTGCTCAGGAGCGCTTGTCAAGAGGCTGTCAGGAAAATCACCAAAGTACACACTCGAGCTCGGATCTCAGTGACTTTTGATAGGGCTGACCTTTGTGCCTTTGAAAATCTACCCCTTGGTCTCTGCAAAGCAGTGGCTTCCCATGTGGTCTGTTATGTTTACAATTATGAGTGGTGTTTCTGTGACCTCTTTTCACTCGTTACCACTGCACTTAATATCATAGCAAAAGAAAGGTAATGATTCTTTTTTTGCAATTGTAACTAAAATGCTACCATAGCAGAGGGTACGTGCTGGCCAAGGTCTTTATTATGCAACTGTATGCAGATCACTGTGAATTGCATCGTTCATCTAGTTCAGTGATGCAGCACCAAGGTCACCGGGCATTTTTAAGCTAATGATAAGACCATAAGTCTAATAAATGTGCTTGGTAATCACAGCAAACATATTGTCATTGTCGCAGATGTTATTCTTTCAAAATCACTTGGCAAATGCAACTAAAACACAGCCCTTGTGCATGCTTTGACCTCTCATAAGAATGCACCATCAGGAACATTGCAGAGGTGAGGTTGTTTAAGCAGACAAGTCATGGCCTACAGCTACAAAATCAGTATTTCTAACAATGCCGTTGCAGTTTGCTTAGAATGAACATGCAAGAGGCTAAATGAACATGGAATCAGTGAAGGGCAAATTTTGACAGATTTTGAAAAGGTACATATCCAGTAGTAATGCCAACACAGGTAGAGATCAATTTCATATTACAATAATCTAGGCAGGTTGACATTAATTATCCAGTTTATTTTTGTAGCCATTATACTGCAGTAACCCATTACTTGCTGATCCAGTAGCCTTTTGTTACCTGTCAGAAAATACATTAACCACCAAATGCATCATGTCACTCTGAGCTTTGCCATTATATGCAGTGATTCTCCATAAGACTTATCAGATGCTGCAATTGCTGATTTCTTTGAAAGGATATACATCATCTCCCAGGCTGGGTCACCATATTGCTAATGTTATGCCCTCAAAAAGTGGCGATGTAGTGCACAGAACTTGTTGCAGCTCCAGTATCTTGCAACCTATCATATATATATATGTATATTTTGATTTTTACAAATGTATATGTATATCATACATATGTATAGTTTTGGCTACCAGGCATGAAAAAGCCCACGGCAGACCACTAAATATGCTCCTGACAATAGGGCAGGAAAAGGCAGTTTAAAACAGACACAATTTATTGAATTCTTGCTTCACTTATACTCATTATTAATATGAATAAAGGTCAGTAATTCAATATTACTGCAAAATTCACTTAAGACCATTCAGTGGACAGAAAATGCCAACATGTGAAGGTGGCTGTTTAGCGAGGAGCTGAAATAAACGTGGTGGCAAGAGAGGTCTAAGACAAGACACAGAGCTGTCACATCTCATTCTCAAATGACATAAACAATGCAGTCATGAAATCAGTTTCACTGCTTTTGTATATAAGCCTCCTGTGGCTTCCATGCTAAAAAATGGAAAAATATTACCCTTTGCTAATGGAGATAGTTCATCAGGACACACGGCATGTCTCCAATTCAATGCATCAGCAGCTTGCAATCCTCAATTCAGTTTACCAACAGTTAAACTATTCAAGGCCTGTATTATAACCTTTTAGAGGTGACGTGTGACAAGATGATTTTTGATAAATAGTGGAACCTTGGTACTACAAACGTGGCCCTTGGCTTGCCAAGGAGAGCACGTCTCTGGATGCAGCCTGATGTTTTGTCAGCAGCTGCTGTCCGACCCATGCTATAGTCTCCTCTCACTCGGAATATGTTCACTTTCATACGCTCCTGCATTTTGTTGCAATAGAACAGCAAAATGTTTAGACTACAGCAGAATGCTGCAAGATTATTTCTGAGGGTGACCTTGAGTACGTCTGGCACACAAGAAGTGCAGTGGCAGGCAGGCAAGCACTTGTCTCCTATACCCCTCCTATACTGCCTGTGTCCAACCCTGGTGTCACCATTTGAAATAACAGAAAGGAACTAAGTAAGTGCCCATTTTTGTGTGTGAATGCACGTTCAGAATTGAACTTGCATGTGCATGCTATGAAAAACAGGAAACCAAAGACAGATTAGAAACCTTCGCCCTCCAAAACCATGATTATTTTTTTTCCCGTTGGCTTTGAAGCTTATGTTTAAGTCTTGTGATTTTTTTAACTCTTCGGGGTGGGAAGCATGAATTAAAAATCAGTCTGTGACCCATTACTATTTTATAATCCTCTCTTTGGCAAGTTGAAAGTAACAGCTTGCCAGGCTTGTATTTAAACTTTCATGGAATGATGCAAGGGCGTGAAATACAATGGCCCAGGCAAAAGAAAATACAGGAAAGCTAGGTGGTGTTGGGAAAGCTTGTCCAGAGAGTCAGAACAAGAGTTTATTACCAAATATACATGTTTTGAACTGATCTTAGATCAAAACAACATTTATTTTTTGAGGAAGTAATAGTTTGCAATAGTGACTATAATATTTTTAGATTCAGGAAGCACACAGGAATAAGAGGGCCAAAACCATCACCATGGCTGTGCTGACCTTCAGGAAGGACAGCTAGGTAAAAACAAGGAATCTTGTTTCAAAGAAGTAGAAGAAGGATGGCTAAGAGAGTTAAACCCTCTCACATGGCATAGAGACCCCTGAAGGACACCATACTGGGAGCACAGCACCAGCGCATACTGCTTGCTGGAAATCCCTTGGGAATGGGTAGAAGGAAATCAGCATGGCTAAGCAGTAAAGCAAGGGAAGTTATTGGAATTAAGAAGTTAGCATTCAAAATGATGAAGATGTATCTCAGTGAAGAAAAAAAAGTTATAAATTCTGAGAGAATAAACATAAAACTGTAATTAGACTAGTGTTTGCTTTGTAAATGTTGTGGCAAATTTTCAAGGTGTTCATTTTCCCCGTAAGTAATTTGACTTGTCTATGACATCAAAAGACAAATTGATGGCTTGATTCACTGGTTCCCCTGCCATTCACATCATGCAGATCAGGATGAAAATGAATAGAAAGTGCTGTGGAATAGAGCCATTTTATACTTGTTTTAGTCAGTATGAATGATAATAGGAAGTGTAGGACAAAAATGGATCTAAATGTTTCTGAACCATCTTTTCTGAACTTCAGAAGTGCAACCACATGAATCTTTCCCCATTCAGACATGAGAATGCCATTATTGCGTGGTAAATCAAACTGCCTGATTTTATAACAATACCCTGGAGTCACTTGACATGTTTATCTGTGCCTCATTAGTGGCAAATTTACTCCCTGATACAGGAGGGCCAAATCTGTCGCGCTTACAAATGCCAATCATCTTCCAAATTCACACACTTCCCACTTACATGCAGCTAGATCCTGCCTAGTTATAGCCACAATTTGCTCTAGGGTCATGCCTCCAACTTTGCCTCTCTGTGCCTGTGTTCCTAGCCTTGCAACAAAGAAATGGATAAATGCAGCAAGAATTTTGCCATAAATGAGTTGTGATTTTTTAAGGAATTGGCTAAGTACGCATTACCTTTTTTTACTTCTCATGACCCCTAGTCTGAACTAGTTCCACTGGAGTTCAGTAAAATGAATTCCAGAATAGTTTGCACAAGAGTTCTTAAAAAAAAACAAATATGCCAGCAATGGGAAATATTTTTAGCAAAGGCTCTTTCAATTCAGAAACAGAATCACTAGCTTGAGGACAAACTGATCATCTAATTTACCTCTGACCTGAAAAGGATTAGGTACACAATTCATTTTATGTATTCTTGAGCAGTTTTGCCATACTAAGCTTCTGCATAATTGCTTGCACTATCAGGACCCTCTCTCACAGAATCATTGGTCCTCTGTCTAGAGAGAGAAATATTTTGTAGGCATTTCACCGAAGAGTTCAAAATAATGAATAAATAGGAGGATAATCAAGATCTTAAAAATATACATCAAGAAGGAAGACACCCTAAAACACAGATGAAATAATCTGCTGCCATTCATTTCCTTCACATTTCCCTTTATTTCATCTATTTCTTTTCCCTAGCCCTTTCTACAGCTACATTCATTTTCTCTACCACTGCGTGCTGGATTTTGCTCTTGTTATGACTGCACACACATCTCCATTTCCTCTTGATGGCTTGATACTTCTAATATTGTATTTTGAAACATCATCTGGTGCATTCTGTGCTTCATTGCTATTATAAAAATGTTAGGTTCCTGTAAAACTAAAAGCAGCAAATAGATTGGGGGGGGGGCAGATAAAATTGTGGAGATTTGTATTTTGCTTGCTCAAATACAGTTCTGCCTTTCAGGAGACATTTTTAGGAGCTGCCTTTGCTTTGTGTGGTGCTTTTCTGCAGTGACAGCAGGCGGTGGTTTAGTGGCAATTTTAAAATATAACATTGCTGTACATTACAAACAGTACAATAGTGTTTTGGACAGGAGCACCTCTTAAAAAAAAAAAACAAACCAGGATGACATTCCTAGTTTCCTCCCTCTGTTGTAGCAACCTGTTCTTGGACAATTCTTCAACATCACAAAGCAGGGCCACTCATTCTTCTGTTAAAAAAACCCAAAGCCACATACATAAATTCTGGATATTAATTAGTAATCATATAAGATGGCAAGCTAGTTTTTTTGAAACAAATAAATTTGTAGTTTCACTTGATTTACTAGGTCTATTAAATATTTACATTATTGCTTTCCAGTTACTCTCTAGTATATGTATTATATATTAAACACTCAGAACAGATTTTTTTTTAAATTAGCATTTATTTCATATTTTTTCACCTTTACTACTTCCTCAATACAAATGTTTTTCTTTAAGCTATAAGACTTTCAAAACACCATTATTGCAGTCATCTACCTGTTAGCTTGATTTTTTCTTTCATTATCAGCCATTAGGCAAATAAAAGGTAAGTCATATAATCTAATTCTGTTAATGGAACTTAATGCAACTCTAGGCAATCTAAAAATAAGTAAATAACCCCTTGCCCCTCCAACAACCATAAACAGACTGTAATAAGGCTACCAGAAAATACATCTCAGAAAACTGTTAGAAGTGCAAAAAGTCCATAAAGTAAAGCACACGGGTACGCAATAAGAAGCTGCTGTCCTTCCATACCCAATGCAGAGGTAAAAATTTTGGAGGCTGACAAACTGCACCATCCAATAATAAACAGAGCTAACAAAGTTCCCAGGATCCCCCTAGGAGAAAAAAAAAAACAAAAGAAACAGGACAGAGTCCACTTGTTAGTAAATGTAGCACCAAATCTTATCAAACTCGAGTTCATGTCTAGCAGCTTGTTAGTGATAAGGTAGCAGTCACTGGAAGAACCAAGGACTGACTGACATAATGAAAGTCAAGCCTGAGAAACAAATTAAAATAGTAACAGGAAACAAAAAGGTAATTTCTTCAGCATGGATAAAAGCAGCAGCTTTATCAGAAGTACTGCTAAAAGGACAATGCATTTCTAAATAAATCTTCTGGGGCTCCAGCAGATGTAGCAGCTAAAGTTTGATTTTAAAGTTAGCAAAGATCCTGTTGCAGCCAAAACCATCTTGTAGAAGTTGTTAGGATCCAAAATGACACTACAGACCTACTCTTCCTTTGGGCAGCCTCGTGACCTGGAGGGGTTGCATTTTTGTAACAACAGCACAGGTTTTAAGTGTGCCTCGGATTCTGAGGAGAGGCAATGAGGCTCTTAAAGAATCACACCTGAGCTGAGTAGGCAGAAAGGTGGTCACTGCCTCCCAGGAGAAAGCTCAACTGGTCTTTTAAAAAAGGGCACACATTGAGTAGAAAGTAAAGGATGGGAAAAGAACCACTGAGCAGAAATATTTTGCTCATCCTGGCATCCTTCTCTGCACACTGAAAGGACGGTGGCTTTCCACACTGCCCCTTGGTGACAGCTGGGCCCTTCTGAAGTTACATTCTGCCACCTCTCAGGCGCAGGGTGGCCTGGAGAACTGATGATTATGGGACTATGGTCAAAAGCCCCCTGAAATATTCCTGCAGATTACAGAGACCTCACTATTAAACCCTGTGAGAACAAAATCTTGCCAATAAATAGTGCTTCACATATGCTTTATTTGCACTCTGTATTTGCAGCCTGCTTCTATAAAATGCATGAGATCATGTGCGTAATACACTGCTGAAGTACATAATGAGATCGGCTGTGCTACACACTTTCCCTGTGTCAGTCTCAAGGACTCTCAGAATGAATGAACCTCGGCCACTTCCTAAAGGACTTCCTGGTGCCCCACTCTTCCAAAGTATCAGCAAAACAGAACCAGAAGTGAGAAACAGACTATGTATACTTACTTAGGTCCATTTCTCAGAAGTAATCTCCACTAATATTATTATTGCAATTACACCATGATGAGTAAAGCTCCCCTTATTTAATTGACTTAGTTTACTTAATCCAATCATATCACATAAAATGGTTCACTTCTTGGCAATCCAGTCTCCAGGCCAATAAGGTACTTGGTGTTGTCAGCTCTTGGGACTTTGGGGGAGGAAGGAGAGAATTGATTTTAAGGTAGCTCAGCAGCTCATTGCAACTTCAACCCATTAAAAATAAAACATTAACGACCATGTGATTTAATATCCTCAGTTTAAGTGTTCTTTAAACCTATACAGTGGCATTCAGGGAAATTACACTGGGGTCTGTGAACCAAGTTCCTGGCCTCTGCTCCAAGTGGAGATGCCAAGATCCTCACTTAAACAGTTAGCCAGAAATTCAGAGCTGGTATGTATGGATGGCTCTTTGAGCAGGTACCCATGCTGGCAGAGGGATGGGATGCAACAGGAACATACTGTGCAATGACAATTTACAGCTAGTATAATGACTCTTTAAGGGGCTATCACAAGGTAGTACAATTTAGAGCTGTGGCTGCTCTGCCTTGCACTGAGGTCCAATGGCCTCTCATGGTTTGTTCTAGGACTGGCAGTGACCACAATGGAAAGGTGACGTAAAATCATACTGGAGCCAAAAGATACCTCTGTGAACTTACAAATTCAGTCCTTGATCTAACAGTCCTTGATCCTTTTGTTACTGCCAAAAGGAATGGTCTGGCTTTAGTGGAGACCTTGTGTCTGGCATGTCCACAAGGGCCGAATCCTCAAGCATAGGAGAAGGGCAAAGGCAGATGTCAGGCAAAGGCAGATGTCATGCTCACAGTGACCAAGAGGACTGGGGGAGTACTGGTATGAGATTGAGCTGGGGGGACAGACATGAGTGGACCCTCTCCACTCCTCTCTCTCACAACCTGCAGATGCGGTCACCAAATGGGTCCTTTGCATCAGCTGGGTCTAAGAATTTCTTTTTCCACTGTTACACTCATTTCCTTCACTGTTTAGTTAAGGAAATGGCTTGACCACTCTGTTCAGGGATTTGATAGTAAAGAATTGTTGTTTTTTCCAGGAAAAAGGTCTGCTGATGTTTCTCCCAGAAAGATGGCCTAATCAGCTTGGGCTCAGACATGATATCAGCATAGATGGCCACAAACAACTCTGGTTTCATGCAAGTTTGCATAAAAGAACTGGGTTTCTTTCTGGTACTATTCACCACACAAAATGTTCATATTTTGCTTTATTCAGTTACAGTCAAATAGCTAATCATGAAAACTGAAAATTGTTGGATTAGTATGATCTTTGCAACAGATGTACACATTATCTTACGTATATTTTCTGTGAAAACAAACATTGAAGTTAGTTCTTTACACTTTGAAATAGACAGAAATAACATTTTTACAAATATTAAAAAAAAAGAATGTATTGCTGTCTTTCCTTTGCCATTTTAAATAAGTTTTTAAATTAAAAATATTGAAATGTATGTTGGATTTAAAAGTTGCCACTTAATTTTAATAGCATTTTCGTAAATGTTAACCTTGGTACTTGCTGTGTTCAAGCAGTTTCATACAGTGAATGAGAAAGGACTGCAGAATCCTGTAGATAGGCACTTAACGTTATCAATTCATTTCAGATATAATGGTTTAATCTTGTAAAGGCTATCACAGTATAGTATTTATAGATTTTCAAAAGATGTGCTTTCTGTAAATTTGCAGCATTTTACAAATGTGCGGTGTGTGCTTGGGGATTCCTTGTACAGACAACAGTACTCTGCGCAGTTCTAACAGCTGGTTTGGAGTTCGCCCCATCTGTCCTATGATTACGTATCTGCACTTTTTATTAGGGTGGATTATTAAACAGGTTAATCAAGAAAATATGGGAAGTGTAGGAGAACAGAGAATAAAAGGCTTCTTCAGTGTCACTTTTGTTCGTCTCATCAAGGACAGCTCAGAAACACTTTGATACATGGAATATGGTCAGGTTAACCCATCATAGCTCCACAGAATCCATGCACCAAGGATTGTGCCAAAATCTTCATCCCACTATATAATTTCCTTAAAAAATAATATATACAAAATTCCTGCTTTTCCAGAGAAAACAAACAGGGGCACTTTCTTATTCATCAGCTGCCAAGTCCCATACATTACAAATTGGAAAGTTAAAAATGTGAGTGAACAACAAAGACTAAGGAGGGGAACCATTATTAATAACGTGTTAACAATGGATAGAAGTACTGCTCAAGGCCTTCAGGCAAGACCTGGAGCTTCCTTGTACTTTGCTGTATGTGAACAGGGAGGTAAACACTGTCTGTATCTCAAAAGGCTTATCATATGAGGAGGAAGAAGAGGCTTGCATACAAATTTCCTATTCATAGGCATATTACTAAACACCTCCCCCCACACGCACTGATGCATATGCCACACACATTTGGTTTTTCAAAGTTTTCAGTTATTTTCAGGTTTGCAATTACACCACAACTATACCTCAGAGTATACGGCTCTACTACATCTTAAACACTTGTTCTAATGCTCCAAATCATTAAGGGTTGCTTGATTATTTCATTCTGTCACACAGAAATCTGTCTACAGAAGGAAAGGAAGCATAAGGATGGAAGCCTGATACTGTGAACAAAAAAAGTAACAGGAGAACCAGCTACATAAAACCGAAGTCCGGCAGTTGCTTTTAAAATTGATACCTAAGTTTGGCCACTGTTGGCTCTGCAAAACAAAAATCACATTCAAGGGTGCTGCAAAAATCAAAGGCACTCTCAGTTCAAGTGGGAAACAGCGGAATTAAGGGCTCATATTAAAATAAATATATATCACCCTTCTCAAACGCAGTCCAGTTTTGTCCATTTCCACCTACACACACAAACAAAATGGTGTTTTTCTTCACAGTTTCAGAAGCCAAAATTCACTACCTAACCATTTACAAAATGTTTTGTGTAACACCAGCCTTCTGACTCACTGCCCTTCATATGATTCCTGTTGCCATAAACTGGTACTTACTGTAGCGAGAAGAAGACTGCAGAAGAGGACAAGATCACCATGGGCAGCAGGCAATAGCCCAAGACACTTGCAACGCAGCCATGCGAGACTCCTGGGATGCTCATCAGGTTCAGTAGGGCATGCATAGCAAGGCACCCAATGGCACTCATGCCATACACATAGCCGAAATGAACTTTTCCTGCCTGGAATAAATATGAGTAAGCATGAAGTGTCAGAAATGAGCAAGTGATTGCAAAATGGGGGGAGAAGACAGAAGGCAAGCACTAGGTTTGTTACTTTTTCTTGTTGACCCTCCCTCTCCGCTTCGCCTACATCAGTTCAATTGTAAACCACAGCTGATATTTTTGGGTGATCTTTGCATCAAAAAATTCCAAGGTACAATTGTGAGAATGTCCTTGTCACTAACTTAAAGTTATAAGGCTGATTCTCAGTCTTACTGTCATTGGGCTCTGAACAGGACAGGAATTGGTTGGGGAGACTTGGGAAGGTCTAACTGGTAACAAACTGAGAAGAAATTCTGGAAAGCACATTTTACTGTCAGGAAACATATTTCCAACAGGTTTATATGGGGCTGTGGAAAAGTGTCCTAAGCAAAATAATGACCCAACTTACTTGATATGCTTCACATATTATTACAAACCTCCAGGTTTAAGGAGGCCTGCAAAAAAAATACTAAAACTTTGCTGAAAGTATGCTGGTTTTCAGGGTGAATGTGTCTTCCCCTTGACTACCATGAGAAAGACACATGGTTGTGGTTAGATCAATACAACACGTTCATTTCAACATAAACCTGAGTAGTAACTGTGTATTGGGTTTGTGTGGCAAGGTTTTGGCGGGGCGGAGGGGGGTACAGGGGTAGCTTCTGTGAGAAGCTGCTAGAAGCTTCCCCCATGTCCGATGGAGCTGATGCCAGCCGGCTCCAAGACGGACCTGCCGCTGGCCAAGGCCGAGCCCATCAGCGATGGTGGTAGTGCCTCTGGGATAACAGATTTAAGAAGGAGGGAAAAATGCTGCACAACAGAAGACTGCAGCCAGAGAGAGGAGTGAGAATATGTGAGAGAAACCACTCTGCAGACCCCAAGGTCAGTGAAGCAGGAGGGGGAGGAGGTGCTCCAGGTGCCGGAGCAGAGATTCCCCTGCAGCCCGTGGTGAAGACCATGGTGAGGCAGGCTGTCCCCCTGCAGCCCATGGAGGTCCACGGTGGAGCAGATATCCACCTGCAGCCCATGGAGGACCCCACGCTGGAGCAGGTGGATGCCCGAAGGAGGCTGCGACCCCATGGGAAGCCTGTGCTGGAGCAGGCTCCTGGCAGGACCTGCGGATCTGTGGAGAGAGGAGCCCACACTGGAGCAGGATTGCTGGCAGGACTTGTGACCCTGTGGGGGACCCATGCTGGAGCAGTTTGTGCCTGAAGGACTGCAGGCTGTGGAAGGGAGCCAGGCTGGAGCAGTTCATGAAGAACTGCAGCCCGTGGGAAGGACTCACATTGGAGAAGTGGAGAACTGTCTCTTGTGGGAGGGACCCCATGCTGGAACAGGGGAAGAGTTCGGAGTCCTGCCCTTGAGGAGGAAGGAGCAGCAGAGACAATGTGTGATGAAGTGACCACAACCCCCATTCCCCATCCCCCTGTGCTGTGGGGGGGTGTAGGTAGAGAAAATCGGGAGTGAAGCTGTGCCTGGGAAGAAGGGAGCGGTGGGGGAAAGGTGTTTTAAAATTTGGTTTTTATTTCTCATTACCTTACTCTGATTTGATTGGTAATAAATCAAACTAATTTCCCCAAGTCAAGTCTGTTTTGGCAGTGACGGTAACTGCTGAGTGATTTCCCTGTCCTTATCTTGACCCATGAGCCTTTCGTTGTATTTTCTCTCCCCTGTCCAGCTGAGGAGGGGAGTGATAGAGCCGCTTTGGTTGGCACCTGACATCCACCCAGGGTCAACCAGCCACAAACTGTCAGCTTGTGTTCTTTTTTTGTTCCAAGGAATGAAAAAAAAACAGGTGTTTTTTTCTTCCAGGTTTTATTCCTTTGTGGGAATTTAGTGCCTGTGAAAGGTACCAGCCTGACAGCCTGGAGCCTGATGTTTTCTAATTTATACACAAAGCTAGTACAACAGGCAACAGTGGCCACAGCACCACCGATTTCTTCATCTCCTGCCATCATTTTGAAGGATCACCTCCAGGCATGAGGGCATTGTTCACTCCCAGAAATGAACACTCACAAAAGACTGCTAAATATTTCTTCTCTCCCTTCAAGCTTCTAACAAATGAAATACTGAATGTCGGCTATGCAATACTGTCATTTTCACATCTGTATATCAGAAATAAACATTTGTACATCAGAAATAAACAGTGATTGGGATGAAGATGGTTTTGTTTGCTTTGTCCTGGAACTTTGTATCCTAATGATAACATGCATTTGTGAAGTACAGAGCTCAAACCTGGGACTCAATCCTTACCTCAGGACCATGGAATAAACTTCTCAAATGAAGGGCCACAATGCATCACCTTCCTAACACATAACAATACGTATATACTACTTAAAACACAAGTGTGTTTGTGCATACACACACGTCTATATATTGCACGTTATACATTGCATATGATAAACCACATAAGAATCAGAACTAACAAAGGGTCTCAGTTTTCTAATAATTTTGTAGCTTATGGTTGGATTCTCTTGTGATGGATAAGGTGGAAACATTATTGAAGCTTCTTCCATGGTTTGCAATATTTACAAGTATCTCTTCCATGATGGTTAAGGAGGATTGAGACTTTACACTTTACTTATCCATACATTTTAATAAAATCTGGAGGAAAGCAGCTTTGAGGACCCTCCTTCTCTGCCCCCTCTTCCTATATCCATTCAGGTGGAAACAGATCACTGGATGCCAGAAGTATTTGAGCTGGACAGATATAAAGCAACGCAGTGGAGAGAGCCTAATCTAGTGACGACACAGCCTGAAAGTCCTAATGTTGCAGGTTGGTGATGGCTCACCAGCTCTGGTTGGAGAGCAGTGCATGCATACGTGAAAAGCAGCCTCAGTTAGTAAGACCTGCCTCTATGTCAGCACCGTTATCCTGTTTTCATCTTGACCTGGCTCACTGCTGAGCTCTCATCTGGTTCCAGTCCTCAAGGTTAGGTCAGGTACAGTCAGGTTGCCTATATCCTTGCAACGTCCTGAGTGTTGGCCTTTTCCCTGCCACTGCGTTCCACCATAAATAATCTATTGCTGAAAAAACAGCATAAGAAGAAATCTTCCTATTTATGTACAGAGTCCTTTGCTGTGTTTGCATACTACTGGCATAAAATAATCAGGAAAAATTGCTTCACCAAATAAAATTAATGATAGCTAGAGATAGTATGGGAGAGCAAAACTGGCTCAGATTATTATCAATTACAATTTCAGTCATCAAAGATTTGTAGTAAGTTTAACATCTGCAACAGTTTGGGGCAACTTTTACTATAGACCAGCTAAGAAAACCTCTGTCTCAAACAGATGCAACTACAAGCTAGTATTTTAGACTGTTTGTTTCAGTGTATTTAATTATTCTACACAGCACTATTTAGCATGTTAGTTTAAGATTAAGGAATTACTGAGACAGAGGTGAAGGGAGCACTAGCACTAGCAGCTAACTGAAATCTCCACTTGGTGAAATGTTTGATTTGTGGCACAGTGGAATGAGAGAGAGAAAAAAAAAAAAGCAGCTGAACATGATGGTTCCAATTCTAGTCTTTCTTAACATATGTAAATATATTGACTCACACAGGCGGGAATACTCCCAATTCACAGTGATGTAAGCAAAACCAGAATGAGGCTTGATTAGTCTGGCAGGCTTTGATGAATGGAAAGAGCTAAATTTGTCCTGCGGAAGGAACAAGGTTAGAAGAAAGTCAGGCTTCGTGCGCTTGTTTGCATCTGCCTAGAGTGGGTACTACTATCCTTAGTTTAAGTGGATGGGGAAGTCTGATTTTGTACGAATGACTATGTAAAATGCAAAGCAGCTGAGACTCGGGCTTCTGCTAACTTTTGCACTGCCGTTGTTTCTCTATCTGCAATAGAGCTGTCCTGTTTTACACCAGTATGAGGAAGATCAAGTCCTGCTGCCAGGCTAACAACCCTTTCCTCTTTTTCTCTGTGCTCTGAAAAAACTGCTACCATTTGAAGAATATCTTTGCATATTTTTCCATAGTTAAAAAGCTGAAACTAAATAAAATTTATAAATTATTTTTGGAAACAAGCTCTCAACCAAATTATGTTCCTGGTGCTATTAGAAGAGAATTATTCAAGTACAGAAGGATATCATAGCTTACACAGCTGAAGAGCCACTTTAATATTCAAATGCATCCGAGAGAAAATGAGCAGCCTGAATTTATAAGATGGCCCATGGAAATCCCATAGACTTATTGCTGTGAAGTTGTGGTACAAAACCACTAGATTGTATCAGAGGAGTTCTGCTGGCCTAAAACTGGAGCATTGAAAATAGTTGTTTTTCTAATGACACTTAAAATGCTTAATATCCCAGAATAAATAAGGTAATTAAAGTATTTTATTTCAATAATAGTAGTTTAATATTCATTATAATTGTTTGCTATTCAGGGAGCAAAATCAACAGCAACCATTTTTTTCCATTCTGTCGTTCTTTTAGCTTTCCTTCCATTTTCCTGATTATAATCAATTTAACACTTTATCCTTTTCTTCCCTGCATACCTTTATTTCTCTAGGTGGAAAATAGCCTGTCTTCTCTAGCTTCCCACCTTCTTTTCCTTTTATTCCCTTTCCTCCTGCCTCTTCCACCCTTTTAAAAGATTTTTAATTTTATGGGGACATAAACAATAATAATACTTGCCATTTATATTGCAGTTTGCACATTCAAGTACTGCACTGACATTACAAATTGAGTAAGAACTTGCAAGAGTCTTCTGATTCAGCACTATTTATCACAGAGGAAATGGAGAATTAGATCCCCGTTTCTCTCAACTCAGTTGCAGAGCAGTAAAGCCCTTCCCAGAATGGTTCCACCTTATCCCTGCCTGATGAATTGCTGCCGACAATCAGAGCTGTACTTCAGCAGCACTGGAGAGCCCCTGTTGTCAGTGATAAATAGATGAATTTGGAGTACTGTACAATCCCTGTTCAACTTTCCTCCTGTAAAGAGGAAAGGGGTTAAATATAGGCTACCATATTTTGTTTGGTAGATGACGTCGAAAAAGAATATAAACTAAGAAAGGACTAGCAAAATTTATAGGAAGGTAATGCAAATTTGAGGTGGGAAGGAAAAGGCTGTTTCCACTTCCTTTTTCAACTTATTCTAGTTACATAAAGATCATGTTTTTTATATCTCTGCACTCCCCAAAATAACATTGAGAGAAGATAATGTCAAAACAGTAGCAAGAGGGTTAGAAAAACTGGGCTGGTCTGCTATGCCTTTTTATTCCCTCCTTTAAAACCTCCTTGTTAGGTCCTTACCTAGCACACACTGCTATGCTTCAGGTGTTCAGAGCCTCCCCAGGATAGACACTGCACAGAACTGTCCTTTGTTCATATTAAATCCCACTCCAAAAAATGGTGTGGTCTTTTCTTTCCACTGGAAGTAATACATCACTTCACCTGTATTACATCTACATTACATTTAAACTTTATGCAAGTACTTTCAAAGCAAGGAGACTTTTTAATATATAATCTCGGAACAAATGGCAGCAAATGATTCATTTTATGCCAGTACTACATCTTCTGCAACTTCACATGCATTATCACCTAGGCATTAGATTGTTAGAGAAGAAATCCCTTAAGATTTCTACCACATCCTACCAGCAGCAATGTTGCTCCAAGGGCCAAACAGAAAACCATAGGTCCGGTGAGGTCTGTCTCATTCATAATGCTGCCATCTGCAGGCTTCATTGGATTAAGAACTGTTAATGTTTTTTGCCATATATGCTCAAAATTGATCCCAAGTTCTGCAATGAGAAATTCCAGGACTGTTAATTGCTCACAAGAAAACACTTTTACAGAAACACATTAGATACTACAAAACCCCAAACAAGCAAACAAATTAATCACTTTAATGAAGATAATATTGTGGGATGATGTATTCTGTAGTAGGAACATGATGCCCCTGCTATATACCCAGTATATCTGAGAGTCAGCTCTGATTCTAAATTGGAATATTAATTTATTAAATCCAATTTTAGGCAGTGAACCAAAAAATGCCCTCAGCATTTTTGAGTTAATATTTGTTTTTCTTATATTTAAAACACATATATCTAATGCCATGCTAACTTAGATGTTGAAAAATATGCTACTTAACAGTAACTGCAGAATTCAAGATACTCTAGAACATTGAGGACAGAGATATATGCTTTAATTCTGGCAAATCTGACAAGAGATGTGTCTTAAGCCTGAACTGCCAGAGGCACTTAAAAATGACATTCTTCCCTTCAAGCCCAGTTAATAATCCTTTGTACAGTGCTTTATAAGCTTTTCTTGCATTTAAAAAGTAATTACTGAGGACCCCTAGAAACAGAACAAAATTATTCCCCATTAAAGTTGATGGGAATTCTGCCATTAACTTTACTGGGGCAAAGATTTCTCTTATAACTTCTGCAGAAACACTTCAGCTTGCAAGAGTAATCATCTTCCCCGAGATGCTCCAGTAAGGGAAAAGTTAGGTTCAGAACTGGGTACCAGAATTACTGAGACTGACAATGTGTTAGATCTGTTTGGAAGGCCAAGTCTTTACCTTATTCCACTGATCCACCATCTCGAGCTGAGCCAAAATATTATATAAATAAAGCTATTCTGTATTAAAATGTGTGTCTTTGGTCAGATTTATGTGGTACACAGATAGGAACATCTCTGAAGCCCTGCGGATCAGAAGCAGTCGTACGTCAACATCCTTTTTACAGGGTGAGCTGCATGTGGAGTTGAATGCTTGGAGGTCTGAGAGGTAGAGATCTAGCAGTTATCTATATCAAACAGAGTGATCTTGCTGGTTTTAAGGCAGTAGTAGTATCTTTTAAGTAGAAAAAACGCCACTTGCATTCCAGTATGCAAAAGCAGGCTGAATATGCTCTTTTTACATTATGCTGAAATAATCACAAATAAGTTCTCCTTTTTTTTTAATGTAGCACAAGTATTTTGTAAACTACAAAATCAGCCACTAGCATTAGGATGGTTCAATCATCATAAAGAATTATATTGTCTGTGTAGTTAAATGAGCAACTAATTGAAACTGGAAGCAGATTTCTGCATTTCTTTCCCACTGAAACAAGCTATTTAGCATCTTCAAACTATTAAATTTATTACTAGATATGAAAAAAGGATTATTATCAGTATTTATTAATTATAGATGTTCCAATATGTATGCAGGATAAACAGAATGGAAAAAAATATTTGGAAATGTGATTGCAAAACTTATTGTTATGCTGTCATCTAGTGGTAGTAAAGTATATGCCATATGCCATAGTAAAGTATATGCTTTTTATGCCATAAGGCTGAATGAATCCATGGCAAATTCAAATAAGAAAATGTAGGTTTGGGGGCCAGGGACTGTTGGCTGAAGCTCACACAGCCAGGCTTGGCAGCTCTGCTGCAGTTTCTCTAGTGACTGCCACTAGCTGGCAAAGAAAAGTATAGGCACCCCCAGGAACCACGCACATCGTCCATGGTTGTATTTTTACCTTCTAGCAAAGGAGGTTCCTCGTCAAATCCGTCAGCGTAACTGAGATGACAGAGAGTGTCAGGACTGTATGTTGGCTGCAAAATCTGACCTGTGTAACTCTGAGACGACAGAAGCATTTCTGGTGGGGCAAAAACACTGGCTGGAGGTTGCTCTCCTGCCCGGCTCCTAGGACAAGAAAGAAATCACAGCAAAACAAGTGGCAACAAGCAAACTGCAGTGAGCAACTTCACAACAGCTTAGAGCTGCTCCCCACGTGCCACAGTTTAAATTTTCACCTATTTTCAATTTGGGGAACCTGGAAATTTTCTGGGTACAGTATCCGCTCTGTGTATTGAATGCCGAGCCACTGATGATGGCTTTGCTTCCCTTCACTGCAACCCCCTCTGAAACCAGGCAGGGCTCCTTGCCGGCCTGCCAGCACATTGCAGCCCATTGCACCCACTTCTGTGCCCATCCAGCTCAGGCAATTGCACAGCACAGGCCCCCAGGCTGGGGTCGGGGGGGAAAGGGAATTTAGGAGCTGTGAGGGCACCCACAAATTTAGGCACTCCTGACTTTTCCACCAAGCAGCCTGGTGATGTTCCCCAGATATGTCCATACTGCTAACAATAGAGCCATATATTTAATTTTTTTTTCTTTCTTTCTTGAATCCGAGAAGGAGCTTAAAGAATTTCTAGAAATATGTGCCCTAAAATCCACATTAATAGCACGAAGCTCCGTCGCTCCAATTTGGTAAACAACCTGCAACATCTGTACATAAAAAAGTAGCACAAAACCCAGTCCTTTCATAAAGAAAGGCTCATTTACAAGTAATTTTGCCTTGGGGAAAGTCTAGATGATCTCTTGAAGCTTTTTGTGCCTCCTGCAAGCCCCACAGGCAGCTAGATCCATCAGCTGCTGAACAGGGAAGCTGCAGCAACACCCAGCCTCCTACCGCAGTCGTGTCAAAATCTCCTTAAGGGGGAAACCCTCAGAACTTCTTTCCCTCAGTGTCCCTCTTCCGTGGGCAGAAGTCACCAATAGGTTTAAAAAACATAAGAAAAAATGAAATAATAAGATTTTTCCTGTCTTTCTATTGCTATGGCTTGCATTTCTCCACTAAAATTTCCACTTTATTGATTATGCAATCCTTTTTTGGCCATTGCATGCTAGTTTTTGTCATTAATTTCATTTGAGCTTTGAGATATATATCACCGTTTCTCTCTCTGTTTGGTTTTGGGGTTTTTTTTGTAGCATACTTACTTTCTGCTTCCATGCAGGTTTTCTTTAGACCCATAACTGTTGTAACCTTCTTCCTGGTCATCTATGGTATAATTGGACTGGTAAAAGTCGAACTGAAACTGCTCAAAATTTGACATTCTGGTTGGAAAAATGATTGTAAATATCAATAAAATAGCCTTTGCAACAAGCCAATATCTATGTTTTGAACTGTCCTAAACTTAAATGAAAATAACAAACCTTAAAGCCACAAACTTAAGAGAATCTTTCTGTTAAAACTCATGATAATTCGGAATTGACAAAAAAGGATTCTCTACTTTCTTTTGTTGTAACAAGAGAAATTAATCTTCTGTTACTCTTAATTACTGTATATTAATTTACAAGTGGTATACAGGAATTCCTCTCTTGTTACTGTTACCAAAAGTAACGTAAGTAATTTTGAAAGAAGATATATATCAAGTAAACCACTGTTTTAAACTGTTCATTTTCCTACTTCAAAAAAAAAAATTGTGCCCATGTCTGAATGCTTAGAAATTAATGTTTTTAAGAAGTATTTTGGGTTTCAAAAACAATTACTATTTTCAGCTATTTATGTTTTGCAATTTTATATATGACTATCATAAAACATTAGAAAAATACAAATATCGTCACAGAATTTGTGATTTCTGTTTAAGGACACTGTAGCTGGCTTATTAGGAGTACCAGAGGAACATTCTCACTGGTTAGCTACATGCCGTTGAAAAGGACAGCATACTGAATGATCGAATAGTAAAGAAAGCACGTTAAAACATGTCTTTCATTCCTGCTGATCCATAGTTCAGCTCTGTAGCTATGGACTGATTAGACTAAGAAAGGAACAACTTGACTGTTTTCCCTTCCACATTGTGACCAACTGTTTTTATAACTATTTCAATTTTGCACACACTGGGCCCATTTCATGTATCCTGTGTGTAGGCAGGACTAGCTGTCTGGATCACACATAAGCAATGTAAGTGTCCTGGTTTTGGCTGGGATAGAGTTAACCGTCTTCCTAGTACCTGGTATCCTGCTGTGTTTTGGGTCCAGTATGAGAAGAATGTTGATAACACACTGATGTTTTCAGTTGTTGCTAAATAGTGTTTAGACTGAGTCAAGGATTTTTCAGCTTCTCATGCCCAGCCAGCAAGAAGGCTGGAGGGGCACAAGAAGTTGGGAGGGGACAGAGCCAGGGCAGCTGACCCAAACTGGCCAAAGGGGTATTCCATACCATGTGACATCATGCCTAGTATATAAACTGGGGGGAGTGGGGGTGGGGAGATAGCCGCTCGGGAACTAACTGGGCATCGGTCAGCAGGTGGTGAGCAATTGCCTTGTGCATCACTTGTTTTGTATATTCTGATCCTTTTGTTATTATTATTGTCATTTTATTATTGTTGTTATTATTATCATTATTAGTTTCTTCTTTTCTGTTCTATTAAACTGTTCTTATCTCAACCCATGAGTTTTACTTTTTTTCCCCGATTCCCTCCCCATCCCACTGGGTGGGGGGAAGTGAATGAGCAGCTGCGTGGTGCTTAGTTGCTGGCTGGGGTTAAACCACGACAACAAGAAATGAAGCACATCATTGGTTCTGTAACACATTGTGTACCTTTTGGCATGACAGAGTGTTTCAAATTGAAAAGATATTTTATTAATTCTTAGATTTGGTCTAGGTCCTTCTTATGTTATTAACATGGCTGACTACAAATCCACAAAACAGCTCCAAAGTTCGCAGGTCTACCTTGCATGCTTTGAGCAAGACTATCCACAAGATTAAGGATTGACCCCGTTTTGCCTCAGTGTTACCTTCACGCTGAGCCACAGGCAGCAAAGACATTACACCGGCCCAGAGCAGCACATCGGTTCAGGGAGTGCCCCAGCCACCGACAGGTTGAGGCTGGAGGGCAACCCTGGGGATCGCCTGGTCCAACACTCTGCCCAAAGCAGGGTCACTGACAGCCGGCTGCTCAGGGCCGTGTCCAATCTTTTGAAAAGTCTGGCTTCATCATCTTTAATCCCTTCCATCAGGTGGTTATGTTCATTGATGAGATCCCCCTGAGCCCTCTCTCTTCCCAGCTAAAGTTCTTCAGTGATTTAGGCAAAGGTCTGAGCAGGATTTGCCTGAAAATGCATAGATGTAGGCACGTGTTTCACCACTTGGCTAGCATTTATGTAGTCAAACTCTTAAAACACACAGAGAAGTTCTATAACCTGACTGATAACCATAACCATATCCAATTTACTCAGATTTTCATGTAAGATATTCACCTCTCCTAACATTTCCCGTTTTCTTCACTTTTGCCCTCTTTTCCAACTTTCCAAATGCCATTGGCAAAAATATGCTTTTCCTCTCACGGTTACTCTCATAGGTATCTCTATATTTATCAAGCATGCACTGCTTATGGGAGAGATCTTTGCAAATCTCTTTATAAGGTAAAAGTTATAAAGATTAGTATTTCATCAGGGACCTTGAAATGCTGCATATTAAATTTTCTAAATTGTATCTTACAATCAGACTAATCTGTGAGGACCCAATTCCTTCATTTAGCTAGAGCATTCAAAGTAGAAGTTATTCTTATATTATTTTCTTAACTGCTGACCAATCATGCAGGATTTCCAAATTTAGAAGAGAAATAATTTTTACACTGTAAATATGAATTAATAGAAATTAATTCTACTAAGCTATTTACTGTGGTTTTATTTGGAACTGCACACCAGTTACGCATTTGTCCAACAAAGATTTTAAATGGAATATGTTTTGAAAAACTTTAGTTGGTACCTCTACGCCAATAGCTCAATTCAGTATGTCTTGAATGTTCTTTGCTGTCACTATAAGGAATAAAATAATTACTTAACCAGGTATGCTACAATCTGTACAACAGAGTTCAGAAAAGATAAATTTATTTTCCAAAAGAATTTGGAGGTAAGGTTACTTACTTTTTAAGATATTTGATGAAAACTCCAGTCTGTTGAATTTACATGTTGGAGAACACCTAAAATATCCTCTTGCTTCAACAGGGATGAGCTTAGTGCTATTTATAAGATTCTAAATTTGATCTTTGAACAGATGCATATGAAGGAAAAAAACCCCACAACCTGTCAATATCACGGCCAGCATTTAACAAGAGCTAACAACAATAAGCAGAAAAAGGCTAGGAATCTTCAAGGAAAGCAGAACAAAAAGAACAAATACTGTTCCATATATTTTAACCCAATAATCTAGATTGTAGGTTAGAGCTTCCTTCTTAAGTAGGTGTTTATGAAGATCTTGGTGGAGCCCTCATAAGCTGAGCTGTTAGATCTTAAAAAGTTTTAACAACGTGTAATAATACCTGTTAAATTAATAGGGTAAATACATGTACTCGGGGACCCGTTTCTAGCAGACGCTCCCACAGCATGCGCTATGGGACACACGCAGCCGTAGAGCCCCTCGGTGCGGCTGGCAGAGGGAGCTTTCGGTCGCCTGCTTTTTGGGGAGAATGCGACGCTCCCTGCGACTGCAACAGCAGCGGGAGGGAGGGTGGAGGCACCACGAGGCCAGGTCCATCCCCTGGTCCAAGGCCAGGGCTCCATTCTCCAGGCACATCCCCCTGCCCCGCTGCTTTCTCCAGGAGCTCTGGTCCATTTGGCAAAGCAGTCTCCCACCCACTGTGCCATGATCGGGGCAAGCCTTTACTTAAAAGACAGGGAACCCTGCTCTGCTCTTTGAGGGCCTTTGTTGAATGTGTGGGCATCAGTTCATGGTTAATTTTTTTCATGCAATGCTCAGTGTGATATCCCTTTCATTACCTGACCCGTTATGAAAAAAATATTAGGAACTTCTGTTCTATAGTCCTGGTTATTAGAAAACTTGTAGCACGGTATAGGTTCTGAAATAGCATTTAAACTCCAAAGACAGCTTTTCTACTTACACACACTTTAGTATCAGATACTTATCCAGTCATAACAGGTGCTGCCTTTTTCACTTATTTATAGGATAGCTTCCCAACGAGTGCTTGGGCTAGTTAATTTAAGGAATGGGACATTAAGTGGGATGTATTATCAGGCCATTAATATATGCCTCAGGTGCATATTAAATTCTGTGAAGTTGAAGGCCAAATTACTTCCATTTCATTAGGAGAATAATCATGCCCTGTTAGTACATGACCTACAATGCTATGAAAGAATTATAATATAGGTGCATTTTTAAATAAGAAAAAATGAATTATACCAAGTTTTCACTCAGTATATATGTCCAAAAAAGAGCCCAGAAGTGAAGGATGGTGAAAAGTAGAAAAATATAACATTTGCTTCTGCTAATTAAGGGTAATCTAACCATGGTATTTATTACAGCTATTGTTAAGCTTCCCTCATGCTCTTGAACTTCTCTCCTGCCATTTCCAGAGTAACAGTTCATGCTGTTACACCCACCAAGTTGAATTTTCAGCTTTGATATTTAGCAAACTGCTAATCTCTATAATGTCCAATCATCTCAGTTTAGATAATATGATCTTGTTTATACCAAATCAGTGGGAGGAATGATATAGGATTAACTTCTGTCCTTCAGAAGGGTAATTAAAAATTTTTTTTTTAGGGATAGAAAGATCCTAATTTGCTAGGGTTATGCCTCTTTATTTTAATTACAAAAAAGACTTGATTACTTTTGCTACTTTCTGTTAGAAAAAGTTTTATATATATATATATACACACAGACACTGCATACAAATATATATATATATATATATATATATATGCATACTGGCTGCCAGATAAGAACTGGGAATAATTATCAGACAAGGCACTTCAGAGAAGGAATTTAAATAGAAAAAAAATACAATGACTGGTAGTGGGGAATGGTTGAAGAATACTTTAATAGCTGTTTAACATATCACAGAAAAGAAAGCCACCTGAAAATTTAAAAAAAAAAAAAGACAACATTAAAATTGAAACATATATCTATTTCTCTCCATATATAAAATTAAAATATAATATACCTTATTATACATTAATTATACATGTATACTACATTAATATCTGTGTGTATATAGGCATATACATGGACATCTAAAATACAATAATGGAAAATAATATTATTTAGAAATGATGATGCAGACAATTGATTAAAAAATAAAAAGCATATAAGATTAAGTAATTGATTGGAAAGTGACGGACAGAAAAAAGGACTGTCCAAGTGTATTAGAAGCAGACAGAATCATACCAGTACTGCCATTCTCCTATCAGATGAAAAAAGACAGAAACATTTAATTAGAAATGTTCAAATCAACATTTTAAAATTCTGCATCTAAAAGTTTTAGAAGAACTGGTCAAAAACGTTCTACATTATTGAGTTGTGAAACAACAGGAAAGTTTGAGAAGATCAAAAGTAAGTAAATACACCATTTTGAAAAAGGCTAAATGAGATGCCCTGAGTAATTATTGGCCTGTCACCATGAGATTAATCCTAGCAAATTATGGGCTCAAATAATAAATAACTGAATCGATGAATCCAATCAACATGGGCTCTTGGAAACTAGCTCATTTCAAACTAATTTATTTTCTAACAAGATTTGTAGTTGGGGAAGGTAACCACTGATGACCTATATTTATACAAGGCATTTTACTTGATTTTGCTTCAATAAATATAGAACCATCACTGCTTAATGGGACAACCATTATACTGATTAAATAAGTGCTGTCTGATGTGTCTTGAATGTAATTGTAAAAGAAGGGAGGATTTCTAATGGTGCCTTACAGGACAGAAACTTTACAAACCTTGTCTAGCAGGCACTTTGAAGCAAAATCTACCAACCAGAGCCAGTCACAGGGTGGTTGGACCAGAATCTGTTAGGACAAAACAGACAGCAAGTAATAAAAAAAGCCTTGAAGCTATTAGTGAACGGTAAAATAAAACTCAGAGCAGAAGAACTTGGAAATTTTCACAGTGACAACAGCAGTTGACCACAAGAGCAGTTTCCCAACAGTGCTAGCAAGTTTCCTGTAATAGGACATCTGATGGTCTGATGAGATATTATATTTTAGTTCAGGTAAGGAATTAATTCAGTAACGCTCAATGACCTTCATTTATCCAGGACTACAAACTAGATAGCTGTGTTGGGTGTGGCTGAGGTGGAGTTAATTCTCCCCATAGCAGTCCTCATAGTGGTGTGCTCTGCATTGGTAGCTAGAAAGGTGTTGATAACACACCAGTGTTTTGGCTACTGCTGAGCAGTGCTGGCACAGCATCAAGGCTGTCTCTCCAACATTGCCCCCCCGCCCCTCACCAGAAGGCTGGGGGTGGGCAAGATCTTGGGAGGGGACACAGCCAGGACAGCTGACCCAAACTGACCAAGGGGATATTCCATACCATATGATGTCTGCTCAGCAATAAAAGCTAAAAGAAAGGAGGAGGGGGGACATTCGTTATTACGACATTTGTCTTCTGGAGTAACCGCTACGCGTACTGAAGACCTACTTCCCAGGAAGTGGCTGGACATCACCTGCTGATGGGAAGTAGAGAATGAATCTTCTGTTTTCCTTTGCTTGCACATGCGGCCTTTGCTTTTGCATTATTTAACTGCCTTTATCTTGACCCACAAGTTTTTTCCCATCTTATTTTCTCCCCTCCTGCCCCTGTCCTGCTGAGGAGGGGAGTGACAGAGTGGCTTGGTGGGCACCTGGCACCCAGCCAAGGTCAACCCACCACAATAGCACAGGTCCCTTCTAGTCTTAAGAAATAAGAAATTACTTTACTCAGGGGCAGGTTTGAAGACTAAGTAAACCATTCTGAGGTGAAGGAAACTATAAGGCTGAAAAGAATCAGAGAGGGGCTAGGAAAAATGGATGTGTCCATGATCACAATAGCTATAGCAAACATTTAATGTTGAAGTTTGGTGTGTAAGGAGCACTCAGTCGATATTTACCCGTACAGGTCACTGAGCAACTGGGTTGCAGGAGCTGAGCATTTCTTCAGATACCTGAATGTTCAGTCCATCACTGACACATCACATTAGAGAAGGCTGTCACGCATGTGTTAACATAAGGAAAAAATAAATTGTTGCACCTTAAGGCTTTAGAACAGAATGTGAATATAACCTCACTTTCTTTGACTGACAGGTACACACGATGTTAATAATCTAGGGGAAAAGTAGTTTGGATGAGGTCTAATCATCAAAAATGAAAATAAGAATTGAACCTGATGAGTATAAAAAAGATGAACAGAGTTGATGAAAGATGTGAGAATTTCTACAAGAAATTCAAAACTTTTTTCTAAACTAAATTGCTAGCATTTTGTTTACCTACTTTTCCATCTTTCCTGAAAAGGAAAATAGGCAATGTGGGGAGAAGTGAAATATCATCACTTTTCATAAGCTTACATTTTCCTTTTCAGCTTTTTTGACAAAATGGGGTAATAATTAAAATATTTTAAAAATTTCTGGTAAACTTTAAAAAAAAAAATAGATAGCACAAGATTAAATAAGATAGAAAAAACTATAGAATTCTGGCTATAGAATCATCTATGTAACCCTATATTTATTACTCAAAGTACTGATGAGTACAGCAAATCCATTATAATAATTAGTCAATTATTCTATAGTTTTTTCAAATGTAAAAATTAATCGCATTAAGGATTAATTCAGTAAGCCTTAAGCTTAATTACTTACATTTACAGGCCCCATTAATAATTTTGTAAGTGGAACATTATTAAAATATATTAATAAAGAGGAGAGGAAAATTTAATTGCAAAGAAATATACCATTTACTACTTCTACAAAATATTTTTTTACCAAATTACTTATTTACATTATATAAAGTGTCTACTAAATGATTTTTATGCATATAGGCCTCAGACACATCTACTGTAATACCCTAATTCTTTCCTATGACAGGTCTTCAGAGGGTGGGTAAGAGGCAAAAAAAAAGTGAAATCCAAAGTTATTAGTGTTTTCCTTTTTTTATGCTGAACAAATTTGTTAGACTTGAACAAACAAGTGAGAAGTTATGGGTTCCTGCACGAATGGTTTTACATATCAACACCCACTAGCAGTCAAAAACATGATTCTGCTGCTAGAAATTATTAGGAAAGGAAAAGGCAGTAAAACAGAGAACAGCATTATACCACTGTATAAATCTGTGATTCACTCACAACTTGAATACTGTGAGCAGTTCTAGCTCCCCTACCTCAGAAAGTGTTTAGCAGAATGGTGATGTGCTGAAGGGCAGCAAGGTGTGTATAGAATAGGCTCCATGTGAAAAACCACCAGGTCAGTGAGGAGTCCTTGGGCTGGAAAAGCAACAGTTAGCAGTGGTTTACAAAACTGAGTGACATGAACTGGTGGGTAGGAATAAACTGTTGACTCTTTCTTCTGAAAGACGAACAAAAGCCACAAAGTGTTGCTATTTATTAGGTTCAAAATAAAGAAGGTTGATGGGTGACAGACCTGTGGAACTCCTCGTCAAACAGTTATGCATGTTGAATATTTATATGGATCTGGAACAAGTCCATGAAAGAAAAATCCACCAAGAATTACTACATGCATAGGAACAGTATGCAGCTCAAGAAGTCCATAAACTAGAATTAGTAGAAGACTAGGAAAATATTTGGGGGAAGCACTCATATTCTTCCCCATGCATTCAATCACTGTCATTGCTGAAGGGAAGACTTTCTGTTTTGACTTATATGGCCATTCATATTCTTTATGTTTGTGAAGGAGGAAAGCAACCCAAAAGAATATAGATTCAAATCTAAGAAAAGGGCAGAAACCCACTGCATGAGACCATAACATCCTTAATTCTATGTGGGATGGATTTGTTGACTTCCAACAGTTACCAAAACTACTGCTTTGTATGGCTTCAACTATACCTCTCCTACACAGCTTTTTACTTCAAATTGGACTCCTTGTTCTCATGTCTCTGTTCTAAGTTAGCTACCTCTCAGCTTCTGACTCATAATACGTATCTTCCCCATCCAGCTTTTTTTCTGCTGCTTCCAGCAGAAAAAAAAATCTAAAATTGGGTTAACTGACCTGCTCAGATTAATGACTTCCAAAGAAGTGAAAGGAACTTTTCTTGATTTTTCCAGAGTTTCTTAACTTAACAATCTCTTTCCTGTATAACACTTCTGTACTAGGATTGCTGGAAAAAAACCCCAAACTTCTGTGCTTCTTTGCCTTACGTACAAAATATCTTGGAAGAGTTCAGTTTCTGTTGCTTGGAGACACCACCTGGATATGAATATGCCAAAAAACCATTACAAGTCTGCTTATGTTGTGGATGTTTCTTATGAGAGGAAAGATAATTTTGAGAGAAACCTATGGTATCAGAACTAACAGAGCCTACTTGATGATAGATTAATATCTCGTGGTTGAATTCTTTAATATCTAATACCCACCAAGACGGCAACTTCAGCTTAAGCTTTTTTTAATGGCTGAATCACACATAATAGCTTGTTCTCAGGTTGATTCTTTGGTGTCTAATAACCATGATTGTGTTTTAATTTTTTTCTCAGTGGAGGTACTAACAAGATTTCTTACCTCATGGTAGTTGCCTATTCTCATGAAATTTGTAGAAACTTAACTAACATTAAGAGCTCTGCCTCTCTGTTCAACATATTCAAAATTAGCCGACAGACTGAAAAGTTGTTGTGGAGAATACCAAACCAGGTAGATAAGCAGCATGGTGCACCAGTCTGTTATGTATAGAAAATAAAGATTTTTATGTAATAGAAAAGACAGCAACATCTTAATTTTAATTTCATTTTTTATTTTTTGCTGTATCCTTTCTGTCTTGTCAGCCTACTGCAGTTTCTTTCAAATCTTCATCTTCTTGTGGAGAGATCAAAATATAGAGGCATATAAAGTACAATATGTATTTACACTCCAAAAGAGCTCAATTTGAAATAAAGCATGATTAAGGATGAAGAAAAAAAACTTGTTTCTTGAGGTACACTTGTTTGAAGTGTAGGTATCTAATTATATTGGCTTATCCTTGCACTAAATTAAGAGAAGATAATTTCCAGGAATACTGAAACAATAGTTAACGTATAGAAAATACAATAATTTTTTTACTGTTTTGTAGGGCTTTTGCTCAATAGATTGTGACGTGTTTTACGCAGGAAGTAGGTATCATTGCTGTTATACAACTGAAAAGGGAGTTTAGGAACCTTATTAAACTCACTAAGCCAGCAGTACAGCTGGGAATGAAATCTTAAACTTCTGAGACAGAATTTTTTCTACTTTTCATAGAAATGTTGGTTCTGTGGCAAGCCTGATATAAGACTATGGACAAGCTTTAAAATAAAATGTAACATTATTCAAACACAATAGTCAACATTTGAGAAGAAGTATGTTGCATAATACCTACTTTTCACAGGACTCTTAGAGTAACAAAACTGCAACACTGCACCCTGCATAATCATAATGATTCTTCTGAAATTGGACTGGGAACAGGAGAGGTGGTAACATTTCAGCAAAAAAGTTTTTTCTGTGTGGAGTTCACAAAGCTCCTAAGGACAAACTGTAATTATTTCTTTAGAATAAGTACACGCAGGGTCTGTAAGCTGTAAAGGTTTCAAAAGAGCAGCTACAGCATTTTGTGTCAATAATCTATGGATCACAAGTTGTCTAAAGGGAATGTTAACTCCAGAAAGTAAGTTTTACTTTTTGGAAAAACACGTAGATGAATTTGGCATCCTTAAAGGGCTTCTCAGGCAAAATTTCAGCTTCCTTTCTGTGCCCAGAGAAATTACATACAGAGGAGCATAGGCAGGCTTGGAGCCAGTTAAAGAGGAGAAAAAAGGTGTTGGTGATTTGTAAAACATGCAGTAGACCTCTGGACATATATGCTGCTTTGCTCATATTATTTTACATATATAGGGGTTGCATAGGACAGAAATGTTAAACTAAGAGAAAAGCATATGGTAAAAGCCTTTGTTGGTTGTCATTATTTTGCTCCTGGAGGAGGGGAGGAAAGGGAAGAGGAAATAAATCCAAATCTTGGAAATAAACCTAAATCACCAGAGAAAGCCTTTACTAATAATTAATCTGGACCTCCTAATGAATTTCTATTCAGCTGAATATATCCTGACCTTGCCAAAAGTCAGAGAGATGTCACATGGATCCTGCAAGTTATTGCTAGGAAGAAAGGGGATAACAGCATGGGGTCTATCCTTGAGCAGCAAATCTGCCACTGCAGATGAGCCCTTCCCGGGCCCAGCCCAATCTGAATAGGAAAAAGATGTATGAGCCACATTTGTCTAGAAGCAAATTCCACACACTGACAGAATGTTGGATGCCAAAATGGAGCGACAGGGATCTGTGAATTCAGGATTCATCCCAGCCAAGGTCATCCAGGGTGCAGGCTTGTCGTGACACAGACTGTACACTCAGTTGTAATCCAAGCAATGGATTAGTGCGGCAGCCCACGCTGTAATTAAAGACCTTATATAAAGACACTGTTGCTTATAAATTCGTAAAATCTCAAGTATTTGAGCTTAGACTCTTCATGCCTTTTATTTTCAAGGTGAAGGAAATTCAGTGACAAAAATGCTCTCTGTTTTCTGAGAATCATTTTAGGAAAAAAAAGATATGGTTTATGAAAGAAAAAGTATTTGATCAAGTATGAAAATGAATGAGCAGTATTAATTCAAATCATATCTGTAAAGAGAATCTCATTCCCAATGCTTTCAAACTTTTCAGACTTCATAGTTGACATTTCCTTAGCCCAGGTTTTATGTATTGTTACTCTATATCACAGTAGCCATTTTAAGAGATGGATACAGAAACAGGATAAAATTTATTGCCTAAAAGCCAACAGCAGAACTTCAACAAACAAGGAGCCAAGGTATTTTTTTCCTCTCAACAAGAAAAGATTCACAGCAGAATAAATAAATAAGAAGTAAATACTACAACTATAGGTGTACAAATACCGGAGCCAAAATTCTAATGGGTGAATTGCTTTTGGAATTGCTTATTAAAATGATCACTGTTCACTATTAACTTTATTTTAACATGGAGCTAAATAAGGAGAAAAAAAATTAAAACAGTTTTGTTAGGATAACTAAGAAAGTAAAAAATGTAAATGTTTTCTGGCAAGGTTTACCACAGTGCTTGCTGTATATCAGTTCACTCCTTTTAAAACTCCTTCCTGAAAGATAAAAAAGAAAAGCCTGTCATGAATTGTACTACTAAGCAGTTCTTATTTATTGCTGCAGATTGAAGAAGTACCCAGAAATATATCATGTAATTTTCAAACAGAGACATCCATTTATCTGGCTGGACAAGTCACACAACACAGATATTGCTAGATCATAGGAAACTTCTATAGACCAAAAAATTAAGCACAAAGGTACAGAAGGCATGTATCTTTCTATTGTCATTGAAAATAAAAAGCAGGGATATAACTGTCATTCACAAGATACCATGTTTTAAAAATCAAATCCTCAAAGCTGTCCTCTTGGAATACCTTTAATACTTATGTCCAATATGAACAATCCTTTCTCTTCTGCTCAGAAACATTTTCTTTACTTTTAACTCTTTTTAGGCAATAACCATCAAAAAGATTTTAATTGTCCCTTCTCCACAGCTGGATGGAACTAGCTTTCTAACACAGACTTAATGAGAGAGAAAAGCAATTAAAATTGGGATTAATGACCTTGGCCTGATCCATGTCTGGAGGGAACTGAATAGAAATAGCAAGCAATGTGGATTGTGTTCCTCCAGATATGGTTCGTATGCCCTGATGAATACTGTTGTCATCCTCAGGACTGTCCCGTATGTTGGGACCTCATGTTTAAACAATAAAGTGCTAAATTGTCTTTTCTGCTTCCAGAAAATAAGACCTTAAGAAGAGATGGTGAGCCAATAGAGTTAAAGAGGATATAAGGAAAGACAAGAAAAACAATAAAAGGGATGGAGGATGGGATTCTTCACACTGGAGAGAAGGCAAAGAGGGGTATGATTGAGGACAAGGGGAATGCACTGGAGGCCTTGGCCAAGCCTGCATACTCCCAGTAAATAGCATCTCCTGCTACCGCTGCTGAAGGAAAAATACCAGTCTGGGCAAATCATTCATCTCACTCAATGAAGTGTTTCTTATGTTCTTACTGCTTTCAGCTACAGTTGTAAGTTATCCTAAAGTATACATTTAATCAATGGAAAGATAGGGGTGAGTTAAGTCTATCGAGTTATGTAAGGTTTTGTTCTATTAGATGTATGTGGAAATTAAAGTGAGGCCATTTTTTGTGGATAATGAAATTAGCCATATTAAGCTGTATATACCCTCTTTGATTTTCTAAGAAATGCTAGTGTTCCCATCAATCTCCAGCTTCCTGCTACCGCTGTATACTGTATTACAAAGTATGCCTTGGGCTGCAAGATGTGACTGATGCTTTTTTGAGAGAAAAACCTAGCAGCTCCGGGTTCACAAAAGTGTTGAGAGGTATCAGTCATATGGTTGTGAGGGTGGCTGAGATGGCGGGAAGGCAATGATGAAACTTAGATTTGCACTACACAAATCCATCAGATATGAGTTCTGTGCACAGGCAACCACATTGCTAAGTGCACAGGCCATGCAATCATAGGCTGGCTAGCCTTCCCTTTTCTAGAAGAATCTAAACTCATTCTTTTACCATTTTGGCAAAAAGTCATTTTCTAAACTTCTTAGTATTATTGTTGTTCCTTCCTACGACGGAAGGGTTAACCTCAGGTAGCAGTTGGGCAGCAGAATGGAATGGATCCAACCACAGAAGATGAAAGACCTTCGGGTGGGGAGAAACAGAGACATGACAATATGCCATAGCATGTCACACTTCATGTGGCACACAGAGATTTTGTTCCTACAGCACAGAATCAAGGAATCCCTGAAACGGGAACAGATAGCAGACATGTTTTGGAAGGAAGCCTAATGAACTAGCAGCTGCAGCAGACAGTGACTGACTTATTTACAGTGACACCAAAGGAAATACCTATTTCTATGGGGAGCTTAGTAACACAGGATTTGCTCAGACTTCAAATGCAAATCAGGCCAAAAGGCCGATGCCGTAGAGAAACTGAAAAGATACCAAATGCTCGACAGGCTGGAGTAGCTCAGAAATTGTCTTTTGAAGGTGGAGATGGACAGGAGCACTTCACAGGATAGCTGTCGATATTAACTAGAAATACACAGGCTCATGGAAACTGGGGGAGTAAGTTCCCCATCTGCCTTCACACCTGAGCTTGGGAATTGCTGATTTTGACAATGTAGCTGTAGCTTCTTATAAGCTGGGATTGTCAAAAACCCTGCTAAAATTGAAAGTGAGCTGCATCCTTTGATTTTTCCCCCTGTATTCATCAGGCCAAGCAGCCTGTGAAAAGATAGCTGTCTGATTTGACATAATTTTCTCCATTAATCCATCCCATCTGTTTTTTCTTATTTGTTTACAGACATTATAAATTAAATAGTTAGCACTAATGTTTTTCTGGGTATCATAGTGAGTGATTATCAGGTCTTCCTCTTCTCCTTGTTAGGTCTGTCCCTCTCTAATGAGACCTGGCTGTCTTCCATGACATCTCAAAGACAAAACAATAATGCAAATGGACTATCTTCTCTGTAGACTCTCTCCCTTCATAGCTTATTCTTTTAGTGCCATTGAAAAGTCACTTTAGGAATAGGTAAAATGGATCGATCAACGCATCACTGAGTAGACCACTGGCATCCTGAAAATACATCTCCAGGCCTTGCATATTGCAGACAGACTATACAGCATAATACAGTGTAGCAGCAATGTTTATTCTCACTAAAGCAGTGGTAATTAAAGTCACCACATGTACAGAGGCACTTACAGTGTTATATCAAAGACAAACTTGGGGGAAAAAAAACAGTTTTAGTATGAAATAAGACAAAAATGTGGAATTAATTATCACTTTGATGCTGCAGGTTCAGTACTATTCAGAACGTCTATAACTAGTAGGTACTCATTCTCACGTACTGCTGGTAGCTGAAAGGTATTGCTGCTTCAGTGACTTACCCACTCTTTGCCTGACTGAGGTAATATTTTTCAATAAAATTACTTATTTATTTCATCTTTTCATACATACAGCATTGTTTTGTTTGTTTGGTTGTTTTTTTTAATAATTCTCTCTCTTTTTTTTTGCTGCTTTCTATTAATCAGTGTATCAATTGTTTTCCAGGCAGTTATTGTGATGATATAGATGTAAAATAACGTTATACCTGGTGGTTTCATACAAAGAACCGAATTTTGTCCTGAAAGTCAGTTCACGCTGACTTACATTGGTTGAATGCCCCTATGTAAAAGCAGAATTGGAGCCACTAATTTGGTAAAAATCAGGTCAATTTGTAAGTAGTCTAAAAAAGCCATATAATTTCTCCATCTTGGTGGAAGATAAGGAATGTATGTGCAGTATGAAAAAGATAGCATTTTTTTATGTTTATGAAGCACCATCCGTAAAAGAGCTTATTATTTTCAAAAGTTTAAGCAACATTTTTATTAAATGGTTAAAAGAAACAGTTGTGATAGACCAAGGCTCACTTTTAAGCTCTACAAGCGAGCTATCCAAGCACAGAAAATCAATCTTCTATAGTAACAAGCCAATCTGTTGCCTTTCCTAACTCTGTTTACTCATACCTAATTATAGAATGTCTCTTGCAGTATTCCTATTAAATATTAACTCAGATAAATAATCACTGAATTATAGAAAGAGCACAACGTCAGCTGAAACAGAACAGCTTTAACAAAGGGAAAGAGCAAAATGGTTTCTGTACTAAACAAGCTACAATATTTTGGTCCATATCATATAAATAGAAGAAAATACAAGGTAAATAATATTCCATTTATTGATTTGTCATTTACCTAGTCAAGGCCTCCCAAAAGATAACAATTCTACAATTACTCATCAGCCTGCTAGCCTTTTTAACTAGTTTTCTTTCATTGTATGTATCTACAGGCAATGTAACTCAGGACCTTACAACTATTAATGGCTTTTTAAAAACAAAACAAAGTGTAGAGACAAGATGCTACTTTTGTGAGGCACTTTAAGAGGTTCTTGAAAAGTACTTTGCTGTCCTTCATCTCTTCACACTAACAGAAGCCAGAACCACAAAATTAATCAGACTGTATCTTCTTCAGCATGACCGGATTACTAGTGGCACGCATGGTGAATCTGGGCTCTTGAATTCTGTCAGTGCCACTTACTTTTCCCTGGAAGAGAAAGAAAATGGCTTTTTGGGAAATGAACAGTCTTTTCATACCTTTTTTGAGAGGATGGGGAAGGGAAAAAAATGCAGGGTGGCATCCTAAATCCAGGATTCCTTGGAGAATTGCTAGGGCTGGGCTGCTTTGATATGGCAATTTCATAGACTTGATTTGTTTTTGAGAGGAGATTACTCTAAACATTTTAAAACAAAGGAACTTGTAGGAAACTATGACTTCAATACCTGTTAACAATAACAGAAAAAAAAATATGGGCCTTGGATACAGAGCTCTGACTGCAATCCAGAACACCGACAAGCATCCTGCTAGGTGCCCGGAGCCACAGGGCAGTCAACGAAGACAGAGGCCACACTGGTTAAACAAACCATTAGTCTTAGAAGAGAAGAAAAGATACAAGAAAAAAATAATCCAGAAATGAAAAAAAATGGAAGTTGATAATAATTACTGTAAATAAGGAGATAAGAAGTACAGATACTTGTTAAAAGAGTTGTTTAGCAGAGCTAAAGATGGTAAGTGCCGACTCTTTAATGTTTTTGGGGAATGAACTCCATTCCTCCGTAGAAAAAACCTCTAATCATATTGTTCCATGAAAAATAATATTTATTATACAGAAGAGTTAATTTCTGTTGAAATACAAACCAGAAATATATATATGTCACATGATAATGAGGGTTGAATTCTTTACATTCTAATAGCAATACCAGAAAACGTTGCAGACTTAAAATCACTGTCTCCAGATAATTTGCATACAAAACTTTTGAAAGTGCTGGCTGACAAGCTCTGTGTACCATTAACATTGCTTTTCAGTAACTCTTGAAGCCCTCTGTCAGTTCCAAAAGAGTGATAGAGAGCAAAAGTGTTTCAGCTTTTAAGGAGGGCAATTATAGACCTGTCAGCTGGATGTCAATCATATGCAAAATAATGGAATGGATGCTCCAGGACTATAATTAAGAATTAAAGGAAGATAACATAATTAATGCCAATCAACCTGGATTTGTGAAAAATATGTCCCATCAGAGTAACTTGATTTCTTATTTAAAATGAGGTTACAAGTTAGGTTGACAGAGGTGGTAGATAACACCCTCAATATAAAATATGTAGATTTCTATACATTATGTGACTTTGATAACATGCAATATTTGATTAAGAAATTGCAACAAAACAACTTTTACACTGCACATCAAATGGATTGGTCTACTTGTTAGGGTCTACTTGTTAGGTCTCAAACGTATGGTGAGAGGGAGGGTTTTCATCACAAACGTATGATCATCAAGTACTTGTGTTTCTAGCAGAAGTCTAGTAGAGTTTTTCCTTGGCTGTATACGTTTTAACAATTCTACTACCTCTGGGAAACAAAGTCATTTCTAATAGACTTAAAAATAAGGCAAGGATTGAGGATTTTTTAGATAATGAGAAGGACAAGTCGCTGATGCAAAGCAATCTGAATTGTATTGTAAGGTGGGCATAATAAAACCAGGTATTTATGACATAGCCAAAACTAAAGTTACACATTTAGGAACAAAGAAAGTGGTCTCTGCTTACATGGTAGCAGCATCAGCTTCAGAAACTTTGTGGAAAAACAACTGTCCTTGAACACATAAATAGGTCAATAATGAGAAAGTGAAGGCTACGCTACTAGCCTTTTCTCCTTAAAAAATCATTTGTAGAGAATGATGAAAATATAAAAGGAAAATCAATCAATTGGGAAATAAAGAAAGAAAAACAAGAAAAGAAATGTAGTTTCTGCCATGAAAAACTCAGGGAACTTAGCCCGGTTTACAAAGAAGAGATTAAGGGAGGCCTACTGATCAGGTAAGGACTTATATAGGAGAGAAACTTTCTTGATAATCTTTTCAGTCTTGGCAACAGGCAACTGATAATAGGGTAATTCAGAATAGAAATAAATCCACGTTTTTAAAGATTTAATACTAGGCAGCTGTTACAGTAATTGTCCCATGTGGAAAAAGATTCTGCATCACTGACAGCCTTCTAAATCAAGACTCCTTGCTTTTGATTAATAATCATATTCTAGTGCAAAGAGGAATTAAATCCAGAAAGTCTTAGAAACTTTATTATGTACAGGTGAATCATAAAGGACATCTTCCCTTTTTTCATCTTTTTATCCAGATACATATGACACTTTTTCAGTATTTTGAAATGTCTAGACGGAACTTTAGTTCAGGGTCATATCTCCTGTAAGACCGTTTACTTTATTAAATATATGCTTTATCTAGCCAGCATGCTATAATGTATCACTTACAAAGTACCCTCTAAGATTTAGAACATTCCTTTAAAACTAACTGGATAATACAAGGGTGAAAACACATTTTAAAATGCCATGTTTCTATGCAGAAGATATTTTATTAGAAATAAAACTCTTCTCAACAGTAATCTTTACTATTCAAGCATTTTTGTCAATATGCAGTTTGTTAAAATGATGCAACCTATTAAACATGTTTGAACTATTTTGTAAACACAAACCAAGCTAACAGGAATCCATCTAATATTCATTAAGCCTTCTCAAGAAGATCTTAAAATAGACAATTTTCCATTAGACTGGTAAACTCAGGCAAAGCTGGTAATCACAGTCTATATACTGAGAACTTAATATGGGGAGAGGAAGGGGAAGAAATATTTTTGATCACTGCTCATTAAAATACATTGGAATTATGAACCCAGGGAAGTAAACAGAATATCATTCTAAAATACTGTCTTTCTAGCAAGTAGAATATAGAAGATGAATATCTTAAATGACAAAGGTTTCCAATGCAAAGTAAAATAGCAATTATTCTGTTAAGTTATGTATTTCAGTGTATATTCTTTTTCCTCTGTAGGCTATGGCCTAGAAGCGTGTAATTTTGCATCACTTATAGAAAAAAGGAAACATTCTGTTTTTTCTTTTTATCAGACAGACTATAATAATCTGGGGTGTTTTTTTCACAGAATAAATCACTGCTGTTTCACTCAGTTTCTGCTGTGACTTTTGAAGATTAGACAGCGAGTTTCTAACTACCTTTTCTGCTTTACTTTTAAGGCAAGAAATACACGTGTCTTCTATTTTGTCAGCTTGGCTATGACAGAAGTGTTTGCCCATCATCACCACAAAGTGCCAAGAAATAAAAGTTTAAGCTGCATTTTCAAGCATAACTGGAGAACTTGACATATTGCGGTAACGTGGCGAGTCAATGTCAAGGAAAGGCTCCAAAACAGAAATTCACGGTCAGCCTGAAGCAAAATACTAACGCCAGTCACTGCTGTCCCTTTGCACTGTTCTCCCTTCATCATAACTTTGGTTAAGAAAGGTCTATAGCAGATACGATGGCAAGTACAATGTGGGCATTGCACTTGGCATTTTTTGATTGCAAAAGGAAAAAAAGAAAAATGGAAAAAAAGGGAAAAAAAAGGAAAAAAGGAAAAGGATTTGCCAGTTTTTGTCCTCCCAAGAACAATAAGGGCCTGTCAAACTCAAATAGATAACCTGAGGCAAATTGTGTGACTCATCTTCTGGCTAGAAACTGGCAGACCAGGTTAGTTAATTCAGGTGTCTGTTCAGGCACCTCACTCTGCCACCTAGACATGTATTGAGAAGATGAGAGTTAGTGACCTGTCCTATAACGTGTTTAGTTTAGGAGTTCCAAGGCTGAAATTCATTAACCTTGGTTTTGTTTGCTTGGTTTTGGGTTGTTGGTTGGTTTTTTTTTTCAGGGTAAATTTTGTCCTTTTAATTCAGTTCATTACTGTGCAATGTAAACCCTGTGAATTTGGCTTAGGAGAATACATTTTACAGAAAAGGGAGATTTCTGCTAATGTTATCTTTAAGGAAGTCACTCCCTTTCAGCGTCTGCTGGCAGCAGCGCCTCCCAGTGACACGAAAGGTTTTTGTCACGGCTAGTCCATTTGCACAGTAACTATTTGCGGAGAATACAAATCTGTGATTTCATTTACCCATGCTTCTGTCACAGAAATCCTCGCAAATGAGATAAAGAAATACCACCTCCCCCCGCCTTTTTTTTTTTTTTAATAGCACCATGGAATCTTGTTCTGGTTTTATTTCTATATTTTGACAGTCTCACAGTACTACCAAAGATTGCTTCTAAATGAGGTGCATTGCTGATTGAATAGCAAGCGGTACACTCCTTGCTGTGTTTCATAGATACCATTGATTACCAATCTGCTTGGCCTTGTGCATGCATATACATATATTACGCTAAGAAATCTTAGCTGCATTTTATCAGCTCATATCTTACTATCAGGGAAATGCTTCTCTACCTTTTATATTATTCACTGCATTATGGTATGCTATTCCATTCTGTGCAACTGTCACACTTAACAGAAGTTTAGGAGATGACTCAGATCACTGACTGTGTAAATACTTACTTCTGCAGTTTTGTCAGTTTGTGGGAAAACATACAACTCCTGTTAAAACTCAGGCTATGACACCATGTCAATTAGGGAACATGCTTGTTTCTATTGAACACAACTGCCAAGAAGTAACACATAACACTGACTGATTTGCAATTATGACAGAATTACATTGTCTTCAACTGAAATAATTATTGATAGGACATTCAATGCTGCATTCATGTGTAGCTATAATAAGATACTTGGGAATCAGGAAATTCATGCTGATATTTTGTTTTCATATTTTCAGTCATGAATCTGTAAATATTTGAATTTACCATTTTATGTGGTTGGCTTCAGTGTTACCCAATATAGCTAATGATATGTACATTTAATTTATCCTCATTATAACTAATGGCTTTTGAAACACAGGAAATTATAATTGTGTAATACATCCATCACGTTTTGACACATAAATGGATCACTTGAAAAATCCATGTTTATGCTACTGATCTGCTGTCCCGTAGATACTGTAACATTTATTTTCTGCTGAACTGGACAACTTTCCATAATTGTTCTAGTATGCGTTTTCCATTGCATATGCAGCTCAAAGCAAATTGATCAAAAATCTTAATATTTGCTTCATGTATTTATCCAAGCTGAAAAGTGAAGGTAAAGACAGATGAGACTGTCTGTCATTTTTACTGTGCTCCATCTATCCTGGCTTACTTTCACCAGTCTGAACTTATAGTTAATGTATTGTATTCACATGACTAGGAGTCATATTTGAAACGCAGTTCCATTCCTGCTTTTCTTCATTTATTTCAGAACTCTGAAACACGTAGACCTGCCAATAGTTTAACATTAAGGACTGATGTCTCCCCGCACGGACCAGCACTCACTCCACAGGTGTCCACTCCATGCCAACAGGACAAGTGCCAGCACGAAGAGGCAGCTCATAAGCTCATTCAGTAACTACCCCGGCACACCTCCTCGAGTCCTGGCTGTATTTGGCCAGCTTGGTGTGCAAGTGGTGCAAATACAAGCCTTGGCGCTCTAAGGAGTAGATATGGAGTGCAAGTGCAACCTTTAGTCATGCTATTTGGTTTGTAGTAACTTCTGCTTTCGCAGGTATTTTTGTGACTATGCGGTTTTGTGCATGTCGTTACACATAACGAACAACATGTGTTGCTAGCGCGAATGTGTGATTTAGCTACCTCTGCAGTTGCTTTTTTGGAATTGCTCAGATGTGGAATCTATATACCTTGCTCAGTGGTGGTGATATTTGAAGATAGTCTGTGAAGAATATTAGTTTAATTCCTGCTAATCGAGCACCCTCTTGGATTTGTTGGTTGGTATTTTTGTCTCTTGGGACAGTGAAGACAATATCTATTTAGGAATTATAGGATTGCTATGTATTTATTTACATTCTCTGTTATTGCACATGGGTAAGCCAATACCTATAATGCATCAAACTTAATCTGTGTGTAGCAGGAACGATGTTTTCCTCCAAACATGGCCGCTATACTATTATGTATGCTCTGGATCACGACTTTGGATTCATGGATCCTGTCACACTCATTCTCCACTCAAGAACATACTTCTCTTTCCCTATATATTTTCATGAATTTGCTGAAGGACTCTCTTTGCCCGTTACTACCCAAATTCAATGTGATCAGCACAGCACAGTGAACTATGCTAGCAAATTCACTACTGCACGCTCCCAAGCCAGTATATGCAGAACTCTTGCACCCTCTGCACTACATATCAGATACTTTTATGCAGCCTTTTGAAACCAAATCGTTGTAACTTAAAAAGGAGTATGAATTTTATATTGATATCCTGAAATTAAATCTCCGTTAAATGGTTTCACCCTCAAATTATACTCCCTCTTGCTTTATTTAGCACATCTCTAGATTGTGAATCTGATAAAAATATATTTTCTTAGCTAAGTGGTCTGCTGGCATTTCTGAAATATTTTATGTAGCTACAGCTGAAATCCTGATTAGACTGAGCAACTGAGAAATATAAAGCCAATACATATAAACTGAGCAGCGGCCCTACACCTGCATGTTCTCCCATGTCTGTGAAACCTTAATGCAAAATTGTGAAGTAAGGAAAAAACAGAGGAACATGCAGGCAGTAATAAAGCTAAACTAGGAAAAATACAAGCTAGAAAAATACCTGGAACAGACAATGCCAACCCACGAAGACTTTGATAAAGAGTAACACACGCAAAACATAGCTGAGAACATGACGACATTCCTCTGCTTCTAGAATTTTACAAAGCACAACAGCGAAGGCCAGAACAGCCATGTGCTGGCAAAGCAGCAGACACGTAAGGCAACAGATCCCTCTGTAATGCCAGGAAACAAGTATTTCAAGACAACAGCATTCTATGCCTTGCAGCAGCACTGAGATTTTGCAATCACAAACGAAGCTGTTCTTGTGAGCAATTTCTTACCAAAAAAAAAAGTTCCAAAACCTTGTAAAACTTGTAAAAATAGTTGGTGCTCTCCACAAATAATTAATGGTGCCTAGAAAAAAATACACAGGCAAGATGTCCCAGACACCGTTGTTGCTAGGCCACCACATAACAGCAACGGGACCAAACTGCTGCCTTGGTTTTGGTTTTTGGACAAACGGCCAAGGGGGAAGCCCTGCGGAAGCTCTCCTCTGAGACTTCTGCGCACTACGAGGCCGATGGAGGAGGCCCTGCGGGCACAGCTCAGACCCCGACGAGAACCCCTCCCGGCCGGGTCCTCAGCCGGGCCCACCGCCCCGGCGGGGAGCCGACACCGAAGGTGCGGACACCAGCCACACACCAGCAGGCGAAGGCGCGGCCCGGCAGGCCGCAGGCCCCGAACACCCACAGCCTCCTGCGGCGAGGCTGGAAATTGGTTCCCGAGGCACACCGCAACCACCGGGCTGCCAAGCCGCCGGCCAGCGGCGCGAGAGAGGCGGGGCGGGAGAGCGGAGCACGGCGGCATCCGGACCGCCCTCACGGGAGAGAGCAGGCGGAGCTCCGACCACTTCCGCCGCCGCCGGGAAGCGTTTCCGGCGCGTGAGGCGCCGCGTTCGGCGGGGCGACCGTTTAGTGTTCGCCTCGTGCCGTGGAACTCGCCCTCCTCCCGCGCGTGGGGCAGGTTGCTAGGCGACGCCGGAAGGGCACGGGCACGGGCGCCGTTGGGGCCGGGCCGAGGGTAGCGGAGCGTCGGCGGGCTGCGATGGAGGCGGGGGCTGCCGAGCGCCCCTCGGCGCTGTGAGGCCGTGAGCCCAGCCCCGAGCGCCATGGCCCTCGCCGGCAGGACGGCGGCGTGGTGGGCCCGGCTGCGCAGCCCCTGCCCCGCTGCTGCCCCGCTCTGCCTTCCGTCCTGGCTGCCGGCGGGGCCCGTGGCGTGCGAGCGGCTGTACAGCTCCCGCGGCAAGGTGAGTCCGCGGGGCGGCTGCCCGGGAGGGGTGGGGGTGCGGGGAGTCGTTTGGGCTGCCCGAAGCTGGCCTGCAGCGGGTCCCCAAAGGCAAGGCGGCGGTCCTGCGTGTAGAAGGTGGCCTTTCCCGATAGGCGATGTCGTCCTGGAGAAGCCGTTTCCCGCTGCGGGGGCGTTTGCGTCCTCTGGGCAGTAGGAGGACTTGCCGTTGCGAGCCGAGGCATGCTGCTTGCAAGGGACACGCCAGATAATGCTGCTTAATGCTGTGTCTTGAGGCTAGCAAAGAGCTCCGGGCTTGCTTGCTTCTCTGCCTGGCCCGGAGCTGCCATGCGTAGCCTGTGTGAGAGAGAGGAGCTTTGTGTATCTCTAAAATGGGCGACCAGAGTTTTTCAGTAAAGTGTTAACTGACTGCTACGAGGGGCCTCCTGGGTCTTGATGCTGGAAGCTTTGAAAAGCAAAGAAGTCGCTTTTCTTTAATGTGTCGTATTAATTGGAAAGAGCAGGAATAACACAAAGAAAAGTTTTTTAGTGTTGGACCTTTATGTGTGCAAACCAAGAAAGTCAGGCTGGTTTTCTGCTTTTTTTTTTTTTTTTTTTTTTAATTTAGCCAAGATAACTGTTATCTGTAGCTTCCTTTTCCACAAAGTCTGCTTGCTCCTTATGACGAGGTCACTGCTACCTGAGCCGCTAGGTAACGTCACTGTATTCTTATCATGCTTGTGAAGAATGATGTCCTTAGTGGTCCCTTGAATCCAGTTTTTCTTAATCCCTAAGTTTAGTATTTTAACAAACTTGAAACCATTTTAAGTTTTCCAACTCCCTGTATGCATAGGAATGTAGTACCTTTCACGATGCTTTCCAGCATACATACTGATTATTCAGAGTAATAATAAATATATATGTATGTATGACTAAAATGAAATGCTAGCATTTTAAACACTGATGACAATTTAAGTTTTTGTATCTCTGTTCAACCTATGCCTCTTCTAGAGAAGAGAGTTAATTCTTTTTTTAAAGGCCAAGTCAGATTGTACATAGAGACTGTAACCATGGTATATGAAAATGAATTTCTGTTTTTCAGGAAAAATTAGATATGTTGATGTATCCTGTTGAAAGCATTAGAAACTTCAGTATTATAGCTCACGTAGATCATGGCAAAAGCACGCTAGCAGACAGATTGTTGGAAATTACAGGTAAGTGTTCTCATTTTATGCTACCTTTTCTTGACATGTAAGATGGTGTGTAAGTTTCTGTAGCTTTGATTATTACTAAAATTTCTAATATCTTTGGTCTTCTAGTGCCAGATTGCTTGTGCTTTTAGGCTGCCAGTTGTGTGGTGTTACAGATGTGAATATGATATACTTTCTTTCTGGTTGAGATCTGCCTGCCAGTAGGGGTAAGGAAGTGTGTAATTCACTCAAGGAAGTATGTATTTCGGAAGGAGACTGAAAAGGAGTGTACCTCCTTGTTCAAGATGCTAATCCTGTAATTCCTGACCAATTGTCCATTAGACTGGTACACAGCAAGTTTATGATGTTTACTGCCAGTGTTTGGGGTGGACAGAATGGAACTGTCATGACCTAGGAGTTCTGGACAGAGTAGTTTTCAAAAGTGTTACTGAAACAGGGAGGAACTTCAGCTGCCTGTACTTAGATGAAAGTAATGATATGTCCTCTTGTGAGCAAACCATGAAGAGCTGGCTTTCATGGTGGTGAAGCTCACTGGTACTGAAGCTGATATGATGCTGCGTAGTAACTTGTAGAAAGGTACAGCCCTATGTTGGTTTAGACTTAGTGTGTAGAATAACTGCTAGTAATTAAGTGTAAAATCCATGGATTCTCAGCTGCTATATGGACTTGCTTTTTCCTTTACTCTGAGTATTGGTGAAGTTGTGTTACTTTCATCTTCAGAGGTATTTATTTTGTCCTCATCAGAGTGCTTCTTGGACTTCAGTGTTTTTCTCTGTTATTGTTGAGCATAAGGAAAACTATCCCCCTTTTAAAGTGAAAGTGAGAAACAGAAGTGCTAAGGGATCTTTGTAACTGTAAGTTACTCTGAAACTAGGCTTTCCTTAGAAGAGAGAGGCAGAGGTTGCCTTAGACAGTTCTCTAAGGTAAGCTGTTAAGCAATTGCTGTATCTCCCAAGAGGAGACTAATTTCAGGGCAGAGCTTAAATTAGCTACTCGGATATACTCTTTAGGAAGAGTCTTGATTTTCTCATTTAAGGGATGAGCAAAACAAAACTTGGGAAAGAAGCTTTTGATCAAAGTTATTCTTTATGATTAGCTCCTATATGTCACAGTGGGCAATTTTACCTGATGCCTGTGATAGAATGGGGTTTTGAATTCAGGTCTGTCAAGCTCTATGATAATGCTCCTTTTGCACTTGAGACTGGCAGTGGTTGGAGCTGTGGGCCATGGAGCTCCTCTCAAGTGATAGGAGGTGAAGTTTCTTTAAACATCAAAATTATTTAGCACTGAATGGAATCATTGCTACTTCTTAATATCTGGCTTAGACTTACGTGATGTTTTGTATCCTGCTTATTCAGTATTTTATATAACTTCATATGTAAAAATTTATTTAACAAATGTTAAGACTTGAAGCATAATTTTATTTTTAAATTAAAATCTAAGTTTAGTTTAATCAGATGGAAAAGCTTCGTTTGCAGCTGCAAGTCCCATGTTCTCTTGGTTAATGGCATTTTCAAGAATTATTTATTTTGGGAGCTAATGTTCTAAATGAGATAATAAAACTGTTTTTTTATCTTAGGAACAATTGCTAAAACTGACCGTAATAAACAAGTGCTGGATAAACTGCAAGTGGAACGTGAAAGAGGAATTACAGTTAAAGCACAGTCTGCATCAATCTTTTACAATCATGAAGGAGTAAACTACCTCTTAAATCTTATTGACACGCCAGTAAGTTAAGTATAAACAATGTTTAAATCGCACAAAGCTAAATGTCTTTATATTTAAAAGTAGGAGATTTCTAGCTTCTTGTGTTTATTCAATTTCTTTTTTTTTTTTTCTAAGAATTGTGAACATATGTACAAATGAAAACATCATAATATAGAAATCTTTGCAAAAGACTCTAGAAATACCTGAAATTGTAAACATTTATTTTCTCCACAGGGCCACGTAGATTTCAGCTATGAAGTATCACGATCACTGTCTGCCTGTCAAGGTGTCATACTTGTAGTGGATGCAAATGAGGTGGAGTTCTTAATTCTTGTTTTCTACTTGGAATTTCAGCAATTTCTTTAATCTGCATTGTTTTGTGTTTTTGATCATCTGTAATACAAACTGATACTGGCAACATTAAAGGCAAAGGACACTATAAGCCAAATGTGAATAAATTTATTCTGGAAACTTGAGAAGTTTTATATTCACTGGATTAATGGGTTCTTGACTGATCTTTCAGGAGAAGCAGGAGGGTGAGGGAGTAAAATGTTTGTAAGGTGATACTCTCATAAATTTACAAAGTCTATACTAGGAGCGAAGTGAAATTAGAGATCTTAGTTGTACTTTTATTTGTACAGTGCTAGAAACATTTTAAAGAATCAGTTAACAGATGAATATGAGGATTATGGGATCATGATTTTAAATATGGACACATTCTCACAAAGTATTTTGATAACTTTCTCTATGGCATATTTATTATTGGATTGTACAAGGGTCAAATGAATACTACTTTTTTCCTTGTTATATGAAAAAAAACCCAAAACCCTAACAAGTAACTACCTTTCAATGCTTATGAACACTTGCTCCTTCCTAGCTTGATGGGCAAGTGGACTTCTTAAGTAAGCTTTGGTAATAAATACGTTTTCTAAATGTGCTGATGTTTTTATATTTATTGTGTATATATTTTTAATGTTATATTTAAATATTATGTGATTGTTTGGTATTCAGTATTTGCCTTTAAGTCAGAATGCTTACACACTCAACTTTTTCATTATAATTGCTAATGTTTCTTCTGCCAGCCTGAATTCCGGAAATAACTTTAAAGGTTTAGGTCTTCCATTCTTTGCATTCTATATATTTTTTTCTTCTTTTTTTTTGGGGGGGGGGGGGGGTGTTTAATAAATGTTCTTTGCTTCTTCTTTACATTGCCTAAAGAGTTAGGCCCATATATCCATAGTGAATATCCCCATAGAAGTAATTTTCCACTTGATCTGTTGTAAACAAAGGGGAAGACAAGAAGTAACTTCTTTTTTTTTTTTTCCTTCTCTTCCCCCTCATCCCCCCTTCTGCTCTCTCCTGTCCAATTGCGATATTAGGCTTTATACTCTTATTCATTAGCATCTCTATCTCTTTGTTTTCCCTTATCTGGTACTTGGATCTGGAAGGTAATCTTCCTTTTTTTCTAATGAGAGCTGTTCTTTTTCCATCCTTTTGAAAGAAATGTGAGGTACAAACCTTATAATCTGTTTTCTGTTTTGAAAATAACTGTAAGGTAAGTTGAAGGTATGTTCCTGCCCTATGGAGTAACTACAGTCTTATTACCATGATAAACATCCCTTTTTCTTTGTCTTAGTCCATTTCTGAATAGTTTGTTGTGGACAAAGCATCTGTTTTTTGAGGTACCTGTTATGATCTTTGCTATTCAGAAATAAATAACAAAAATATGTACTTGGTGCATAATGTATGCATAATACTGTGCTATCTATAAATAAATCCATGTAAGTGATCACACAAAGCATTATTAGTTCATTTACTTATATTCAGATTACAAGAAATGATAATTAGGAATGTGGTTTTCTTTCTCAGCAATGTGTATAATCAATAACCTTTACTTATTTTCCATCCCCCACATGGAGGAGTGGCTAGACTAGCGAAGTAATCTGTATAGTATGCATAAAAAAAAACCCCGAACCACCAAAACTCAGGAAGATTCCATGTTAAACTTTTTTATTGCTTATTTTCTAGGGTATTCAGGCTCAGACAGTGGCAAACTTCTATCTTGCTTTTGAAGCACAACTTGCAATAATTCCTGTCATAAATAAGGTAATAAAGGTTTTAGAGTTTCATATTAAGTAGTTGGGTTGTTTAAATGTTTAGAAGATTGGTAAGAAAAGTATTCTCAAATAGAAGTATATAATGAAAAAATAACTAGAATGTAATAACTGTGTATTTGCTGTTTAATATTTTACAGTCATTGCTGGAAACTTCAGTTTTTATTTCATAAAATACATGTAGAAGCATTTTACAAGCAGCACTGAAAAAATATTGGAGTCTGTATGGTAAATAAAGATCAGAAGCATTGTGTAAATTGTATCTTGATAAGGAAATCTGAACCAGTTATCGTTGGCAAACAAATAAGCTTGATGCAAACAAGGGCTATGGTATGAAGAACAACTGACCACTTAGGTAATATTCAGTACTGTGTATTTTATCCAAATGAGAACAAGCTGAAGCTGTGGCATTCCAAGGTTTCAGATTGTCTCGATGTTAAATACAGGTGAGAATGTTTAGCTGGTGTGGGCATTTGGGCATGAATGGCCAGAAAAGTGCAGATTAACCTACATGTGGTCTGCCATGCTCCAAGCGGGCTGGTTGTGATGCGGCCTTTGTACAGCCCCCATAATCCAAGGGGAAATGGTTAGTGGCCTGCTACACCACTTAGACACACATAAGTCTATGGGCCCAGATTGGATCTACCCAAGGGTATTGAGGGAGCTGGCAGAAGTGTTCACCAAGCCATTTTCCATCATTTATCAGCAGTCCTGGCTAATGGGGGAGGTCCTAGTTGACTGGAGGTTAGCAAATATGATGCCCATCTACAAGAAGGGCCAAAAGGAGGATCCAGGGAACTACAGGCCTGTCAGTCTGACCTTGGTGCCAGGGAATGTTATGGAGCAGATCATCCTGAGTGCCATCACACGGCATGTACAGCACAACCAGGGCATCATGCCCAGTCAGCATGGGTTTATGAAAGGCAGGTCCTGCTTGACTAACCTGATCTCTTTCTATGACAAGGTGATCCACTTAGTGAATGAGGGGAAGGCTGTGGATGTTGTCTACCTAGGCTTTAGTAAAGCCTTTGACACTGTTTGCCACAGCATTTTGCTGGAGAAACTGGCTGCTCGTGGCTTGGATGTGCATATTCTTCGCTGGGTAAAAAACTGGCTGGATGGCTGAGCCCAGAGGGTTGTGGTGAATGGAGTTAAATCTGGTTGGCAGCCAGTCACAAGTGGTGTTCCCCAGGACTCAGTATTGGGGTCAGTTCTGTTTAATATCTTTATCAATGATCTGGACAAGGGGATCTAGTGCACCCTCAGTAAGTTTGCAGCTGACACCAAGTTGGGCAGGAGTGTTGATGTGCTCGAGGGTAGGGAGGCTCTACAGAGGGATCTGGACAGGCTGGATCAATGGGCTGAGGGCAATTGTACGAGGTTCAACAAGGCCAAGTGCTGGGTCCTGCACTGGGGTCACAACAACCCCATGCAGCGCTACAGGCTTGGGGAAGAGTGGCTGGAAAGCTGCCTGGCAGAAGAAGACCTGGGGGTGCGGGTCGACAGCCGGCTGAACATAAGCCAGCAGTGTGCGCAGCTGGCCAAGGCGGCCAACAGCACCCTGGCCTGTATCAGAAATAGAGTGGCCAGCAGGAGCAGGGAAGTGATCGTCCCCCTGTACTCGGCACTGGTGAGGCCGCATCTCCAATAGTGTGTTCAGTTTTGGCCCCTCACTACAAGACAGACGTTGAGGTGCTGGAGTATGTCCAAAGAAGGGCAACCAAGTTGGTGAAGGGTCTAGAGCACAAGTCTTATGAGGAGCAGCTGAGGGAACTGGGGTTGTTTAGTCTGGAGAGAAGGAGGCTGAGGGGAGACCTTATCGCTCTCTACAACTACCTGAAAGGAGGTTGTAGCGAGGTGGGTGTTGGTCTCTTCTCCCAAGTAACAAGCAGTAGAACAAGAGTAAATGGCCTCAGGTTGCACCAGGGGAGGTTTTGACTGGATATTAGGAAAAATTTCTTTACTGAAACGGTTATCAAGCATTGGAACAGGCTGCCCAGGGAAGTGGTTGAGTCACCATCCCTGGAGGTATTTAAAAGACATGTAGATGTGGTGTTCAGGGACATTGTTCAGTGGTGGACTTGGCAGTGTTAGGTTTATGGTTGGACTTGATGATCTTAAGGATCTTTTCCAATCTAAATGATTCTATGATTCTACTAATCCTGCTTTTTGACAGATTTTTAGCAGCTGGGGTTTTCAAATTGGAAATGACAGATGAGAGCAATTTAGAAGGCTGTCAGTGTGACCTTAGGTTGTCTTCTATTTGTACGTATACACTCGCCTTAGTGATGTATAACTTGTGTAATTTCTGTGTCACTTCTTAGTTGACTCTTTAACCTGAGAACACTTAAGACTCCTATCTGTGGATAGGACGGTGTGTGGATAGGAAGGACTTAAATAATTTGGGATATATGTAACAATCCTGTAGCCTATCATAATTTAAATGTGCCAGTTTATGAACATTGGAATTCCTTCCATTTAAAATATTTTTTTTTTCTGGTGAATCTTTGAGTGGCTTTTTACAGAAATAACTTGAAAGGTTCTTGCTATGATAATCCATATATTCCTCCATGTGCTTTAGTGTTTTGGTTTTTTTTTCTTTTTGTTAATGATTACAGAGGAGATTACATGAGTAGCAGCTTGATATTTAAAAAGTGTAGTCTTACTTTTAAATGAAATCCAAATGTTGTGGTTTATACGATTTTTGTGGGCTGTATGATTGGAATCACAAGATTAGTTATTGCTTAGCTTAAATTAATTGCTTTTTGTAGATGTATATTGTACTTAATGTTTGATCCTATAAACAGTATAGGTAACACTTATGCTTTCAAATTACTTTGTAAAATAAAGATTTTTACCAGCTCTTGGACAAAGGTGTTTTGCCTAATGAAACAAAAAGTAGTCTAGTTACAGAGGGGATCCTTCCTGAAGTCAAGCAAGGAAGAATTTTTCTAAAATGAATCTTGATAAAGATCTTTTCCTGAAGACATCCAGTATTTACTCAGAAATACATAAAGGTTCTTTGACTTGTATATTTGGAAGCTACAGTGCTGGATCACATGGAAGATGTGGTTGCCTGTATATTTAGCAGTTTGTTGTTTTTCAGATTGACTTGAAGAATGCAGACCCTGAAAGAGTTGAAAAACAAATTGAGAAGCTGTTTGATATCCCTATAGATGAATGTGTAAGGGTAAGATCTCTTACAGTTTTATAACATGGCTGATTGTATAACTATATGTACTTCTTAGCTAATGAAAGACATGTACACGTAGTAAAGCAACAGGGTGTCATCTGTCTGCCTGTCTTTGTCTGACATACATTTATTTCTTTAAAGATTGTCTCCTGGAAAACAAGAGTGGAGAACATACTTGTTGGTTAAAAATTCTGGTATGTCTTGATGAATGACATCAGATACATTTAAAATTATTTCTCATGGTGGGTCCATAAATTGTTTTCATTTTTATCCTAACAACAATTGCCATTCAGGAGAGAAAAAAAAGTTACAGAATAATTTATAATCAAATAAGCATTTCATAGTAATAGCATTCTAAAGTGTTCTTCAGTGTGCTTTTATGGGTAGTAATATCTGTGGCCACCAAAACTGTCTAAGTAAACGTGACGCTATTTAATAGATACTGAATGAGTGTATATGCATGTCTTATAACGTTGTTGGACTTTTTTTTAGATTTCTGCTAAACAAGGAACAAATGTTGAAAAAGTTCTTCAAAAGGTCATTGAGAAGATTCCTCCGTAAGTCTGTATTTTGATTATGAACCATTGTAAAGTTAATTAGGAAACCATGAGTTGCATGTACATGGCAGTAGTTTTGCACTTAATATTCATCTGATTTAAAGTCAATACTTTAGGAAGAGATGTGAGAGAAATCTAATGTTGGAGCTGATTAAGTCAGTTTCAAATTGCAAATCAGAAAAAATGACACCAGAGTTGAGATGCCTTTTAAAAAATGAATGTGTGAATATCAGTAGACCTTATTCTTAAAAAGTGGGAGAGGAAAATTGATTCAGTCTGAAATGAAAGATGAGAGGTAAGCCACTAAAGGTGATACTTATGACTGTTTATACAGCTTCCATGAAACTCAGTGTTTGAGGATGTGTGCTGTTACTCCTTTCAAACATTGCATTGTTAAAATGATAAAGGTAATTGAAATCTGTGTGTTTAGAGTTTCATATCCTGAACACAACCTTTAAAATAGACTTTTATATAAGAACTTGATGACAAAGCTGCTAAATTACAGTTGTTTCAATCAGCATATTGCATTTCATTCTTTTTTCCTACTATTAGCTAATAATTGTAGTCCTCATATTAGTTAATAATTATAGCTAAAAAAATCCACAATGAAAATCCGAGATCAGGTTTCGATGAAAGATGGCAAAACCAAAATATCAGTGGACTTCTTGTTTTTAAACTCAGCTCTTGGAATGTAACTGTTGAATTTTTGTTGTCCCCCATAATACGATATTTTAAGCATCAGTTTCACCTGTTGTGAAATGGGTATGATGGATATGCATTTGTTTTTGTTCTGTTTGTACTGCTATTGCACATGGGGGAAATAAAATGTAAAGATTTGCTGCATAATACATAGTGAAACACTGAAATTATGTCTGGTATGTATTTACTGAAAATTACTCAGTTGTTTTATCTATATTAATATGAAAGCTTTGGGGAGGGGATGCTTGCTCATTCAATATTGAACACTGCTTAATATTTTGTTTTAAATTTTTTGTGACAGACCCCAATGTAATACTGCTGATCCATTGAAAGCCTTAGTGTTTGACTCCACCTTTGATCACTACCGAGGCGTCATAGCTAACATCGCACTCTTTGGTGGGGAGATTGAGAAAGGGCATAAAATTGTGTCTGCACACACAAAGAAAAGATACGAAGTTAATGAAGTTGGAATTCTGACTCCAAATGAACAGCCAACGCATAAGCTGTAAGTAAAAATTTCTTACAGTGGAACAAATCATAAATTGGTATAAGATACAAAATCCTGCATTTCTGTTTGATTTTTGCTTTGAATGGTAAAGGCTGGGAGATGTCTGGGTTTTTTGTTCTTGTTCTTTGGTGGTGGTTTTTTTTATGATTATTGTTTGTAATTTAATGCTTGCTGTCAGTCTCTTTCATTTTGGGCATGCTGAGGCAGAAGCTTTTGGGGACTGCTTTTTGGGCAGTGCTAGGGGGAAGAAGCCATTCTATCATCTATAGTACATGGAACATCTGGACAGCTAGGTTTTTTTTTTAAGACTAGCATTTGATACTCTTATTCAGCTGTCCAATTTATTTCTAGGAACTACCTTGTTTGAGAGTGGAAGGGAATGGGGCTTCATCTTAGTTATTGCTGCAGCATATTTTGAGGGTGAAAACTTAAAATCCATGAATTCAACAGCTTCCAGAAACTGGCTCCTCATGGCAGCAGTGGGAAGAAAATCAGGTACTTAGAATTAGTGGAGAAGCTTTATCAGTTTGCATCCAAGTATGTATGTGTTAATGACTTTCCTGGGAGATTCTCAGTGAGATTACGTTATTGTGTGTGGTGGGTTGAACCCAGCCAGCAACTAAGCACCCAACCAGCCACTTGCTTACTCCCTCAGCCCCAGTGGGATGGGGGAGAGTATTGGAAGAGCAAAAGTGAGGAAAGACTCCTGGGTTCAGGTAAAGACAGTTTAATAAGTGAAGGAAAAAGAAAAGAAATAAAAAGTGATGCAAAGGCAATCAATTACTCACCACCTCCCACAAGCAGACTGATGCCCTGCTAGTCTACAAGTAACAGCCACCTTGGAAAGACTACACTGCTTGTTTTTTATTGCCAAGCGTGATGTTATGTGGCATGGAATGTCCCTTTGGTCAGTTCAGGTACTCTGTGGCTTTGCCACCTCCCAGCCTCTTGCCAAGCTCTAGCCTATTTGCTGCGAGAGCAGAGTAAGAAACAGAGAAAGCATTCACATTGTGCAAGCACTATTCAGCGATAGCTAAAACTTTGGTATGTTATCAACACTGTTTTAGTTATGAATGTAAAATGCAGCACCATATGGGGCTGCTAGGAAGAAAGTTAACTCCATTTCAGCCAAAACTAGTACACTGTGTTTTAGTCTATCAGCCATGGGTTCCTCTTCTAACGGCATTATGTGCTGATGGAAGGCATTTGTCTTTTGTTGTTTCTGCCACTTAGTGTATGAGGCTTGCTGTGCTGGCAGCTGGGAACTGTTCTGGTTCTGTCTTAGATGCCTAAGAACTTCCCTCTAGCTACAGCCTTCAAACTGGGAGTAGCACAGAATTCAAAATCCAGAACTATAAATGTACTGTTTAACTGTAACAGAAATAGAGCTACTTGAGTCAACAGATCGCTTGTCCCTTGAGACAAAGCTCACAACTCAGAGGAGAAACAACTTAAACCTGGCTTATGGGCTTTTAGGTGGGGTGATTTATTTGCATTTCTGATTGAGCTAAGTCAAGTGGGAAGAATAGTGGAAATACTGATAATGCCAAGAAGCATGTCCATATAATGCCAATTTTATTTAGATATGCTGGACAGGTGGGCTACCTGATTGCTGGAATGAAAGAAGTAACAGAAGCCCAAATAGGAGACACACTGTTTTTGTATAAGCAGCCAGTGGAGCCTTTGCCTGGCTTTAAGTCAGCGAAGCCAATGGTTTTTGCAGGTGAGGAGTAAACTGATATGAAGTGGAATTACTTCTTTCTAGTAACAAGAGTAAGAGAGCTATTGGAGCTTTTAAAAGAATATATGTGTATATTAAGAGTTGTGAGGATTAGAATTTTAGCAAAGTTAAGCTAAGAGGTGTGTCATTTATATAGCTTCGTGTAATTTTCCCTGTGACTTAACAGACAGGATTAATAATAGTTGCAGACTGGTTTTATATAAATACAAGACTAAAATGTATTTTTAGCCATGATTATTATTATTATTATTATTTAGCCATTATTATCAATAGCTTCTAATGCCAGTAAACTCTTGATAGCTTGAAAAGGGTTGAGGCTTTAAAAAACTAAGTCCATTTTTGGTAATTCTTCACCTAGATAATCAGGTTTTCATAATTATTGTGACTTTTTTTTTCTTTTAAAAATTAGCAGCTGTTTCTTTTCCATTAAACATGGTAAACTGCCAAAGCTAATATTCGGAATGATTCTGTAAAATACTTGACTTTTTAAGCTTATATAGTTCTATTGAGCTGTTTCCACCAGCTTCAGTAACTACTACAAATACTATGGAAGATGGCTTTAGAAAGAACTAAATTCTGGAAATCACTTTTTAGACTTGTGAGGGTATGTGTAAAACTCACTTGAACTGTCTTGTGGAGATTAGGTGGTCTGTCAGTGAATGTAGAAAAGTGTAATCCTGTAAATAATGTTTTTTATATGCACATGTGTTGCTTCTTGGTGTAGAGCAATGAACATTTTCTGAACACATGGTCATGTGAAAAGTGATACAGTAGAATCTATTTCAGGTAGTAATTATACAGAGAGCTGCTTTTATTAGTTTCAAAAAATATAGAAACATTTGCAACTTTGTTAGATGTGGCACTTTTTTTTTTTTTTTTGCTGTTCATTCTTATCTTTGAAGGAACATCTCAGTGAAATTTGCTTATTCAGTTATGCTTAAGCTGTATGTTTACACCCAAGCCCTGCAAAACAGTGGTTTTACTCAATTGTGCATCTTCCACAGCTGTGAAGAATTAGATGAGTACAGTATCCCTACCATTATGGTTTGAATGTTAATTCCTGCTTTTATGAGATAATCTAGAACATTATTACATTTTAACTAATTGGGGGGGAGGGAGAAAAAAAAATTCCTTACATTGTTTTTCACATTTTAAAGTTGGAACAGAAAGTAAGCTATTTCTGATTTTACTACTGTGTTCACTGTAAGAGGCATATTTGAAAGCCAAGTACACACTAGATAAAGCTCTCTATCACATAAGTTCTATCTAATACGTTTTGACAGGAATGTATCCTGTAGACCAAACAGAATATAATAATCTCAAAAGTGCTTTGGAAAGGCTGACATTGAATGACTCCAGTGTAACTGTTCATCGTGACAGTAGCCTTGCCTTAGGAGCTGGATGGAGGTGAGGCTTTTATACTGCTTTCATTTTTGGAATGGTTCGTAAATTGAGAATGCAAGTTTAAGTTAGGTGAAGGTCAAATTAAAATTAATTCAAGATCAGGAGCTTTAATTCAAATTAATGATAGGTAAAGATCAAAAGCATTCTTATGTTCTGTACTTGTGCAGAGTATGCAATTTGTTGTGATTGATAGTTTTTGTTCTCAAAGACTCATACTACTCAACTGTAGGATCATTTTGAGATTGTTTGCTGTGCCTGATACTGCCAGACTAGCAGTGTAAACATGCTGGGGGGGCGGAACCAACACTGTGAAATTCCAGGGGATATAAAAATACTTTCACCAACAGGATATTTTTTTCCCAGGTTGGGTTTCCTTGGTCTTTTACATATGGAAGTTTTTAATCAACGTTTGGAGCAAGAGTATAACATGTCTGTTATTTTGACTGCACCTACGGTTCCATATAAAGCTATTCTTTCCTCAGCAAAGTTGATAAAGGTATGTTAAATTTATTACAGCTTTATATAAATAGCAGCTTAACAGCCTCCTATAATAAACATGTACACTTTTTTTTTTAATGTAGACTTTATTTTATGGCAAACATTAGAAACACCAATATTTAACTTAAAACTTTTTTTAATTGATTTTTTTTTTGTAAGAATGTTAACTTTCCTTCCTCTTTCCACTTCAAGCACTCTCTTTTTACGCCTTATACCTGCCCTTGATATAAATGGGAAGAAAGGACACATTTCTTGCTGTATTCTTTTAAGTGCACACTGTCTGGACCGAGTTTAAAGCAGGTGAAATAATCATCCAGGTTTTATCAGTCAGAAAACATTAACGTTTTTAGGAATAGCTTGTAATGCTACTGTAGACTGGCAGGGGCTGGTGAAGACAAGTAAGTTTTTGATCACAGTGAAATAGCCATGTGCAAACTTCATTGAACTGGGTGCAAAAAAATTACTGTGCTTGATTTTGGGAGAGAGAGGTGGACTTAACGAACACCTGCTGAAAGGAGGCTGCAAATAGGCTGGCTCATTATTATCCAACATGTACCTCTAAACATGACAGAAAATCTGTAAATTCGAAACAGCTTCTATAAGAAAGGTTGCTGTACTTGCAAGGTGTAAGGCATAGACCCTTTTTCTCTCCAGTTGTTTTGGTTTCTTCCTTAGGCAGTGTAGCAGCAATGAATGAAGTAGTTGACACCTTTGGTGCATAAGTGATTCTGGATTGCTGATGTGGGACGCTGTTTTCAAACAGTGCTGAAAGTTAGGTCATTGTTCAAGGACACTGCCTTGTCAGTGGAAGTGATATAATCACTTGCTTTGGTGCGTGGAGGAGGTTGTATGTACATAAGAAGCATGACCCTCCTTTTATCCTTACTTCAGAAGGATAACTCCAGCCCCTATCGGGATGTTGGACTACAAGAAATAGGTAATGAAAGCACTTGCACAGGAATGGAAAACTTAATTTCTAAGCCCACTTCAGCCTGTAAGGGAGCCTGAACCCAAAGTCCTATTTAGAGAAGAATGTCTGCATCACCAAACTGCAGAATACTTGGAGCAGGTCTTTTCTTGAAGCTGTGTCATACCTCACAGGATCAGGATGGAGTAAGAAGAAAGATCCTTGCTCTACAGGCAAGAGAGAGGTGGAAAGATGGACAGAAAGGCTTTTTTATTTCTGTGGATAACTCTAGGTTGTAGTCCTTGTTCTAAGCAATTCTTCTGTTTAAAATTCACTGGATAAAATGCTTAAAAACTCATTTTCCTAGTGAAAGTAATTTCTATAATCCTTCTATATAATAATATTTAAAGATATGCTGATGAGGGACTTCTGTATGCGATGTTGAAATCTCTTAAAATTGTGCGTGGTATAAATTTGGGTTGCATAATTCACATGTGTTTCCAAGCAATTGAAACATTTTTTAGCATTTTTTCAGTGCTGTTTTTGTCTCCTTCAGTGTTCAGTCTACTTATTTCAAGATCACAGTATCTGTTTTATTTGTTTGTTTTCAGGAGTATGGTAAAGCAGAGATTACTATTATTAACCCTGCTCAGTTTCCTGATAAACTTTCAGTATCTGAATATTTAGAGCCAACTGTTCTTGGTACTATTGTAACACCTCATGAATATATTGGGAAAATAATCGCTTTGTGTCAGGTTGGTATATAGTTTTAGTTTTGTCATTTGCATTTCTTAAGCTCACCATATCATAATTAAAGTGAAGATACTAGATATTCGTACTTAAATAATATCTTTGACAGTAATAATTAAAGTATTTTTTATTTCAAGAATATTTAAACTTTAAGTGTAAAATTTCTTCTGAACTACAAAATCCGTATAGTGAAAGTTAGTGATGAAGCTCAGTGACGGTAAAGTACTTAGTCAAGCATCCTGCACTAGACAAATTCATAGCTACTTCTGTTTTCCTGAAAGAATGGAATCTGCAGCAGGGGAATAAGATCTATTGGTCTTTAGAAGTATATTCATGGAAATACAGCTTCTGTCAATACTTTACTGAGGCTTCATATATGTTTTCAGTACTTCACTGGAGTACATTTATGATAGTGGTGGCCAAACACATTTCCCCAAGTGTATTTGGAATAATTTTAACTAAAAATGTTTTAACTGTTACACGTATTGAATTTGTATAATTTCTTACAATATTTTTCTTAGCTTTTAACTTTTCAAAATACATAATACACAAGAGTACAGTACTTGTATGTCCATACAGTGAAGTATAAGATCCATTAAAAAGAATTCCTAAAATAACTTTGAAGAACACCCTCCTGGCAGGAAAGAAGATGAGCCTGTGAGTCCTACTGTGTAGTACTCCAATGTATGTGAAAATCTAACTTCAGTGAGATTTTATTGACAAATAATTATACATTTAAAAGGCAGCAGTAAGCAGAAGCTGTTAAGGATTTCAGAAATTCAGGTTTTAGAGAGGGTAGACTTGAATAATTTGTCCAGTTAAGTTACAACGACTTCACTTATGATGGTGCTGCAATTTGTTCTGGGACTTTAGCAAACTACCAATAAGAAAGTTACTTTGGGGCTTGAAGTATGGGAGTTCTCTTGTGTAACTGGATAGCTGTTTATTTTAATTTGCTTTGTATTTATTTTTAGAAAACTTCTGTTAAGGGGAACTGAAACAATTTTTATTTGTCTAGGATCGTAGGGCAGTCCAGAAGGATATGTTGTACATTGATGAACGCAGGGTTATGCTAAAATACCTCTTTCCACTGAATGAAATTGTGGTGGATTTTTATGATGCTCTTAAGTCTCTGTCTTCTGGTTATGCAAGGTAACTACCTCCTTTGTACCTGCTTCACCTTGCCCCCACCCTGCACCCTGAGGAGGGGGCGGGGGGGGGGGACAAAAAAAGATCTGAGGAGAAGATATGGAAGGGCACAAGTGAAGAATATTCTTTTATGATGATGCTGCAAATCAAGTCTTACTTCACCTTTAATGAATTAGACTCACTGTGAAAATTGATGGAAATACATCTGAAAAACACTAGAAGTGCATCACTACCTAATATTAATTTTCTTTGGTGATACATGTATTTTTCAGGTGTGACATATGAAGTGGCACTCGGTCATCTAGATGAGTCAGATCTAGATGGTTCTTACTTGTCTGAAGTGACAATGGGCATTTTCTATCAAAGGAATCACTGAAAATTTACTTCTTACTGTATTGTCTCTTGGTGGAAAAGGGAAAATAACCAAATACTGATTCTATAGCTAGTAAAAAGAATCAATTAACTATATTTAAAATGACACTTACTTTACTTACATGCTTTATTATTGGAGTAAAGTAAATCATCTGTATTTTGAGACAAAATGTTCTGCTGTGGGTAGTTTCTATAAATTCAGAGGCTAGAACAATGCTGGGTTTCCTTTGATACAGGCGTGATTGCAAACAATGTTGCCTTGTCTTATTTCTTGATTTTTATTTCCTGATTGACTCCCTCATGTTGCTTGTGTGTTTATGCTCTCAATAATCATACTTCTGTTATATGGTTCTATTCATACAACTATGGTTTATCTAAGCCAATTAAGACAGAATTACTTTCAAATACTCTCAAAGGATTTTTTTTCCCCCTTTGTTCTGGTATTTCAGATCTGACCAGGTTAGTGGTATTAGCATTCTCCACATTTATACTTACATACAAGATATGTATCTATATCTATCAATATATATGTAAAAAATACATATATATTTGCATCTCTTCCATTTTAAGAACTTTTGCAAACTGACACACAGACAACAAGGCCCATACCTACCAAAGGAGAAATAGGGTTTGGAAACAAAGAGGAAAACTTCATTGTCAGAGAGAATGGTAATAGGGATCATATAAGAAGTCTGTCAAATGAGAGGATGGACAGAAAACAATCCAGTGTTAGTGTTTGATTTGTGTGACATCAAGGATGTTTACTGTTCAAAAGCTGTGTTGAAGGGTTCTGTTGCCTGGAGCTTTAAGGAACTTCCAGCTGATAGAAAAGAAGTGTTTGAATAAACACTTTAAGAGATTGTAGCAAGAATGTAGATTTTTGATTGATTTAACTTTGCTCAGTAGCTGGAAGACAGGATGATGTCTTCTGCTGCCTTGGAGATGAGATTCATCTGCAGTAAATTTCTAGTCCAGTCTTGCATAAGGGAGACGTACTGAGAGACTTTTAAAAACTGTGCTCCTATTTTAATACAAAGTGTGAGTGTTTTATTAAGAAATGTGTCTAAAACTTAAAATTTATGGAACAGAGAATGCAGAATATAATTTTTTACAAAATCATCAATAACTTTTAAACTCCTTTTGTTTAGTTTTGATTATGAAGATGCAGGATACCAGGCAGCAGACCTTATCAAAATGGATATTCTTCTAAATGGAAATCCAGTTGAAGAACTGTCAACGATCATACACAAGTAGGTTGACTGGATTCTCTGCTCCAAAGAAATAAGACTTCCTACTAATATACAATGAAAACATATATATGTATCACTAATGTATGACAAATATGTATGAAAAGAGCATTGAGGATTTCACCACATCACCACTTTTGGAGATGATCTGAAAAAGAGAGGCACTTAAGTGCTAGACACACTTTTGTGGTAATGTAGGGCAGAGGGCAGAAGGAAATGCAAAATGCCTATCTTTTAAGAAGCTGGAAAAATTTAAGTACAGACCAGTCTAGGAGAGGCTACATGAATCGTTTATGGCACTTATTATTTAATCCTGAAAAACTGGAAAAAAATTTGATTTTATGCTCCCAATAATTCCTGTTCTATGGAAGTTTGTTGTTATCTTGTCTCCAGCCAGAGCACCAGGAGTAAGTAAATATTTACTGGATATAATTAACTCAATTTTTTTGCTAAAATGATTCAGTTTCCCTAAGTTTCTCAGGAATTACTGTTTTGCTGGTGAGAATAATGTCTTCATGTTTCCAGCCTCTCCCCTTGCTTTCTTCCTACAAAGTCTTTATAAGGCTCCCTTCTGTAACTTCAGCATCCCTTTCTAGTAATCCTGAGGTCAACTTTTTCAGGGTTTGGTTTGGTTTTGTTTTGGGGTTTTTTTTGTCCTTCTTAAAATACTAATTTGTAGTTGCTAAAAATTTGTATATTTTCATATTTTTTACATAACTGCAATCCTGAAATCCATGGAATTCCTTAACTTCAGAAGGTCAACATAGGAAAATAAAACCATTACTTTGTTCAGAAAGATCATGGGCTGGAGTGGAGCAACTCTCTCTTATACATGTGCTACTTAATGCGTTCTTCATAAATATGCAGTGTTTAGCAGTCTACCTGCATCTGTTTGAAAAGATGCAAAATGGAGTGGCCAGCCTTGCAAAAGTTAGTTATTGCTTTAACATGTGTTTCTTGATCAGTTTAGCTTACACTCCTGAACTGTTTTGCTCAATAAAGCTGATGATAGCCTTTCTTTTAGCTTTAGATTACAAATTATTTTTTAACTTGTAGTCAGAATTCATTCTGCTCCTGCTTCAGTTATTCTCAGCGTCCTCTCACTGTAAATAGACTACATCTGTCTATATAAAAAGAATTATGCTGAATTACATTTACAGAGAAAGAATTACCAAGATTACTGTAAGTTCAGTATTAAACTAGCTGTTATTATTTGTCCTAATTATACAAATAAATATCTGTATCTTCTAAAACTGTAATGCTTAATGAACATTACTTAAGTACTTAATGCTTAAACTGTTTGCTTTATACAGGTAGCAAGGAGTCACATTGTTGAAAATAGTTGTACATGTTTTCATGTAGCAGCTGTATGTTGCTAAAAAATATATGCTAAATATGGATGTGTTTAGAGAGAAGAGACCCATTTGTTTCCAATGGCTTATGAAAGTATCTGTTCAGTAGCTTTTTCAGACCTCCTGTCATTTTCTCTTTCCAAAACCTTGAAGCATATGCAGATGCTGAATATAGTTGGATAATTTTTATTAGCAGATGACAGGAGTACATTAAAATGTTTTGGGTTTTTTTTTTCTTATTATATAAAAACAGATGTTTTAAAAATATTTCTGTAATATGTAGATCTTTCGACCTTTCGGGCCTACAATCAATGAAAATCCTCCTTAACCTTCTAGTTTAAAATTGCATTTGAAGCTGTGACAGTATTCAAAATGGCTTCAGTGTGATAGATAAGCAGGGTGTTTATTATAAATATTTTAAATCTATTTGAAGACCTTCTGTTAATGCAATCTTACCACCCGTTTCATACAAACAGGTGATATAGAGAGACCACTCATTAGATGTAAAATTATGATCTGATCAGCTTATCTTTTGAGTTAAAAAGAGGAAAACCTCTACTAAAATCCATTTAAACAGTTTGGTCTATGGATATATTTTTGGGGTTGTATTAACTCTTTCTGAAAACAACTGGTGACTTTCTTTTTTTAGTGATAAGGCATATGCTACTGGTAAATTCCTGTGTGAACGTTTAAAAGATGCTATACCTAGACAGTTGTTTGAAATAGCCATCCAGGCTGCTATTGGCAAGAAAATCATTGCAAGAGAAACGTAAGTGAAGCCCTTCTGTTCCTGCTCTTGTATGTGTTACTGGACCTCTTGGGGGGTGGGGAGGGAAGAAACACCAAACGTTTGAGCTGTTACTATGACTAAGGACTTTGTATAAATTTAATTGAAAAAAAGTTTTTATTTTACATTGCTTATGGTCATCATTGCATTTAGTGGGTAGAGTATAACTTGCAACACCCATGTGTCCACTTCCTCTTTGGCGGTGGAAAAAGTTTCTTACTGCTGAAAAAAATTAGCTAGTTGTGGAATAGTTTAATCTCTGGGAGAGTCAGCAAAAAAAAGAACTGAAGTGTGCTGTTCCAAAGGAAGTATGTTGCAAGCTGAACACACAACTATTTCTTAGCAGCACTCACTTCTTTTAGAGCAAACCATTTCCTTGATGTTGTGTTTCTTGTCACGTTTTTGCTGCTGCTGTTTAAATAGGATTTAAATTGTGGTAAAAGAATTAAAGGTAGGGATCTAAGCAGAGGTGCTGTAAGAATTTGTGTGTACATATCTATATACACACACATATGTAACACTGTGAATCATAGCAGAAATCCTAGATAAAAAGGAAAGATTGTAATTTTTATGTAATATTATACACCTTAAGGGGTATTTCTAGAACTGAGAAATGTGAATTAAGACTTCTGTTTAGAGCTTCATCTTCTGTATACAAAATATGAAAATGTCATGATTCCAATCCATCTTACAAAACTAGTGGAAAAAAAATGCTTAGCATTTTGACAACTCGGTATTTAGCTTCACATACAGGAGATGTTCTAATGTGTTAATGTATATATTGTACTCTATTTTACAGGCTGAAAGCTTACAGAAAAAATGTTGTGGCAAAATGTGTAGGTATTTTTTTCATTTTTTGAAATGAAACGCAGCAAGGACATGTTCTGCTTGTGCTCCTGAATGTCAGCGGAGTATTAACAGATACTTTTAAGCTTTTATTTTAAAATTCAACTCATGTAACCTCTAGTTGCAGCTTGCAGCAAGAGTGGATCAGAAAAAGTAATGGCTTTTTCAAAATTACACACTTAGAGTGAACTCGGCAGAGCGTGTCTGTGATCACTCCTGTCTCCTCACCATTTTCTAATGGTTGTAGATATATAAGTGTGTGTGTGCGTGTACACAAACATATGTGTAACTTTACATTTCTTAAATTATGTTTTTCAGGTGATTTAAGAAACTGTAAAAGTGCTTCTTTAGAGACTTGATTGTGATTAGACTTTTACTTGGGTTTTCAGTAATGTGTCATGATAAGGCCTTAAATATGCAATAGTTGCCTATCAACATGACTTGACAAAGCTATAGAAAAGTGTGATGCCTCTTACTTGTCTTATATGTAGCTCTCTGAAGCAAACATGTTGGAAAAAATTAAAGTGTCCCTTTCTCACAACTATTATAGAATTCTTCTGCTAGGTACATATGTGGGATGGTGTTTGTTCAACATTGTACTAAGGGTTCAGTTAATTTATCTAGATGTAAGCACCTAGTGCTAGTCAAGATGCCACAGCGTATCTGAGCTGGCATCCTGCTGCTATTCCAAAGGGATTTAGATATCCTCCTATAGGTTGTGTCTAATGTTAGCCAGGCTTATGTGAATGTATATATTTAGGTAACTGAATTCAACCCTCAGTTGTCCAAATGAACATGCTTACTTGCTCCCTTGTTAATTAGTAGCCTTTTGGCATAACCATTTGGAGTATAAAATAATCTTTTGTCCTAATATAACTAGCATTTCTAACTATTTTTAAGCCCATGAGTTTAGTGTTGCTGAAATGTACTGTAGTTGCATTTAAGCTTACTAAAACATCTTTTCCTTTTCATAGTATGGTGGAGACATTACAAGAAGAATGAAGCTTTTAAAGAGGCAGGCAGAAGGGAAGAAGTTGATGAGAAAAATTGGCAATGTGGAAGTACCAAGAGATGCCTTTATACGTGTTTTAAAGAGACAAACTGACAAATAGAGATCAGTGATGTGCAGTTGATTATTCTCTCAACTTTTTGTAGACTGTAGCATAATGAGCTAATGTATAATTTATCACTGTGAGAGGGAACATATTTGAGTTTAAGTGGTGTAAATTAAATATATGTGGGAACATAAATTGAAAGGACTATGTACTTAAAATGTACAGATACTTGTAGATTATTATGAAATTAAAGTTATTTTGCTTGACTGAATCTAAAAGATTTCATTGTATTGTTTTTCATTGTATTTCATTGTTTTCATACTTTTAACACTTAAAATTTAACATAATTATGTTTTATTTTTGCATTGCAAGTCTTTGTATGAGGTATGTATAGACAAACAGCGCTGTTTTTTTTTCTTAAAAAAAAAACCAAAACCCCAAAGTTTGCCAAAAAAAATTTCAAGCTACTTCCTGTTTTACTTTCTAAAGTTGCTGTTGTCAGGAAATCATGATGATACTGGGACATCGCATCAGGAAAAACTAATGACTTTTTTTTAATGTACCACACTATTTATTTTAAACTTGTTAAAGTGTGTCAGTTTACCATTAATATAGCCTAGCTATGCTAATCTCCAAAGAAAGAGTAAGTTTTAATATATTAAAACACAAGATATAACTGCTCCACCAAAAAGACCAATTCAAGTATCTCTATCACTATTATTCCTCCCCTAAAAAAGCTATCAGGAATGCTATCTTTAAAGATAGCTTTTAAGAAAGTACAGATATCTTTAAGAAAGCACAGATTTAGCATGTATTGCTCCGAGCAAAGGAACTAAAGCAAGATTCCTGGCCACCTCCCCTTAAAAGTTAGAAAAAAGTTTAACAACAGAAACAAACTGGAGAACAACTGAAGACTATGAAATGGCCTTCACAGAAGTTCTAGTAGTTATGAAGGGAAAAGAGATACTAATTCTGTGGTCTCCCATGTCTTGACAGAACACAAAAAAGGGCTTTAGTTGGTAAGGTTGCCAAGAGAGGCAGATGACTGAAAGGTGCTCTGTAATAAAGAATAAAAATGAGTTGTTGCAAGGAAGAAAAAGCTTTTAGAAGTAGAAGGATATAAGCACTATGGATTTCCACTCATGCTTGAACCTAAATTCTATTGTTTCCTCAACAGAATTCCCAGTTTTGCCAGAGGATGGATCATGATCATTAAGACAAATGTGCTTGAATTCCTTTAATAGTAACCTAAATTCAGGATTATTTTTAGTCTCACACTTTCTGTAATACAAGTGTTGACTTTATAAAGTCTTTTTTAGCTGTAAAGACTAAGAATAGCAAGCCTAACAATGCATTTTGTGGGTCATATGCTACATGAAACAGCATTCTCCTGAAGCACAGTCTTCTAAACTTTTCCCCCCAACACTGCATTATGCTTCAAAAATGAAAGTGCAAAAGTTGAGTCTTAAACCTGAAGGCCTGTTTTAAATCTGTGCTTGTTCAATCTACTGTTAAGAACTGAAACACAAGGCCTGGCTTCCTACACTGCTCTAGACCAATTCTTCCCTCCTTTTGTAATTTCACAGAATCATAGAACAGTCCAGGGTTGAAGGGACCTTGAAGGACCATCTGGTCCAACCTTTTATGGGAAAGGTGAGCCTAGATGAGATTATCTAGCACCCTGTCTAATCACATCTTGAAAAACCTCCAGCAGTGGGGACTCTACCACATCCCTGGGGAGGTAATGTGGTTTGTAATAAAGGCTACCTGCCTATTATCTAGGTGAAAAGTTAAATTGTTGAAGTTATGCTTTGTTGCACTTTCTCCCAGTGAGTATTTTATACAAGGGCATGCTTCCCCTGTTCCCTGCCCACCCCCCCAAAAATAAGTCAAACTCAACTTCTTCCTTAGGAATTTTCCCTGCCCACCCCCCACCCCCCCAAAAATAAGTCAAACTCAACTTCTTCCTTAGGAATTTTGTGCCTTCTTCCACCTAACCTCTCCATAAAGCCCTGAAGTATTTATTCATGTCAGAATTTGTATCAGAAACAAAACAATTTTGAAATGATAGATTTATATTTAAGTTTTACTTATATTCAAAGTAGGAAATAACATTCCCTGTAACAGCTCAATGTTTATAATGATACAATGAGAGGTAACTATTGCAAAGTGATTAACAGTTGACTTTAAATGATCATGTATTAAACTTGCAGACATTGTATTCCTGTAAATTAACCTCTTTTCAGGCATTTAATGGTAACATCAATGGTACAATTAAACAGGTACCACCAGAAAGGAATATTTAGATTTTTCCTTACATATAAAGCTCAATTACCAAAAATATAAAAATCCTAAAGTAATTTGAAAAACATGAGAGGAAAAAGTGCTATGGCAGAAGTTTAATATTTTTCTGTGGAGTAAGTTATAACTTTCAAGAATTTGGTGCATTTTTAGGCACTGTTTTTGTATTTTTATTTGCCTGAATTGTACAGCAGGACTTGAGATGCCCCAAAACTGTTTAAGATAAATTTAAGGCAACCAAGTGCGAAAGCTCAGTGTACATTAGATGTATGTAAACAGAACATTTCATAGTAGAAATTGTACAACTATTACGAGTCTATAACATTGACAAAGGCCAAAACCATTCTGCCTAGAGACACAAACGCAAAATGTAGTTACACTAATCAAGCCCCAAATTACAAATTCCTGGAAATAAAATATCATATTCTCTAACACAAGGCAGATGCATTACATTGCTGTGCTAGAATAAGTGCTCTGCTTCCCCCCACCCCCCTACATAACATGCAGTCTCCCACAAGTTTGTTCTGTTCCATTTAGTTATGTACCAGCCAACAACAGAGCTCCAAATGTTAAAGCAAAATGCACAACACAGCAAAGAGATGGAATGTGAATGTACAGATATTGGACCTTTTAAAAAATACAGTACCTAGGATTCCCCATTTTAAACAGTTTTCAGCATATTGCATAGCAGTGAACTCATCTGCTACCTAAAACTGTTGCTGTTGACCCACATGGAGTTCCTCTTCAATTCTTCTTTCAGTTTTCTTTCATACTGTACAGTGGGTCCACAAGCTTATTGTGCACATGCATTAAACCTTGAGGGGAAAGCAACAATGCCAGCTTTACATTAGTTATACTTTTTCAACATGTCCTTCTATCCACATTTTTATTTGGAGTTTGCTTCAAAGTATACATTTTAAATAGTTCACTGAAGAGAATAGCACTAGCTATTTAAAGTAGTTTAAAATCAGAAGTTAAAGACATCATATATATTCCTGTATCACTTGCATACTAATGACATCTTCAGTATAAAGTGAGCAGGGATGAGACAGTTCTCTAATAACAGACCCATCAAAAAAGTAGATCTGGAATACTTCCAAATGAATTGAATACATGAGATACACCCATCTCTCCTTTGTATTAAAAACCATAACAGCAACATAATATTCCCTCATAGCACAATTTGTCATAAAAATCAGATGTACATATACTGATACTTTTACAGCTTGAGTTGCAATGTTCTAGCATTGTGGTATTACTGTGTTTGTAATTAATAGTGTACTTGTAGTCCTATAGACAGGCAAAACCAAACTAGAAGTATCCAGACTGTTCATGCAGATTAAGAACTTCAGTAGTTCAACTGTCTTCTATTCTAGCTAGGCTTTTTTTTGTCATATACAAGTCATCCATAGCTGTGATTAGGGGAGTATTTTTTTCCTATTCAAGTACTTTAATTTTGGAAAGTGCCGAAGAGCAATAAAAAAAAAAAAAAAAAGGTGTTTCTTTACTTTGTTACAACTTAGTAAAAGTGTTACCTACATCTAGGTAGGTAGGACATTTGGTAACTGGTATGTTTTTAACCTCATTTCACCTTAAGGACTAGTAACAGTAACTGATCAGTGTTCACAAACTGCAAAGTAGAAGTCCATTTTAGCACCAAACTAAAGATTAACTTCTAAAATTACAGATTTAAGTAATATGCAACATTAAAAGTAGAGAAATTGTCTTAAAAACCATGAAAGAAGTCTGACAGTAGCATACATTTTAGTGATTATCTATGGCAAAGAATATTCAAATACCTTTGCTACATGATGCATTGGTGGCAAACTTTGTGTCACTGCAGCAATATGAAACTTGAATAACTATACAATCTGAGGTCATTACTGTAGGTGACCACAACAAAAGGCATTTTATGCAGCATCTATTTCTAAGCAGCATGTGATTTAATATAAATGCAGATGTTACTATTTCCTTCTCCACTTAGTGACACATTCAGCCATACTAAACAGCCAACACACCTATAATTGACTCAAGAACCTAGCTCATTTTGTCTCTAAAGGTTAACGACTTGGCTTCAGATGTTTGTGCAAAAGCACCAAACCTTAGAAGGCAACATAACAAAAGGAAATGGTTTTAGATTTCATGAAGGATAACTATTGTGTTGATGTACATGGGAAAGATCAAGTCTAATATTTTTTCAGGAGTTTAATAGTGAGAAAATATTAAGTATACATTTGCTACAAAAGCCATTTGTACTCAAAGAGTAACAGCTGCACACACTACTCAAACTAGAACCATGTTTTGAACTTTAAAGCATTTCACTTCCTAACAGTGTTTTTCTCTTCTAAAAAACGGAAATGAAGAGGAGATAATTACCCACTTCCTAGACACATGAAAAATGCTTAAAGTACTGCCTCTGCCATATTTAATGAAGGATATTTAAATCTTTTTTAAAGGTATGCACCAGAGTCCTTACAGATAGATGCAAAAATAATTATTTCAAAGGAAAGTCTCACTGTATATTCAAGTATGCTTTGAATAAACAGACTTCCACATACAGTTTTAAGAAGAGCATGCACAAGTATGGAAAAAACTATCCCAAATTGACTTATCTGCAGACTAGTTAGTAAATTCAAAATTCATCTTCTGCTTCATTCTGCAAGAAAGTTACCTTTCCCTTTTCCAATAAGAACATTTAAGTACACTTGATAATTTTAGCCTCTAATAAGTTTTCAGGAAGTTAGAAAAAAGTGAAGGGGAATAAGAGTTATTCTAGTTACCAGCCAGTGTGGTACTTGATCATCAAAAAAGTTTGAAGTTTCATACAGTACCTCGAGATTTTTTTAAATGGTGAAAAATCACAGTAAATAGCTACCATAATTAGCAGTATTAAGAACTACCTAGCTTCCTAAGTTGTCTGACCTGAAGATCAAGATTCAGAAATAATTCCAAATTTGACCCACATTGATTCCTCCTCTATCTTAAAGGGGGCAAATCTCACTGATTTGAGAATTGGTAAAATTAAGCAAGTTTAAAATAAACAATCTTTTTAAGAACTCTATTGCTCTGGATTACAGGGTAATCAAATACAGTGTGACACAATAGCACACATTCATATACTGTAGCCCTTGATATTTTTAAAGCAATGTTCAGTGTCATTCATACCTAGTAATTCTACATTAGGTTTGTATCTTTCTCAAGCAAGCTTTTGTTTATATGAAATACAGGATAATGTTTAAAATTTACCCAAGCAGTTAAAGAAGTTTACCTTTGAAAACAACAAGTACTATCTAGCAGTGTGATACAGGTAAAGACTAACACACCCCACCCCCTCAATACATAGCAGAGAACAGCATACTGAAAAAATCCAAAATTAACCAGTTGGCCAAAAGTGATATCAGGATAAAAATCACATTAATGTCAGAATTGCAATCCAATATATATATGGACACTAGTGATATAATGCTCACAAAAATAATTTCATAAATCGCAATCTTGATCTCAGATGCCTCAACTACTACAGGTATCCATGCTAGTGAGAAAGATGACTGATTTACACAATTGCACTTGCTGTGCTAATATAGTTAGGAGAAAATGACTTTTCTCAGCTTCTACAGTCTCAGTGAAACAGAATTCACATCTAGGAAGTCTCGAACAACTATCAAAAATCTCAACTTACTTTAAGTTTGGCTCAATATACCTACTACAAGTATGAAAAGCACAGTAAGATGCTGAAATGTATTCTATGTTAGTATAGATGGTTATGCTAATTGCACTGGATGAAAAATGTCCTCAGGTAGCTTCAAAGTCTGTATCACACATTTCAAGTTTACTAGACAGCACATTACTGCACATAGCAAAAGCAGCATGAAAATACATCAGGATTAATAAGTGTATTAAGTTTTCTTTAAGTGAAACTTTCCAGTATATTTAAGACCAGTATTCTGGAACACCAGACTGCTGCTGTTTTACATACAGTTGAAGATTACTAAACCACCATTTCCAATTGGAAGCAAAGGAAATATTTTTCCAAAGTAGATTTGTCAGGAATGTAAGGAACACACATTCTGCCTCCTAGCACTTTTCCATTCACAAGAAATAAGTTAACATTTAGTATTTTGAATATATAATATTATACATTAGCTACTGTAAAGTGTTGGAAGGCCCAGACTTAAATCAATATAATTTAAAATTTGTTTTGTTGTGGTTTTTTTTAAATACACGTAACTTCTGATTCAGTGCTCACCTTTAAAGTACTTCACAGTTTTAACTCTTAGTTCTAAAGTAGCATCTTCATCACACACAAAGATAGTACGAGGGTGTTGCTGGAAAGCAGAAACTGTCCACATGTGATTGACTCCTTCTTCAATTGCTTTGTACAATGCAAAAGCCTTATGTGCACCTGTTATAAGAATCATCACCTGCAAAACAAAGGTCTCTTTACTTTCAATGCCAGTATCAATACCAACTAGTCTTGAAAACAGACACATGCAACTAGAACTAAATAAGTTCTTACTTCTCTAGCATCCATCACTGTACCCACACCAACCGTTAGCGCCATAGTTGGTACTTTAGATAAGTCTCCATCAAAGTATTTAGCATTTGCCAAAATGGTGTCCATTGCTAAAGTCTTTAATCTTGTTCTTGAAGACAAACTTGATCCGGGTTCATTGAATGCAATGTGGCCATCTGGACCAATGCCTTTTCAAAGTTAAAAAAAGTAAATCATTCCAGACCTGCGAGTCAACAAATATCCTCAAACATCGTAAATTAATAAAAAAGTTTTAGGACTCATTCTTTCCTTCTGGCTCCCCATTTTCAATAAAAAAACATTCAAAACTTACTTGAAATTAAGTTACTAGAAACTTGGACACCAACCATTCTGTTTTGGCATTCATACTGATTCTTTGTTAGTCACAGAACTTTCTTACACCATAACTGAAAAAAATGGGTTTAGCTAAGTTATGAAAACAGTGATTAGAGAGTCAGTGTATTTGTTTGAATCATAACTAACCACAGAGCATTTCCTCATACCTCCAACAAACAGATCAATCCCCCCCGCTTCTTCAATTTTCTTTTCAAATGCATCACATTCCGCCTGTAAGTCTGGAGCATTCCCATCAAGAATATGAGCATTATTTGGATCTATGTCAATATGTTTAAAGAAGTTATTCCACATGTAGGAATGATAGCTCTCTGGATGATTTCTGGGGAGCCCTGAAATAATTTAGAGTAAAATTAACATATTTCAAGATTTAACCAAACAGCCTTAATTCTAGTCTATGTGTAACCAACATAGGGCATGCAAGGCAAACCTAAGTCAGTCAGATAAAGCAATATTTGAAATTATATTGGTAAGAAAGATTTCCTGTTGGCATGCACAAGGTAATTTGTTTACATTCCTTTCACATACATCACAAAGAGTGTAAAGTCTTCAAAAGTAATGTAGTCACAGTATTACATGACAACACACTTTTTACAGAAGTATTGTGAAGCACTGAATTTAGCACAGGATCTACCTGTTTATTATTTGCATTTTTGTGGACAAAGGAATAGAGAAAAATGCTTAAGATGACCTCATGGCCAGAAGTCTAACGTAGGAGTACCAACACACTAGACTGACCCTGTGCTTTGGCAAAGTATTTAACAGTTTTAATAATGGAAAAAAATCATCAGTATAGTGTGTTCTTAAAAAATTAGCACATCTTACCTACATATTCATCCATGTTGAAAGTCTTTACATATTTGAAAGAGAGATCTCCATTCTTGTGATATTCTATCAGCTTTTTGTAGCATCCCAAAGGTGTACTCCCTGTTAAATAAAGTTTTTCTACTGTTCTATGTATCCGTACAACATTTTCAGTGTATTCAAATGTCTTCATAGTCAAATTTTTGCTTTTCAACATAAAAGAAATGTTATTTCTCATTTTGTATTTCTCAGCTTCTCAAACTTTATCACAACTTTTTACACAAATCAAATCCATATTTAAAAAGAAAAATGTTGGGAGTATTACCAAAAATATATTTGTGTTCTTTTAAATACTCTGTCTGTTAGCAATGATACAAACTAGTTCTAGGTTTAGTCATTTACACAAGCTTTGAATAAAACTTGCCTGTTGGTAGACCAAGCGTGAAATATCTTCCTTGACTTGGCTTGAATTGAATAATACGATTACAGATGTATTTTGCTGCCCATTCACTAGCCTGATCATAATCTTCAAGAATTACTAGCCTCATTATGGCAGTGAGGAACTTGTATGATAAAATGAAGTTAAACCTGGAGAAAATGTCAAAGTGTTAAAAATAAGCACCATATGAATAGTTGTAAAACTCTTAGATTACCAGAAGAGATAGAAAATTAACTTTTATACTCATAGTGCTAAATAAAGAATATTTTAATTGCATAAGCATATTGCACTCTTGCAGTCCTAGTTCAAGCTGGACTGTTGGACAATCAAAAAAAAAAAGCTAGAGAATCCAAGTGATAGATTACAGTCAAAATATTTTTTAAAATTCACAGACTAATTTGAAGTAACTGGTAGGAAAAAGCTAAAACAAAACAAGAACAAGCCATTTTGAACTTCAATCTTTTAATTAGTTGTTACTGTTAGAAAAGAGGAAATACTCTGACTGAAATAAAAGCAAACAACTAAGTAAACAAACACTGAGATTAACTCCTGTTTCTTATGACCAGCTGAATGCCTAAAATTTCAAAAACAGGGTCCAGAATAACCCCATGCTTCTATATTCAAAATACATAATTGGAAATAAACAATTAAAACTCCTTTCACTCCCATTCTAGCTCCACAATAATGCTTCCATAAGTTTATTAATCTGCAAAAAAAATGTTAAAGCATTAGAGATATTTGAAATCCTTACAATTCACAGGAAAAAATACCTATGAGGTCACATTTTTTCTTTTCAACCTAACTTTAAACAGAAGTCAGCCAGTCGTTCTTTATAGGCTCTGATCCTGAGTACAACTACATCAACTATTAAGATGAATCTAGAAAACAAGCTTGGCTGTTAAAAGTATGTGAGCATCTCTCGCATTTAAGTAAAACTCATTTTTCCATGAGTTTCTGCTTAACAGAGTCAGGTAATTATCAGAAAGACTGAGGCTCTTTGGCCAGTTAGCGATGTACTACTCTACTCTTCCCCCGTCTTAGCGTGCCTGGCATTAGCCAGAAAACAGCACAGCTGTCAGAAGCTTAAGGCCAACTAAGTGCCAAACCACCAGTAGCACACACTACTCTTAGCTGACCCAAAATGAGAGGCCAGTTTTAGAAGAAATACGAATTAAACTACAGCAGTGCTTAACAGGGTAACTTCTGTTCGTCCCACTAAACAAGGAAGGAAGCGAACACCACCTTGTGTTGCGCTGACTGTGCTGCTTCCTCTCCCGGGACAGTAAAACCATGACAAGTCAAATTCACCTTTGCAGAGGAAACGCTATTCCACAGGTACCGAAAAAGTTAACACTCACATTTCCTTAAGGAGGACAGAAAAACAGGCCACCAGAGAGAGATCCCGTGGCCGTAGGGCGGCCTGATAAAGCTTTAACGATTTTACCCTGAGAACACGGTGATGCTCTCCACAAGGAGCGACCCGCGAACGGCACCAGAACCACCGCGGATTGTCGGCTAATACTTTTTCGGCAGAACTGGTGAATCTACACTGTTAGCGGAAGAGACCTACTGCCGGACCGCCCCGCCGGCCCCGGGCCCCGCGGCCTCCCCCTCTCCCACCGCCCGGGGGCCTGTCGGGCACCGCTGCATCCCCCACGGCCGGCAGCAGGGCCCAGCGTCACCCCGCCAACGAGCGCGACCCTGCCCGGCCCCGCTCACCCCCAGGAGAGCCCACCGCAGCCGCACAAGCAGCACCAGGATGGAGGGAGGACGACGGGGACCGCCACCCGGCCCTCCGCCTCCAACGGAGCCCGGCGCGCAACCCGGAAACACCTGGCGAGGACCGGAAATAGCTTCGCGAGTGGGCGGTGCCGCGCAGGCGCGGGGGCAGCGGCCTCTTCAAGGCGGGTTTTGGGGGCCCTCAGGGCTGTGTCGTGTCTTGGGAGGGCATCGGGGGCTTCTCGTGTGTCTCCTGGCGCCCGTTGCGGGGGCAGGGCATGGGTGAAGGAGGCGCCTGCCCTCAGAGAGGGACCTAGGAAACTGCTGGTGGCGTGGGGTGGGTAGAGACTGCCGTAAAAGCACTAACTGTCTGCTTCGTAGACTGAACTAGAGTAGGGTCTTTGCATGAGCCCTTTTCTTGGAGCCCCTGTTTTGCTGGAAGCAGGCGGTACACTATGATCTTAATGAGGAAAGCTCCCCTTTAACTTAGGTATTTGCTTGAAGTAGCTGCAAAAGAGGCTGTTCATAGTTACTGTGAAAATAATAGGTAAACCATGAACTTCTTTCTCTTGCTTTAAAAACAGTCAAGTAACTTTATAGATGTAGTAAGCTATAATCTAAACAGCTACAGTGTGATATATCTTGCTGGTTGGGAAAGGGTTAATAGTCTTAAAGGGTGCTTCTTCAGAATCGAGTAGGGAAACAGGAGAGAAAATGTAAAAGAGCAAGCTACATAATGCTGAATGCATGTGTATGCACATGCTGTAGGCTTCACTGAGGCCTTACCATATTAGAAGACCAGGATGAATCTGTTTATTGGGCAGGAGTATAACTGACTGAGGAAAAACATCACGTTTGAAGGCTAAAGGGGGAGGGGGTGTAAAAAAAATCCATAGTCATGCTCATGTGAACATAGTAATACGTTTTCTGGTAGCTTGACTAGAACTACTGCAAGGTAGCTTAGAAAGATTGAGTAATGCTTTGCCAAGGGCATGAAAGGTGCGTTTGCGACCTTGTGAGGAAAAATGTATTTTACTGGAGTCTCTGGGGCTTAGCAGGCAACTAATAAAAATATCCTTTGTTTCAAAATCTGCCCTTTATTTGAATTTAACTTTCAAATATTAGCAATTTGATATAGCTCGTGCCTGTTCTTCCTATAAAATCTTTATCTCAGAAACATTACCAGGTCCTAAAGAATGTTGTTTCCTCTTGCACCATTTTTTTGAGTCATGCTCTGAACCTCTGCTGCTCTTGCTGTTTCAGAGTATGCTGCAGTAGAGGCGGTGATTATCAGATCCTATCTAACAACCTAAGTTTTGCTTCTAGATTTCAGTTCTGGTTTTTCCGACCTATATGGGCCATGTGTAACATTTCAGTGGTAAACTACTTCTGCATATAGCCGACTAGTTAACACATTTCTTTGGTATTACTACACACCTAGGTACCTATGGGCCTGAAATCATATCCCCAGAACTGTAGGGGAGATACTTCCCTTCCCCTGGTGAGCCCTATGCTCTGAAATGTACGCTCAATGTGAGATATTACTTAATTGTTTTCTCATTGTCAAGTATCCAACTGTGCTTCTCTCTTCATCAGCTCCCTGCTATCCTGCTAGGATTGTCTGTTCACTTTCTTTGCATCCTTAGTGTTGCCAGCTCGTAGCTGAAGGTAGCAACAATGGGCTTCTCTACTCCCTTAAAATCTTTACCAGCTACCCTGATCTCAAGATGGCAAATTGTTTCTGAGGATTTTTACTCTAGTGTACACTTGCTACCTGCTACCTTGACAAGGTAAGAATGGAGCATGCCCAAATGGATGGTACAGCAAGAGCAGCTGTTTTCAATATCCCCTTTTCCCTTGGCAAAACAGAGTCATTTAACTTTCAGGCTTCCCATCTCTGATCCCATTCCTAGCTCTACCCTGCAGGTATGACCCTACCATATATTCCTTATCCTACTGTAGTCCATTGGCTTTGTTCATCACTCTGCATGTGAAGTTGTTATAGGAAACTGAGATCTTTCACACCACTTTTGTTCGTTGCCACAACTTGAAAATTCACTTTGTTCATCACTAATGAAAAACTCTTAAAATTCGGATAATAGGCTCCGCCATGTTGCATATTCTCCAGGAGGTCAGAGAATACGTGATGTACTGTTCTATGCTCAGTGGATCTTCTTGCAGTTTTTCCTGCTGTCTCTAAATTCTGAACAACCTTCTGTGTCTGTTGCTTTTTAGCAGACATGGCAATATTATCAACTGCTTCTATTAGATGTACTCTCAGACAAATTCCATGTCCTTTGTGAGCATATTCAATTCTGCCTCTCCTTGCTAGCATGCTAACGCCTAGGGTATGATTTTTCCCCAAGTCATTCTTCAGATTTTCCTTTCTAATTAGTAGCAGATGCAAAATGCTCTATATGCACTGAATGTTGTTGCTAGCAATTAGGCAAAGTCTTAATTCCTTATTAAGTCTCATTGAGTAGCATGACTAGAGATTTCTTAAAACCTCACAGTCATGGTATTTAAAATCCCAGAGTCTTTCTGTTGTTTCTGGAAACAGTCTTTCTGTGATAATTTTTTTTCCTTTTTTTCTTAGTGGCCCCTTCTGTTAAGTATTAATTCATTTACTCTAGTCATGGTGATCTTATTTTTATATATCTGCTGTGATCAGGTGGCTTTTGTGCTGCTTTTTTTAAACTTGTGTTTAAGTGTCTAGGAATTTAAACTGGATGTACTTCCATAGTAACCAAGCTGCATCGAGTTTTACGTAAGGAGGGCCACCTGAACTTAGGCTGAATCCAGTCTTTTAACAAGGCAGCTATTCCTTCAGATCCCCTCCTTTTTAATTTGAAGAACAAAGGATCCTGCCCAAAGTTGGGACCTATGAAGGAAAATTACTCAAATGGACATTGACATGCAGGAAAGACTCTGAGAAGCAGCCAAAAGGGTTGCAATGAAGGTATTTGCTAAGGCATTAAATGTAGAGGTTGAGAACCAAGTAATTGATGAAAAGACTTAAAAAAAATACTACTTCTTATCACCTTGCCAAATTAAATTCTGCTGTGTAACAAGTGTGCAAATCAAGAATAAGGATACAAAATAACATAGCAACTGAAACCTTTTAGAGGGTGATAACTGTGTGGGGACAAGGAAGAAAACTGCTGTGGAGAGAAGGGGGTTTTTGTGGTTTTTTTTTTTTTTTTAAATTTTCAGAGCTCTAAAAGAATGTGAAGAAAGTGGTAGTTACCCCTGGTAATCCGTGTAATGCCACAAGGTCAATAGCCTTCTGTTTTCCTGTGACTAAAGCATGCTGAATTTCTGGTAATTTCATTTGTCTTCTGGACATAAGCCTGAGGGGACTAAATCCACTTGGCCGCTTTGCTTACTGCTCACAAAGACTGAAGATAGTTTCACATGCTCATGCATCCCTGTGCTTGTCAACAGCTTTCTTCAAAGCTGCCTTGGTTAGATCTCACCACATTTCTATGAGCCAGGGAGTACATGGCATGTGATGTCTTTTGGATATGTTTTCTGCAACAATCCCATTGGAACGATTTTCCAGTAAAATAGGAAACATAAGATTCTGTGATGCCAGTGTTGCCGAAATCCGGAATAAAACTCCTTAACAGCAATGAGAAGTTAAGAAGCAGGCACTCCTTTATTGCAGCGCTGGGCACATGGGGGATCGCTCCACCTATCGTGTGCACCTGTCTGGTTTAACTATGCAGGTTAAATGTATACCTGTTATACATATTCACTAGATTTCCGAGAAATGTTATACATAATCCTTAGTTTTCCGGGAAACTATTAACATATGTAAATGTCCTTTACGCAAGCGCAGTAAAGGTCTCTGGTGGTCTTCAGAAGCCCTCTGGTGGTCTTCTATAGTCTTCCTCACTTGTCCGCTTCTTGACCTCTCAGGTGATTCTGCGCAGTACGATTCTCACTATCATCTATATTAGTTTACATAAAAATGTATACTATGTCTATTCTTAAATTTAACCTTTATATTGATTGGTCCTTCAGTCACACCATTTTATTAATATTCTTATGTTAAAACAATCATTGGTTAATCTTTCTTAACTCTACTGATTAGAATCCTCGATACTCAGATCGAGATGGGAGGGGTAAGGGGTTTCCAAGCAGCAAACTGGTGTCCATGACGGTTTCCTTAGCTTCCTAGAACAAAACACTATAAACCAATAAATCTTTGTCAAAGTTTCTGTGGTTAACTGATTTTAGACAATACTTGTATTCTTATAGTCACATATAGTACATTTCTTAAAGTTCCTAAGTTCCTATGACTACATTTCAAACTTAACATTCCCATACCTAAAAGCAATCATTTTCTACTTCTTAATCAAACCAAACTCTTATATATATATAATTGGATTTTAATTTCTTTATCAGAATATTTTCAACACCAGGAATATGCCAACAGAGACACAAATGAAGCATCTAGCTAGTATTTAGCACCATCTTAATTTTCATAGGCAAGGCTTTGAGTCAGCTTGTGAAACTATACACAGTTACAGAGAAGCACCCTATGTTTTGTTTTCCATTTCTGTTCTTATTTGCCACGTGTTGGTGCTTCCTACATGGATTCTGATAGAACCTGTACCAAAACAGACAGTTACCCAGTACCAACTGGTTCTGAACATGAGAGTCAATCACACAGAGTAAGCAATAAAGGTGATGAGGGGAGAGGCGTGTGATTTAAATATTGTACCCTCACCCTGTTACCTCATTGCTGGTAAAGTATTCAGTTTTTCAGAGTAAGGGTTCAGTGCTGGAGTTTGCTACTCAGTACTACTTCATTTTGCCACATAGAGAGAGCGGATGCTGATCATTTTCCCATGTGTGTCTGGAGTGCGAGGATATTTCTCCACAAGCATCTCTGCTTGAACCAGCAGGCAGAGCTGCGTGCTACATTGCCTCCAGATCAGATCTTTCCCTTGTTACTGATGTGAGTGTCAGCTGCCTCATAGGTATGAGTGCATAAATCGATGGTTAGCTGTGCCCCTGTAGTGGGGAACATTCTTGATGTATGCAGGGATAGTGTCGAGAGAAATTTCTGACAGTGCTCTCAGCTACTGTTTAAGCCTGTTCCTTTCACAGTGCACAGTTTAGATGTTCACCATTTCTGTCCGTTCTTATCTGTCTCCCCTCTCCTAATCTGCTCCTCCCATGGTCTGATTCTCTACAGGGAATCCTGTTTGGTGTGGTGCTTCATGGAAGTTTTGTAAGTGAAGAAGAGTGATTTTTTTTTTTTTTTGAGGTCTTTTTGCACGGGGTGCTGTGAGAGCTGTTAAGGAGCAAGAGTGAATGACGAGCAATTTGGGTATGGGTATTTGCTCAGGGTGCTGACTCTTGTCTGCCCAGTTAGGCAGCCTGATTAAAGCGTGGGTGGGCTGATTCACACCATCTGCAGGACAATCGCCAGAATGCGATCTGCTGAGTGATGGGGGGGTATAAGACATCTGTCCTGGGTGGTTGAATTCTAGCTAATCTTAAGCATCTCCTTCAGAAAAATTTGAATGGCATGAATATGGAGGTTTATATGGAGTGAATATGGAGTGAATATATGAATATGGAGTCAAATGAATTGCAGCCCAGGTGGCAGCATCTCAAAATTTAGCTAGCATCGGTCATTTCAGATTCTTATGCGAATAGGCTTTCCATTTTAACTGCACACATGATGGGAAAATCAATATTCTGATTATCTTGTCTCAGGAAGTCACAACACAGGGACACAGTGTATCTGTAGTCCTGTGTCACAATATACTGTCAGGCAAATAGGCAGCTGCCTGCACTTCTCTGCTTCCTCTACCATCATGTTTTGAGAGGATACGGAGGCCACGGTAAAGTACAGAGGAACAGGAGGGACTAACCCTGATCTTGAGTGCTGCATCTAGAATGGCATATTGCCACATGCTGCACAAAGCCAGTGAGAAAGCAGCGGAGGTAGTAGGTGTTTCTGTAGAGATATTGATGAGATTGGGCACAAAAATATGCAGGATTTGTTTAATACTTCACCCCGTTCCAGCCACGCGCATGGGAAATACATTCCCTGCTTTTGCAGCCAGCAAACTTTTTACTAGCTTATCCACAGGCCATCCCGTGCCAGTCAGCTCAGTGCTTGGGCATGTTTCTGCGTATATGTAATTTATGAGTATCAAGAAACTCTGTGAGTCCCTAGTGCTCATGAAAATGTTCTCCTTTGACAGTGTTTGTGCAAAACTAACCCAGGATTTAAAGTTTCATGCTAGGCTTTTGAAGACAATGGGAGATAACCAGAAAAATCATGCTCAGTGTTTTTTATTAGTACTTGTAAGGAGAATAACGTTGCATCCTATTATGAAATCGACTTTGTCTTTTTTTAAGAAAAGCTTGGAAAGACAGGAGTTGTAAAACAGCTTCAAGAAATGTAGTTAGGACTTATTATCTCTCTCTGTATTGAGTAAACCTTTCAAATATCATCCTCTGCGTTTTCGTTTTAATATTTTTTTTTTTTTTCTCTTAAAATGTCATTATTTCAGCAGGCTGACTTTACGTGAAACGAGCCGCCCTGTTCAGCTGCGGTGGGGCTGGGGGCGCGGGGCGCTCGCCAGGTGGCAGCAGAGGGCCGCCGCCGCCGCGCGCCTTGCCTCAGGTCCGGTGCGGTCCGGTCCGGTCCGGTTTGTGCGGTGTTCCCTCTTCAGCTTGCTGCCTTCCCTTACGGAGCGTCTTTCAGCTTCTGCTGTGGTTTTGTGGTGGTCTTAACCTCTGAATTCAGCGTTGCAAATCAGTAGTTTGTGACATACTCCACGTTAAATACCTTGTCCTCTTTATAGGCTTACTGCCTTGGTTCTTTGCTTCGGGTTGGCATGAAACGATAATAATCAACTTTGGTCATTATTTCCTGAAAGGGAAGATAATGGTTCTTGCCCAGCCTGGGGATGTTACAAATGAACTGGGAAAACAGAGAAGGCTTACACAAATTCTTCTCCCGGGAGAATTCTTTTTTAATCCCTGCAAACGGGAGCGGCCGCCCGTCCCCAGAGCTGATGTCTGCTGACCTTATGTTTGTGGCTGTACCTGCTTCATGCAGTTCCAGAGACAAAACAGTGGGCCTCCATGTGAGCCCCGATTACAACCCCTTTTTCTCTCTTAATGCATAGCTGACTTTTTTTTTTCTTTTGCCTGTGATTTTTGTTCTCATATGAGGACCCAGGGGTCACCTATAGGAATGCAGGTGTGTGGCTGGGGTCGTTCCCACCCATCCTACCACCATCCTGGGACCAGTCAAGACTTCCCTCGGACCGTGGCACTGGAAAGTACTGATTGATCATTCTCATCAATGTGAGAGTTAAGTGTTGTTAGTGTCAACACTAAGAGTTGTTAGTGTAATTTTGCACTTTGAGAGATAAAAATTGTTATAAAGTTAAATATTCCCTTTGGAAATTTATTTGTATGTCCTAAAGCTACCTTAGTCTGTTTGGTTTGAGTGATGAAACATGGGATGAGAGAGGATATTTGGACATGACAAAGCCCCCACAAAGTATCTTTTATTGTACCAAACAGAAAGAGCCCATTATTTTATTTGACTCATTTGATGTCTATTGCCACCTCTCAAGCTAAGGGGGTGGTGATCAGTAGGCAGAGGATTTGAAAGACCTGAGGCCAGAATTGTCCCTGACTCTCTAACACTGTATCCTTTCTTTAATGAAGTCCTTGTAGAGCCAGGCTTTCCAAATACATATTCTTTTTTTAAGATCTAAAAATATATAGAATGCAACCCATTTACTTCAAAACCTATAAAATCTGTTCATATTCTACAAGTGGGATAATGCTGGCACAAAAGACAGAATATGAAAAAAAGTGCATGTCTTTATTCACCTCAAGGTTAGTGCAGTTTAGGAAGGGAAATAAATTTGTGGTTCACATTACCTTTGACTTTAAATGTTGGTTTTAGCAGCCACTCGTGGAAGCTTGAAACTATGCCAGGATCTGGCTTAGGTAGGCAGAGCAGGCAGAAAGGATCTGCCACTCCAGCATCTCCTGCATCTTCTAGGAGCATAGGGAGGCAAATCACATAGTCACAAAGTAGGAAAGGCAAGAAAGCATGGGCAAATGCTTAGGATGTCTACTGTTTGCTGAGCTCTCGACACCTGGAGTTGCACCTGCAGACAATTTGACAAAAAGAGTAACCTCTCTCCCTGTGGGCATGGATGTAAGGGTGGCGTAGGAATGGCCAAAAGACTCACCCGAGCAGGGAGTTATGGTATGTCACTGGTCTTTGGTTAAGAATTTGCACACAAGACTTTATATGAGTGTGACTCTCCATGATCAGTGTGCTATCCTTAAAGATCACACCTATTCTTATTCCACCTTCCTCTCATAGTCTTCCTCTGCTGAGGTTTTACCATGCTTGACATCTTCCTCTGGCAGGAAGGATAGGGCCTCTCCTAGTCTTGCTTTGAACTATGTAGACAACTGCTAAAGACAGTTTTCAGCGAGTAATTTGTCTAGCTCCGTATAAAACTAGTCCCAGGCTTCTGGAGCTGTCACACTGCTTGTTGGTATCAGGTTATTTTCATTTTGTTGGGCAATGTTTATGACAGTGCCCAATTTCAGTTAATTTGTGTGTTATCAGTGATGTGACTGTTTTGCTTGTTAGTGGAAAACTTGTGCTTTGTGCTGAACTCCATTCAGAAGTTTCAGGCTGGTTGCTGCCTGTGTTTAGTGGGACAACAGCTAGTACTTGGGGAGCTTCAGGCTGCTCTAGCACTCCCCCAGGACATTTAGATAATGCAGAAAACAGGCTGCATATTACCTCCTGTGGCTTTCTCTGAGGGGCAAGGGGTACTTTGAGAGAGTATAGGACATACTCTGGGAGCTGGGATGACCTGCAGGTTTGTAAAGTGTTTGAAGAAGTTGTGATCCTGGGCCTGACTTGTGCTGCATACAAAACTGTGGTAAAACTCACCCTGCTGTGTTGATCCTGGTCTCATCTTAGGGTTTTTACCTTGGAAGGACAGGAGACTGTGCTTGTGGCAATAAGATTGTGAATAGAAGACAAGGTGGGGCAGGCTCAGGCCAGATCTTAACATGGAGGTAGACCTGCCCGTACTGATGATTTGGATTAGCCTATTTAGCATTTTCAAAATGTTTTCTTCTCTTCACCTATGCAGAAGGTGTGAATTTAAAAGGGTGTACATTTGTGAGTGATGACAGCACAAAACTTGCAGAAACTTTTCTTGCCATTTGCTTTAATATTCAGTAGATTAAAAAAAATTTGCCAGTACAATTAATCTCTAAATTTTATTAGCCTTATTCCAAGAATGACTGTTCTCCTCTAACAGAAATGAGCCTGTGTTTCTATTTGCTTGTCACATCTCCACCTCCCTAATTTTCATACCTCTGGTAAGGTTATAAAACCTTACTAGGAAATGAAAAAGCATTTTAATACTGTGATATGTATGTGATTCCACTAGGCAAATGAAAGTAGGGAGTGCTCTGAATGTGAATGATGGTTGAAAATTGTGATTTTTAGCTGTTGGTCTGATTTGTGGCCAGAGCTGTTGGAACTTACATGGGGCACTTTGGGCTGCTTGCACTCTGAAATTCAGTTTCATGCCTGTGTTGCTACAACTGACATCTGTTTCTGTAAACTGCAGCCAATGTTCCCCATGAGTTTCTGTAATTGCTGTTGGCAACTGACACAGTCAGATTATGTCTAGGAGTAGACGCTCCTGCTGATTTCAATTTAGGCAAGGCATGAATCCACAAACAAAAATCTACAAATGGTTGGAAGGAGTCTGCTCTTAACTGATTTGCTGATGTATAGTAGGAGTGTACTAAGAACAAATCACACAGATTTTTTTTTGCATACAAATGACCACTTGCAAGACCACTTGAAAGACCTTCTGTGTTCATTCTGGGAATATGTCAAATGCTCTTTGACTAAGAATAAGGGACAGTTGCCTCCATCCTTTCAGCTGCTTCCAGTTCAAAAACAAATGGCACCCACAATGCTAAATTCCTTCTCCCATCATAAAACATTCTTCTGGGCTAGATGGACCTTTAGTTTGACCCAGTACAGCTGTTCTTGTATTCTTATGAAAAAGAAATTAAAATTTGCTGGCTTGCAAACTTATCTACAGATGGGGAGCATTCCTGATGCAGCAGAAGCCAACTGAGATGAAGTTGGTCAATGCTGTGGAAAAACAGTGTAAGCTGGAAATACAAAGAAAAGATGAGAGACCCTAAGAGAAAAGTGAAGACAGGCTTGCAGGAGAGAACCACTGGAGAGAGGAGGCAATATGGAGAGGAAGAATGGTCCTACTGCCTCCGGAATGGAAAGCCCATCATGTATGCATTGGGTGTCATCTCTGTGCATAATGGTCCAAAAAGAAGTTTTTGTCAGTGTTTAAGTTACATAGTGGCCTCTTACAGGTTTTCAGTCATGCACATGCATTCAATTTGCAAAGCCTCTTATCTGTACAAGTTTCATTGTGCTTCTTGCTGTGCATTGTGCTACCCCACCTCATCTAGTGAACTTCCCCAAGAGAGATTGCCTGACCTCTTTTTCCAGTTCACCCTTCTGTTTCGTCATCAAAGCCCAAATGTAGTGGTTTCCTTTTCTTCCCAAATTCCTAGTTCAAGTGCCTCCTAGCTCCACTTCTCCCCCAAATCATGGGGTGGCTGGTCTGCATGACCATATTGGTTTGTGGGGCAATGCGTGTACGCAACAAGCTGTGTGCAGTAAGAGGTAATGGGCTGGGCAAGAGACCCTCTGAATCTGGTGCCCCTCACTTGAGTCCCAGCTGCTGACACCCTGGTAAAGCAATGTATTTAGGGCAAGCAGCAACTAAACAGTTACATATTTCACCACATAGTCCCCAAGATTGTTCTGAAAGGCATGGCACTTGCTTGAACTGTACATCTTTCCTGCATGTCTCCCAAGTTGGGAGACCCCAGACTTTTGGCTTGGAAAGTCCTCTGATGATCCTCCAATGCAGAGGGTCACAAAGAAATTTTATGCTGTGCTATTTAAGTCTGAAAATTTATTTTGGACAGGAATTGTAAAGTAAAATTCTGATTCAGAGAAAGGCTTGTAAAATCATTTGTAATCCACATTTCCTAGCCTACATTTTGAATTTATCCATGTTGTTCATATGGAAATAGGCAGAAAAACTGAGAAATTGTTGTTGCTGGTTTTTTTCTTTTTTTTTTTTTTTTTCCCCTTGGGCCTAATTATTGTTATCTGGGAAAAATGTGCATTTTTCTTTGTAGTGCATAATTTATAGAAATTGCTTGTCCATCTCATTTTTCTGATTTCCTAGTTCTGGCAGTTGGTGACCTGAAAGATGTTCCATAAAAGGCCATTTTTTCTCCTGTGGCCTCTTACAGTGGTCAGCTGCTGTTTCCTGGCAGTTGCATGGAAGGAACTTTTTGACAGTTTCTCCTCAAATCTATAATTTTCTTTCTCCTCCACTTACACCCTTACCCTCTTCCTTTCTGTCTAGCTCTTCAGCTAGTAAGGTGCTATATCATGCAATATATATCATACCAAAGAAGTTTTATTAACCATTTGAGGGTGCATGGTACTTTTTACAACAACTGAGACACCTCCGTTGTAGCTTTAGGAATTTGAAGGCTTCAGGGAGCACATGGCTTCGCATACATGAGGAAAACATTCTTTGGCATCAGATGTGCAATGTACTATGCTGTCGAGAACTAGGATTAAAGGGTTTGCCCTGCCATCTGTCAGGCTGTCATTTTCAATAAATGCTATGTCATGGAGATGTTATTATGGCACAGACGTTGGCTAAAAGTGGGATGCACACATCATCCTAGGAGGATAGTTCTGACGTAAAAAAAAAAAAAAAAAAAAGTAAAAAATAAAAAGGTAAAAAAAAGTGTGGTATTTTAAAAAAAGAGTGGGTTTTTTGGTGTGGTTTTTTTTTTCACAGTTGTGGGGGAGAAAAATGTCCAGAACCTGAGAACTTCTGTGGAAACCACATACTGGACAATAAGGAACTAAAACTCTCTTCTTGACACAGTTAAATACACATGATATGTGACAGTCATTCGAGACTATCAGCATATTGATACAAGCTTTGGCCTTTTGGCTGTGTTTACGTGTGCTCCTGGCTGTGAAGGCCACAGTCCAGTGAAAACAGTCACATAGTCGTACACCACTGTTCCTGCTGCTTTGTAGGTAGGAGGACAAAAGCGTTTCAGATACTCTGTCGCTGGAGGGTTATTTCTTACAGGAACTTATTCAGACTCCTTGAAGTTACAGGCAAGTTTATACTGGTGGGTTTTGGCCATGTGTTGGAGATGCAGCAGGAATGCCAAGATAAGCCCTGAACTTTAATTGATAAAGTCAATTTTTTTTCCCTGGAAAATAGCAAAATCACTGCAAAAGAAATCACAGAGGCTGCTGTGGGCTTCAAACTGGTAAGTGGTGTGTGCAAGGTAGTTCAGGGTTTTCACCAAGATTTGACCTGCTGTGCCCAAATCCCTCTGTCTCCCAGTAACACACATGGTCTGGGATGATCTCTCAGTAATACCCTATGCTCCTTTCTACAGCTGGGTAAAATTATAGCACCTTTATCACAGATAATCACTTTGTGGTGAGTCTCAAAAGTGGTCAGTTGGGCTTTTTCTGTATGTGTTAGTGCCAATCAAGAGTCCATCAGCAATGCAAGGTGCACAGACAGATGTGGTAGGTGATTTAGCTTCTGAATGCTGACCTTCTGGCTTGCAAACAACTCCAGCCATAAAATGAACACCAAGACATTAGAAAACTGTGCTCTGCAGTTCTCGAGAACCGAGGTAAGAATGGCAGAGATTTTCTGGGTTGCTCCTCTGAACGTAGGAGTCTGTGTTCTCCTAAAATGCTTTTTCTACCTACAGATTTTTATGTGAACTTTTTGTGCAAACTCAGTGTATGAAAGCTCGGAGAGTGCTTTTTTAGTCCACTGTTTGCTGCTCCTAGTGCTGGCTTACGTAATTTGCAGTATGATAAGGATCCCTTCAGACAACAGCAACCCGACCATGAAATCAAGATCTTTTGATCATGTTTCAAGGAAGCGCTTATTTTTCTTCTTTTGCTATTGTATTGTGCTGTCCTTTCTCTTCTGGTGTCATTGAAGCTATGCAGTCATAAGTACAGTTGCATAATATGTGTGATAAAACACTCATATAGTCATTAATAAAATGGCTGAATTGTTGACCATTCTGCTGCTGTCTCTGTCACTTACCTCATGTTCCATACCAGGAGCAAATTTGGACCACTTGGGGCTAAATGAGACATTCTGGAAAATGTGGTGGGAGGTCTTCATGCCAAAAAATGCAGTGGACTGTGTGGCATACTGCAGGTGCTGAAGGTGAGCAACAAGAGGAAAGGTACTTGCCAGTGCCTCCAGGTACATGACACAGATCAAGGCTTCCCACTTGTGTTTTTGATCAGGAGGAAAAACTGCAGTATGTGTTGTTTTATTATAGAATAGAGATTAAATATTTCTGGGTGTTTAGTTTTACTTCTGGGAAATAATCCAGGGCCATATGAATAGGCCATAAGTCTATGTGGAATCACAAAGTCATTAAAAAGTATTGGACTCAGAGGGACCTTAAGACACCATTTAGTCCATTACTCAGCTTCAGTTGTAGCCATATTTTTCCAGACTGTTTCTTGTCTAGCCTGTTTTTTAAAACCTTCTCTGATGGTTATTTCATAGTCTCCTTCAGTGCTCAATTATCCTTGCTATTGTAATGTCTCTTCTGATGTCTAACCTAAATTTCCACTTTGTGTAATTTGATACGATTACATTTGCTCCTTACACAAAGGTCGTGGCATCAAGGATTCCTTTTGTCATTGCAGAAGCCTTTCTTCTCTTTGAAGACCACTGTGATGTTTCCTTTCAGTTCTCCCATCCCTAGACAAAACAGGTCGCAGTCTTTCAGTCTTGATAAGTTTTTTTTCTCCTTGTGTAAGAGAAGAAAAACAGCTTGCTTTTCCCATTTTTCTGGCTAGCTGCATGTTGAGAATATTAAGCATGGTTCACCTTTTCTGTTCAATAACCATTAGGTATAATTTTCTGAGTGGGCCTGAGACCCATCTAACAAAGACAGGATAGAGACAGAAACTGCTCCAAAATCATAGTAAAAGAAAGTAGGACATAAAAGCTTTGAATGTAGGATTTAGTTTAACGCCTAGAAGAAGGAGTTGTGTGTGAAAAGAAGTGCATGGGATATCACAGAGGGAGGTAACTTCTATCTCAGCACTAAAATGGTTCTCTCTGCCATCCCCCTCCTATCTTTTATGGGTTTTTTTAAGAACAATTCTGGTTCTTGCAACATTTCTGCAAGAGAGTTATGGTTAAAGTACAGAAAGTTGCAGCCACAAAAAGTTACTTGCAAATCTGTTATAAAGAATAAGAGAAAAATACTGCTCTTGACCTTGTGATGAAAAACTGCAATGGTTTTTCTTCCTCTCAAACTGTTGAAGAGTTAATAAAGATATATCAGAAGGACAACAAAGCCAGAGCAGGAGGGAAGGAAGGGAAAGAAAACTTAGTGTCACTTCCTGCCGCAAATAATTTTTCACGAGTGCCAAATGACCTTTGTAACTGTAAGCATCAGTGCAAGTGTCTTTAAGTTTGATCCTTCAAAGCATTTCAATTTCTCTAATTTTGGTGAAAGCACAGAATAGAAGGAAATGATTCAGGATAGCTACAAAGCTAGGGAAAGTAATGGGCGATGCTCAGATAAGATGAAATCACTTATCTGCACTGTCAGAAAGGAAACAGAACCCATTTCCAGGTCTTTCCACTTCACCAGCAGTGAAGATGAAGACGATCATGATTGAGTACTGAGAAGATGGGAGGAATGTTTTATTTCTACAAGGATATATGAAAGAATGCCTTTTCATCAACTGTGCTGCTCTGAAGGGGAGACAGCTGAGGTTTCTGATGGAAGCCTTTGCTGTTTAGTTAAATCCTTTGCTAACAGAAACTGCATTGAAATGAGTTTGAGATCTATTTAGAAATAAGCAAATCATGTTTATTTCTAGTATATCAATAGAAATAAATCATCATAAAAAACTGAAAATGTGGGTTACCCACAGGTACTGGAGAACTGCTCAGGGATTTGTTCTAAAATGCAAAATTGGTAGACCGCTGATAATTGCCAAAAAATATGTAACATATACCAGTTTATCCTACAAGAAATCTACCAATCCTTTACACTCGGCTTGCCTATCTAAATAAAGAAGTTGAAGAATAAACTCTTCTGTGCCCTAGAAATGATGGATGCATGCAAGCTACACTGGATGAAACTTGTGTTCCTTCTGTTGTATGTAATTCAGCTGGTACATCTCATGGAGTCTTTTCTGTTTAAAAATAATCCAAAAATCCAATATTTAAAGTAAGAGTAATGTACTGATTGAACAGTTGACAGTGTATCCCAGAGGGTGCCTGTACCTCAGGCAGTGAAGGGAGTGACCTATGCTCAATTTCATGAGAACTGTTTTGATTCAGGACTCTACGTCCTCCTTATGCATTTTCCAGCAGTGAAGTGCATGCCAGCAGTTGGCCCTGGGTGTACACCCTGTGTTTCCACCTAACAGGCAATGCAAAGCATTCATCTGTGTGCCTCGCTCAGAGGCAGCCGGCCTCTGACTCATGTCTCTCTAGCCAAAGCTTTCTTTTCTTTTGGTCTGTTCTGCAGTCTGTTCAGTTTCTTGCGAATTAGGAAAACTCACCTTTGCTGTCTTCCCCTCTTTGATCTTACTATGCAGACCTTTAATGCCATCATGTGTTCAGGACAGTGCTGTGGTTACAGAGATCAATGATCTGATTGATCCTAATCCTCGAGACTCAGTGTTCTGTTTTTGGAAGACTGGCAAGAGTTTTCAATCAAACGGCATGAGTAAGTTTATGGCTTTATGCAAACTTGTGTCTCGGAGCAAGGGTTCCATGTGGTTTGAATATATGGCCATACAGCTTGCTTTACCTCATGTGAACAGCAAAATCTGGGCCAGAACTGCCCATCTGTGCAGTGCTCAGGGCAGGGGGTGGGGAGCACCAGCTCCAGAATTCAGAATGAGAGGGCAATATGTGTCATGATGACAGTCTGCATCATGGCAGCACCTGCATACTCACTTCCATGGTGGATAATGAGGCTATACCTGGACAGTGGCAGACTGTTGACAACAATTTGACAATGTCTTTTCCTCATGAAGCTGCAAGGTGGAGCATGCACTTGTCAAGCTATCAGCAAGGTGGAGCCACCTAAAGATCATTGAGATGCCAACACTGAAAGTGCATTTTGGAGTCTTTTGTGTCCTGTACAAAGAAACTGGTGAAAGATTTTAGCGAGGCTGGGGCACTGCCATCTTCTGCAGGGGCTTTACATGCAGCCAACTGCTACAGCTTTGTCACTGTTCCCATTGGGGTCTAGCAGTATGTGACATGATACACAGGCTTCTCAGAAGGGGAAAGAAAGACTTCACTCTTGTGCCACCTTGCCACTACTACAGGGTTGTTCCAAAGCTAAAACCAGATTCACTAACATGTTGAGGACTTCTTTAAATTAATCACATCCCTGTTTTAGTTTAAAAGGTCAGTGAGCTACTAGCTGGTCATGACCTAGCATCACCATCATCTTATACTCTGTTGAGACATTTTATCAGTCACTTTGCCATAAGTCAAAGCCACTGAATAGGTAACTGAACAACATTAAAGCCTAATTCTGTGATCTGAATTAGCAACCAGAAATCTTTATTTGGGCACTATTTTTATTACATTTCTATGAGGCAAAAACCTGTGCCCTGAAAGAAACAAACAAAACAAAGTAAATCCAAAGCTCCTGAGGTCAGGGGAAGATTCAGCACTGGTGTGTCATCACCTCTAGATATGGGGTTGCACTGATGTGTTGAACAGAGATTTCTTCAGGAATGACTTTAGGATTGATCTGCCACTGTGCAGTTGTGATTCAGTGCCAGCCCTGGTTCTGGCTGGAGGGAATCCAATCTGAGCGCACAACTGCTGTGCAAAAGCACACACCAGTTGGCTGCTGGTGTCAACAAAGTTGTGTGTGGAAAGAATCCCACTGCATGGTGTAGCATGAATGCAGATACCAAGGTAATCCAGGGTAAACCAGTATAGCTGAGAGACTTGACCTACCTTGAGTCCTTCTAGGTGAATATCTCTGGTGCCTAGGGGCTTAGTAATTTACTCTTCTCAGCATTTTAAATGCTAATTTTTGTTTTCAAAAGCTTAAATAAGAACCAAACAATAACAGTGTATGCCAGCAGCTTTACTCTTAGTCTCTAATGAAATCCAATTGTGACCTTACAATAGGAACCGAGAGCACTGCACTAAATCAACTTCTAGTTCAATATGCATCTATCCTACCATTATGCTAATGAAGTTCCTGAAATGGTGCAAGAATGAAAAATATATTATGAAGTGCTACATGTACCAAAGCATTAATTGTTTAGAAACATGCAAGATGAAGATATCCCATCAGGGAGAGAGCAAAACTGAAGGATGGAATAATACATAATGTGGAAGGTGGTTTGAAAAAAGTGGGGAAGAGAACAAAAAAACAAGTGGGACTGGGAATGTAGGAAACAGCCTTGAAAGTCTGGCCCCAGTACAGCACCTACATAACAGCAGCATTTTAGAAGGATTGAAAAGGTAGCAAGATAAGACCTTGGAAAATTTCAGAGAAAGAGAATGAAGTCAGAAGATAAATCTGATGCCTTTTTTTTTACTTATGGGGACTGCATACAAGGGAGATGCTAAGAAAAATGTTGTACAGCTGCTGTTATGCCTTCCCATCCTGCTCTTCAGCTATGCTTCTTGCTAAATTATAGTTCAGTTAGCACTGAGAAGCACTGTACACATTCACACCCCTCTCCCCCCAGTCATTCAATTTAAATCTTGACTTCAGGCCTTAATAACTAACTCTCACCTGCTGGAGAGAGCGTATTGTAGATCCCATTGCATATTACTTAGTTTGAAGCTTCAATACAAAATGATTCATACAATTACTTGGATTCTTCCTCTGTAGACTTCATGGACTTTCTGGCACTTGTATGAAGTATATTTCTAAGCCAGACACCTGAGTTCAACTCACAGTTAGGCATTTCTGTGTTGTTCCATTACATTCTGATGAAGAGTACTGCATACAAATATTTTGCATTATGAAAGACCTTTTGAGAGCAGCTTGCTATGTAATGAGGTTTCTTTTAGGCTTATTGCTGTGTAAAGCTCATGCTTTTACAATACAGGGTGAGCAGTGCTGTGCCACATCTGAGGTCTTTTGGTAGTCAAATTGTGATCTGGGCTCACCTGGAAATAATGGCCTGTAAACAGTAATGTCAGGGATGAAGATGGCAGGGAACTGTTAATCACAGGTTAGACACAACCTGTGCATGTTCTGTGGGTGAAGGAGAGAATTGTGATATATGATCGGAAAGAATCTACACTGCTAGGTACAGGTGCTAACAGGGTAGCAGTAATGTGAGGGGATGAATGTTCAAGCCAGGTCTAGCTGCCTACGTTAAGGCAGCTGTATCCTTGCCACTTGGGATGTGCAGAGGGGCAATTCCACACCAATATATGTTGCTAACACTGACCTTTAGCAGGAAATAAGTGCATTTTAGTGTTTTTTATGGGATTGTTCAGGTTAATCCCATGGTATACACAGCACAATATACAGAAGATATTCACAGTTGGAACTTTTGGAAAAAGCCATCATTCTGCTACATGAATATATACATTTAAATCTCAAATTAGCAAGTATTCAATTTGCTTTTTTCATTTTGTGCAGCTCTCAGCCACAGCAATTTACCACATTATCTTTGTATGTAGAGGTGGGTAATATTACAGTTAAAAAGTAATGATTTCTTTAGTAATATCTTTCTTACTTGCTTCACTAATGCCATCTGTAAGCTGTGCTACTAGCTCCCCTTAGAGATCCTATTTGCATGCCCAACTGCTTTTTGAAATGTAATTTATAGGGATCAGTGAGTGACTGACACACATCTACAGAGACATAATAAAAACCTATGAATATATATTACAGTTTTATCCATGATTTTTGTCTGAGGCACAGTTTCTTTCTATATTACAAAAGCATGAAAGAAACTGTAGATCCATGTTACGACTCTTTTGGTGACTAACCTAGTTTAAGAAGTTCCAACCCCTTTTCCTTCATCACTTCTGGGATGTTATCAGTCCCCTCAGTTGGGCTGATTCAACAGTTTGGATGTACCCAGATTGCTAAATGATCCATTTAAAAAGGAAAAAAACCCAGAGCTCCTTCTTCCTGGCTCACCCAACCTGTTTTATTTGACTCTTTTAGCAGATTTCATTAACAGTACTGCCACAGAATCGTTCCCATAAAAAATGCTAAATCTGCTACCAAAGTCAGGAATGAGTGATGGGGATGAAGGATCTTACCCTGCTGAGAAAATAGTAACGTGGAGCTTGAGTTTTGGTGTGGAAATTGTCCTTCAAAGGCAAGACTTCAGACATATGTTTGTTAGGTCTTTGCTTCAGAAAACAGTTCTGGTACATTGCAGAGATGAGTCTTACATCAGTAAGACAGCAGACTTTCAATATTTGAAAACAGGTAATCCCAAGAGGGTCATTGGAAATGTAGCTTCTTGTCAAGGAAAGACAGGTTAGTCACGCCACACTTGAAGTCTTTTAGAAGTGAGAGGAATATGGATTTGTGTGCAGACAATGGAAGATCTTTTTCAGGAAAAACATCAGTTATAACTGAGACAAACTTAGTAAGTAGATACCATTGCACTAAAACCACAGTGTAGTTGCACTATGGTTTTAACTTCTTAAATATGTTAAGCATCTAGATAAATCAGGTCTAGAGAGAAACGGTTGGTACAGAAAACTCCTACACCTTTTCCAGTTATCTTTGGATCTGAGAAAGGTGCCTTTTCTTATCAGCACTTTTACACTAATCCAGCCGTAGAAATAGTGGAACATCCTCTTCCTAAAGGAATTGGACGTCCAGCAGATTCACCTCAGATCTTCATACTGTCAAGTGCCTTGAGCTTGTTGAGGTCATCCACACTTTGAAGACACACAGGATTTCATCACATTGCTTGTCTATCACCTGCTGTCCCTGCTTCTCTCCTCTGTGTTCCCTGGTTTAATTGTATCCCCCACTTCCCAAGTTTATTCAGATCTACACTCACCTTCCCCACTTCCCAGCATTTTCTCTCATGTTGGTACACCTGGAAGCCCAACTAACGGAATAAGGTCTGTAAAGTGGTGCGCATCAGGGTCCCTTCATCTATTGCCCTTCCCTCCTTTGTTATTGTAAACTGGCTGTAGGGAGGTGTCAGGGATCCATATCTGAGCTCTCTCTAAAAACAAGGTCCAATGACAGTTGATCGTGGTATCACTTGGTCACCCAGATGGGACACAAAGTCTGTAAAACAGACACAGATAGTTATTTTTAAGCCAGTTTGTAGAAAGATCAACTGAATGTCTTTAAGCTAACTGAAATGATATTTATAGAACTATCTTTGAAAAACAATAGGAAAGGACTTTGGCATATGAGGGGAAATATGTTCTTTCTTAGAGTCTGAATTATTAAAAGAAATAAAAAAAAGCAGGTGTTAGTGAAGCCGTTACCCTCTAGAGAAATACTGTGGTCAGGCTCATCTCCTCCTTTTTTAAGGATCCTGAATTACTAAACTTTGCCTTGACCTACAGCTACAGTTTTCAAGTTAAACAGTCATCCTGACTCTTAATATCTATGGTTTAAATAAAAGCCTGTATTCCCAGTTTTAAGGCTTGCCAACAAGGTACTTAAAAGCAGACTAATCTATGGTAAACTTGTCATTGCTATTACACTTTAACAAGTGATTTGAGTTAGTATAGCTGTCTTTCATTGCAAGCCAAACTAATTCAAAGCACCTGTCCCTTGAAATTTCCTAAGTGGGGGGGGAGCAGCTTTACATGTGTATGGACATTCAGTTCCTGAGATGATTGAGAAAAACTGCAGAAGGAAAATACACAGCATGTGCTGGAAGTAAGAAAAACAGCTATATCTTTTTTACATCTTTTGGAATAATAATGTTCTTGTGGGTGTTCATTTCTGAGTGCAGTCAAAGGGTATGAGACAGCAAATGCTCAAGATTACACTGCCTGAAATAAATGTCTTAATTTTGTATTCATTTTTAGTATTGAATATTGAATTTTCATTTTCTCTGCCTAGACTGAATTTTAAAGTAATTCTTAAAGTTAATAACATTGAAGACACAAGACTACTGCTTTAGGAGTGCAGTAGCTTAATGTATATACTATAGCAGAATATAAAAACCTGAACCATTAAAAAGTGATCTCTTCACTTATGCAACAAAAGTGATTTAAAATCATTCTTTGCTTACCACAGTTAAAGATCTAAGTAAAGAGAAAGTAACCATGTCCTGGGAGAGAGGCTTCTTAAGGGTTTCTTGACTCAATGTAGAAGCATGCCAGATTTTCCTCCCAAATGATGGTATTTGCAAACTGATGGGAGGGACTGAGTCAGTCTTGCAGAAAACAAACAAACAAACCAGAAAACCCAAACAAACCCCAAACTATCTTGATTCTATAGAAGAGGGAGATGAAGAGGCTAAAGGCACAGTAATAATAGGTTATTCTACCACCACAGCTATTGGGGATGAAGAGAGGATCTGCCTTGAGGAAATACTAATGGGAAGTTTAAATATTTGTAAATTAACTAGGTTGATGGGAAGGAGACCCAAGGAAAGGTAGGTGTGAGAGAGCTGGGTTTCCTTGTAGTATTCTGTGCTGTTTTGAAACTAGAGCCCTGAATAACATTGTCTAGGGCTAGGTTAAAACAGGCAGGACTAGAACAGTTTGAAATGAGTCTAGAGAAGTAGTGTCCCCCAACAAGTTGTGTCAAGGAGATACACAGACACCCAAAGCCAGAAACACTACTCTGACCTGCCAAGTGTCATACAGATTGCTCTATAATCCCCCTTGCAGGCCACCTCTCACAGGAGTCAGGACTGTTTTCCCCACTGTGGGAACACAGGTTCTGCTTTTGTTCTGGTGCATAAGGAAGATTTAAAAGCAGCTATATGCCTGCTGCTAGTGCAAACCTGATGGACCTATGCACTGTATAACATTGAATATGGATCTCTGTTTCTATGCATGTCTTGGTGCAATGTAATTTGCCTCACTGAACAAACTGGAAGAAAGAAGGTGTCTTTTTTCCCTACAAAAAAAAAAAAAAAATACCCCTCTTTCTTTGCTCTTTCAGTCTCCAGTTTCCCATGGGAACTGCAGCATGCTCTCCTGCTTTGCTCAGTCGTTCTGAGCAAGTCTCACCACTTTCAGAATGACAAGTTACTCAGTCTTGCTTCTCCCACTGCTCCCATGAGCACAACACCCTAAATCCTTTCAACAGTAATTTTAGGAAGTAATTTGACGTTGTCAGTTTCTTACACTTTGTGGGGAGGCCTTAGAATAGAGCCACAGATTTGGAAGAAAATCACAGGTACCGTGAGTAAGATTTTTCACATGCTTCTGAGCAAAGAAGAATGCATGTTATTTTGCTGAGAAAGGAACAGCCTTCTGTAAAAGTTGCTGTCGCAGCTGGGGAAGTAGCGGAGAAATGTATATATGTCCTTTTCTCCTGGTGTGTGTGGCTGGTGCAGTAGGTGTGGTGACATCCCAGTGTAGGGCTGTGATATGTGGATGTAGACGTGAGCCTGGGCCTGATGGGGAGCTAGGAGTGGTTGCAGTGGGGTGATCCTGATGCTGTCCTCTCTACCGTTGAGCACTGAGAAAAAGCAGGGCTGACATGGAGCCTCCCTGCCTAGTCTCTTGGGGCTTGGTTTGGGCAGCAGCTGTTTGCTCATCTTCCTTCCACCTCCTGCCTGCCCGTGACGGGAGCAGGAGAGGGCACTTGGCAGCGGTGGCAGCTGAGGGGTAGCAGCTGCTTGCAGGGAGGGTGGATACAGAACCCAAAGGGTGATTCAGAGTTCAGGTCCAGTCTCCTCAGCTGCCAGGCTCAGATTATTTTAAAATGTCTAGACACAGCCCCCGCCAGTCACCTGAAGAGGAGCTGCTATTACAGAGCTTATAAATATAGAAGAGGCTGTGAAGAAGGCAGCAGGGAGATAAATGAGAGGGATAAAACAGAGAAAACAACAAATGTACAGAGTAGAAGAATGCTTGTAACAAATTCACGGTCAGGGACAAATCAGTTCAGTTGTTTTCAGAGTATCTGCCTGGAACTCCTATTAGAGGTGACACATCAGGGTATAATGAGTATGTAAGCCAAAGTGGCAAAACCATTAAATCTGAAGCACTTATCTTTTAATTAGGAATTGTTCAAGGAGGAAGGTGTGTCACACAGTTTAATAAATTTGTCACATAGGTGTGTCACACAGTTTAATAACTGTGTAAAGAAAAATCTCTGCCTTAGGAAAGACCAGCAAAATTGTTATTGCCTGATACTTTACACAGTGATGCAATCTTATTTTATAAACTCAAAACTGCAAAAGCATTTTGGCACCTAGAAGAGATTTTTTTTCTAAATTCAAAATTGCTATCAATCAAATGATCCACAGGAACTGGCTAATCCTAAATTTGCTAGGCCTCTTCATTTTAGGCCTAAAAATGCATTAGGCTGTGGCTGTCCTGAATAGCTAATCTCTGAGCTCCTGCTGAAACCCTCATGGGATTCACACGCAGAGCTATGTGATATGAACGCCCACAAACACCTTGTTTAGGGATTATGATCAGAAAATGACTAATAAAACTGGTGCTGAGACAAGGGGAGTCAAAAGAATCTCAGTAGACATAATAAAGGGGGATGAAAGATGATGTTTAGCGCTTACATTGTTGAAATTAGCTGAGGTAGAGACAGTCCTTGATAAGAAGAGCTGTTCCCAAGAACCAGCCAATGAGGCAGAGACAGTTCCTGATAAGAAGCAGGAGCTGGCCCCAAGAGCCAGCTAAGACTGGTCTTGTGGCTTGGGTGAATACCAAGAAACCACTGAGCCTGCCCAAGAAAAGAGGTTACTAGCAGTGACAAAGAGGAGTCGTCTATCTTCATCTCTGCGACCACCAGACGACCACCATAAAGAGGCACTGCGCAAGCGCAGTTGAGAGGAGACTATGGAAATGACCTCTCGGAGCTAATTTTAATATGAAGCGGGGATAGGTCATGCATATGTATAGGTGTATTGTGAATATGTAACACTTGATTGTATAAATTTGAAGTGAACTGCCGAGTCAGGCGCGCACGACTTTGGTGGGACTACCCCCCGTGCTGCCCAGCGCTTAATGAACATACCTACTTTACAATCTTACTGATTGTGGAGTCTGTTTCCGCACGTCAGTGCGCACTGCTTTAGTTTTAACAACAGCCAGAGAGCCAGCAGTTGTAGAGATGGCGTTATTCCTGCCTGCTATAGTGCCTTCTGCAGTACCCACTCACCTATTTTGGAAACAGAAAACCTCAATTCACCACTTCTGTAATAAATGGGGCCCAAATCACACTCCCAAGGTTAATTCTCAGGGTTTCCCTCCCCCATTATGGCTGCTGAATACATTCAGTATAAATGGAAGGTTAAAATCTCCCATATACTACTTGAGTGAAATCCTAAAAATGGTAGTCCCGTACTTGTCTTTTGACAATCAATCACACATGTATGGCCCTGGTTTCTCTGTCACAAGTATTATGTGACACCTGAGGCTTTTCTTATTCACAGTATTGAAGGCTGGGGGTTTTTTTTCAGTTCTCTGGACTTCTAGAAATAGTGATACAGCTCAAGAATTCCCTCACTAGGTGAAGCAATACAGGGCTGATCTATCTTCTTCCCATAAAAGCTTAAATTTGTTTACATAATTTTCTTCTGATAACGTCAGTGTTAAGAAATGTAAGGTATGGCAACAAAAATCTACTGTCATTTTAAATGCTGTGTTAGAAAATAGAAAGCTGCTGACTCCTGACCAATGCACAGTAGGAAAATGTATAGTTTTTATGTCAGCTGAGGCAGGAGATTCCAATTTGTGCTGTACCCATTATGGGCTTGAGTGAGTCTTGTAACAGCACTCTGCTGTCCATTAAAGTAGACACCTCTGAGACAGAGCCAGACACTCGTATCTGAACTCCAGTTGGGAAAATGAGATAGTTCATATCCCTCTAGTTCTTTGCAATTCAAGACTGAAAAAATGCTACGTGCAAGTACAAAGGGAGAGTGCACCGTAAGATTTATTATGCAATGTTTTCACTAGTATTGAGAAATTATCAACATAAATTTTCAAGGCCTGACAATGTATGTGCTGATAAAGTTAGGAAGGAATAGTTTAAAAATATTTGTATATACGTATATGTGTGCAAAACAATGACTTGTTTCTAATTGTATCACCTTTATCTTTTGACACAACTGCTGATACTGTAGATGGTTTTAATCCTGCTTTTAGCTTTCTTTTTTTAATGATATAATATATCTTTTAAAACTGAGAAGGCATGTTGTTAAAGAGGGTCTGGACCCACCACCGTTTGGCAGGGAAAGAGATAATCGCTTAAAAAATCATGCCAAATCTATGAAGGCAGAATCATCTAACAAGTCATAAAATGTGGGTTAATACCTTGACAAATGAACATGAACAGGCACTTTTGAGAACTTGGAGCTGATTTGAACAATGGGAATCCAACCTGCGCCACTGAGGCAAGAAAGCTGTAGGAGGGAGCGGGAGCCTGCTGTCCTGCACTGTGTCACTTTCAAAATCCCTGAAGTCAAGCATTGCTTTATAGTATTGATTTTGAGCATCAGGTATTGCTCTTTCAGATTAGTTTTAGAATGTACTTGACTAAGCAGTCTGTAGGTGTGTCTGTAGTCCTTAATGGTACTGGGTAGCCCTGGCCATCTGGTAACTGCTCGTTCTGATGACTTGCTTGGTCTTTCTCTAGCCTTGGTAAGGATGTGAACGCTCAACTTATTATTGATCACCACAAAGAAATACTTTAGCAAATGGATACCCTTTAATGACTTCTCATTTTTAATGCAAAGCTGGTTTCTTTTTTTCTTAAGTTCATACAAGATCTACACCCCTGCACAGATCACTTGTATATGAACAATCCAGAATATCAGTTCAGTTGTTTAGAGGTGAAGTTCAGACTCTGTCTAGAAAAAGGTAGTATGTCTTTCCTCAGTCTTTCAGTGCCAATATTTTTATTGTCATTCAAAGTCCAACACCGTTTGCTTTTAATTTATCTGATAAATCTGCTACAGCCTGTGAAATAAGAAATGACTAGGCCCATTAGAGGCTTTGAAAAATGAAGCATTTCATTTGGGGGCCATTAGGTTTCAATGCCACCAATTCACTTACTGGATTTTCAACTTAACAGATTTGATTTATCGGGACAGATATGTTGATGGCCTGAATAAATGATGTGGCATAGCATGATTCACCTAGTAATGGGAACAGCTAAGAAAAGCTGATGCTGTCTCATATGTGGTGCTTGGAATAGATGCATATGGTGCCTGTTTCTGACTGTTGGCTAGACAAAAGGAGACAGTAGTCGGTTGGCAGCACTTAGAAATTGTTTGACAGATAGTGGATTGTAAGGACTTGGTCTCTGTAGAGCAAGAGGGCTTGGAGGTTATCCCTGCTATCAAATTACTGCAGTCGTTAAAAAAGCTTGCTAGAGCAAATCATTTAGCCTTTCCACACAACAAAAAAGAGGTGGGTGAAGGAGTGGAAGAAGATTTATTTGCGCTAAATCTGATCCTATTAAGATGTATTCAGATTGCTAAATTCTTGAGGTCTCTGTAAAGGATAAACCACTGCAAAAGGTCTCACACTCTTTCTGTGTTTGGAAGCATTACGTTTTAAATGAGGTAGGCTCTACTGCTTTTTCTTAAATCACAGATGAAAATAATGGACAGCTTGGTGCCCAGTGTTCTTTGCTACATTCCACTTGGGTACATAAATTGAGATTTGCTTGAATGACCTTGTTAATTTTATTTTAAACAAACAAACAAATGACCAGACCCCAGAGCTCACATTTTGACATGAATAATTACATGGTTTGGGTTAAAACAAAAGTTAGAATTTTCTGTGACCTTTCTCTGGGACTGTAAAGGGGCAGTTTGCCCAAGACCATTAATGTTAGAAGACCTGTACAGGAATTACCACGGGATGACACGCAAATGTACTAGTATTTATCTGTCTTTATTTCAGCTGTTGCTGGGCTCGGGTGTAAGCCTGGCAGTCTTGGGCTCCTTAGCTAGACTGGCAATGTAAGAGAACCAACAATCTAGGAAATGCAGGGGGTAAGTAAGAATCCTGCTGGCATTCCAGTCCTGGCCAGCACCCTTGAGACGAAGTGGGAACGTTTCCCTTCCCAGTCTTGGTAGAATATTTTATACACTGAAAAACCAACAGAAAATGTCCTTTGTCATTAAGGCTGTTTTTGTGGTGCATAAATATTTTTAAACTAGTATTGCAGCTGAGCTTGTGAGTCTGAATGCCTCAGACTTGCAGGATAGCTGCTGGAGAACTGGAAACATGTCAGCTCATGGTCATCCTAACCTGATTTTACTGCACATGGGTGTGCCCTTAATTGTGCTGTCAAGGCCAGGGTTTTCACAAGTCTCTCTCACAGCCACATCCAACAGGGAAAATGGTTATGACCTCTCCTGAGTGTGTGCCTGAATGGAGGTAATGTGGATGATGTAGCTCTACCCTTGAAAAGACAGGCTGCAGTCTGCTCTCAGAAGATGATCTGAACACATCTGTGGCACGTAATGATGGCACTACTAACTCATGTCTACGGGAAAGGTTAGAGAAAAACTAAGCAATCCCCACTTAACCAGCTCTGAGGGTACCACAGAAATCTGTGTGCAAAGGCACAGTTCAGAATTTGAGAGACAGGTCAGTGTCTGGAAACCAGAACAGCCTTGTTTGTTTAAGAATTTATAACACACCTCAACTCCTCGAGAACTTTTCTGTAGCCAAGGAAAGCTCACAACGCTGACACATCTCTTTTAGGACTGAAGAATTAACTGCACAATCATACTTGTTCTCAGAGATGGAAAATGTCCTGGAAGAGCCAAATGGACACTTGATAAAAATGTGGGTTTTCCTGGAAAGGAATGCCAACTTCAGTCTGAAGAGCACCTTTGGTCTTAGTGTTGCCAACGCTAACTAAAAGAAACAAAAATTCTGGAAATGCTGATGTGAAAATGCTGATGCTTCTGAGAAGATCAGCTAGACAGATGTTCTGATCCTCACTATATGGCAAGAGATTGCAGCATATGGAAATGCATCATCAGACAACAAGCTCAACTGCTAACCTGCTTCTTTCTTCCTTCAGAAGGCATCAGTTCCAAATAATTAACAGAATGCTCCAGGAAACTGTGAAGTGTGAAACTACCTGGATGCACACCCTCTTTGAGCTCTGACACATGATCGGTCTGATTACAATGAGGAAAAAGAGGATTTATGCCACTTCCGCATAACCTGGATGATGCATGGATCTTGTTGCTGGACTGATCACTGCCTTTTGAAATATAGGCTATCCATCATCTTCCCTCCATATGCCCACAGACAGCCATCTGTCAGGGAGGCTGATGTCAGCAAATTCAAGAAAGAAGGTGTAATCACCACCTTCCAAACGTAGCTGCAGCTTTAAATTATATAGTGCAGCTTTGAGGGTGGCATTACTGAGGAACTGGGCAAAAGATCTTGCTCCATCTGATTCAGCAGTTGTGCCCTAAACACTGAAACTGATTTAATACCAATAAAGAAGAGGTCAAATACATCTTTTGCAAACTTGCCTTAGTATTGTACTCAATGCTATCCTTTTCACTGCTCCATTAAAAATCCATGAAGAGAAACGTTACAAGACCTTGTATACTGTGACTTTGTAAGGCTGCAGAAGGAGGATGTGACTAATGAGAGTCAAATGCTTCTAAGAAAAAAACACATTTTCTTACGTTTCTAACATCATGGCATTAAAAACCTGTTTGCAATGCTTGTAGTGGCACTTCTATTATGCTGTCCTCAGTGTAGAATTACTCAAGCATTCCTCATGCACCTAGGAGATGTTATCGTTAGTGCGGCCGAACAGAAATCCCTTCTCAGCCTTCATGGTCCCAGTGCAGCTAAGGAAGCTGAAAGAAAAAGTCTAGCTGTAAAGAAGTGATGTTTCCAGTGCTTTTTTCATTGTTTACCCAAACTTTTGGTAAAGAGCAAGGTTCTTGGCTTTCAGATGCTTCTACTGCACCCATGTATAAGATGGAAGTTACATGTCACATGACAACCATTATGGCATCTTGTTTACCTGCATGTAGAAACTGGAAGGCTCAGATCAGACTGTATTATGCTGTCTAAACATTTCATTTGCAGACAGAGAAGTCTTGGTAGCTATAAGGGCTCCCTAACATCCTCTCTTAGAACATTCCAACTCTCTACCAGTAACTGGAAGAAGACTTTAGATACAGATATTAGCAGGCAAATGCATAGGAGACCACTGTATGCTTTAAGACAAATCACCTGGAGAAGGGAGAGGCAAGCAGGGAGAAAAGGTAACACAAAAAAGCTCAATAAACCTCATGTAACCATTAGAAATTTTTGTACTTATGTGATACCGAAAAGCCGGTCAAAGAAACTCTCTAAGACTCGTTTTGGAGTTTTAGAAAGCAGGCATTCTTTATTGCAGCGCTGGATGCATGGGGGATAATTCCACCTAGCGTGCATACCACATCTTTAGCACTAACAGGTTATATAGAATAACTAATTGCATATTAATCAGATTAGTATACATATACATAAAAATAATTGCAACTGATTATCTTAGTACTGTCTACATCCGATCACGCGCAATGAAGGATCCATTTGAGCCGAAGGGCTGCTTTTGCGACCACCGACCCATTTGAAGTTCTTGTTGGCTGTCCTTGAAGTCTTTATTCTTGTCCTTGTTCTTTGATCTTGAAGCTTAACGCAGCTTCAGTCACATGTCGTCAGTTTCAACATTGTTCTCATCTAGCGTACAGGAATGTCTAGTCATAAGAGCAAAGAACTGCAAAACTTATGAATAATTGCTAGTTAATCACTTGACTTTGTAATTATCTCCCCGGTTACCCTTTGTCTATTGTTTCAACCATAATGTTAATATATGATCATTTATCAAATCTCACTTGCACAGTCACCTAGCAGCAAACCAGTTTTCGTAGAAGGTACAAAATATTAAAACCATAAAAGTTTGAACGAACCATATGAAATGTATGGACATATGCTATCATATGTAGCTTTTCTTGAGCCAGAACTGGCTGAAGGCATCCCAGATGTAAAGCTAACACTGAACTCACTCCCAATCAATGTGCCTTCTGCTCCACCGCAGGTGTGCTTGCACACACTAAATAGAGCCCTGTTTCTCCTGTTGGGACTGAGGAACCCCGCTGCCAGGACGCAGGCAGCAGCAGCACTCAGCAGAGCCTGGGGGCTGTGACACCACCACCTACACTGCTGCAGCAGGTCAAACACCAAAGCTGTGGGGGGCTGCGGCGTTCAGCGCAGTGGCAGCCTGTTTCTGTCCTTAATGGTATGGCAACCTTCTGTCCTAGCTCTGGAGTGAACGATGGGGAAGGGGAGAGGGAGTGGACGGGGAGGATGGTCTTGCTGATCTGTTGGCCAGGGCTACAGCCCAGGTATCACAAGCAAGCCTTGCTCATATTTTGAGGCCAATGTGTTCCCCCATGACGGAGTGCGCAGCCAGCAGAAGTCGTTACCGATGTTCCTCTGAAGAAATGACTTTTCAATGAGGTGACAACCATATTTGAATAGGGAGCATCTAGATTATTTCCTCCAAACTATAACGCTGTATAATCAGATTGAGAGAGAAATTAATAACAACGCAGGTGTTGAGGTCAAATATGTTATAGTCAGTTGCTGGCTGTTTCAAAAATGGGATGTTCTAAAGTTGCTTTTATACTACACTTTGAAATGTCAGGAACAGTTGGGGAATAATTACAATTTTAAGCAGACAACACCATTCCCTGTGCTAGAGTCAATTTAATTAAAGGCATGTGAGTGAGATGTTCATAGAATGATAGAACAGCCCAGGTTGAAAGAGACCTCAAAAGATCAGCTGGTCCAACCTTTCATGGGAAAGGGAGCCTAGATGAGATTATCTAGCACCCTGTCCAGTCACATCTTGAAAACCTCCAGTGATGAGGACTCCACCACATCCCTGGGGAGGTTGTTCTAGTGAATCATTGTTCTCACTGTAAAAAAATTTCTTTATCATATCAAGATAAAACCTCTCCTGAGGTTGGGGGTAGATATATGAACAATAATAAGGAAGACTGTGTATAGCCATTGTCTGTAGCAACAGGATGTGTTCAATATTCTTGAGTCTGAAGTCTGGGGGTTTTTTTCACAGTTAACTTGGGGCTACTGAGCTCTTCACAGTGACACATCAGCAAGGTCAGGCCACTTGTACCTCAAAAACCATCTGTGCAGTTGAAATTGCTTCTTTCTTTGCACATCTCCATGAACTTCTCCACACTGGTAATCTGCTGGTATATTATCAAATTGGCCATCTTTGTTAGGACTTTCTGAAGTTTATTGCAATTGTGTGCTGACTGGCTTTTATCACCTCTCTGCTTGGTCCCTCTTTCCAGGGTGTGAACGAAAAAGTCATTCAGGTTTATGAGGTACAATCTGCTCTTTGCAGGCCCATGCTGTTGCTGTTTATTTAGCAGTTGTCTGCCTTGTGCTTCCAGATTAATTCTCTTATCATTTGGTCGGTTGTTTTTACCAGTACTGATGTCAAACTAAGTGATAATGTTCTAGACTTTGCTCATCTTTATTACACATTGATACCACATTTGCACTCTCAGCTGTTTCTAATTAATTTTAAATAAGTATGTGCTAATGGTATCTTTGTTTCTCCTCCCTGGCAGTTCTCAAAAAACTAGCAGAGGTGTGACCTTGCTGCCTTGGGCTTTGTGAGAAATCACCGCATGAGCTTGGGTAGAGGAAAGCTGTACTGGTCTTAGGGTAAGCATTCCCTTCCAGGGAATGCTGGCTCCTCAGCACACAACAGCTAACATCCTTGGATGAAGTCCTTGTTTCATTTATTTTACACTCATAGACATAAACTCTCCTCACCTCAGAACATAATGGCAACATGGAAAGTGAAATCTGGATGCTGGCAATGAGCCCAAGTCCTTTGCCCCTGCTGACATGGTCCATTATATGCCATGCTCCTGAAATGCCATTTTTCCATGTTTTGTTTTTCTTAAAATGGAGTCTCCCAAATAGATTGATTACCTGTATGTTACTTATATGAGTTACATTCTGTGACCCAGAGGGTACCTAGGGGCTTAGTCTGGATTTTGTGTTGTATATGCTCCAACTTGCAGTTATACTGCGAGAAATCAGTAACTTGTATTCATAATGGCAAAGATGTGGAAGAAACTAGCAAACACTTTACAGTAAGCAAATTCACTACCAGCTGGCAAAATGATGGAAGGAAATTCCATCTTAAAGTGCAGCCTTTTATATTTGCTTTTGTATATTAGCAATCTTCTGAAAGTGTATCCTCAAACACATCAAACTCAGCATAAGATGAAAATCACAGTTATCATCAGTGACAAGTAAAGCAGATGACTTGTCTTGAAAACTTTAAACTCCTCATCTAATTTGTTTAAAAATAATCCTCAGAAACTACTTGGCATCTGTATTTCCCTCCTTAATAATTAGTGCATTGAAACAATATTGCGCATTACAGTGGTGATTGTCTTTTATCTGAGAATTGAGCTGTCAGACTAAACCTCCTCTTAATTCCAAACTGACGGCATTTTCCTTCCTTCTAATTGCCACCATGAAAAATTAAATCCTTTCTTTTGCCTCACCTTAATTTTATATTTATAGCTTCATCGCCTTCCTCTCCCTGCAATTTTCTTTCTCATTCATCTTCTGCATTTATTTATGCCTCGGCGTTATTCCCCTTCTGTGTCACAATGCTCCTTCATTCCAGCTACTTTTTATCAAAACATAGCAATGTCTCCCCGTAGAAAACTGCATTAGGCTGAAGAGTTTATGCTGCTTTACGATAACTCAGATAAATATCTGAAAGAATTAATAATTGTATCCAACCCAGAGTACTTTTTATCTGTCTTCTTCAGGCACAGTTAAACTGTCTCAGATAAAGATATTGCCCATAGATTAGAATTAGGGCTGTATTTTGTAAGCCTCCATTGAATTTCATCTTTTGCTACCTGGAAAAAATTGTTCCATCAGTTGCATTTCCCTTTATGGGACATTCATACATTTGTGAAATGCATTTATTTCCTCACAGATGTGATGGTGACAGCAAGAACCAAGTTTACTTGATTTGAGTCTTTATCACCTCTGGAATAAATGCATGGCTACTCTTACCCTAGAGTCTTTCTGGTCTGGAGGAAAAAGGCAAGTGGGCATTTGAACTAATACTGTTCTTTAAGAGCCAGAAGATATTATTTAGTGAAGAGCCACAGATTCACTAATAGAAATGAAGAAATAGCCCTCCCATTTTCTTGGTGGTAATGGACTTAACAGTGCAGAAGAATATTAATAAAGTATTGAAAACCTGTTGTAGAATTCCTCATATTTTTAATTTTTTGGCCAGAGCCCACAGAATTTTTTTTTAATAGCCTGTTGAAGTCATAAAGTACTAGTGTCAGATTTGTACAACCCATCCACACATACGTACAGGCCTTTCTACCCAGACAACAGATAAGCTACAGTGAACTTGAGTGGTATCAGAGATATGTCTTCGTAGATGTACAGTGAACCAGCTATCTTTGAAATAAGTACCTATTAGATACGGGTATTTTGTTTGGAGTGCGTGTCTTTTAAACACGTTAGACCTCAAAAGAGAATACGAAAAGCAAAAGAAACAGGAACAAGGCACAGTGAGCTGAAATTCTGAGTCACCTTATTAGTTGCTTTAAATTTTAAAAACCTCGGGTGATTATCCTTTGTTTCACAATACATAATGGGATGTCTACAGGACTGTTCTGAAGACCATTTTTACAGCACAACTAGCAATTTTTTAACATCTTCACAAGAGTACTGTATTCCAGAAGTTGTGTCTTCTGAACAAACTCAAGTTGTTTCACCTTGGTGTGAAAGTGAGTGGGTGGGAGGCTGCACTCAAGAAGAAAATGTCAGCTACAAAGTGTGTGTCCCCTGTTCCTCTCACAAACATACACCTGGTTTGATCTATTGCTTACAAGGTTCCAGGTCTTGAAATTAAGGCTAAGGCAGGCAGTCAGCTAAACATTATCAAATGATTGCTATATGCACTGCATTTCAACTCTACAGTATCAAAATTACAATTTTTACTTTGGCTGTTGTCCAAGCCTTTCCAATATGCCTTCCATTTCCTTTGCCATCTACCAGTTAGAAAGGCCATCTGTCTTCCCAGTGAAACTTAAAGAGCTGATATATGAAAAGCACCAGCTCCTTTAAAAATAATTTTCCTCACTGTTTTGTATTCATGTAATTTTATAGTGATCAGACTCTGTTTCTTGTTGCTCTTCCTTAGTACAGACAAGTTTTCTTAGCATTTGAGAGTGTTGCTGTTAAGTAAATGTTGTTTGGGGTTTTTCCTTCAAGTGCAGCTCTCTGAGAAGGCATCGGTTGGAACAATCTGGTGTTCTTTCATGAAGATTTTCCCTTCTGGTTTGAAAGTGACATACATGTAGGATGAAAATTACATATTTCTTCAAGAGGATGTGCTATTTTTTGCTATTTGAGATCTGTACATTCTGTTCATGTTCCATAAAAGATGAATGTAAAAGGCTTTTTTTGCTTGTTTGAACTTCTTGGAGAAAGTCTGCACTATTCCCTCTGATATAACAGAAAGAAATTATGTCCCAGAAATGTATTAAAAAGTAACATGGAACAAATTCTGTTGTGCAAAAGAAATAATAGGTATATGCCAGCTGGGTTCCTGGACACTCTTAATTTTCATTTACTTTCATCTGATCAATTCTTTGCAGTTCTGTCTGGTAGCTGATAAAGTACATCAGGGAAATTACAGCTGATTTCTAAAACCTATTTCAAGGAAAGCGTTGAATGAAACTAACGACTCAGCACAGAAGTGACAGAAAGAGATAGCTTTTCTGCTCCCTCATCTTTAAGGGCTGTACTGCAAATCACTGTAAATGTTTCCTTCCTTAATTACTGAAAATGTTAGGGATACTGCTTAAATAGTGACACTGAAAGACTAAGGGTTAGGAAAGAATTTGTCTCAAGCTTTTCATATAACTGACAAAACTGTAAAAATTCCAAAACTGATAAAAAATAGATGAAATACCTTTTAAGGTTCTTGTATCATATCTTGTGCCCAAAGGTACAGTTTACTCTTATACAGATATGATGGTAATTTCACTTTCCCTTCATATACATGTAGAAAGGCATATTGTAAGGGGTTAGCTAATCTATATAGAGATGTGTGGTGCTAATCTCTATGCCAGCTGTGCTGTGAGTAATTAAAGGAAATCCATCTGAAAAATGCATCCTTATTCCATGGCTGACTTCTGAACTGTAAGTTAACCACTCCCCTAGGTTTTATATTTTTTGAAGACAAGAATGAGTGCTTATTTTCTAGCAAAACAGATGAAACTGCTTATGAAAGAGATGCAAAATACAGATAATCAGCGTATAAGATCCCCCTTCTGAGTTTTTCCTACCTTTCACAATTTCCCCAGTAAAGTAAACCAAGGATTGGGAATAAGGTTTTTCCAGTGATGGTTAATCAGTTTCAAAAGTGCAATTATACAGAAATTTTATTGTTACTATTCCTTATAGCAGTAGGTATTGATGTGGTATCCTAAATAGTATGATTTGGCCTATTATAGGATACAGAGAACACATGAATAGTTAACCCCTAACTTAATGCCAGAAAAGCTGTTACTAATACTGTCCTTTGCATAGAGAGATTCTGCCTCTGGTTTCCAGCTGAGATTGGTATTCATGCAATGGGGAAAAAAATATGCACCACTGAATGAAATGAACCAAAGCTGTGGTCTTTTTAATATAGTCTCACATGTTGCAACTCAATGCATACCATTAGATTGTTTTCCCTTTTATTTTGAACAAGACAATTCTGATCAGTTTCTAAAAAGTTGATTTTAGCATCTGAGTCCTGTATGGAAAACATAAGTGTGTAGGATTCACAGTAATACAAGACAGACTGCTTAATTCAGAGTGACAAAATAGATTAAACATTTTTTTTTCCTCTCTCTCTCTTTTTAACAAATCACAGAATTATTTAGGTCAGAAAAGACCTTTAAGGTCATAGAGTTCAACCATAAATCTAACACTGCCAAGTCCACCACTAAGCCATGTCCCTAAGCACCACATCTACATGTCTTTTAAATACCTCCAGGGATGGTGGCTCAACCACTTCCCTGGGCACCCTGTTCCAGTGCTTGACGACCCTTTTGGTGAAGAAATTTTTCCTAATATCCAGTCTAAGCCTCCACTGGTGCAACTTGAGGCCATTTCCTCTTGTCCTATCTCCAGACACCTGACAGAAGAGACCGACACCCACCTCGCTACAACCCCCTTTCAGGTAGTTGTAGAGAGCGATAAGGTCTCCCCTCAGCCTCCTCTTCTCCAGACTAAACAGCCCCAGCTCCCTCAGCCGCTCCTCATAAGACTTGTGCTCCAGGCCCCTCACCAACTTGGTTGCCCTTCTCTGGACACGCTCCAGCACCTCAATGTCTTTCCTGTAGTGAGGGGCCCAAAACTGAACAGAGTACTCGAGGTGCGGCCTCACCAGTGCCGAGTACAGGGGAACAATCATTTCCCTGCTCCTGCTGGCCACACTATTTCTGATACAAGCCAGGATGCTGTTGGCCTTCTTGGCCACCTGGGCACACTGCCAGCTCATATTCAGCTGGCTGTTGACTACCACCCCCAGGTCCTTTTCTGCCGGGCAGCTTTCCAGCTACTCTTCCCCAAGCCTGTAGCGTTGCATGGGATTGTTGTGACACAAGTGCAGGACCCCCAAAATGTAGGATATCCTGTGGGAAGAATTGGATTGTTTTAACTGTAATGTGTTTTTTCCCCCAGAAATATTACACAAAACTGATATTATAAAAAATCGAAGGAGAAGTTAGAGTTTTTCAAGTATTTTTTTGCATGGGTCCTGACTGGTCACTGTTTTAAAATGTACTATAGTTTTTGACACAATTATTTTAGTTTGGATTAATTTAATACATAGAGGGACCCGTCCAAAATAAAAAGATGAGAACTTACCTCTCACTGTATTATTAACATTATGTAACATTATACAACATTAAACAGTTGAACAAGATTCAGAGTTTGAGAATAGGTACTTCTGTATATCTTAATATTCTGGTGCGAGCTGTAGAAAACATATGGCTAAGTTGATAAATGTCATTGACTCTTTTTCTCACCTAGTGTATTTAAAACGAAAGTGTACTTTGAAGTAAAAACATAGTTTTACAGAATGGCTTTGGTCAGAAATTTACCTTTTCTTTCAGAAAGTACTTCCATCCTAGAGCTCTGCTCCCTGGTAAGGAAGAAATAGGGGAATAAAGAAGGTATTCTGTTGGCCAAGTGGCAAAGAGTTTCCTGCTGATGCTATGAAGATATAAATCGTCAGTTGCAGACAGATGCCCTATGTTCGCAGGCTGTACACATGGCAGCTTTTTTAGACTCCTGTTCATCAACCAGTCCAAAGCATCACCTGGCAGCTTTGCTCCAGGCCACCTTTTCTGGTGGATGGTAATAATTGCTAGAGTAATAACACTGAGAGCTGAAGCAAAATCCTGACTTCAAGCAAGTATGCAAACAATTGCTTCGAAATGAGCTATATTATTTCTATTGGTTTATAGGCAAAACTAGTTCTAATTACAGAGAAATGGGTAGATAACAGGCTTACTGCTTATCTGCTCTATACCCCTTTAAGTACCCCTTAAGTATTGGTGATGATACTTCTAAAAGCAGAGTGTCCCCAGGTCTGTAAAGGACACTGAATCTCCTTATGCCTTTTGGAACCACCCATAAAATAACGTTTATCTCTTGTAGGTGCCTTCTGCACAGTTTGTAACTAGAATTTGTCAGCTGAATGAGGCTTTTGGAGTACAGAAAATGCTTTGACAGTACAGGTATGACTGAAGAACCCCAAATTCTAGAGGAATTACCTTTGACCTGTCTAAATAACCCAGGAACTGATTAACAAGGCACTAGGGGATGCTGATTTGGTCCTGCCACAAGAAGGCATCCTCTGTCAGAGGGACAGTCAGAAGCAGTATCTGATTCAGCCATCCAATTTTAATCTGAGGCAAGCCCAGTCATTTCATAGTGGACTAAATACACTAATAAATAAAGGTTTAACTACATTTACAGCAATCTTTACTTTATTCCAGAGGTTGTGAGCCAAATATTTCCTTCTATTTTTCTTCTCTGACTCTACAGCTACAACCACAGCTGAAGCCTTTGAAATTTCCTATAGCTAAAAAATTTTACTCTAGCTAGGATCAAGTTATGTTATACTAAAGATGTAAGCGTTTTAAACAATGCAAGAAATAATAGGGATTTTTAAAATTAATTTTTAAAACATTCTGTTAAGACATGCGCAATGCATATCCTGAATATCCATGAGATGTGTATCTTAATCCAAAGGATAGAAGCTGAGAATGAAAAGTATGGAATATGATTTTGCAATCAGTATTTACATTCTCTTCAGGAGCTGAAGTGACATTTTTGGTTATTTTTAAATCACTTTTATGCCTAATGGGTGAACTGAACAAAATAAAATTGCTTTCCATGGAGAGCTACAGGGCCTTCCTCAAATCTCAGAAAACAGCAGGCTGTGGTGCTGCTTCTCAACACCATCTGTTCTTTGGGTTTGAAATGATTTATGGGAATTGAAGTGTTCACGTTTTCCTGTTGACAGTTCAACTTCAGCAGTATGTTCTCAGGCAACAATGAAAGTCTAAGCAAATATATACTACCACTAAAGTTTATTCTCCTGAAGAAGTTATGCCATATATTGAATATAGAAACCTATATCAATAAAATGTTATTCACCTCAGTATATAAATGTATTGAAAAGAAGCTACTAGTCCTCCTTGCTTCCACCCCACCACTCACTTTGGATAGATATTCAAGGTATTCACTTTAAGTGTTTTGAACTCTGAAACTCTGAAAACTTACATCAACCTTCATGGGAATAGGGTCAAGCCAACACTGAGTACTTGTTAATATCTCTCTTCCCTCCCATCCTTCTTGAAATTCTTTTCTAGAAAAGATGTGAGTGCCACACATCAGCCAAATTTATGGTGCTGGTCTCTGCCATGTTATTTAAACCTGTTCTTTATCCTGTTTGAGGATGTATTTGCATTCAGAATGACTACTATCTTCATACTTGGCTGTTATTTTCTTAGCTCTGGTTTGAAGTATGCAATTTCATTTTCATGAATTCTGTGCTACTGGCATATGGGCAGGTCTCTCCTGAGAGGTAGCAATAGGGCTCCGTGGGAGAGAGTGAGTTAGTTGCAGGCTATGTTCTGCAGCCTCCCATCCTGACTCTCTGCCCATCAGGGAAGAAGTGCTGAACAGTTGGAGCTGGCCAGAGGATGGCAATTCCATTTTACATCCACTTCTGAAGTTTCAAATTTCACAACTCTTTTGCGACAGAACAAAATTCTTGTGATTACTGTCACAAAGCTCAACATGCCTGTCCTTTGGAAATAAAACCAGAGCTTCTTGGGTCCTGAGCTTCAGATCAACTTCCAGAAGAGTTTCCTCTACCTTCAACCTGGTGGCCAGGGCGTGAAACACCTGCCTTTGATTCCTTGCTCTATTGTGTTCAGAAAAGTTTTCCATCTCAGTTCTCTCTGATTGAGGTAGTGCACAAATCTGAGCATGAGCTTCCTACACTGCTAGCAGATTCCCAGTCACTTGGCTAAGGCATTCAGAGGTTAGTTTTCCAGTGGACCCTGAGTTTCTGAAGATTTCTGGTGAAACCCCTACATCTACTTGAGATAAAAATGGTCTCAGTTCCAAGTTGATTAACAAAACACATTAATAAAAGCTTGGTCTTGTACTGACTCAAGGCAAATCTTACTCAAATCAGTAGAAATTTTCCTTAAGAGAGCAAGAATAAAGGCCGTAGCAAAAATGGTGATTTGTAATCCTATAGAAACTGTAGAAGACAATCTCTCAATGCAACTGGGAAGAGAAGAGGCTGCATTTGTCTTTCAGGTACCTCAGTAAGCCATGAGGATACAGCTAATCACGTGGTGAAAGCATGTCGCAGTCCTTAGGAGGAGGTAGATCATTATCCACCATATCAGTTTTTACATCCAAAATTGCCAAGATCTGTTTACAGTTAAGATCTTATTTTTCTAGCAAATCCAACACGTGATCTGTGTACATTTGTCTCCTAATTCAGTAGTTTTCATGAAAGAACTATGCTCCGCTTAACACTTTTTTAGTATCCCAGAGTTTTGTTGTCTTTCCCATTGCCTCTGTGAGTTGGATCAATGCCAGCCTCACCTGCTGCCTTTGTAAAGATTTAAATTGAGCTTTAGTTCCTCACCTCCTTCACCGGTTGTTCATTGTTTCTCCATCTCTGAATCTTTAGCATCATATCTTTCCTTCTTGCATATACTTTTGTTTTTTTACCCAGGAATTCTAAAAAAAATACCCAGAACCCCCCCCCCCCACCTGTGAGAAAATTGAAAAAAATAAATAATATGCAATTTATCAAACTATATGCTAATATGTATATAATCAATATTATATAATCTAAATAGAATCAAAATAGCTACCTAAATCATGTAGCCATTTATGAGAGGAACAAAATCATTCATAGGAAACTGTTTATCAGTTTCCTTCAATATTCAAAGTATATTCACTTCTATAAGATATCAAGTTTAAAACCCTTCTGTATGGAGTAAGAACTCAGTGCACAGGAAGACTGTAGAATCAAATCCCTGGTAAACACAACTGCAAAATGCTTAGATGATGTAAAGTGCATTTGTAATCATAGCTAGTTTGCAAGGGGTAATAACCTGCTGGGATAGATTGACGGGATTTTTTTCCCTGTATTGACAGAAATCTGTCCTTCAGTGAAAATCACATGTTCAAATCCTGCTTATCTTCAATGGTAGAGATTATTTAATTTGTGTTCCTATTTTACTTCACTATGAACTTCCTACCAACAAAAGGTAATTTTTAATCATGCTGTGTCTCTTTTCTTACACTTCAAATCCTGTATGTTTATTCAGAGCATACAGTCTGTTGAGAGCACATCTTCTCATACCAGTTTTTTTGTACAGTGACAGATGATGTTCATAGTTCCAAAGCATCAAATTTAACAGCTTGGTTCTACTTAATCATCTGGGTTTTTTGTTTCATTTCACATCGAGTTGTAATTGCACATTGAAACAATTCTAAAAATCTGATCTAAAGTCCAAGTAAAAAAAAAATATTTGCTGAAGAAGCACAGAACATGATATTTGATAGGTACAAAAGTGCATGAATTATATGCAACATCATTTTTGTTGTTCAGTGGCTGCCCCATTGTCTATATTTCCAGTTCACCAGGATCTGGCTTAGTAGCTTAAAAGCAGAACAGCAAGATGTCTTTCCTCCCTCCCCACTGCTTGGAAAAAAACCCCTTCCATTACCTTCTACTGATGCTTTCTGGATGGCTGCATTAATCGTATTTCTTCTTTTCTTGCGGAAGATTACAATAACAAGAACTTGTCAGGTATGGGATGAAATAAATAAGAAAACACGAAACACATTTCTCAGTGTGGGAAGATTCTAGTGTAAGTACTGAAACATAACCTGGTAAAACATCTTCAAATGCCTGTTACCAACTTTATGCAATCTAAGAATGCAGAGGGAAATCAAAGTAACTATCCAACATACAGTAAAGTTTCAAAAAAAAAAAAGATTTTGCAGGCTTTCGGTCTAATTCTGATTTCGAGCTGAATTTAACATGGTTCAGCTCCTTAAATTTCTCAGCACACTTCAGTTCAACATTCAGGAAACACCTGTAGCACCTGCACTTCACCGTGATGCAGTCTAATTCAAATAGCAATCACATAATAAGTTCAGTACTCAGAACACCTGCTACCTTAAGAACATACTCCTTTGAGACACTTTTACACTAAGCTTTCCTACATCTTCAACAGACTGTATGAATAAAACCATGGCTCCTTCAAGAGCTTTAATATTCCCTGAGAGAAAAGTAAAAAATGCACAACTTGCACTTTGTGAAAACAATATGACAAATTTCAGAATTTACCACCTAGATCAACTCTGTTTGGGTGTGGAACTCAGTTGTATATCCTGCACAAAGAACAAATAAATTTTCTGCAGATTTTATCAGGTGACGGACAAAAACAGAACTCCTGGTCTTAAAACTAACGAATCCTAAGTTTATTGCCTTTCTTTTAGGAGTTCTGATGCCCCAAACTGTCCCAAATTCAGCAAAGTATTTACATCCCTACATCCTGCCTAGTTTTGCCCCATGAGCAGAGAAGACAGTGACTAGTGATGGATATTTCAGTGGTATCTTCCCAGTTTTTCCTTCTCAGTGATAATGGGATAACTTTGTATAGGAGATCCACCAGGGCATCTGTCTCATTAGTTTTCCATTTCACTGGACTCAGCTGACTGCCTCTGACTCTAGGAAATAATTTTGCAACAGAAGAAGTGCATCTCTTAGCACCATTAAGATTTTTGGCTGAACAAGATGCCAATGACCCCTTTCAGAAATTCAGAAAAAGTTGAGCAGTAGAAAAATGCTAGAGGAGAGACTCCCTAGAATCAAAGAATAGCACAGAGCCAGGCAAGGGGTGGAAGAATTGGGATTCAATGCCAGCAGTAGGAAGAAATCAGAGCTTAGAGATAGAGGCAATGGGACTTTCGTGCTTTCTCCCCAGACGATATGGCTGGAACATTAGTTCCTGAATGTGAACTGCCTGAATAGGAACAAGATCTGTGCTGAACTGCCCGAAGTTCATGGCAACACTTCCCAGGGGACTGTTGTGCAGTCAGCAGCCTTTTTACCTGGTCTGCATTTCAGCCTTCATATACACAAGTGTTGCTACACAATCCTACTTTTTAAAAACAAAAATGAAAGCATTCCATTCATCACTTTTAAAAATGACAATAAATGCAGAGCAATGCTGCTTCTCTTTTGGAAAAAAACCCCAAACCCAAGCCCACAAAAAAACCCAACACACAAACCGAATGTTTAATATTATTGGCTAGCATACTGAATACACAAGGTAAAATATGGTCCACAAGATGATAGAGACTAGAACTCATTTTGCATCCTACCCTTTTTGTCTGTGTAGTCAAATAGACTGCGGTACATCCAAAACTGCTTGGTTAAGAGCATGTCTGTCCGAAGGCTGAAGCATGTATTGAAATTAAATAACAAACAGAGAATGTGTATAAACAGCTAAGTTTTTTAATTCTTGAAAATAAGGTATGGGAACTGGAGGAGAATTAATTTCTTGGGTGGCTTGACATTTATTCTTTCAATTCTCTAACTTTTAAAGTAACTGTAATGGTTCTGTTGATTTCTTTGGATTTTCATTTTGCCATTAATAAATAATTTAGGCATGGTACAACGCATAAGCTTTACTGATCCTTTCAGATGTTTTGTGCATCTGGAAAATATTTTGGTTTGTATTGGGACTGTACCCCATGAAGAAGGACCCATGATTAAACTCGGTGCAGTTGCATATGTTAGATACTACACTAATCACAGAGAAGTATTCACGTGGTAGAAAGCCATATATCATCATTTTGTACTCACAGACTAGTCATTTGAAAAAATAACCACTGCAGATTAGTGCAAATCTGCATGGCAAGGCAGGACTTCTGTGTCTTCCGGCTCTTCGCTTACCTGTTCAGGCTCCCATGCCGACTGCTGTAATCCCTACTCTTCCAGCAGTTACTCATTTCAGCTGCTCACTGTCTTCTGTCTTCTCTCATCCTTTCCAATGCATGGAACTTGTTTGCTGAATGTTGTTTTTTGGAAATGTTTAACAAATTGCCATAGTTCATATATGTTTTTCATACGGTCTGTTACATATGTTTTTCCTCAGAAGACAAAGACTGCGCTTTGAAGTTGTATAACCTCTCCTTGTCAGGCTGTTGCCCACAGTGACAGAGAGGCCAAGAACTGGACAGAAGACAGAGACCCACATATATGTTCCACATGGTGTATGTCTGTGCAGCCTGCATGCACGCTTTCCGAGGCAAAAGGATCGGCTGAGAAGGACTTAGAAGTAGAGTTATGAGGAATTTTTGGACAAAATATTTTTTGTTAGATACTGGCATAAAATCACAAACTGTTTTTATTTTTTATTTTTGTTGCGAAAATATTGAAATCAGGTAACAAAACGTGCCATCAAGATTGGTTGTAAATGTCTCTGTTAGATAATACTAGAAAAATATTCCATGGCTAAGTCTTTCTAGATATTTCTGGAGCTTTTCATCCTTTTTCAGTTACATTTTTGTATGGCTTAGGATCCCAGTTGCTAATCTCTTGCATCTAAGTGTTTGCCTTAGCAAAGTGATATTGACTATGATGGATGTGAAAAAGAAAAATAATGCTGTGTTAATTAACAGAAGAAGGAAAAAAAAACAGGTAAGCATAATCACTGTCTTCTGTTAGGAGAAAAACACTGTCTGAAGTGATACAGCACAACACTGAGGCACTGAACAAAGTCAATCAATAACTTCATTAAGAAGGACAAGTAAGGTAGTAAAAATCAGTATTTCACCATCTCCCTTGGCTTTCCCCAGTCCTCAAAGCTCTGTAAGACACATCTGCTTGCCTGGAGTCGTAACAGAGAAAAATAGTAGCGCTGAGATTAGAAACTCAGAGTTCCAGTTCCTAGAATACATTTATTTGTTTTCTTAGTATGTTGTGGAAATCTATTTTACTCTGTCCACAAGACCTGAGGGTCTGAGGAGTCAGTAAATTCAGAGAAAAGGTGTGAGAGTAGGGCTTCGAAGTGGTGTGAATTATGCTGTTTTTTCACTGCTTTAGCTATTTCAATTTCCTGCAAAGTGGCATCTGTTACTGAAAATCATATGGAGTATACTACAAGGGAAAACTCAGAGGCTTTCTGTCCTCTGTGTCAGAGTAGCTGCATTTGGAACCTAAAAACTGAAACAATAAAAGTCTGAGTTTTAGTATTGGTCCTCCTAGGATTGTGCCTTTTCTAAATGTGAAGTGATTTTGGAATTCCTGACTTTTGTTTGAAAACACTTTATTCTGCCCTACTTATTCTGCCTCTAACACCTGCTAACCTATGGTGAACTGTTAAACTAAGCATATTTTCTTTATTAAAGGATGACATATGGAAGTCTAAAGTTATCCCTTAAAATATTTTTTACTGGACTGAATAAAATAGAATAATGAGAGGCAATAATACTTAACATTGGCCACTACTTCTAAAGATACTGAATAAGAGTGAGTAACTTTGCATTATCATGAATAATTTATATAATAACAGAAATATTGTTAGAATATTGTTGCATCAACTCCACTAATGTCATAATTCTGTATTGCTTTGAGCGCCATGTATCACATATTTGGAATCAGGAATCTAAGAGTATTATATATTTGGTTGCAGCCCTATCATGGTGGTGGTTTGGTGAATGCTGCCTCTTGCTCATTTAAAAGTCTAACTGCTGTCATAAAGCATTGCTATTCGTTTCTATTTCACATAGCCAAATGAATTTTGCCCTGCTCCCCAAATATCATTAGTGTAATTCCTATAGGAAATTACTTATGGCTTTAGAAAAATTGAAATTTTAGAGCTTTTTGTACACATTTCACAATCTGATGTTCCTGGTAATTTACATATTAAAACCATGATTTATAAAGCAAATATATGTTATTCTTATCTGCAGGGAGAACATGGTATAATTCATTTTTACTCTTTTTTTTTCCTTGACAACCTAAGCCTTGATTGCTCAGTATAAATTCTGATTATTAGAGAAAGATGACAGATTCAGGATGGAGAATAGAAGGAAGAGGCCAAAAGCAAAAGGCTATTCCCAGGATAAAGAAGCCATCAAAATGCTAATAAGCCCTATTCCTAAAGGGTATTATTGTTTCTTTGTTCAGCTTTATTTATAAACACACACATCTGAAGCAATAGTTCCATCTGCACAGACTAAAAAGCTCTGTGTCCAAAATACACACTGCTCCAGAACCTACAGAGAATAAAAAGACCTGCTCAGTTAGACAGCTTTCAGAAAAAGCACTGGACTGAAAAATGACAAAAGTCTCCAGAAATCTAAAGTTTAGGTGGAAAGCTTTCTTTGCACAGAAGTTATTCGGAATCAACTAGACAGGAGAGAACTGAATTCTCTAGCTGATCTCAGTCCAGTGGATGTTCCAGCGAAGGCAAGTAATAACCTAACATCAGCCTTTATGAGATCCTAGAAGAAAAGAAAACTATCTGATTTGTCTGGTTATTTGATAGACAGGTTGGGTCATATTTTGGGAGAGGAAAGTGGAATCCATGCAAGTTCTTGATGTATCATCACAGCACTTAAAAATTGCAAGGGAGACAGGGAAGAGGAATGGACAGGACAGAAGGGGGCATGGAGGGGAAGAAAACCCAACCCAAAACCAAAGGAAAAGGAAAATAGGGAAAAGATAACTCTCAAGTGAATACAGGAATGAGTTGAAAGAGCACTTCCAATTCTTGCCTCAAGGAAAGTTTCTTTAACTGTGGTTGCAGAGCAAAAAAAGGAGCAAGATATTCTCAATGTTTGTCACAGTGGCAAGCTCACAGCAGTAGCAGAACCAACAGTCTGAGTCTTATTTGTGGATTGTATAGGTAAGGAAGACATGTACTTACCAACACAAATTTGTAAAAATCTGTAAAAAAAAAGAAAAAGGAATAACTCTACAAACATAAATATTTTGAGAGATGGCTTAATGAAAAATGTTTTTCCACATTTGTGTGCCAGGAAGTTTGGATGGGTGTCCTTAAAAACACAGGACAAATTCAACATCTTCTTTGGAAGACATGTTTTCCTCAAACTGCCATCTGAGGGTTATTTTATTTTTATTTTTGAGATATTTAACAGAAAAAATACAACTGACACTTGAGAATAGGGAGGTGTGTGCAGGTTTACATGTATGTCACTTTGATCTTAGGTAAGCCGCTTAAAGAGAAGTCCTGTCTCCTTGGAAAGGGTCAGAGACATTTAGCTGAAGTGAACCAAACGTGCACTAGACACGATGTACCCCAAAGAATAATTAACACAGCAAGATGTGTGGATAGATTATAAACAACCTGCTTATAAAAAGTCCTGCCTTGCATTTGAAAGAGTAAAACTGTCTGATGGAGATGGATGAGAGATTTCACTGCCTAAAGCAGCAGTCTGGAAATGCTTCAAGAAACTGATGTTAGTCTAGAGATATAAAATACAAAAAGGTAAGGAAAAAATTAACAACAGAATTTTCACTTTAGGAAAATAGTGAGGCCTTTTGACAATGAGAAACAGTTTCTGCAATACAATTGCTCTGTAATGTATTTGTTACATTGAGAAGAAAGTAATATTTCCCTTTGTGTTGTTAGCAGTCATAGAATTGACTAAAATAAGTTTACAAGGGCATAATTCCTTTAAAAAAAACCAAAACCAAACCCCCCAAAAACTACGAACCATATCATAATGAATGCTTCCAAAAATAAATTCCCTCTCTGATTAAGCTTTGCATATCTCTTTTAAAGAAACTATTTATTTTTATTTCCTGTAGAATTTACTGGTAAGTTAGCAGAGTAATTTTTGGTAATTATTGATATAAAGCATTATTTCAAAACAAACAAAAAACCCAAGCAAAAGATTACTTGAAGTATTATCTATAACTCCCTAGTTAGTCTTTACTAATTTTTAATGTTCAATATAAAATTATTTTTGGTATAATCTGATCCATAAACAAGTTATCACCATTTTCTTTTTTTCTCTTGGTCTACTTTTCATATTTATGCTATGCTGTCCTGTCCTGAAGAGATGGATTCTTAAGTCAGAACCTGCTTCTGTGTTGCTGTGGCTACCAAGCAGCTTAGTTCTTAACATTTCCCTCGTATCTATGTCTCTTCCTGTAATACAGAGTCACTGGATCCCAGTAAATCTAGGCATGTGTAAATACATCTCTTTTAATTGCTTTTATAATCACCAAAGCAAATACGGGTGAGCTTGATGCCTGGGCCATACTGGGTCAACAACATTACAGTAGTGAATGGGAGACTACATGGAAATCCCAATGAGTTGTGATGGGAGGAACTGTAGACTCTGGCTACAAAGAAGTTAGAGGATTCAAGTTAACTTCCTGCTGACTTCAGAAAAAGGGAGAAATTTCTTTGAGGCACTGCAAGTTTTCATATCCATCTGTTAAACTGGGTCTAACATTTTAAATGGAGATTCGTAATCTGTTACTTGTCCAAATTGTGATATTATTTGGTACACTGCACCCTCCTCATTGTGTAGCTGTAGTAAATAAATTGGCTTTTGAATTTCTCTGCCTCCTTGTACAATACTTCAGATGAAGACAACTCTGGACCTTTCATATTATTTTTTAATCCAATCTTTTCTCTGGTGTTATAAAATTATTTGGCCTTTTTCTGCAAAACAGCTGAGCTGTCACTTACGAGCACGACAAGCGAAATTTTCTACTCTGATGGATTTGTCAGCCCCTTGTGTCATTAGCGATACTCAATAAGAAAGATGAGCAAATGGCTTTTTCAGCCTGATGAAAAACTATGTTGAAACACTAGTTATCATATGGTTTTCTTGCTTGAAATCCAGTTTGTGGTTCATTATTTTTGCTTCAAGTGCTTCCTTTATTCTGTGTGAGATTATATTACACAACTTCATGTCTGACTGATCAGTTTTCTTGGTAACTTAGATATTATTCCATTATTTCTTTTTCCAGTGTCTTTATTTTGCTGGAAAACCTTTTGATTTTGTGAGTTGTTCTATAATTGTGGACTATCACTGTTTTGGTTGGGGTTCAACTTCAGGTTTTGTAGGTTTGGATATTGTTACTGTCTCTCACTGTTTTGCCTGTGATAAAGATGTTGCAATATCTGGTAGCAACTTCTCATGATACTAGTGTGTTTCTGATTTCTTGAAAGTAATCTAGCCTTTGCTTTATTCTGTTAACTTCTTACTTTACTTATCTTCAGGAGACCCTCTGGCTGGTACAATCTTGCCACCTATAATCCAGTTGACTTGTTTTAGTCTCCCTTGCTCTTAACAGGAGCTTCAGCATTGGAGTTAGCCGTGCATTTCCTCTTACTATCTTCTTTTACCTCTGGATTTTTTGTTCTATACAGACACGTATGTGTATTTAGATATTTATTCTGCTATTTATGTTCCCACAACCTGCACCATTCCTGTTGCTCTCTGGTGACTGCGTGTCATTTCAAACTGGGCAAGACATTGAAGCAGAAGGGCTTTGACAACATGGGTTTTGTTTTGGTTTTGCATGTGTCTCTTTCTTTTTACTTGCAAAATATCAGCCAGTGACATTTTACATTTGTTCATTTAAAGGATGAGTTGTCAGAGTAGGAACAAGGTAATGGCATTAGTTTAAAGACTTGGACTTCTTGAATAAAGCACAGCTAGCCTGCAACAAATAAAATTGCTCTGCCAGAAAGCAAAATGCACAGACAGTTAGCATTCAGTTGAAGTAGTTCATCTACAGAAGACAACCTTAACTGGGGGGTTACTTTATGTCCCTCTGCCTTGGAATAATGAAAAAAATATTTCAGATTCTGTTGGATATAATTCTACCTTCCCACATATGAAGCTCCTATTTTTCATAATTTTTTTTTTCAAAACATTTTATCTCATATAGTATAGTTGACTACCTTCTCAATTTTCAAAATGGATCTGGTTATATTGTAATCAGACACCAAATAAATCAAGGATGTAACTCCTAGCTTACAACTTGTTACAGGCCTCATCAGAGCACACCACACTATTTATAGCCTCCATCTTTGTGTTTCATTGTTGAAATAGCACTAATGTTTATCAGGATGACGTGTGATATGCTTGATATAATGTACTTTCCTGAGCAAAAGTTTTATGTGGAATTTCTGAGTAGACAGAGGAAAATAATATGATTGTATTTGTCATGATACATGATGAGTATTCTTATCCTGTGGTCCCACTTTAGTTCCTTGGCCACAGGGCAGTAATGTCATTTGAATGTGGAACTGGGAAATGGCAATGATTGCATCTGGTAATCAGTCATCTTAAGTATAGTTTGTTTTCAGAAGTGAAGAAGCATTATAACAGACCAAAGAGAAAGAGAAAAGCATAGGAACATTGGTATAAAGTGTCTCACCCACCACGCATTGATGAAGATTCAGTGATATTACTGGCATACAACTTTCTCCCATTCTTTTACACCTTCTGTGACTTCTACTCCTTATCTCAATATCCCTACAATTTGGAAAATGTGTAGCTTTTCAAGCATGGATCATGAGATAAAACTAAGGTGTCTGGGCTATTTCCCAGTGATTTCTATACTCAGATTTTGGTGCCTTCCAATTGGAGGCATATTGAATCTCTTGACTTTAAAGTATTTGTGTTTATTACTGACCAGCAACAATTGTTCATTTCTGTTTGGGTCTAGTTCTTAATTCAGAGCCCAATTTTTAGCCAGTGACATTCCAGTCCAGCGTCTCCTATTCAGACATTTTTCTGTGGATGTGTGTAGTTCTGGTGGTTGTCTAAAGCTTCAGTGTGCCAATATAATAGACAGGGGAGGTAAATGGACATATTCATGGATGCTAATGTTCACTCAATTTGAAGAGGTCAGAACAATATTTTGCCTTCAAAGATTACTTCATTTTTTCAAATAAGATATGTATTATATTGAATAAAATAAAGGCAAGTAATCTTACAGTCTCAGACAGATAGCAAATAAATCATAAAATTCATTAGAGTTGTGACAGCCCGACAATATCACAGCTGAATGTGTGGTAAAGCATGACACCAGAATAGCATTGGTTTCAATGTAAATGGACTTGGCCTAATGTGGGTTGATGCTTTAAAAGACAAAGTGCCAAATACCTCCGCAAGATTTTGAATTCAAGAAATTAAAAGATAAGTCAAAGTTTTCCAGAATTATAGATATGCTGTTGCAAACATCAGTGGAATGTGGAATTTTAAAATACTGAAGTAAGATCAGTGCTTGTGTCAAGTGCCTTCTATGGGATCTGAGGAACTTGGCTGTGTGAATGTGTTTATTATTCAGTAGTGTAAGTATTGTGGCAATGACCAATGAACTAGATCTAAAAACCTGTGAACAAGCCATCAACTTGTCTTTGATGATGACTAGGTTCATAGGATCATGGGATAATTCAGTTTGGAAGGGACCACGGGAGGTCTGTAGTCCAGCTTCCTCCTTACCTACTGACATATGAAAATCTTCTAGGGGAAGAACAAAAGTTAGACAAGATGCCAATCCTTGTTTTTAAAAGAAGATAATGTGTGAACATTTAGCCACATTGACTGCAAGGAGAAAAAGATACTCAAGAGAGCTCCAGGGAAACACTCAGGACTATGATGAAACCACATGCAAACATCTGTTTCTGTGGCTTTTCAATTACTTCTGTTTCTGCGAGTGAAGAGTCAACATCTTGTGCACTTGTGCCTTCAGAGTGTTGTATGCAGATCCTGCACTTCTTGTTTTAACTGCAACATAGACCTCAAGCTATTGAAATAAATACGAAGTGCTCAGATTCTCAGAACAGCTTGGGTTCACCACTACCAGCTGAACCACAGGACTGCACTGTAGAAAGAGGCTGTGTATGTTGCATGGGGGGATGTCCTAACAGGCCAAAACCAAAGGCAGTGTTTACATGGTCCCAGAGCCATCTGGTTTGGAAGCACGTAAGATCTAGAATTTGTGTTTAACATAGCTAATTGATGACTGTTGTTGCATAGGACCTTTGCAGAAATTTAACAACATCCTTTAAATAAACTGAAGAATAAAGTACAAGTTATCTAGTCAAAATAAAAAAAAAAGGGGGAACACCCCTCTACAGATGTTAAGCTCTCAGGAGAGTTGTCAGCATTTCTTCTGAAGGAATTACTTAATGATGTAATACTTGGATGAATTTTTTTCAGATGAAAACACCTGTGTTCTCTGTTCACTTTAGAAACTCCCAAGGCAAAGTATGTTCCAGCCAGTCCACCCACAGGAACACAGCATAGTGAATAGACTGTGTCACTGTCAGATCCCATTCTGATAAAGTCTATGTCCTTTGAAATGACATGGTTATTTTCTGCTTTGTTTTACTCATCCCTGTTTAACCAAGCATTACTGGAAGAGCTGACAAACAAACAAAGAAACTTCAAAACCTTCTTTTAAAGTCAAAACTGTTGCACGCAGCCTACTTAGATTTTACTTGGGGATTTTGGAAGCAGAAAAATTGGAGTTTTAAAAAAGTATTGCAGGAAGAAGTTTATATCCTATTTAGGCTACAGAAATGTCGTGGAGCCATCACTATGGGTCCTACACCATGCTTTGAAAGTTCATTACCTCTCACGGCATTTTTTCAGTGCACGTCTACATTTTTGCCATGTGTCTACCTATTCAAATCTATCCCATTCTGATCCTGTTTTGGGGGGTGAAATGTCTTTTGTATCATCCCTTCCGTCCTGTAACTGAATTTAATGCATTTAGAGCAACGTGATCTTCAGGTACCTCATTTCCAGTTACTACACGCATTTTACAAAGGAGACTGTAGACCTCTTCCAGTTAACTGTCTTAAATTTGAATGCACCACTGTCACTAAGTCTGTTTAAATAGTGGTTTTGCTGCAATAGCCCCAAAGCATAAGGAATAAAAAGTAGCGCTGTGAGGCTCTTAGTTGGATATTGAGGCAATGCAGATCAATACAAGACAGTTGCCTGCTGCAGTCATTCCAGCTGAGCAGACTCTTTTTCCCTGGGAGGCTCCAGAGAAATTGCAGATTGCTCAACGACTGATGTTACTGTAGAAGTGAATTATTTACTAGTGAATATATGAAACTGATATTTTTAGTCTCTTGCCATTAATTGTGGAGAGAAGGGGAGTGCTTTTCCTTCCTTAAAAAAAAAAGGACAACTCTGCAACAGCACTTGACTTACAACATAGATTATACTGTATGCCCAATAGGATGGTAGAGTAGCAGACAAACCTGTCAGGCCTGTTCCTTCCTTCCCAGTAAGAGTGCTAATAAGTAAACTTTTTTGCAAGTGCTCCTATAGGCTTTGTAAAATACAATGGACCAGAGAAACATTTTCAAATCACTTGATACAGATGTGTTTGAGATCTAGTCTTCAGATATAGACTTAACCCCAGAAGGGTTAAGGAGCGTTACAGGCAGTTGTCCCTTGAAGTGGAATCCCAAATTGCCACATGACTGTTCAAGAAGCCACTTACCCGTGGCTGCTCCCAAGCAATGGCGAGAACTTTCTCCGACATCATACTCTAAAGACTGAGACGTGGTTAAAAAAGAACATGAAAAGAGGTGCCAGCCTTCCTGGCTGCTGTCCTTCACGAAGACATCTGTAGGGCAAGTCTATGCCGAGATTGCCAGTCAGAGGGAGCCCCTCTGCTGATAACAAGGAGAGGGATATCTTGTTTTGGTGTGGGCATGAGGCAATCATGAAACTGTTCAACGTTATAAAGACTGAAGTGCAACTGGAAAAAATTCTGGAGAACTGGAAGGTAAATGGACTGAAATGCTTCCAGAAGAGAAAGACCCTTAGGGCAAGACAGCAGCTGAGCATGGAAGGTTGTAAAGTCCATGCAAGTGTAATTTTAAATTCGCAGCTGCAGTTCTGTTTTGGGTCTGGTCCTTAGAGTCTAATTTTTTCTTGCCTTTTAAAGGACATCGATCAATTCAGTAGAAGTTAAAAAAGCTGATTTGTACTGTATGCTGTTACCTATTATGTTTTTCAGAATTATTTAGAATTTTTAACAATAATTTTTTAAAGTGCTGGTATAAGAGAGATCTGTACTGAGATAGATTCCTCTGCTTTTATTCCTCTAGACTTATACTAAAACTTATGTATTAGCTCAAAAGCATTTACAAATTCTCCTTTGGCCTACTTAGTCTCTTTTTAGTAATTGTACAGTGCCTTGCAGCTTTAATAGCATACTTTCACCTAAACTGAATACATATGAGCAAAAATATTATATTAGCATATTGAGCCATCAGTAATTTGAACTTTAATTCAATCTCCCAATCTCTCTTCACTGTCTAACAGGAATGACTTTTTGTGTGTATATACTTGAATGATTTCTTTGTTATTTAAGTTGTATTTTTCATTCAAAGTAGGTTTTGTGATTACTATACCCTTTGGAATGTACCGTTAGCAGAAAAATCAGCACATTCAGCAGGATGGGTAGTGACAGAAAAATAGAGACTTTGATAACTTTGGGTAACTACTCTTTGCTTCTGTCATCATCTGTAAAATCTGAAGAATAATATTTCCCTACTTTGCAGATGTGCATCTAAACAATGCAATGATTAGGAGGCACTCAGCTGCTATGGTGACTATCAATAAAGCAAGATGTACAAACAAAGCATGTGGCATCACAAACCCAAAGACCTTAATGCAGAAAATGATTGCATAGACCTATTGCCTGCACATTAAACAATGCATTTTTAATGCATACAATTTTTTAAGGCAATAATACAAATAGATAATGGAAACCAAATTAAGGGAGGGAGGTTGAGCCAAGATTTCCAGGGAGTGTTTTTCTTTGATGGTATTTTTTTTTTTCATTCTGTTGATTGCTTTTGATTTATATATATATATGTGTGTGTGTATATATATATGTGCAGCTTTTAGTGAAGATTTATAATACTTAAAAAATCCTTCACAAGTTTGTTTTGTGTCTGCACAGTCTTGCTTTGTATAAAATTGACAAGCTTGTAGGAAGAAATAATCTGTGGCAGTGTTACATAAATTCAGCTAACCTGCTGAGACATTTTATTCTCAGAAGACGCCAGAAGATTCTGGTATGATAAATGATAGAAAAGAGTGTTAAAAATAGAATCCAGTTCTAATACCTAAAATATTTTAAATAACAGATATCTCACAAAGAAGAAGAAAACATTTTTATTCTAGGTTTAACATTTGAGTTTGTGTACTAACAAGATTACAAAAGTATATTTTATTGAGTGTGATCCCTAAGAACTGGCATATTTTTACATGTTGCAGAAATTAACCTTAGCTAGTGGTGTGCAGTGAAAAAGTTTTCTTACCTCTTAGTTTAATAAATATTTTTTGCCACATCGGCCTTTGCAACTGCTCCAAGTACATCAGAGTTTTTCAGATGATGTGTCTGCCAATGGCAGTTCAGCCTAACCCAAATAGTATCAGTCATGTGGGCAGATTGTTCTTTATTACGATTCACTCTGAAGAACTGTGACTAGGAGTAATGTAAGGGACAGAAGGTCATCAAGATTGAATGCCTTTTTTCAGAACATAACTGAGAAACCCCTTTACCATTCTGGAGGAACTCCAGGCTAAATCTTTGTTTCCCCAAATGGTAGACACTAGGGTAGTTGCTCCTACACAGCGTGAGAGAGGAAGGGAAGTTCCTTGCTAGCCAGATGGTGCCATCACAGATGGAACATGAAAAATAACCATCAAGGAAAGAATAGGCAAAAGTAAGAACCAGAAAGCAGATCAGCACTTACCGCAGGGGAGAAGGAAAAGGAAGACCTATGCCCAACTAGCAGCAAAATTAAATAGTAAAGAAAATTAAGCAAATTTCTACCCTTGACTGTGTAGGACACATTTCCTATTTCCCACCAGAGCAGAATTCTTGTGCATCCATCTGTTAGAATGCCAGTAAATCATGAAAGCAATTTTCCTGTTGTGTTGTATTATTAATCTTAATCCAGATTAATCATACACAGCTAGGAGATCCTTTCCTATCTACTTTAGCATCTCATCCAAGCTTGTAGTGACTTGTGACTTTTCTTGTCAGTGCTCCAGACCAGTTTTGTTTTCTGTCACTCACTGAGTGTCTTCTCATCAGTGAATCCCAATGAAACTAACTCTGGTGGCTTTCAGGCATGGTTGGGGATGTGAACAGTGCAGAACACTCATTACTGTGTATGTTTTATGCTGTGCCAGTTGTGTTTTTCATCCTCTGCTGCCACCATTCTGAATGGCTGATACTGGTGTGTTGTCTAAGCTAAATAAGCTTCTGCCCAGTTTCCTGACCTGAAGGTGTCATAGATCTCTTTGATTCTGTTTCTTGCTCTGTAGGAATCATCCAGTTTTCTCCTTTTCTTATAGTCATAAAATGCCAATCTGTTTCTCTAGGATTTGCTCTCCTTCTCCCTTTTTTTGGTTAATTATCTTCTTTTGCTGGATCTGTGGTGATAGAAGCTGCCCATGAATGAACCTTCAACTCATTATTTATTGGAGCACCAGCTGCTTTTCTATGTCAAAATTATTTTGTTCAAACTAAGACTGTCCACTCCATGCGTAGAAATCTTTTCTGTCTCTCAGGAAGAATACTTGTAGCTGTTCCTCCATTGACCATTATCTTCTCTGACACACATATTTACAGACGTATGTAAAGAAAGAAAACAAATATCCTTTATGTGATTGAGGACAAAATTTGGTTGACAGCTGGAAATACATAGGTATTTCCACTCTGCATTTAAATGGTCAGCATCCTCATTTGGCAGAGAGAAGCCAATCATTCTTAAGATCTCGTCCACTTTTGATAGTCCTAAATGTCAAAGCAGCAAAGTAATGAGACTAAACCAAAAATATGGGCAACTGTGACAATTGGCCACCCTTCTTTCTCTTGCAGTTGTGATCATGAACATAAATATGGCAGAGTACAGCAGAAGCCCTTTCTACAAGTGCAGGCTTGTAGAAAGCAGCCTTTGCTGTCTTCCGTTATTGGAGTTCTGAGCCCTGATGTCTTGTGTTGATATGCCTACTAATGCCTTGATTTAACTGAGCACGTACTTTTGCACTGTCCCTCCTTTGAAAGTGAGATAGAAGAGTTTTTCTGTTTTCTCTGAAGTTGGACAGCTGCTAAAAAATGTCATGCTTTTAGCAGCTTGAAATAATATTAATAATTTTGCTTTATGAGTAGTCTCCTCTTCCCTGATATTTGTGTACTACTAAATGAGTGCCAGGCATGTACTTATACAGATGTTCCATAAAGGTCTGCTGTTTTGGCTTGTCACTCAGGGTGGAACTGAGCTCTCTAAGTGACATTATCTAAATATCAGGTGCCCAGAGGATTGCTTTGTAGGCAATGGAGAGAGTGAGGCACAGCCAAATGCTGATTAGTCCCATTTACTTTAGACATCCCTTTTTAAGATGAAAGAATTTGCCTTTGGAGCTGCCTCGTTTGTGCTTTGCCTCCCCATTACCTCAGGAGGGGAAATGCCACAACTGTTTTAACCTAAACACCTTACTTTCACACATGATATGGGTCTGTTATACTCCACACTTCTGTGGTTTGTTAAAAGAGGTGTACTTAAAAAAAATTGCTGAGTGTTAATTGACTGTCAGTAGCCCTTGCCTGAAAACATGCTGCTTCACCCTAAGATTGGCTGTTTTGTCTACCTTTTGCTGAAGGTCCCAACTTTTCAGGTTCTTTAGCTCTTATATGTCTGAATAGGTTTAACAGTCTTTTGAATTAAATGGCCACCTGATGGCAGCAGAGGATAAGGATAAATAATGGGAATGGTCCAGTACATTTTTGAAGTGATGGTCTTTGAGGATTATTTTAGTATTAAAGAGTTAGCTCTAATTTTTTATTTTTATAATGGTCTTATATTCTTGGTTTATGCTTACAAATTATTTTGAATTTATGCTATCAAATTGATTTCTAATATGGGCAGAAATAATTTTTCCATGCCAATATATCTATCTTGAAACATTGATGTAGATTTATGTCCTTATTTTAAATCACCTAATATGCAGATTTATTTTTTTTCTCTACTGTGTTTGCTACTGGCAGTGAGAGACACAAAACACAGTCCTAGAGATGTGCAAATGGACACCAGAAATGAAACAAGATTATCATGGTTACAGTGAAGTCTTTTAAACTTCTGATTCTTAAATTATTGCAGGCCATGTTTATCTTACCTCCTCTTGTCTTTCCTAGAGGGACTAAGGCTTCACATTTGGTTTGGGTTTTGTTTTTTGTTTTGTTTTTTTTTTTATTCGGGGTGTCAGTGTAAGATATTCAGCCTGTCCTGTGCTTTGAGGACTGGTGCTTCAAACCCACTTTGCATGGAACAGCTTCCGTGGAGAGCAGCAGGGACAGGAGTTTTCCAGGCTGGGGAGAGTTTCTGAGCATGGAGCCACCTTCTGTGCGCCGCACGCTATCAGAAAGCAGCGCTCCCTGGCCGCTACCAAAACCCTGTGAATACTGTCACCAACCCTATAATTATCCTCAAGTCCTTCTTTCTAGGAACCATCTGCTAGTGGTATTTTACATCTCTTTGCAGCACAGAGTACTCAGGAAAACCTGCTAGTGAGTTTGGAGACTTTAAGGAGTCACAGGGTACTTCTGACTGCTTCTTCCATGCAGATTCTGGTATGTTCTGCGACTTCTCACCGCAAACTACAGCTGCTTGGTCTGCATTTTGCCCCCAAAAGGGAGGATGTGCTTACTGCTAAGTTAAAAAGCATTAAATATGCTACTAGTATTTTTCCATGTTGGCAGTTACAGTAGTTGCTATGGGAATGCCACATCACGTAAATGGGTGAAGAGGCAGCTCACAAAACAGTATGGATTAGAGATGTGGCCCACAGTATTAAAAAAATGTACAAACCGTCTTCTGTACATAACCACACCAACTTCTGTCACTAAGAGGCTTCAGGGAAATAAATTGATACTTCTCCAGGCCTGTTTTATAAATGAGCATCTTAAATAAATAAAGCATTTAACTGTGATGAGTAATCCCAGTTCTTTAATAAAGGATGGAGTTATGCTAATTGAACACCAAAGTTGTTTGTCAGGGCTGACAGATATCTGCATACTTCATTTATTCCATTAATTCATTTTCTGCAGCATATAATTATGATCCCTTGCACAAGTGACAGAAGCACAGATAGAATTTCAGTGCAGGGCTATATATCTATTTTGCTATGATCAGTGGAGTATAGCAGTTATATCATTTTTATCAGGAGCATGCTGAGAACAACCAGAGGAGAGTTCTAATGATGATGGACTTGTAAATCTCGCATTTATTCATTAAGCACCTCATGGACAGACATAGAATTTATTTTAAATGAATGTGTGTTTTCTTCTTTTGCTGGTTCTCAGGAATTAAAAGTTAGAGAGAGACTGGCACTAGGAACTGTTGAAGGCATTAAACTGAATAATCCTTAAGCAGTAAGAGAGAAAGAAAGAACATCATTGTAAAGAATATAATTATGGATAAGGGAATAACTGATATTTCAGCTTGTACCATGGCAAAAATAAATTAAATTCCATCCACGTTGACTAGCCTTTTTAGTTGTTTCTTTTTTCTCTCTAAAAAGTTGATTATTTCATACTGAAACTGTTCCCTTATGTATGAATCATCTAAATTAGAGCAGCTGGATAGATGTCCCACCTCTCTGGTGAAATGCCCTAATCACCGAATGTTCTTTTTCTCCCATTCTGTAAATAAACTCTGTCTTTCAATATTTTTCATCATTTAGTGTAAAATGGAACTTTGTTCCAGATAGGACTGAATTTGTTCCTTACCATAGTATCTGAACATGATCTCTAGATTTCTTTCTAGTAAATCTGTGTGCAAGTCCACTCTGAAAGAGGAAAGAATTAAACAATGGACCTTTCGGTTTATATCCGTTAATTGATTGGTAAAAGGAGGCTATCATCTCCTTTACCTATGCATTTTGTTTTCAGTTAAAGTGTTCCATGAATTTATCCTGAATTTGCATGTGCTGTTGGTATGATCAGAACCATATAGGTATATTAAATGTAAAATTCATCAGCCTCAGGGGTAAGGCCTTCTAATAATTAGAATCAGTTATTGTGTCCTGGTTAACATAAAAATCTAATTTTTACCAGATGAATATTTACTAGAATTGCTCAACAGAACAACTCAGTTCAGACCAAAAAATCCATTGAATTCTGAATATAATCATAATTGGAACCAATTTTTACTAGGTGTCTAAAAATCTGTAGTTAAATTGAAGTGATACCTTCAGGTTAAAATTTACTTTTAAATAAACAAATATGTTTTCATATGATACAAACCACACACTGTGTCATGACTGCCCAATCATTTCCTGGATATGAACCACTTATAAATGTCAGAGAAAAATGTGTACCATATTTTCTACATATTTAATATGATAATAAGTGACTTCATTGGTGTATTTGGATAAGAATGCTAGTGCAGCCAAGTAAGCATCTTTGGTGTGCATAGAAAATATCCTCTGTGTCAAGACTTAGATTAGTTTTATTTTAGAACCAGTGAAGGAATTTCCAATACCAGGTTACAAAAGTGGCTTATATTTTTGGTGATCTCTCACGAAGAATGTCAAACTGCTTCTGAACTCATATATGGTATGAGCTGGCCTCTTCTGGGTCAGATTATAAGACAGGAAAGATGTTCCTTGCTGGTTGTTCTCCTCAGAGTATCAGTAAAGTGACTTTCAGATTCTGCATGTGGAGGTCAAAGGCTGAACTGTGGATGGTTTTTTAATACAAACTGGCCAAATGTACTGCATTGCTGAAGCAATTCTGCTCTTTTTCATATTTTGGAGGTATTTTTGTACAAAATTTTAATTTGTGAGCAACATTTAAATTGCGAGTAGGTGCTCAAGTGCTGCCAACACCTCAATCTTAAACATAACAGTCTTAAAGGTAAAAGGCAAAAAATTCCAACCAACTGAACACGCCCCAAAAATCCCCCAAAATGTCCTACCAAGTAAGCTACTAGAATTTAAAGATTTCCTTTCTGAGTCACAACTAGAAAAAATCTGTATCAAATGCAGATATCCTGACTGTCTCTTATAACTGAAGAAAAACCAGAGCTGTGTACTAAATTCATCATCATCTGGTTAATGAAATGTGCATCAATCCTGTCAAATTCACACACGTGTGATGGCTTAGATTACCTTTGAATATATGAAGTCTTTTATGATGGAGCATGAACTAAAGAACAGAAAATTGGAGGTTATGACCACTGACTCAGTTTTATGACCATGAGTAAATCACTTAGTTTCTTTGTGGTTTAGTTTATTGAACAATAAAATGAATACATAACACTGAGCTGTAGCATATTATGAAGATTATATAGCGTATTATGAAGTATTACGAAGATTTACAAGGATTCCAGAACTTTTTCCAGCACTTAATGATCCTTGGAAAAAGTTACTGAGGTGGGGCAGGTCTTTTCTCATTTTGTAATGAAGTAAATAAGGAAACCTCAATGTTTATCATGAAACATGGTATTATCAATCATTAGGAAATGAAGAATCATACAATATTGCAACTTGTGCTATCAGCCTCCTACAAGGTCATTTTACTCTTTCAATCTGAGTGATTTACAAGACGCTGTTGTGAGTACTCTTCAGCAGAAATAGTCTAATGGTGTGCTGCCCTGCAAGGTACACAGGTGCGAAATAAATTCTCAGCCATATCTTTCTGGGTTGTGCTTTAATGTGGGAAAGAATACCTTCTGAGGAAACCTTCACAGATTAATAGCTCGACAGAACCTTCTACTTTCTTTGAAACGATGCAATTACGATTAGAAAATCCTCCTTGATAAATTATCAAATGAAAAAAAATATGACTTGGAGATTGCTCTGGCAGACTTAATTTTTGTGTATTTTTTGTGTCTTATAAGTAGTGTTGATTTGATATAGCAATAACGTGTCTTGAGTTAACACTATTTCAAATGCTATGAATAGCACACGAAAAACCTTGCCAAGTTCATTATATTTAGTTATGTACATATTACATTATGTACAGACTAAAAATGCAATAAATGGCATCAATAAACATTTTGCACTTTGCACAGATGTTCTTGTCATTATAAAAGTTGTGTTACTAATTACATTTACACTTGGGTACCAATTCAATGAACTTTGTTCTAGAATAAGAGTTCTCAATTATACAGGCAAAATAACATTCATGCTTCAGTGGAACTGAAAGGCTGGGGAGAAATGTAAAATATACACAGGATCAACAGCAAAAATTATTTTGCATAGTTAAATTAAATTGATTTTACTGTAATAAATTAGACTATTTTCTGGTGGCTAATATCAAAGGGAATAGATAACCACAATGACAAGCAATGGGACCTTAGTTACTGCTTTTTTTTCATAATAGCACGTGGCACAGATGCCTTGAGGAGCACCAGTTGTTCATAAACACTGTAATTTTTTAATTTTTCTTTTTTTTTTAAATTTACTGAAGAAATAGCAAGCTTCTGAAATTTGCAGATAATGAGCAAGCTATATTCTTTTTAGTGACCCTCTCTGGATACATTTTGGGTGAGACTAAAAAGCAAAGTGCTTTTGAAATTTTAAGCATGTGTGCAGCTTCCTCTGTTGTGATATGATAATTCATAAAATTAGACATGTGCTTAAATTCTCTAGTGACTTGGGCCTGCATGTTGTGATCTTCTCTGGTGAACAGCTTAAGGCTACAGAAAATCATCAAAGAAATTACAAAATGAGCAGAATTTCTATTACTTTGATCAGGGAATAATAGGAGAAACCAGAAAGAGAGCTGTAACATTTATTTGGAGTAGTGGGAAGACAACTGTAGATAATGTGTATTACATATTTATCACTCATGTTTTTCTCAGCTATATCTATTTGCATCTTCATTTTACATTAATTTTTGTTATTCACAGGAACTGCAGGAAAAAAGATTTGTGTGACACAATATATCCTCAGATTTAAATTTCATGTATTTTAAAAAGTTACAATTTCAACTGCATTTCTGAATTAAGCCTTTGTATGTAACTTCATATCATAGAAAACCCATTCACTATTTGTTTGAAACTTTTTAAAACAGACAAATTCCTTGCTTATATTTATCATATTTGGTGAATTGTTAGCTTTCAATATTGATTAAATATTTAATAAGAACATTTAAACATTGATTAGAAAAAATGAGACCAGATAGTCAGGAGGGAAGGGGAGTAGATGGAACCCTTCAACAGCACCCTCCACTCACATTGGCATAGATCAGTTAAACTGATTAAACTGCTTCCTCCCTGCCTGCCCGCACAGGCACAGCCGGCCGATCCAGCAGAAAGCTCATCAGATCTTCTGTAGGGCTGATGCTAGCTGGACCAAGTGACACCTCTCTGGCCCCAGTGACGCCTAGGCCCAGACCAAGGAAAGGGGCAGGAATACACAGCAAGGCAGTGAATCTGATGGCAACTTGCCCTTTAGACCAGCTAGAGCTGATCTGGAAGCAGCAGCCTCAGCTATTACCATGGGTGCTGTGGTGGCCCCAGCTGGCAGCCAAGCTCCCACCCAGCCGCTCACTCACTCCCCCCCTTCCAGGGGAGTGGGACAGGGAGGGGGGAAAATAGGAAGATCAGGAGCGAGAAAACTCATGTGAAACCCCAATCCTTCACTACAAACCCCTCTCCTTGCCCCTTGCTGTCACCACAGGTCACACTTAGTCCTTTCAACGAGGCAACGAGTGACACAGGGGGGTGGTGGTGTTGGGGTTGCCAAGAGGACACAGAGGTTCCTCTCTGCCACTCCTTCTTCATGCTCTTCCTCTGGTCCAGCATGGGCTCTCCACAGGCTGCAAAGAGCACCTGCTCTGCCATGGAGCACCTTCTTCTCCTCCCAGATGTGCCACCAGCTTGGCTGAGGGGCTCAACCGTGCCCTGCAGTAGGTCCCTTGGAGGAGGCTGGAACAGCTGTGTCCAGCACAGGGCAGCCCTGTTGTCTTCTCACAGAGGCCACCCCTGCAGCCCATATTCTGCTGCTGCTGTCTTGAAATAAGCCTCAGGTATTATAGGTGCAAGCCAAATAGTCAGGATCTCAGTAGCTTTTAATCCACAAAAAAGGCTAAAATGCTTCACAGAAGTAAATTCTTGATTCATTTGCTGACTCAAATCCTGTGGCATTAATCATGGTATCCACCTCTCAAAACAGATTAGATGTTTGGTGTGTTGTAGATTATACATTGCATGTGGATAAGATTTTCATGGTTTCTTAACAGTGACTCATACCAAGAGGCTTTTTCCCCCCCTTCTTCATGCAGCTTCATCACACAGTGTGTCTGACTGGTAAGGCTTCCCTTCCCATGCCCCTTGTCTTCTCTTGGACTTTGGCTGTCACGGAGCAGTGAGGAATCAGAGGCACAGCTGCAGGAGGTGTAGGAAAAGCTGATTTACAACCACCATTGTTACAGTTCTTTCAGGGAGCCCGAACATATTCCAGGACATTACATAAATGTGAATTTTTGACATTCGAAGCATCAAAAACTACTGAAGAATTTAGATGCATTAATAACTGGTGTGCTACCAGCTCTACCATTGCTTATTAATCTGGTATATAACTGTTCTATAACATGTAGTCTTTGAACATAATCTGATAAAAAGTGGTGAATAGGAGACCTGGGAGAGGTGGTGCCGTTTTGCAGGTGCTTTTGATGACAATGAGTACTGTGCAATTTTTGTCACTTATGAAAGTGAATCCTACAACTGTAAATATATACCCATGAAAAGAGTAACATTGAAAAATGGAGGTTCATTTAAGTGCAATAGTGAGTTGCTCGCTGTAAGTTAATAGTGAGTTGTTTACTAAGTCTTGAGGCACAGCCATTTAATCCATACAGTACCTATCCTGTCTGATTTTGAGCTGTTTGAACACTGACCCTGTAAACATCTTGCCTGGGCTGGGATATTTGCTGATCCCACTGAAGTTGCTAAGGGGCACCAAAGTCTCCTTTGATAAAGGAGTTTCGAAGATTTGACTTTGGAAATTAAGGAACAGCTGTTTAGTACTACTGTAGGGAAAAGCTGACTTGTCTTCATAAACATCAGAATGCGAGTAATAAACCAACATATAGATTAATGGACATGAGAAGAGCAGCTAATTTCTTGCCCTATGTATTAGCATAATTAGTTATGATTTATTACAGGAGTCAAGCCCTAAGCTGTGCAGTAAAATAGTGTTCAGTGTCTAAAAGAGAGTTTGCCTAAGGTGCTGATGTTAAATACCCACAGTAGCAGTAGGTGCTCTCTTCGTTGGTTGTGTAGTGTTGATTGGTTTGTAACCTTAGGCTTTGGCCTCAGGGTTTAAGATAATGTAAAATGCAGTTGAAAGTGATGCAGGCTTTTGAGAATATAAGAAAACCATAACTGCCTGGGTTTTTTCTTGAAATTGTTTAGGCTAAGGAAATAGAAAGAAACTTCTAGTAAACAAAAAACCAAGACAAAAGTGAGAAAAAAAAAAAGGGAAAGATGAACTGGGACTTCCAAGGGGCACAGCTGGGAAAGTAAGTTTGACTGCAGGTAACACAATAAGCCTATCTATTTACTCTTTCACAATTACAGGTTCATATCAACCAATAAGGTACAAAATGAGTAGTTCTGCTCTGAGGTGGGGTCCTTTTCTTCTTCTGAACTGGTGTGCATCTGGAGCTTCCTATTTGCAGATGCTCTGAAATCTTGACTGCTTCTGGAAAAGGTAACTAAGGCTGGATTTCTTCCCTAGTGGGCTGGCCATCTGTTAGTGATTCCTAGTGTAGAATTATCTTGTGATTACTTATTTTCAAGTATGAACAAAGTATCTATTTGTTTCATACATAAATTCTTTATGCCTTATTTGTAACACATTATTCTTTATTACTTCATTGTGTCATGCATTTACAATTTTACATGAGGTACCTTTTGATCTGCTACTGTAAAGTCTGTTTTCTCTGAAGCTTTCCTTAAAATCTCTTGGTTCTGAGCTCACGTCTGGGTATCAACAATGAAGAGTCAGTTTTTGGCAGTTCTAGATGATGCCTTGTCTGAACCACTCAACCACCACCTACACAGGTGACCTAGTAGTCATGCTGACTAAATAGAGCATCAAACTGTGGGTGTTGTCAGTGTGGCTCAGAATAACTGTTGATATCTGGGTGTAGTTCAGGGAGCCTATTGTGTTTTAATCTTGAATTATTCATACACTTGGTCTGTAGCAAGACTCAGAAATGTCTGCAGCTCACAAAGCAGAAGCAACAATCTCAAACTCCCGAACACAAAGACTTGTGCCTTTTTTCATTTCTAGGTTTTTGGGCGACTGTTTGTATTAAATCAGATCTAGCCTGATGTAAGTTCTTTTTTTAGGGAAGCACATGTCATTTTTTGTAAATTTCTAAAGGCAAAAATGCCAAGAAATGTACTCAAAACCTTGTCACAAACTAAATGGCATTTTCAGAAACAACTGTTACTGAAAATTCAGGGGTAAGATGGTAAGTCTGTTGTCAGCTGTTTACTATTGAGAAATTTGTACAAAAGGATATCTTGCCTAATGGAATGAAAGCAGCAAGGCTAAGAGCGAAGGAATAGCACAGATGATATATGTGTAGTAGTATTTTTCAGTAGAAAGGTTTTACCTGCTTTGTTGTTCAAAAAGTCATTGGGTTTATGTTAGGAAGATTGCTTCTTACTGCAGAGGAGCCCAGTCTTCACATCACAGAAAGCCTCCTGGATTGCCTCTAATCCATATGCTGGCATTCTTCAGGTTTTTGACCAAATCCTCAGACACACACACTGCACATGGGATGGACGCTGCTCTGAAAATCATAAAGCACTACCTAGCAGATCTATTGAAGACAACACAGAGGTAGCCATTGCCTACCTTTCTGAACTCAACCATATGCACATGTGGAGTATTGCCAGTCTGTACATATGCAGTTAATCCACTGCCAAGTGTCTAACATAGATATCACAACTACTTCTTCCTAAAGACTGTATAAGAAGCCAGAACCTGGCAGACTGCATAGCAGCTGGTTCAAATCATGCAAGCTGCCTTCAACTTCATTGCTGAAATGGTTGTAATGCCTAACTTACCTATAATAGACCGCCCATTCAAAGAGTGTTGTCTGCCTCTGTAAGCAGTGAGAATGTTTTAGTCAAAATACAGCTCAGTATAAAAGCATTAATTCCCTCAGCAGCAGCCTGCATTGCAAACTTGTTGAATGCGTAGAAGTTCTTGTAGCTGCTCACCCGCCACCATACAGCATTTGTGGTTAGCTCTTGATTTAGCACTGAGCTGTTTTGTGAGCACTGCTTCATTTGCACCGGTCACTGAAATAACTGGGAGAATAATTCATTGTGTCATGCACTCAGCGAGGAGTCTTTTTTCTGTTTTCCTGTTTGTCAATTTTTCTAAGCTGGCAATTTTTCTAAGCTTTGTGACACTATTTGCCTGTAACTCCTACAAATGATGCCTAGTTTGTTATATCTTTGTTATTTATGCATTTTTTGTGTACCAAATTCATGCTGTTTTACTTGGTGGTATATTGTATGCTAAACCAGATGAGCATAACTAGTAGAATGAAGTTTCGCATACAAATATGCTTCAGTTCAATTGATCTGGAAGCGTTCCTGACAACAAGCTCATTTCCTAGAAAAAGTATAGAGAACAAACACAATGAGAAAAAGTAGTTAAAAAGTTTTTTTCCCTAAATGTTAAATATTAGTAGAAAATGTTTTTCAGAAGAAAACTTCCAGCCCACCACTCCACCACTTCATTTTTCTGGTTTTCATTTTCTCTCCAGTCCCTCTCCTAGGCTTTGTGTCTCTCTAAACCCTAACCCTGAAGCTAACCGTAAGTATCAAGTGAGCATCATCTGTGGCCCGCCAACAACAGAGATGCTTCTCAGGGGACAAATACTTTTTCAGATAACCCTTCCTTTTTGGCAGTGCCTTTCAAACTCTGCTGAAGTTTAAACTCCAGGCTTTGCTTCTCTCAGCCCTAACCCTCACCCAGATCCTAAGCCTTCAGCTGAGCTTTAACCTGAGACATTGTACCACCCAACCACATGAAAAAGTTCTCAAGGCAGAAAACATTTTGCAGCTCACTCCTTCCCCTGGCAGCTCCTCTACAATCCCACTCCTGCTAAAGCTCTAGGCTTTGGCTCCCTCCTAACTTTATCCCTAATCCTAACCCTAGGCCCTCGGCTAAGCCTTAGCCAAGAGCCCCAGCCTTGGTCCAGGTGACAAAGTTGTCAGGGGAGAAAACCCTATCCAGCGCACCACTTCATTTGGCAGCCCCTGCCCAGCACAGCCCTACGTCTTGTGGCTTTCTGAACCCTAACCCTAAAACGAGGCCTGTGCTGAGTCCTAAGCTAAGATCCAGAACTCTTGCCCAGATGACAAAATTGTCAGGGGAGAAGTTTTTACAGCTCACCCCTCCCTCTGGCATCCCCTATCCAGCCCCACTTCAACTGCAGCTCTAACCTTTCTGTCTCTCCTAACCCTAGGTCTAAGCTTAACCTTATCCCTAACCTTAAGCTTCAGCTCACTTTTTACCCAACACCTCCAGTGACGGCCCACTTAAAAAATTTCTCACGGTAGACATGTCCCAGCATTCACAAGGGCTCCTCAAGCTGATTTGTTTGTACGGTGTTAGGTCCAGCCATCTCTGCTCCAACAATCACCTCTGAGACACTGGCCATCTGCTAGAGAAATTGTATAGTGACCTCAGGTAACTCACAGCCCATTTGAAGCACGGAGAATACATGCAACTTGTAATTAATATCTGATCAAAACTTTGATAATTGGGGAAGGTTGAGAAGGACCAAGAGGGGCTGGAGGAGTTGAAAAAGTCAAGCCCTCAAGAGCTGTAAACACCTTAGTTTGACCATAAACTATCTATCTGATCAGTCATGAAGAAAACCCACAAAGAGTTAAAATATTACAATCTAAACTAAAATAAGAAAAAGTTGAGGAGATAATATTATCTTTCACTATAATCTCTGTAAGCCTTTCTTGTACTTTGGACTTGGACTTGGACTATAGGGACATAACAAATATACCAACATTTTATAAAGATCCGGATTAGATTTTCTGTTATTTTATTCCAGTTTTGTTTTCTTCCCAAGGATAACTGAAGCAAAAAGGAGAACTTGTTTACTAGAGGCATGACAAGGCTTGAGGCAGAGCCCCTGTGGCTCCTGAATGATCAGGGAAAGATTTCAATTGCTGATGCTCTTTTTAGGCATATAAAGGATGTTTCTTCTTACTAACAGAGCACTCCTTGCTCAGAGAACTCCCCTTTTTCTTTTTTAGCCCAGAAACAAGCTGTAAAAAATTAGTTTGGAAATTAACAATAGTTATTAATATTTAAGGGCAAGATGAATTTCCTTTTGCTCATGCCCATCTACTAGTTTACTAATATATCTTACAAAAATATGGTGTCCTGCAGTGACTGTCAAAAGCTCTTAGATATACCTAGTCACATGCAAGACAGAGATAAAATCAGTTCAATTTCATAAATGTGAGTAAAATTTCTCTAAGAATGGGTCACGCATATATTAACCACTGTATTGTTGGGATCCGTAATGGGGGGGGTGGTATTCTGTGTTATCTCACTGCTTGTATCTTTTCATGCTGAAAGTTGAGAGCCTACATGGAAGATTTTTACCCTCCTCTATGAAATGAATCAGTCGACATTTGGTAATGACATATATTTCTAATGACCAGGCCTGTTCCCCGGACTTCCAGTTTTCCTTTTGTTGCCAGAGTAGCAATGTATCTACTCACTTTTGAAAAGTGTTTTTTAATATAGATGAGGAGGTTAAATAGCTATTTTTAATAAATACATATTAAAATGAAATTAGCAGATCACAGGGAAAAAAAGACAATGGATGATCCTAATTTGCAATTTACTTCATCTGTACTAAGTGCCTACAGAAGACATTTTGTCTCAAAAATAAGTCCATTGACACTATTTTCATGGGAATGCTTTTTTTTTTTTTTTAATTACTGCTTTTTTTACAGAACGGTTTTTGATGATTACACCCTCACTGACTTATGCAATCATTTTGCTAGTTATGATGAGGGATACTCATCGTATCTATCTCAGAGATAATTCTCAATATATTTTTTGTCTGAAGTTACAAAAAATCAAATTAATATTTCCTGTTATAATTTAGTTTGTGTCATTTTTATATTTTGGGAAATTAATATAAGCACTAAGAAGGCACCTATGGAGTTTTAAGTTTAAGACCACATTAGAGATCTGATGGAAACCTGCTTGAAAGAATGTTGTTATGTTGTTGAAAATGAAGGTGTAACATAAATGCATATCTTCACCTGTTCATTAACATATTTTCTTTAGACAATTAACCTAAAGTTTCTTTTTCTTCTTTTCTACTACAAACTTTTACTGAATCTCTCTCTTCTTTTTTTAAGATTTTGACAGTAACCTCAAATATCAATATGAATGACTAATGCCAGGTGATTAGTTAGGTGATTGAATTTTAGACTTGTGGCTTTATAACTGAGAAGATCCTGCCTCCAATCCCATGATGCTCCATGTAAGGCATTTAAGTGCCTCTATTATTCTCATCTACAGTAGCAGAACTGCCAAAACACAAGATTTAGAAACTATAGCAAACTTCTTGAAATGTTTCAGAGGCTGTAAGAAAGCCAGTGTTAGTGCTGGATCTTACATTGCCTATGTATTAGTAACTGACAGTATTATATTGTTATTACTGCATACTGGTGCCACTCAGTCTTGCTAACTTTGCAGTTCCTTGCATGAACTGTAAGGATAACATCTTCAGTTTATAGCCTGAAGGTCTTCCGGTACCTAGCAGCCTCAGAGAACAACATCTGCTGGTATCTATCCAAAGCTGGTGCTGTTCATGTCCTACTTACTATTGTTCTGAGCATGATTCCATATATTCTGCATTCTAATTTTCATTGCCTCAACCTATTTCTCATAGGGAATTGACTTATATGTTTAAGAGATGAGTTATGTGAACAGCAAATAAGCATATTTTTTGGCAGACATAATATGGATGAATATACTGTAATATTAATATCCTGCCCAAACTTTATTAGAGTAGACCAACCATGGCAGAATAATGCTTTCTCCACAAAGTACTGAATTCCATAGAAGAAAAAAATCAATGGGAAAAAAAAAGCAAACTGATTTTTAGCATACAAAGAAGTTATGCACTGTAGTTGGAATCTTAGCCCATTTCCTTCAGTAGCACATTCTTTAATAAAAAGGACAAACTGTTTATTTTTGGTTAAGAACTGAGGCAATTAGCACATTCTTGTTACTGCCTAGAAAGGCATTATATTCTGCTTTAAAATGCCCAAAGGACTTCAGCATTTGTAAAATTAGTCACAGGTGAAGAGGTCCTCTTGGACAACGGTTACAAATCGATACCCTGGTAACAGATCAAGTTTATGAACTATGGGAAATCCCCAAGGAAAAGGCTGACACTGAACAGAATAGTAAGGAGAGTTTGGGAATGTAAAGATGCATATATACTCAAATCACAATCACTTTTGATGCAATGAAGTGCCAATGATTAGGGTTTTGCCTAAAGACTGGTTGCCAGTTTCTGAGTGGTGTCTGTGTGTGTTCTAGTGCCTTTGGATTGCTGGAAACATAGACAACCACATAGAATGAATAGATCTGAAGCATAGGTAGATATCAGTGTTGGGTTTTTTTAATTATTATTTTAAAATACCTTCCTCTAAACCTAAAAAAACCCAGGTGTTACCAGTAATCGATACATGATTTCCTTTACTTTTACCTTACCAGTAGTTTAGTGTTAAGGATGATGCAGAGTAGCTAGCAAACCAAATACATCCCTGTTAGCATGGTAATTCTTAAAACAGGGTGACAGGGCCATTCTTGCAATGCCTCAAACCTCAGAGTTTCAGAGGTTCCAAGATACCAATATATTGTTTGTCTACAAATGGTATGGGAAGGCATGGTCACGTAGGATGCCAGTTGGGAAAAGACATCTTCCAGTACTTTCTGTTAGCCAGAAATACTAATTCTAGCTTGGGAGCATATCTAAATCACAATGATTTTGAGTGAGCTTGCAAGAGATACTGGTTTTAATGTGATTTTCCTGATTTTCTTCAATTTAATCGGTGAACAGAAAAAACAATTTTGTTAGAGTGAGAATAGACAGTTTTAATTAAGTGCAAAGATAATAAGTCTAGTTTCACCTATAGAAATGTGACTTTACTTGGTACTTTAAAGTTCCCTTAGATGTATTTGTTATTGGAAAAAAATAATCCTCATTGTAAATGAAAATAAAATCCATCCTTGCATTATAATTTTTTTTAGTTCAGTTTATAAATTCTCAGAAAGCACCCTCTTAAAAAATGCTATTGCTCCCTTCTGGGGATTCACAGCTATTTAAATTTTCTTTCTTTCTAACTTCCCACTAATATGCTAATAGTAAATCTGAACCATCTGCCATGTAAACAGAGAAGTGGGTAATATGAAAAACCTTGACAGCATAGTCTCTCATTTAACGAATTTACATAAGTTATTATTCATATAAATAAAAGTGTCCTTGAGTTACTTACAAATTTTGTGGTCATTACAGTTTTTTTCCCTAATCATCTACTAATTGCAATAAGGAGACAAAACTGCAGTAGAACAGAGTGTGTTTGTTATGAATAGCAGAATGATATTTACAATTTCAGTACAATGAGTAAATAGGTTACTTGCATGACGCTGGGGATACTAATTTCTTAGGATATGGAATGTACATATGGCTAGCCTGTAAATTCTGTTTATTTATCTGGACTACTGTGTATCTTCTGTATGACTCACTAGCCAAATGATGGGCATCCATTAAGCGATGGACCTTCTGGACTCATACAAAATCTGTGCACCTTTAAGAGAACAACCTCACTGTTATCTTTAGAGTAGCAAACAAAATATTTGTAAAATGCAGCAAGACAAAATTAATAGCAAGCAACATTTTTCTTCAGCCTTGAAGCGAATTGCAATAAAAGTAAAACCATAATTTCTGTGTAGATTCACTACATGCTCATTATACTTGGCTAATATTAAGCTTGTTCTGTTTCAGATTTGCTCCACAGTTATGTTTACAAGAACAAACCTTTGCAACATCGTGACCTATGATCTGTAATAGTGGCAATAAGATGGGTCAAAATCTTTCTAGAATGAAGGAAAATAATGAAGATTGATTTTAAAATGAAAGAGAACTCCCTGTGCAAATATAAGAGGAGCAATACAGTGTAACTGATTATTTTGAAATAACCAATAGTGTCTGGCTGTCTACAGGGACCTCTCGTTGTCAGTTTTTATACTGGCAGCTAAAATCACATTACATTCTTAAAATACTGACATGTTTTATGTGCTGTTAGTCTCTTTTCAGTCACAAGAGTGAAAAAGAGTGGGCTAGAATATTTTGAATGGAAGTAAGAATTAGAAAGTCCTTATGAAGAAAAAACTGAAAAAAATGCTGAACCACAATATTTCAAAGCAATAGTGGAGATGAGGAAAAGAAGAAGTGCCATTTTTGTATGAAACTAATGACTTTGTAAAATATACTCTATTTGAAGCCAACTGATTTACCTAATGCTATTTCTTAAAATTAAAAAGAAGTTATATACTAGGGAGTCCAGAGAATAGCTTTCCCAGTCACAGATTAGTGTTTCTATTAATTTCACATTTTACTGACACCCCTGTCATCTTCTTCAGTTTATATACGTATCTGTCTCTCAGAGTCTTTTCTTCTTGTACACCAACCCTATAGTGGACTGGTAATTATATTTCTAGCCTTCTTTTGCTTCTCAGTAGTCTCACAAATGGATCCTTTACAGGATCAGGTAAACTGAGGCAAGTGCTGCAAATCTAAGGTCTCCAATTTGAAAATAATTGATTGTTAATTACACTTAACTGAACAAAGTGTCTTGGTTATATTGCCTTGCAAAGGAAGTACATGAGGACAGAATTTCCATGTGTGCCAGGTACTGACATAGGTATGTGTTGTGAAGGCTGCAGGTAGAGGATGCTTAATGAGGATGTTGAGCTGTGTGGAGGTGATTTGCCACAGTCCTGTGATCACAGGGTGTGATGTGGAGCAGCTTCAAGGTCAGCTACTATCAGTGCAAAAGAATGGATAAAATACAATCTCTTCTCTAATAGCTAAGGGTTTACTTATTCACTCAAATAATCACAATGATTATCCTGAATAATCTTCATTTTAAAACTGAGAAATGTCTGCTTTTATGAAGCATTTGTTTTGCATTTTCACTGTGACGGAGGAATGTGATTTGCAATCAATAATTTTATAGACCTTAGAACAGAATGCTGTGAAGTAGCTTGATTTCTTCAGAAAATATCCTGAATGGATCTTCAACTTGTTTCATTCTGAGAAGCACACTTAGAGTGATCAGAATATAAGGTATTTTCAAATATCTTTAGAAGTGGATGAAGATGTTGTAAGTTTGATTCCCCTCTTGTGCTGATTCTCTATTAGTCACCTCATTCTGTTTAAGACTTCTTCACCCTGTTTCTCAACCTTTAGAACAACATTTCAGACGTTCTACTACAGTTATTTTGCATGTATATAGCTTTGTTAAACAAATAAAACATAATTGTTGACAATCATAGATGAAAGGATGTGGAATCTCTGTGAAAAAACTTAGTAAAAATGTTAAGTGATTGCCAGGAGGGTGGCTGTGCTGTGATTTCCTCACCCCCTCCCCCCTTTAATTTTCTGTTCCTAATTGATTTGTAAATTGTCCATTAAACTGCCCAAATAAGTTACAGTATATGTCCTCCTACTGGTGAGCACAGAAACAATACACTGTTCCACAGCTAATCACATTTACTTGCATATAAATCTATTTAATCAGTCCATTAAAAATCACACAGGCTTTTTGGTCCTCCTCTGCCAGATGTAAATACTTACAATTCATACAGGGCCAGGATCCAGAAACGTGTTGCTCAGCACAAAATGCAAAGTGCTAACCTCAGTGTTGGAGCTGAAACTCTAACAGATGCATTCATTAGCCTGCTGAAGTACATTGCTATGTTTGATTTTTTTTTTTCTCTATGCAGTACAAGAAGGAAACATACGCCAGGGTCTGTATATGAGATTTAAATAAGACTTCAGCACAGGATGCCTTGCCTAATATTGAATACTTCTAGCTGAAATAACTAGCTGCATAATGGGGCTACCACCCATCAGTCTTCCTGACAAAGACGGAGAGAATCAACATCTTGGCCCACCCCTGCTGTGTGTATTCCTACTATCTCATTCATAAAATGGCCAAAGGACAAAAGACTTTATTGAAAAAAAAGAGAGAATCATAGCAATACACACAGCTGGGCTGGGCTAGGGGGCTGACTTTGTAATTCTCTGAATCAAACGTTCAAAGAACACAATTCTGAAAAAACGTGAGTAGCGCCGAGCCTTTCTGTTATTTCTAGCAGTCATGGAGCAGCTGCTAGAGGTTACTCCAAGATTATGTTCTCACTGAAATTATTACCAGAACATACCCTTTTTTTTCTCTGTAACTCCACAAACTCGTGTACTCTGTGAGTTAATGATTTCCGTTTATTTCATGCATATTCTTTAAAATTTATCTCACTTTTCCTTTTTTTTGGTGGGTTTTTGAGACCAAGATATAGCAGCATTTTGTTTGCTGGTCTTCTTCTGCCAATGCCATAGTGCAGCTTTGACTGGTCTCTAGAAATCCATCTTTAAGAGCAGTGTCTTGTCGTCTAGCAGTACCTTTTCCTATCTCTACATCTGCACATTCACATCAACTGCCCAGTAACTGCAAACATTTGTAACAACCCTATGATATTTTTAAAAGAATTTTGTCAACAGCACATTCCACCCTGCTCTCTTGTTAGATCAGTTTTTAAAGACCATTCCGGAGAAGTGATTTCAGTTCAATTCTGTGCTGATAAGATTCAATTTCACAGAATGAGCCACACCATTGTAACCAGTCTGGGCAATGTGAGGAGGACAAGGTGTGAGCTCCTCCTCATTCAATCAGCAGGATCCTCAAAGGCAGGGTAATCTTAGGAAAAAAGGAACTGTTGTCAGCACCACACCCACTTGTGAGTCAATAGAATGATATTCTGGGACCTTTAGAAGAGAAGGTCATTGATTAAACACATACTAAAGTATGCAGGTGTGCTTTTCATTTGATGTGTCATTAAATTAAATTAGGAGGAAGGAAGATCAAGACAAAAGGAGGTTGCTTTTGACATAGCATATAAATAAGTTGTGTAGCTTCTTGCTGCAGGATGTATAAATTAAAAGTGACTCTACAAGTTCACAGAAGAAAATCTATTAAAAATGCATGCAATTATACAATCTTGAGAAGTCCCTGAGTCACTTACTGGTGGAAACAGGAATAGTGTTTAAGGAAGTTTCAGCATGTCCTTCTACTCTTGTGCTATTCCCTAGGGAAGTGCTACTTGACATGTTTTGGAGGCCTGTATTGCATGATAGACCTTTGGTCTGACCTAATACAGCTGTTTTTTCAGTCTTAAGATCTTAGAAGACTTGAAAGAATAGTTGCTTAAATCAAGATAATACATTAATTCATTAATTTAGCTAAATGTTATTAAATAATTGACACTAAGATTTTACTGTTATAGAGTTTCTCTCTGAGAATATTAAAAAAAGCTATAAAAAATTTTGGAAAAAAATTCTTATTCAATTCTTATTCTTTTCCTATAGACTAAAAGTGTCTCCATCAAGCTGGTTGAAGACATATTTCATGTTATCTCATAGACAACCTTATATTCCTCTTCCCTGTGGACCTCAAGAACTGAATGGATTTTTCCGTAGTTGCTCAGTATCCTGGAGGCTCATACCTGAAACGTTTGTGCACTTTCCCTGTTCGCAGATTGTAATGCCTGTGTTAAGGTGAAAAGATAGTTTTGGGGGTCCTAAACTGAGCAGGCAGCTTGGGCAGTAGTTTGGGTTATGTCAGCATGTGTTGAAGGTTATGTCTCACGCAGGTGGAGAAAGGGAGCTTGTGAAACTCTGGGTTCCCTGTGGATTTGTTAGAAAGCCTGGGGATGTGGAAGGAACCTGTCTTCCTCAGTCTTGGGCTTTGAATGCACCATGGCTATTCAAAGCTGCTGAAGGCCACGGCAGGATACACTGGAGTTTAGGCAGATATCGTCACCAGGGCAGTAATTGTTAATTGCAGACAGAGACTCTGCATTTAGCCATATTCTGGAATCTTTCTGTGTCTTTATTCACATCAGTCATACCCGTCTCTTCTAGAAGAAACTTGTTTCAGTTTTGCATCAAAATGGCATGAAACCAGAGGGAGGCTCTTTTCAGTTAACAGGGTTGAAAAGCTGTAGCACTTTAAAATAAGTGGTATTTGGAAGCCAAAACCCAATGTGAACTCCTTACCGGTCTATTTAATTTTTATGTTACACAGGCACAGTCATAACCCGAAGTGGGTGTGAGTCTTAGTGACACTGGTATATTACTTAATCCCTTCATTATTACATAATTACATATTGTTACATGTGCTTATTATAGGCAAACTGAAATGAATGTGCTGGAACTGTTCTGTCACACATCTGGGTGTTTGACATGGTTGTTACTTGGGGTAGTTCATTCTGCACAGGGGTGAGTAAAGCTTCTCTCTCTAACTGAAAGGGAATGTTTGTTTGCTTTTGCCTTGTGGCCCTATAAGTGTCTTCCAGCAGTGCAATCAAGCCAGTTAGCCATTAAAATGTTGTCAGATACAGTAACTGAAATGGTTCTTTTAAACCGACTGAGGAGAGGTTTAGCTTTATTATGAGTAAAGACAAAGACTCACCTCATCCGTCTTTGTAAAGCATACGACACCTGCAAAAGGATCTAATTGCAATCTTCCTACCTGTTCATTCAAAACAGTTTCTGGCTTGCTTAATACTTTAGGGGTTATTTTGACAGCAGGTTGTATGAACCTTATACTGTGGTTTCTTTTGTGTTGTGTTGCTTCCCCACTGATCTAAACACTTACCTCATGTCTGTCTGCCAGTGCCATCAAATGCCTGTTGCAAATGAAACAATTGCCCAGGAGCCAGTGAATTTTCAGACCTGTGAAGGAACAGTAAGAGCTTGATATGGCATCCGATGGGAATGCAATAGGAAAGGAAAATTACTCCTTCAGAGCGAGCTCTGCAGTGCCCAGAATAGAACGAAAGCACTGTTTGCTGCTACCCAGTCAGATATCACAGCTTTACAGAGAGCAGACTCTCTAGGAGAGTTTTTCTGTAGGCTCAGCAGGCAACCCCTAAACCAAACAAAAACTTTATTGAGATGTCAAGAGGTACATATGCATACCCAGAATTGATCCATTCCTTCATTTCTGTCTCCTAAATTTTAAGGACTGCTTCTGCCACTGTGAGGTATTTTCCCTGTTGTTTCTGAAATAACCGCAATCTGAGGCACCACGAAATGTAAAAGTTAAAAACAGTTAACTATCTTCAAACAGTATGACAAATATAGATGTATTCTATATTGGCGTCCTTTCTGGAGTCAAAACAAAGTCCTAAAGCATTTGATTTTTTCTCCATCTTTTCTCAAGCAGGAGTCACTGTAATTTAATCTTGCTTGGGGCACTGACTTAGCTGTGTCCTTCCCCAGATGTTAGCTATTAATAAAAATACTTTCTCCAGAGCTACTATGCTACCTTTCAGCCATGGCAATGTATTTGCTATGTCTTCGCAAGCTCTGTTGATTTCTAGTGATGTCTTTCCTTGGCAGTGTTTTATGGCAGGATCATGAAGAATGGGCCTGAGGTGTCTGACAGATCCGAATGTCATACCTTAGGAGTCGAGAGACTGTGCTGAGGCCATCGGGGCTGTGTACAAATGGGTCAGGAGCGTACCTTCTGCCCTCATACCTCTGTGAAGAAACTGAAACAACAAAAGCTAGTAGTAACAAAACAACAGAAAAACAGACAACTGGACTGAGAAAGCCATTCACTGCACATCTCACGCTAACTATTGCTCACGGGTTAGGGAAAAGAATAGAACTGTGAAAAAGGGCTCTAGACTGTATCCTAGCTATTCTATTTCTGTATGCCACAAGTTGTTAAATTCCTCTCTTTAAATAACACTAGAAAGAGGCACAGTAATAAGTGTACTTACCTTTACAGATATCTGCACAGATGACAAAACCATGCCTAGCAATCAGAGGGAAAACCTGCGCTGGAGAAATATTTTTTTCTTCAACTTAGGTCAGGGGAAGTAAGACCATATTATTAAAGCAGCCTCATAGACATTATTCTCAGAACAGAGCATAAATAATAGATAATACAGGAGTTAATGCAGCTGCAGAGCAGGCCAGGAACCACAGATTCAGTCCAGGTACTGCATACAGCACTCACTCTGTGGTATGTGCTCGTTTTGTCATGTGAAGAGGTTACTGAAGAGGCAGGCTATTGAAGTCCCTCTCCAATGCACCCCTTCACCTGGCCATCTCGTGGTGGTGAGACCTTACTGCCTATGTGTCACAGAGGTCTGCCAGTGGACTTGAAGAAAAGATAAACACTTCTCACTGCCTTTTTCTGTCAACAGGACCTGAGGATTTAATTCCCTGAGAGTCATATAAGCTATGTTCTCCCCAACCCTTTTTCTCTTCGTTAATACGGTCAAATATTACAGGTTGCTGTGGCTATCCAAAGCCCAAGACATCATTGACTCTGCTAAATTAGTAAATACAGGACTTGTTAATGCTGACCTAAAGCAGCATGTTATTAGCTTGTAGCTGGAAAAAAACAGGGTTTAGTTTGAAGCAAGCACTAAATTTGCCCTCCTGCTCCTGCTTCCAGAGTGGCAGGTCAGGGTTTTCAATATCACACCTATAGCCATGTGTCGACTTGTGCATAGGGTTTCATATGTTCAAAACACGAGTAAAATGTTTCCAATTAAATAGCAACTACATAGGAAGTGGCTACATAAATATTGGAGTATAATTATGCCATAAACATAAAAATTGAATAAAAAGATTCAGTTGCAGTCCAGTCTACATTATTTTATCTAGGTATAAAAAAAGAGCCATAATATTCAGATATATGGTCAATATTTACAGAAGAAACAAAAGAAGAAAAGAACCTTTTTTTTTCGCTTTGATGATACTGAATGTAAATGCATTTTCAAACAATAGTTCTGCAGTCCTTGCTAAAATTCAACACATCTGGAGTTTAGACCAAGTCATATATTGTTGTGTAAGAACATACAAAGAATAAGTCAGAACATCAATATGTAATGTACTAGTGAAATAATATTGATAAATCAAAAAGGTTAAGATCAACATCATTAAAAAGTCATGTAGAACACTATAGGACTGGTGGAGTAATGTGTCTTTGTTTATTATGCTGTCAGAGAGACATCCATCTGGCAGAGTACAGCTAAAATATTCCCCAAAGTATCAAAACAATATATGGTCAAAAGGGCATCAGGAGACATGTGTGGGGGCATAAATAGGCCTTCTCATTGACAAAACTGCTCTCTACTGGGTAGCTGTTCGTAGTGGATGGATCACAAACTCTCCTTCCCTGAAGAATAATGAGTCTGTCACAGCATGTGAAACTTCTTTTCTAGTGGGAACAAAACAGTTATCCCTCTTCATACCTAAACCCTGTCTGAAATAGAACCTGCTCTATTAATGAAGCTCAGTGATGCATGAGTGCAAGCTACCCACAAGACATCATGTATCAATAATTATTGTAAGTGACAGAAATGTTTAAATGAAGTGCAACTTTCAGCATCCTTCACTCAGAGTGTATTTCAGATTTTCAAATAGAAACCTTGATGGATCAAACCACCACATATCTGGAGGGCAGTTCACAAGTCCCATGTGTAAAAGCATTGTTCATATTACTATAGATACAGGTCATGGTTGCAGCTAGCAAATTGTTTATGTTTCATTGTATCTAGCTATTTTGCGGAGGAAACCTGTCCTTTCCTGAGGATCTTGCAATAGATGTCAATAAAACTTAGAAAAGTACACTGAGTTAAAAAAAAAAGTGTAAGCTAAGCATAGGAGTGTACAGTAATAATAGCTTAAGCATGTTGCCACATGTAAGCTTTTCTACCCATTGCAGCATGACAAAAATGCACGTTGGGGGGGACTAAAAATATTTGACCATTAAATGCTCTAGCTTATTTTCCTATGAAAAAATCTGAGTGTGGTGTACTTCTCCCCTATAAGTATATATCTGTGTATGTATAGTTTATGTAGCGATACTTTTCCATTAAATAAGATGTTTGCTCTTCAGACATTTAGATTTAATTGCCTATGTAATACTCACATCTCAGCAGGAATCAGAAAAAAGCCAGAGATTTAACACTGAAGTCAAGGAGATATTGAACACTTGCGAGTATCAGGAAATTCAGTCAAGTAGAAAATCCAAATGACTATGAGTTGGGTCATCTCTGTGATCATAATGAAATATCATTGTTAAAGAAAAGAGGCATCAGATTATTCTTGCAACTTCATTTCTGATGGCTTTTTAAAGCACTCTTTTGAGATATGGTTAGCTTGAAATGTCTTTTTGAGAAAAAAAGATAATTAGCATAGAAAAAGGCTTACAGAGGCTTATGCTTCAACTGTTGAGATTGATGAAACAAACGTTTAGTCATTTTATAAGTTGGCCCAACAGAATATGAAGTATTGGATTGAAAATTTGGAGTAGATCTGAAAGATAATCAACAGTGTTTTGATTACTCAATAATTCTCTCAAAGAAATAATGGCAATAGAAACAATCAGTCATACATGGTAATTCCCTTGAATGTCCCTTGTGCTGTTTTCAGCTCCTCACTTTCTTTTCAGAGTTGTGATATATGATGTCCACATTTATTTTTAGTTTTCCCCAAGCATTTTCTAGTGCTTAGAGTGTTGGCAAAACATCGTGATTCTGACCAGTTTGGCTGCACTCTGTAATCTCAGCTCAGACCAGATGGTGAGCCTCAGATGCTGTGTGAAGCAGGTAAAAGAAAAAAAAAACCCAAACCTATGAACACTTAAAATATTGTTGGCAGTTTTATCAAAGATACTTTCCAGACAACAGGTGTTCTTTTTTTTTCTTTTTTTTTAAATATTTATGAAACTGCATATCATTTAGAGCTATAGGAATTTGATTGCTGAGTGATCAATGTTGTTATCCTTTTAGTCTTCTATGGATTTTTCTTCTTTTTTTTTTGTAATATAGCCACTGCAGCATTACTCCATCAGGCATACTGTACCATGCATACATACCTTTTTGTAACTTGGAGGGGTACAGGGGAGGACTGGAGTTTGATTTTATAAATAAATTAACAGATTAAATTTACATGTCCTAGTGTGCTTTGTTACTATATGGTGCTAGCAAGACTGCAACCAATGCAAGGCACAAGTAAGGTGAAGGGTTACACAGAGCAGCAGATATAGGTTTAAGAGGTTTGTAAGTGAAACAGGATGTTGGGTGAGTGACATATTTACCCTTGGGTGCAATCGAAGCTCTTTTGGCTATATTGTTTGAAGGAAAGCAGATTTATTTTTTTCCAATCAGTGTTACTGAGATTAAGTTGCTATATTTTTTGTTCCTTGGTGATGTGGAAAAGAATTCAAACCTCAATTGCTCTGATACTAGTTAGATAGCTGAAGGAGGTATGACTAATTATAAAGGAGTAGAATACCTGCAGTGGGTGCAGAGACAGCTGCAGTTGGAGGTTTTTCACCCCTCCTAGGTATTACAGCATGGGCACTGCCTCTGGACCTTCTATTTTGTTCTCCTTTCTGCATGTTCTTGTTTTTGCTTCCCGTGCCCTTCCTTCTGCTCCTTCCACAAAGCTTCAGAACCTAGAAGGCAGATAAAAACTGCCCAAATGGACTATCACAGATAACTTCCTATTTTTTTTTTTTTAAAGATAGCCTTAGAACTTTGAATCCTGTTACTTCTGAAAGTGTAGAGCTAGAAAAACTTGACTGTAAGCAGTCAACTAGGATATATTTCATATCTGTCTTTTTTTTTCTTTATGCCAGAAAGGGGTGTTACCTTTAAATATACCTTCATGTATGAAAGCTTTTAGCTGGTTCATTTAATGGAGGCCCCTCAGGAAAATTTGCATCATGTTTGGGAGCACAGGACGAGAAAAGTGTGAATATGTATTAACAGTTCCAAAGCAGAAGCTTTGTCCAGAAGCTGAAGTGGAGACAAGTGAAGCAGAAAGCTCAGGGTTAACCCTGAGGTTAACAGGAGATGCAAACAGTTACAGTTTCAATAGGCCCTTTAAAAGAGGGAATGAAATCTTCTTAGCAAAACTGTGTTACCAAATAAATCACTGAAGTTTGAAAATAGAATAATTCTGGTTTTCTGTCCAAACTTTCTGTAAGGTTCTTTGTTGACAGTCTTCAAATGTAACTGAAGGGCTAAGAATTCTGTTAATGAAAACAAATTTTCACTAAATTTATGACTGTAGTAGAGCAACTGCACCTGCTTTTTGGGACTGAAGTAGCACTATGCAGTCTAAAAGCAAATAATGTTGAGTTAGTTAAAAAAAAACAAACAACAAAAAAGACTTTGGTCCTCTTCCATGAAAAGGCTGCTAACTGGTAACAGTTGCATCAATCATTCCCTTGTGGGTAGGGATGAGTGGATGGTGTTATATTCCTTGCTGAAAGCAAATTCTAGATAATAATATGTTCCTTAGAAATGTACCAAACCTGTCTCACTGAAAACATGGTAATGCCAAGCAGTGGATATTTGGATAGGTCCTTCATTAGTGTCCTGGTTTTGGCTGGGATAGAGTTAATTTTCCTCCTAGTAGCTGGTATAGTGCTGTGTTTTGGATTTAGGATGAGAATAATGTTGATAACACACTGATGTTTTAGTTGTTGCCGAGCAGTGCTTCCACTAAGTGAAAGAGTTTTCAGCTTCTCATGCTGCCCTGCCAGTGAGTAGGCTGGGGGTGCACAAGAAGTTGGGAGGGGGCACAGCCAGGACAGCTGACCCAAACAAACCAAAGGGATATTCCATACCATGTGACATCATGCTCAGTATATAAACTAGGGGAAAGCTGGCTGGGGGCTACTGCTCGGGAACAGGCTGGGCATCGGTCACTTGGTGGTGAGCAATTTTGTTTTAATTTGCATCACTTGTTTTTCTTGGGTTTTATTTCTCTCTCTTTTTGTTATTTTCCTTTTCATTACAATTCTTATTTTATTTCATTTTATTTTATTTCAATTATTAAACTGTTCTTACCTCAACCCATGAGTTTTCTTACTTTTACCCTTCGAATTCTCTCCCCCACCCCACTGGAGGGGAGTGAGCAAGTGGCTGGGTGGTGCTTAGTTGCTGGCTGGGGTTAAACCACGACAGTTAGCTTCCTAATGGTTTTCATTTCAACGACTGTAATCATAATTTAGTAAAATGATACTTAAACCAACCTGAATAGCAAAGGAACATACCAAATAAAATCACCATTCTACAACTGGCAGGGAGTGTGACTTATACAAATGCTGAGCTCAGAAGAGTGTCAGACTGATTAAAGCTCATAAAGCTAGCTCTGCTTTGACCAATGTCTACATGCACAGGCCTGGGGCATATCCATCTGGCTAGGCAATTCTGTGTCACAAGAACCAAACAGCTGTATGCATTGAAAGTCATACACAGAACTACCTGCTGTTTGCATGGCTATACCTAACTCAGCAGCTTCTACATAACATAACATAACATAACATAACATAACATAACATAACATAACATAACATAACATAGCATAGCATAGCATAGCATAGCATAGCATAGCATAGCATAACATAACATAACATAGCCATGAACATTCACACCAGTTGTTATTGAAACCATTCCCTGCTGTCGTTTGTAAGTGGGGCAACATCATCTTTCTCTGCTATAATCACTATTGCAGTTGTTGTGTAGGGTTTTTGTAACAGCACTATGGAAAAAAGACCAGCTACTGCCATTTTATGTGAATATAATGAAACAGAGTGAACAGACCAAGTCTAGAATGAACTAACACACTCACAGTGAATCTATTTCTGATGCAGAAGGATCTGAAAGTGAATGTAGCCTTTAGGAACTACATAAAATATTTATAGTATCTTGTTCTTTATTTATCAATGCCACCAGCAACACTGCTTCATTTTACAGAGGCTCCATTTATATAGCACTGCATAAGAGAAGCAAGTAAAAGTAAATGGACAGAGAAATAACCCTGCCTTTTTAAATGGAATTTAAATTAAAAGGTAGACAAATACAGCCCTGAAAAAAATCCCAATCTTTGAGCTCTAATTACCTTTACATTACATATGTATAAGTATGCATATGCCACATATATCATGCTCTCAGCTGTTAGACTCAAATCTGTGTATGGTACTCTTCATTTGATCCCTTCTGACTGCTTGTGCCAAATGGATGACTTCAGTTTGGATAAATTATTTCTATATAAATGCTTTATATAAAAAAAGAAAATACTTAGAGTTTCTATCGGATCATGGTGGCCATCTGCAATTCCACATATCCAATCCCTGTGGCTGGCAATAATTAACTCATTTAAAAGCATGAGGAGAAGGAAAAATGCTCACTGCCTTTTTTTTCCTTTTGTGACAAATTCAGGAGATATTCAGTGTTCAGAGGTTTGTGCATGTGAGCAATTTTATACATAACCTTTGCATTTCAGTTTATTCATTTAAGTGAGCAACACAAAAAGTTAAGGAAAATGAGAACACTTTTTGTGCACCACTTATGTCTTTGTCATTTTGGCCTGTCAAAATCCTTGTCCAACAGAGTGGTCACAGCACTTTGCTCTTTCTCAATAATCTTCTGTTCATTTGTCTGCAGATTCGTGCTGGCTGAATGTAAGCCAAATTGTGATTCACAGTCACTTGGAAAAGTGAAGTTCCTGGGACCAGTCTCCTCATTTCCCTTACTTTAATGCTTGCTTTAACTATTTAAAAAGCAAGATAAAACTGCAAGTGAAATGAAGTTCAACCACTGAATAACTGTTGTGGATGGCCTGTCATGTTCTTGCTCTGCAGAGAAAGGATTCCCTTTTGATTCCTTTGTAGCTTTGCAGCACTGACCACACCAGTCACAGGCAGGCAGAGCGCCCATTGCCATCTATCATGCATCTTTACTGTGCATCATTTATAAGATGGTGCACTGAGACGAAATAATGTTCTGAATGTGACATCATAAAACTGAAATGTGGGTATGACATCAGCCTCTCACATCAGTGCCGTGTTTTGCAAGCTGGCTGGTCAAGCCAGAGCTTGTGGAGACTATTTGCATGGCACATTTTTTGAGAGTTTACTCATGGGGTGAGGAGTGTGGTGTTAGGAGGCGATGAGGAGGATACTGGCATGAAGAGCCTTTCTGTTTCCCTGGACGGCATGCTAGATCAGCCGTCAAACGTTAAACCTAAGTGAAGTGGTCTTACAAATATACTCCATACTTGAACACTATAGCACCCCTGAAGTCAAGGACAGGAATGGTAGAGGTCTCACAGTACGTTAACATGTACTTTTCTGCCTGGATGTTATTCTTTCTGAGGTGGACATGAACTAACATTTCATATCAGACTGGACTCTATTAGATTGTATAGGACAGCAACATTTCTTCAGCTATTTATTTTACTTCAAAAGGACAACAGACAGGTTTACAAAGGGAAAGGCAAGCAAAATCTCTTTATATTGTCATTTATGAATGTTTCAAAATGCCTAGCATTATCTTAAATCTTTGTGTATATCTGTTTTTGTCTGGCTAAACAACATTAATTTCCTGTTTTGGTGGAAAATTATTGGTCAGTTAGAAAAAAAAGTGCATTAATGGATAAGAAAACTTTCTGGGGACTCCTCCCATGATGAAGAATTGAAGGATTATGCTGCTGACTACTGTTTTGTAGAATGGCTTATTTAAAATAGAGCAAAAATCCTGACATAGCTAAAACTTTACTCAGTTCCCTGAGCTGCCTTTATGCAGTCAGTGTCTTTGAAATACTGTTATATAAGTCAGCTCTCATCCTATTTTAATAGTTAAAGCTTTTGAAACAAGCTCTTTTGACAGTGCAAGAAACGTTATAAAAAGTCACATCTTAGGAGGGAGTTTCTGCTAGCAGGATATGTGTGTTCAGTGGTCCTTTTTTTCTTTATGACCCACTATCTTTCACCAATGTTATTAGTCCCAGAGAGGAAACCTAAGTTATTCATATTCTGCAGTGAATAACAATGATTTTATTCTTTTGTAGATTATATGTTCATCCGGCCTTTTCTAAGGTAGGAAAAAAAGCTGCAGAAGAGAAATGAAAGGGACTCTTGCTCCAGTTATGAAGGAGAAAACAACAACAACAAAAAACTTCAAGAGAAAATGAAAAGAAGGCAAAGGCTTACATTATCATGGTTTTTTTTGTTTTTTTTTTTATTTGGGATTCTTTTTTGTCTGGAAAGAGCTTGTGGTCTTCCCCTCCTATCATCATAAGGAGAGATGAGGGGAAGAGGTCCCTCATCTCTTTTGAGAACAGTGGTGATACAGTTTAAACTTAGCAGCTCTCCAGGTAACACTGTCAATTCTGCTTTGACAATTAGTGATGAAGGAAAGTGTCCTGAAGCAAGTGATTAATATTTTAGTAGGTGGCATCCTCTCTGCTAAGTCAGTATTGCTAGAGGGCATTTTGATGATGGTGTTTTAAAATGTAAAGCTGACATCCTGCTCCCTTGCAGCTGTTGAGACACAATCCAGTGATATTTTTACAAAAATGTATAATAATAGGGAAATCTACTTGTGATTTTCTTCATTTTTACTTAATGTAAAATGAGCTGAACACATGCTCCTAAAGACCTTTACTCTTTCAAATACATTTGGATGTGATCTATGCACTGACAGTGCATAACTACACTTAATTAATGTTAATATTGGATTTATACACTTAGGCTAATGGAGAACAATTCATATGAATTAGGAATTTTATTGAGATTTAAGTAAACAAAGGCATAGACTGCAAAGACAGTGCTTTGGGAAGAAAAACAGTCTGCACAAATGGATGTTACTCAGCTCTTACAAGACTTCTTTCTCAAAACCTTTAAACAGATCTCTCCTTCTGTAACTCCTGCACTCTGAACTTCTTTGTCTGATGAGCAGTTCTGGTCCTGAACAGTTTGTCAGTCTGAGTTGAGATAATAGGCATTACCTTTACATTCACTCTCTCTTGCGAAAATTGATTTGTATGATGTTCTGTGTTTTGGGGGAAAAAGTCACACTCAGATTGTCATTCTGCAAATGCAGCCTGAGTTTTTAAAAATCCCATCTATTCCTGTGTACAAAGCAGCAACTGACTGTACTGTAACCATGGAGACCTGCAGCAGATTCAGGAGTTGATTTTAACTCTCATGCTTCAGACCAGAAAATGTTAGATACTCTGCATCAGAGAGGTGACAGAGTCAGCATCAGGGAAAGGCCACTGGAGATTCAGCACACTGGAGGCCCTCCAGAATCACCAGGTCTGGGTCTGTTCTCTGAGAATACTTTCACTGGGTCATCCTCACTGCATTTCAGGCAAAAACTGGGAACACCCGTAGAGTTCAAAGAGTGAAAAATCTCTTATGCTGTTATTTGATTTTCAAAAATACTTAGAATCATGGCTGTGATCTGGAAATCCATGGTATTTTAGCTTCACTTACAAGAGACCTACCCCTTCCCAGCCTTTCTAGTGAATGGAAAGCTTATAGCAAAACTATAGAATTATATCTCAAAGTTATGTTGCCATGAAAACTTTCCTTATTAATAGCATTTGTCAGGAGTGAATTCATCATGTGGTGTGAACTACTGATTTCAGTGTTGTATTACAGGTATATTTGATCCTATGTAAATATTTTTTACATTATGGCTCTTTATCTTTTCCTCCACAATTTTTATCAGAGAAACCTTACTTAGATCAGATCATAAATAGCAGCTTTAAGTAATAGCTCCATTAGGATCTCTAAACTGTGTTACATTGCGATGGAAATAGCTTCTGGATGTTCCTTGCTGGTTATGATCAGAGATAGGGATCAAACAGCTTTAAACATTGATTTAACATGAGAAGCTATGCAAAATCAAGGCTATTTAAACAGCAGGACATCAGAGAAGCAAGTTGGGGATTGAAAAAAGAATAATGACTAACTGGGGAGAATAAAATAAAAGTATTTTGGTAAGGGAAATAGAGGGGATGGAACATTATAGGATCTTTTCTTTGCCAAAACTGACCCACAGTACATATCAATCTTATTTTTCAATTAAGACAGCAGGGCTTTCAGCATTTGGCTTGGCTTGGTCAGTATCATCAGCTCTGATATTCCAGTAAGTGATGTATGGCTGTGTCCCTCAGAATAAAGGAGATATATTGATACTTGTGGCTAATATTTCTTCTGGATATAAGATAGCTGTATTATTGAACAGGGCAAATGATTCTTTAGAACATCATTGCCTAATTGAGTACAGAACAACCGATGTCAGGAAGAAAAGGTTAGGCTTGAAGAGTCTTTTCTATGCAGCCATGTTTAAGGTTTCAGTCCCTGAACTATAAGACTACACAGAGGGTGTACAATATCTTTTTTGCCCTTCCTCTTTCATGTTTAGATCATTCGCAAGCAGTGTCCTATCAAACATTTACTTGCTCTGTACTCCTGTCTATGCACAGGGAATTCTGTCTTGTTTTGTGTGGGTGGGCAAAAGCATCTGCAGGGTGAATTCTGCACCCACTATTTTTCCCTGATTCTGCTCGTTGCAATACATTGTGCATGGAGGGAAGGGAGTGTTACTGTTCTTGGTTTAACAGAAGAGAGTGATATTGAGCATTAAATGCTTTCTTTAGTAATGGGCTGTGAGCATTTTTGAGTACAACGAATAAGTAGGAATCTGAACGGAGGCTATTGTGGCCTTCACTGAAGTAACAGCTTCTCCCGGCTTACAGCCAGCCCACCTCTTAAGATACATGTCCAGGATGTTGATGCAACAGTTGTCTTCCCTGAGGATGAGGCACTCTCAGACATTGTTCCTGCCCTGTGATACATAACAGCTAGAGACTTTGTCCTGGCCACGGGTCCTATACACACTAGGTCCTTTTCTGAAAAACCACTTTCTTTCTAATAATCCTCTGGCATCAGTTGTTGCACGGGGTTCTTACATCCCAGATGCAAAACTTTGTTTTTTGCCCTTGTTGAACTTCAGGAGAAGTGTCAGAGTGGAGATTCAGAGGAAGATGAGAAGAAAAAGGGCAAAAATCAAAGCTGGAGAAAGAAAACAAAGAAGAGATAAAAGAAAATATTTTGGAAGGCAAAAGTCAAGGAAGATAATAAAAATATGGATGAAAAGGAAATGAAAAAAACCATACATTTTTGTGGCTGTTGTGCTTTTATATTACATTTTCATTTTAGGAACATATCAGATCTAGGCAACAGGGAAAAAAAGCAGTTTCCATGTTACATTTCAAATCCCACATTTTTTTCATGCAATGGTTGGATAAAACAATGTGGAAAGGTTTGTATGATGCCACAGGAGTCTGAAGCTACCGCAAGTTCTCTGATGGAATCTGTCAAATGTAAAAGCATATTCATTAAGGTCATGCACTTTTCTGCTTCCAGCTCTGTGCAGCTGTGGCATTTTTCCATCTGTATTTCTTGTTAAAGATCTGAATGACTCATCCTTGAATTTGCCTTTGAGGTAGACAGTTTTCCTATGGCAATGAAATCCAGCTGGTACACGAAAAATGTGTCGCTGTCAAGGAAGGATCATTCTTAAAAGAGTTCAACTCAGTCTTAAAGTTGGAATTTTATCATTCATTTTTCAGTCAGATTTTATTGCTTCGCAAGCTTTTTTGTATAATACCATTTTAAAGTAACAGACCAAATATTAAAAAAACCCTCTATATTATTAGTTAAACTCTTCCTAGGGATTTTCAAGTAAGCATTAGAAAGAAGAATCTAAATCTTACTGAATCTCCATTTTCATCTCTGAAAATATTAGTATTTTCTAATCATGACTAGTTCTTATAAACAAATCAAACAAAATTCAAAGTTTCGGAATACTTTTAATGTCATTATTTAGCAATTAAAAGGAAAAATCATTTATGCACAAGTTTAGTTGACTAATTGCACTTCACAGACTCCCATATACTCTTTTCCATTAGGAAATGCTTTTATTTTAGCTAAGTTTTTTAAAGTTTGGTGTTTATTCATGCCTTCCTAAATGTCTGTGGGTTATTAAGGTCTTTTATCTCAGTTTTCTTAGGCTCACCAGTTATTTGATTTCTTTGCAAATGAAGAAGAGACATAGACTTGAAACATTCAGCTGTTGCAAAACAGAAAACTTCAATACTGTTAAAATACAGATAGTACTCATAAACAATAGCAAAACAGGAAAAATGTTTGCTGTTTCTATTGCAACTTCAGCATTACAACCTCAAAGCACTTGAAATGCATTTATGAATTAAGACTTATGGAATTATAGCATACTAATGAAATATATCCTCAGTATAAATAAGCATCTAAGGAAATTGCAAGTTTTCTCTGATTTTGAAATTTTTTTTTGCATTAAGAAGATAAATTAAAGTACGTCACTGCTGGGAGGTATTTTGAAAATATTTGAAGTCAAGAATGACATTTAGTTCATGGAGTCTTCTTTAATTGATTCACATATGCTAAAGAAATAGACTGTCTTGGGACAAGTTTGAAAATCCTAACTACAGAGTTCACAACTTGATAGTTAATAAAGTCACACCATTTGAAATTGATTGAGTGATACAATAAATGTCCCAAAATGTGTTGAGTCTTTTTTTCTTGCAAACTCTATCTGGACAGGTGAGGCATCATAAAACTAGTTTCATTGAGTCCTTGGCTGGTGCATGCTAGGTTCATGTTTGCAAAGCATAGTGTAGGCTTCCTCTGAGAATCAGGCCTGAAATGTCTGAAAAACCATAGGAGAACATGAACAAGTAGACTTTACACACTGAATTGTCTGTCTGTGCAATTCCAGATCTAATCCATGGTACAATGGTTATCTATGGAAGCTGCCAGTGAACCAGGAACCACCTGTCTGTCTCCTGATATGTTTACATCTTGCTGTGTCATTTTGGTAGCTGGCTGTAGTGGGTTTATTGACTTTTTCTGGGGAGGAATTTCAAGGTAAAAGCATCACCACTGAGTCTAGGATTATTACTGATAGTCTGATGAAAGATTAGTACCTTATTTAGAATGTGCCGTGAAGCTGTTCAAGAGATCTTATTGTCTAGCAGGTATTTGATAACTAAATAGATTGTTTAAAAAGTTTCATTTGCCCACAAATTTTACAATACTGGCATTAAAATGTGAATGTGTGCCACTAGCCATCACACAATGGTTTGTTTCTAAATATAATTGCAAAGGAACCCTGTGCTACTCCATATGGTACTACTGAGTGATGCTTTCAACAGCAATACAAGCCTGTATTCAGATCAGAAGCAGAAGATTTAAAAGGAGTAGCTGAATTGATTCACAGGGGAACTGACAGAGTATGCAACATGGCACTGACCGTTATGTGAATTCTGGAAGACTTAATCACAGTGAGGACTATTATATATATTACACTGCATTTAAGCAGTTTGAGAAATTCGTTCTATTCACAATAGGAAAACTGGGTGTCTTGGTCTGGTCATTAATGTTTTACAAAGATAAAGCTAGTATAGAAATTATTTGCATGTCTCCTAATAAAGAACCACAAGACAGTGCGCACCACACTTCTGCACTCAGTATCATTGTTTATCCAAATATGTCATGGAGGTGTTCAGACAGAATTAAAGTAGAATCTGCTGAGAAAAGGTTAGGGCACAATGCCTTCACTCAAAACAAGATACTACTACATTTATCACAAACATAGCATACCTGAAGAAAGATTCCTTCTGATAGCAACTACAATAGTCACAAATACCCAGAAGAAAACAATTGCAAGATGATCAAACTGAACACATGGGAAAACATACTGACCAGTGTGAAACACACACAAAGCATGCAAACAAAACATATAGATGTATTTGAATATTGAAAGGAAACTCTACAAATCAATATCTTGCATTTTAGCATAATAGAAAAATCAATGCTTCAGGAAACAAACTCACTGTCAACTCCATTTTTCTAGGATATTTCTGCCAGTTAGTACAAAAAGACATGCATATTCACTTGAAGTGGGTTTAACAAAAAATAGTTTAGAAAGTGAATTTAATATTAGAATTAATACTTAAACACTTGGGACTATCTCTAATAATAAACCTAGTAGAATTATCCCGCATGGCTGTCCTGGCACTTGGGTGAGTTCCTCTGATCTATGATATGAATTTCTGCAGCTGCTGTCACTTCGTAGTCAGCCCTGATCCTCCTGAACTGTGACAATTACTAATGAAATGCTGAAGCTAATGCTACAAACAATAATTACACAGATGAGACTAAATCCACACTGTTATCACCTGTTCGGTGATCTTATCTAGTGCATTTAGATGAGGCATTGGTGAAATACACTGAGTTACCAGAATAACGTAGGTAGCTTTGCATGCTGTTTCTACATAAAAGAGATATTTCCCTACATATCTAAGAGTTACGGAGCAATTATCCCTAAAGGCCTTTTGTTGTGTCTTTCAAATAATGAAAAAATAGTCTAAATTAAGTAACGTATGTAGTTTGCTGTGCTAGGTAGAAATGAAAATGGGGCTCAACTTAAGACATGAATATTTACAAAATATATGTATGCGTGTAGGTGTATATTAGAGCAATTTTTTAAAGTGTACACCTGCAGCAGATGGTATATGTTGTTGTTACTTTGTTACAAGTGTGTTAAGTCCCAGATGTCTGACTATAAGCATTGACCGTGAATGTTAAAACACACGTTTACCCTTGCCAATAACATAGACATTCTTCCCATGGTATAGTCTTGTGGCAAGAAGGATGACTGAGCTTAACCCTTTGCCCTCTTTCATTTAAAAAATGTCCTCACTAGTCAGAAAACATGATATACTTTCCAGAACATCTGTTATTAACAGAGTCACTGGTGCGCCTAGAATTTTTCACGGATTCGGCAGATTTTTGTACAAGCCACAGGCAGGAACAATGCAAAACAACCTAATTTTCATTCAAACTTCTTTGTGCTTTTGTTTGCTTGTTTACCTTTAGGCTTGATTTATAATATATGTTGATGGTATGAAGTATGAATTAAAATGCACTTGCACATGCAGTAAACCATGAAATTGTACCTGCACCCAGGTAAGGGACTCTGGGGGATACTGCAACTCTGTTACTGGATACTTTCTTTCTTGCCTCTCAACAGCTTTCACAAAAATTTGCAAAGAAAAGTGTGATAAATGCAGGTCTTCTGATGAACTGAGGCAGGTTTCTCCTGAATGCAGAGCTAGCCTCAAGACGGCACCTGCTTTGTGCCAGTTTACCCATTAGCTCCTAATGTTGTGGCCCATGTATGATTTTGCTGATGAGACAAGGGCAACAGAATAACTCATCACCCTCTCTCTGAATCTGTGGGATCTTCAATAACACAGAAATATAGCAAAACTTTTTTTTTGTTTCTTTGTTTGTTTGTTTGTTTCCCAATTACGCTTGGAATGCGTGAGGAGGACGGGCCAGCTAAAGAAGCAGTAATCAAGATGATCCTGCAGGATGCAACACAACAGCTACAGCCCAGGAGGAGGTGCAGACAAAGCAGTTTTCTTCCACTTTGAGACACCTGAGTTTCTGGTAGTAACAGGACAAAGGCAAGCCTTTTATTTTTTCATTCAGACAGAATGAAAGCAGAATCTGCTGAGAAAAGGTTAGGGCAAAGGAAACGGGAGTAAGGTTGCTTTATGATATGGTAATACAAGCATCATTCTCAAAGGTGGTGAAAAACAGCATATTTGTACTCAATTCAAGATGTCATTTACATTTACATAAACTTTATTTTTTGGCAAGTGACCCTGGTTTGAAAACTTTATAATATAATGAGTCTAAAAATATTCTTCTTGGTATTGTTCACAGAGGTGAATAATAGTAGTAATAAAGATTAGTCAGGAATTATTTGATGATGTTTTATTGCTGGGCAGTTGTAATTCACTTTTACCATGTTTAGAGCCATGGATGACCTTTATGTCTTTATTGAACATGGGTTTGAAATGTTCACTTTGACCACGATTAAAACCCAAATGTGGTAAATCCTTTAAACTACCACATAGTTCCTCAGTTTGCCACCTTTATGAAGAGGTGGGTGAAAGGAACTAGGAAAAAACATGCAAGTATGTATATTTGCCAAATCCTCTTAGAGCTGTAATAATAAAGTTGAGCCATATATTACATAACTGCACAAAGTATTGTATGCATGCAGAAATTATTTAGTTTATCCTTGCAACACTAATACAAGAGAACATTACCCTCATTACCATAAACTACTGGCTATATAAGGTAGTGTAACAAGTCTTGATATTTAACAGTTCCCTTTAACAGAAAAAATTAATTAGACCTGATCTCACATTTTACCAAGACTGTGTCCCCTATACTTACTTTAAACTCATTAGAGAATATTTAGAGAACATGAGAATTAAAATGAGATTGAATTGCAAAGTTGAGATTCTAATTTTAATTTATATGTAATTGAGGTTTAGTTTTATCCTAGTAAGCGCTGGAGTTCTTAAGTGGAATGGGTAGACTCATCAAACTTTTTAATATGTATTTTCTTTTTAAATGTGTTAAAACCTTAGAGAGTTTTGCTTTTAGAGTGATTTTTGGTGGTGGAGAAGTGAAAACTACATTTCTGTAATGCTTTTATTGGAAGACTCATGTAAAAACTTGTAGGAAAATTTGTTTACCAGAATGTATGTTATTTGGATACATTAAAATGCCTGTTTCATTCTGATGATCATTTGTTACCTTAATGCATTTTTTCATTGCATATGCTTTGCATATTGTTTGAAAAGAAAGGAACTGGGGGAGAGAGAGAGAATGTTATTGATCTGCCATAGTACTGTGGGAAGAAACATTCTAGCCTACTCAGGAAAATTTTATTTTTCTGAATTTTTTCAGAAGTGAGCTTGATGGAGTTAATGTCTTCAACAGGCAGAAAATTATACCAGCCCGGGGGCTTTCCTTCCTTGGTTTCATATTGTAATACAAGGAATATTTATTTGTCAATGCACATGGCTAATAACGACCACCTTGATACAAGAGGCAATGATTACAACCAACTCCATGGAGAATTGCTTGACTTATCATCTGTCTCTGCACTGAAAAAAGGAATTAAATATTCTTTTCCATGCCCCTCCTTAATTTCAGAGAAGGAAGAGGTCTAATTAAGGTGTTCTGAATCACCTCCAACTTCATATATTTATTACTGAGATAGATAGTCTGAGGATTGGCTTTGTAGTGTCTGATGTTTGTGTGGCTCCTAGCCTTGAGATGCTTTCAACACCAAGCAGATTTTCATAGGCTGGAGGTGGGAAATAAGATTTCATTTGGAAATATGATTAATTTTTGTATAACAATGGTTAATTTACTATGTGTGCATTATTGTGTGTATAAAAAAATCTTTCATTTTCCTTGTGTATAAGTCCAGTAAGTCATTACATTACTCAAATACGGAAATATAGAACAAAAATGTGGGATGCAAAACTTGAGAAAGATCTTAAAAAAACATTGAGAATTTAGTTAAAAGATCCTAATTCTGCATAAAAGTTAAAGCTGCTTTTGCACACCTCCAATGACCTGGTACAGTAGTCCCTCACCTGTGCAATAAAATCTGAAGTTCTGTAACAACATATGCATCATGTCAACCACCAAAAAAGCCCAGATATCAATACACTCAGGAAACACAGTTGATTGTGGCTTAGTTTATGTATGTACTGTTTATGAGAGGCCAGTGTTTGCTGATACTGACTCATAACCACTTGTGACCATTGTTAAAAGTCTCATGGGAAATGCAAAATACAGCGACTATTTTTTTTTTTGGTTACAAAAAATGATGCTTTGCAGACCAGAATTATTATTGGATAGACTCTTTAAAACACTTGTGAGAAGCATAAAGGATTGAAGTCCATAATAAAATACGAAAGGCAAAGAAAAAAAGTCTAAAAGCACATAGAACATGAAGCATGAGAGTATTAATAACCTCAAAAGAAGTGTCATGTAACTTAAAGCTCTTGGTTTGGCTGGTGGCACATGCTTGACCTCAGTTGTTAATTCATAATTAGTTTTTAGCCCATCATGGAATCCTCTTCAAAAGACAGCAATATTGTGATCTGCATGACACTAATTGCTCAACTAATATCTGAGAAGTAGGTTTTCTCTCATTTTAGAAACATGATAGTCCTTCAGTTTTATGGAGTACAATGAGACATATAAGTCTTTAAAAATGTGAATTGGGGTCCTGGGAGCTGCGATCAGGTCAAGAACAGACACAGTATGCATTTGTGATGAAAATCAGTAGTTGCAAATATGAATGATGACAAATGAAAGTATATTATAGTCACAGCAGTTTGTCACCCTGGGTGGGCATCCACTGTGAGAGAATAGGCAATCTTTTCTTCAGTTTCCAGAGGGGATGAAATATAAAAGATTTTAATGTTTTTCCCTGAGCTTTCTTTCAGTGAGGAACCATAAAAATATGATGGAATTCTGAGACACAACAGTGCTGGAATAAATGGACATTCAGCCCAGCCCATGGAGCACCGATATTTCACAGAAGACCTGCAAGCCCAGTTGGCAGTACCTCAGAGGTGATTGAAAATAGTTGATTATATCTCAGTTCTTGGTATTTGTCATTGTGTATAGTATCAATATTTCCTGTGACAATGGAAGACATGGTAATAGGAAATGTATTTTTTGGTGATTGAGCTTGACACAGAGAAAGTCTGAGTTGCAGCTGCAAATTTTTGCACTCTGTCATGCAGTTAGAACTGGCCACCAAATAAAGAGTATCTCTTTCAAGTATGTTGTCCTCAAAGTGTATGCTGAATTCTACAATGGCAGACCAAAGTGGCCTTCAGGGAGGACAAGGAGCCTACTGAGATCATAGTAGAAATGGTAGAGAGCAATTTCTCTGCAGTTCCTTCCTTGCTACTGCCACAATGCCTAGTATCCATAAGGTAAGTTCTGTTAAGAGACTGAGCATGATGCTTACCACTGCAATGAGTCAAGTGCCTGCCGAAGGGAGTCACAAAGCTGCAGATGGCTCGAGGAAGCAGTAGAGCTCTTGCCAAAGAAGTCTTTTGAAAGAGGAAGATCATTCAGATGAAAATGTATGAAGTCTGTATGTTGTCAGTATGCCAAACTGATTAGGATCATTCAGTAACTCTTACGCAGGTGATAAGTACCTAAGACCCTTCCTCGATGATGTAGATCTGTCATTTATTTAATTATTACATTCTCTCTCTGTGTTTCTGTCTCATAGGCAAACACTGTAGACTGCATATGCCTTACAATATTGCAAGTAATATTTCACTTTTAAATTAATTATATCTAACTTTCCTCTTTAGCATCAGAACATCGTCAGATCAGTCCAGACTCTGCTTCCCATTGAATGTTTACCCTAGAAGAGTTCTGCTTTTGAAATAATAGGTTCTGCTAAGAACATCTCAGTGAGTGTATCCTCATGGCTTGTGCATATACCTTTTAAATGTTTGTCTCAGAAATTGCGCATCAATACAAAAAGATCTTTTGACAACAGCTATGTAAAATAAATCGTGGTACTTGTTACTTCAGTGAAGGGAAGAAAAGGTGATGGAATTGTTCACAACTGGACTCAGGGTTGCCTGGAGACCCACTTGAATGCACTTCTCTCTGTGCTGTTTCATCTCCTCTGTTCTCTGTCTGCCTTTAAACTACTTTGTTGTTACATGTAACTTTTCAACACAGGTCTTTTGTAAAGAAGGTTAGAAGGTAAATATTATTTTACTTATTTTTATATGAGGAAACAGTACCATGAATTACAAAAAATAACTTGGCACCCAACGGTACAGCTATCAAGTCTGTAATGGTATCCTGTCTCTTTGGAATCTTATCCTGGGCCTTATCCATCATGACACGCTAAATTTGAAAGTGTAGAAATACAGATACTTGTTATTCTCTTGTTGTACATGATTCTGGCACTCAACTAATATATGTAAATATATAACTATAAATATCAAATTAGGAATACATATTCAAATTCCCTTAGGACATGCTGTTGTGAATGTATATAAGACTTGCACCATCAGTAACAAGCATCTCTGGTAGAGCTGAGATGCTTTCTTCTGATCCATGTAAAAAGAGTAGTTTTGCCTAATGAATCTAGTGTACTTGTTTTAATTGGGGGGAGGGAATGTTTTAGTTAATGGTTTTAAAGTACATTTATAGAATATTAGTTATTATTTAAAAAAATGCATAAAGCCAGAAACTGTAGTTTTAATTTCTTGACTTTTTCCTGACATGATCGACATTTCTTCTGACATGTTTGTATAGTTGTCTAAATTCTTGTCAGAACATAATGGTGTCATTGACATTGTTATGAAATTTTCACAAATTTCATATGTAGCTAGCTGCCCCTTTCCCTGAAGAAGTGTTAGATGTTGACGGTGTCATTGCCAACCATGACTTCAAGAGCAAATATGGCATTCCCAAAGATTTTTTTGAAATTTCAAAATTACATTCTACATCCCCATTGCATAAATCTAGAAATCTCTAAGTAATGCTGCAGATTAAAATAATGATGGGCATTCATTTAGGATATAACTATCATGAGGTGATCATCACATCAGTTATAGTCTTAACAAAGAAATGCTATTTGCTAGCAGAGAAATCAAGGTACTCTGTTATTTTTAATCTTAACTATGGAATTAGCTGGAATATGAAATGTACTGCAATTAACTGGACTGTGTTGTGTGCATTTGTCTGCTCCTGTATGTATATGACACACTTGAAAATAACGGTAAAATTGTCTAAAGATCCATGCCCCAACTATTTGCAAAGAAATAAAGCAAGATCATCCCCACACGATTGTGCAAATACCCCGATGGCATAAGATGCCGGGGTCTGCCTCCTTTATCACACTTGAACTGAGAGATTGCAGGGGCCACCTTGGTCTGAACATAATCACTGATCTCTTCTTGGTATCCAGTGACAGGACACATGGGAATGGTTCAAAACTGCTCCAGGGGAGGTTTAGACTTGACATTAGGAAGCATTTCTCTACAGAGAGGGTGGTCAAGCACTGGAACAGGTTTCCTAGAGAGGTGGTCAATGCCCCAAGCCTTTGAGTGTTTAAGAGGCATTTGGACAATGCCCTTAATAATATAATTAACTTTTGGTCAGCCCTGAAGTGGTTAGGCAGTTGGACTAGATGGTCATTGTAGGTCCTTTCCAACTGAAATATTCTGTGCTATGCTATGCTGTGCTATGCTATAGTTACAGGTCCTGAGGTACCATTCAAACACCCCAAAGTGCTTTAGGGGAATCTCCAGCCTTTGGTTAGCTGCATTCCCATAAAATGCATGGGCAGAGTTACTCACATGATGAAGGGGTTATCAAAATGATTGAATAGGAACCTTGTGCTGATGATTCCCAAAATAGGGATTACTGCTAGCAGTTTTGAAAAAAATAACACTAATTTAAAAAAATCTGAAGTGTCCAAGGGCAGTGGCCCACTGATAGAGATAAGAATCTCTTTTAGCTTGTGGTCCTGTGGAAAGAAACTTCTCATACAATTAGATGTTTAATTCTGTATGTGAATAAAAATTAAAAAAGAAAGCTTCTCTTCTCCTAGAAATGCATTATGTTAGTAATTAGTACATTGGCCTGAATTCAAATCCCCGTTCTGCTGAATTCAGTTCAGGAATTGCTATCTATATCCTCCAGGAATACCCATCATTAAACGATTGAGTGTTTTAGCTTGAGCACCTGTTTTCTCTCCTATTGGAACTCTTTGACTTTATATAAATAATTAATCAAGCATTGAAAGAGTGATGTGAACCTGCAGCTCTTATATCCCAGTTGAACCTCTACCCACTGGCCTGTCAGCTGCAGCCAACTCATGCCTATTTGCATTAGGTATTCTCTATATGGAGAAAAATGTACTTACGAAACATTTTTCACCTGAGTGAAACAGGGCAGTGGATAAGAGGTCTATTTTAAGAATCCGATCACCCAGTGTATCTAGTGATTCAAATAGGATCAAAACCCTTGGCAAGGTATGTGTCAGCCCCAGGCCTTTGCACTCAGTAAGTAGTTGAATCTGAGTTACTTAAGGAACTATAACATCAGCAGTGTTGGATAGCAACAAAGCATCGTTGACTGAGGAGTGTAGTGCCCATCTCAGTCTAAGGAAGAAAGCTTGCCTTCACTAGATAAACTTGGCTGGACAGGTAACGTTAATGATCTAATTCAGATGATTTTATAAAAGGAGTAACTGCCTGGTTAGTAGGCAGGGATTTTTGGCAAGTGAAGCTGATGGGTAGAAACCAGATTAATATTCCAAATTTAATTTATATCATTGACTGATCAAAAAGCAATCCCAGAAGATAGAATATGGTTGAGAACTTTAAAATCCTATATTGGTAACTGGAGTCATTATAGCAGATGAGTACATTTGAGATTCTAGAATTGGCTCAAATGAGTAGTCTATATGACCTAGACTGTAAATTCAAATTTGTAAGGTTGTTTGGTTTTTTTTTTTTCATTTGTTTTAAACATCCTGAGAAGCTTTTTTTCTACAAAGCTCTGCCTTTCCTCTTGTGATATGTTATGTGTCTTACAGCATTGTCAGACATCAGTCTGAAAACCATTGAGTAAATCAAAACAAAAAGATTTTTAGTTGCTCATTTTAGCTGTCATTGATTTGTTGGTACTGTCTTCAACATACAGCTTTTAGAAATTTCTTATTTCCCTTTTACTTTTGTGACACTTCCAAGGTAATTTGGAGTTCATGTTTGACACTTGTTTTGTAGTCAATGGATGCAAGTCACATTATTTTGAAGGAGTGAATTTTAAAGAAAAGCTGGTAAAGAAAGGAACCAATATAATTTTAAAAATCTCATCTTGTCAGGCACCTTAGCTATAAATAAATGCTGTGGAAACACACACACAAAAATGTTTTCTTGGCTACAAGATCTCAGAGGTTAAACATGCTTCATTTAGATTACTATCCTGTTTTCTTTCCTTTTTTATTTCCAAGTCTATGGATCTCTGTTTCAAACAGAAGTGTAAAGATAATATTTGACTGAGGTAATCTCAAAAAAACTTCATGTTAAATACGTGGTGTTGTATGGTTATGTCCAGCAGAGCACTCCATAGTAAAGCGGTAAATGCAGTTGAAATTTGCATTTGCTGGAGATGCTTTACAAGACTGTTATTCTCAGTGTGACTCTACTCAGGAAGAGATGAAGCACTAGTGATTACTGAAGATCCCTGAAATAAGTCCTTTTTCATCTGCCTGGTTTAGGTTGTACCCATGTTCTCTTCACTCTTCTGTCTAGTTTAATCTACTTCTTTGTGTATGTGATGGAAGTCTGCCAAAACAGAGGCATTTTAACAGTCAGGAATACCAAAATGTCCTCCTTTTATACAGCTAAATCTTAAAATACCATTACAGCAATATTTGAGTAGTCTAATGTCTTTAAAAGCTGAAACATACAGAGCATGAGGAAGCCAAGTAAGAAGGTATCTTCAGTGGGAAGGAGTAGAAAGCAATAAAGAGAAAATAAAAAAGCTACAAGTTATGGAGGAAAATTATTAAAAATACCAGTAGATAGCAGCTCTAAACAGAAATCAGGCACCAACATTACTATGTCAAGAAATATTTAGCATGCAAAAACCTCTTAACATCTTTATGCTACCATTTTTAAAGGGCATCAGCTGAGAAAAACTGTCAGAGAAGCTGAGGTTCACCACAGAGTTTCACTTAGCAGTTGCTCCTAAGTGCAGTTGCCTAGGAAGCAGCAAAATGCATGTTTCAGATTGTATTTGTATAACAAAGAAGATGGTATTGCTTCTTTCTGCAAGGACCAGCTGGGGCTGATTCTTATCTCAGACCAGTAGAAGTCAAAATTTTCTTAGCTGGAATCTCTATGGCTGCACTGCTGTGAGGGGAAATCAGGCCTCTTGTTTACTTAATGTATTAGAATAGTGGGGTTTTTTTTTTCTTTTATCTCTAAATATGATAGTTTTTCTTCATTTGCATTAGCTATAGTGAAGTATATTCAAGTCGAAGTATGCAGGCCTCTCATACAAGTCAGCATATATTCATTATTCTGAATATCTCACCAAGCACATAAACTGTGTTTCCTTGAAGCGCACAGTGATTTTTCACTGCTCTCTTTTGTTGGAATATCATCAAATTATTTTAATTTTTTTTTTTTCAGAATTCCTTGCTTTATGTAGAGCTAATATTGAACTGTTTCCTTCTTCAACAAGATTTAAAGAAAGAAGAAGAAATTTAAATATCTATAATTATAGAACTTAGGACTTTTAAGCAGGTAAAGTAAATTTACTGTTGATGCATATTTACTCTCTGTGGGGATATTGAATTTATCATTTAATGGTTTAGTCCTGCGGTTATTAAAACATTAACTGTTTTCCCAATAGCCATTGTAACAACTGCTTTTGCATTTGAATGCTAAATAAATCTGATGTGGTTCAGCCTGAAGTGACAGCTTTATACTGAAACTCTGTTCTAGCTCACTCCTCTCCTGACTGCCCCTTCTTTTCTATTTTGTTTTATGCCATTGTTACTGCTCCTTGATCTTATTCTTCTTTCCTCTACAATTTCTCAGAAACAGCCCACAGAACTCATGGGAAAAGAGAGCTGGAAGAGACCTCGAGAGGCCACGTTATGTGTCTTCCTTTTCCTGTTCTTCTCATCATGTGGATTCTACAGAAAGGACACAGGTATGAGGAACTTAAATTACATGCTTGGTTCACTTGGATATTCATGATTAAGAAAGCTCTGCTTTCCTCCTTTTTGCTCCAGGAGTTTCACTGTGAATACTCTAAGATAAAACTCCTCTGTTTCTTCCAAGGAAGAAAAACACACAGCCAAATAAAGACAACTGTGCAGTCTTCATCCTGAGGCAGATAAAAGAATTGTCAGGATGAACTAATTTCTAATAATCAATTTACACCTGTTGAGATATATTATGTACTTTAAGGTTGATTTGCCAGAGTGGTTTTCATTATTTGTCAATTATCTGTAGACATGAAAAGACATCATTGTTCCCCTCTGGAATCTACAAGCACCTTATTTTGAGCCCAGCCAGATCTTCTCATCCTCGTCCAGCCACCCGGATTACTCAGCACTCATTTTTCTCTGTTGAGGCTCATGCCATTTTTTTTGTATTTTTTATGTTTTTGTATAATGCAATGGAGAATGGTTCCCTTAGAAGCATTAAATGAGGTGTTGTTTCAAATTAGTGGCAAACTGTAATTTTACTACCAAGTATTGAGATAGTATTAACACATTCAGGCAAAGGGTCAGGTGATGCTGAGAGGTTGTGAATGGGCATAGGAATGTGTGGGTCTCTCCTCCCTTCCATCCTCCTAATCCCTCTACACTGATCTGATATCTCCAAGAGCTTGGACTAAACTCGTGGACAAGGAGAGAGAAGGCAAGACAAGGACTGAAACTCCTCCTTCCTTATCATAGGGGACTGGGGCTGGAAAGAAGTGCAAAAGACAGTCCAGTGCGGCACAAAATAAGTGTTGCGAACACTATGATGCAGTGGTAACATCAGTACCAATAATTTTGGTAGCAGTTGATATGCCATTTATTGAAAAGTGTGGTGCTATTGTGACATGGATATATTATTCCTCATTACTTCAAATCAATATGCAATGAGCAAATAAACTAGAAAATATATTAAAACTCACATTTATTCTGGATTCTAAGATTAAAATTCAGGTTTGACAATAGTACAACAGATTTGAGGAAAACAGATTGGTACTTTGGAAGTCCTGCAGGCCTGGTTATGTGTTGTAAAGCCAAAATACTGGTATGAATACTATTGGTATGAACAGAAGTAAGAGTTACAAGAAAGTTTATTCTTTGGCGGATTTTTGGTCAGTATTTAATTTACTAAAATACTTCATAGTGACCATAGTCTAAACAACAATTTTTCCATGGACTAAGTTCTGAAATCCTGTTTCCTATTGGGTAGTCGTCCCCCTGATGCCATTGGGACTACTCATCAAATTACAATGCATCTGGAGCAAATGTGGCAGAACTATATGAAAGCCAAGAGAAAAAAAAAAGAAAGTAACTCTGCATGATTAATGCAAAAGAGTGGAAAATTATATCAGACTTTTAATGAGCCTTGACCTAGCCACAATAATCAAGTACTGGAGGTGGTCATGACATCCATCAGTCATGGCCCTCTCTCTATGAAGGAATATTTTCAAATCAGTCAAATATGATTATATTTTACGAGTATATAAGTGCAGTAAAATGTCACAATTCAAAAGCAGTATCTTTCTCATTAACGCTGTTATTCTGACTAATATCAGATGTGACTGCTGTGATTTGACCATTTCTGGTCAATAATTTTAACAACTTTTCCAAATTTACAACTGAATATAACCACAGTAGTTCCTCATTATTTATGCTCTTGCTGTGATTAATTTGCCAAGGCTTTTCAAATATGAAGTAACCTTCATTTACTAGACTAGGTTTGCATTTCTTAAATTTATTTGAAGATTTAAACATACTAGTATCTGTTTAAATAAAATATTAGAGTGTTAATTTATACTGAAGGAACCATGCATTTGTGTTCATCTGACACTAATGTAATAGCACTGAGCTAAACCTGAGAAAAGTTTCTTGTTGGGGTATGTATTGTAGGCTTTTTTATATTATACAACCATACAGCATACTGTGAGTGTAACCTCCTAAAAAATCCTATTAAAGTCAGCTAAAAAGCTGTAAGAATAACACCTGTGTTGTTTGGGATGAGATTAGAAACGATGCAGTATGAATAACCCTAAGGAGGGTGTTTAACTTGGAACTGGCCACTGACGGCTGCAGATGCTGAAAAGCACTATATAAGACGTAGACTAGAGAAGGAAAGTCTGGTGGCCAGTGGAATGTGCAGAGGGACGATGCAGAAAGACGATGACTTTAGGCCCGGAGGCATAGGATCAAGCAATGCAGCAGGCTAAATGGCAGAAGTTGGACACTTGTTGGGAGAAAAAGGCATGAACAAAAGCAAGGGATTTGAGGAGAACTGAGGGGTGGAGTCCCGATAAGCAAAGCTAGACTGTTCCTAGGAGGTACTGGCCCTTACAACATTTTGTGACCCCCCCTGCAAGGGCTGTAGTACAGACAAGATGTACTTGTATTGTCCTTTACATATCTGGAAGCTATGTGGACTTTCTGTAATCACTCGCTGCCACGGTGACTTCACATAGCTGCCTAATACCTCCCAGCCTGCACAGATATATATTATTGAATAATATTTATGCCTTCTAATAAGCTTTTAGCTTAGGGTGCCACACCATAAACCATGATATTATCACATAATGGTGATATGTCACAAAATGAAAGAGAACTGTTCTGCACAGGTGTTGGGGGTGGTGAGAGGATTCTTTCTGGATCTCTATGAGAAAGGCCCAGCAACAAATGGCTTAATAAAATAGCTGTTTTAATAAAACAGAATAAAAAGAGGAATACAAATAGAGAGTAAATCTTCCATCTCTTCAGATGCTAGGAACCTTGCTTTCATGCAGCATCAGACAGGTCCTGGATGGATTTTCCCGCAGCACGCTGCACAGGTGCCAACCATGGAGGGGTTCCTTCTCCCTCCCATGCTGTGGTGCCTTTTATCTTGTGTAAAAATCAGACCCATATATCTTCTCCTGACAGACTGGATGTTATCTCTCCCATAACACCTGCTAGCACACAGCATGGGCTGACACAGGGCATTCCAGCAGGTTCCCTTACAGTGGCTACTCATGCTAACACATGGGCTTCTTAAACCCTAAGTACAAGGCCCAATAGAGCAGACGTGGCTTGTCCAAGATCACTAACTCCTCAAACGTGTCGTCTTCCACAAGGCTCCCAATAGAATAACCAATTGCCCAGGCATCAAGAGTGCAATCCTTTGCAATGGATTTTTGTGTGTATTTAAGCCTTTCAGTTATTTCCTGTGATGTCACTTCCTGCAAAACTCAGCAAACAAGTTATCCCAAAGAGTGCAAGAATAGGTCATACATATTGTAGGGGTTTGTTGGTATTGAACTGACTTTTACTGATTTAGTGTGAGCCACTAAAGAGTAATTTGAATGTAATCCAAGCTGCTTCACTAAAACTTGCTGTGAAACATTTAATGCTTCTGTGATGATGGCATTGCATTTGGTAGGAAATGAAGTGCCACAGAAATTAAGAAGTGAAGCTTTCTATCTTCAGCTGATGATGCAACGTAAAAGCAAGGTACTGGCTGCTCCATTTTCATTTAAAGACATCAGTAAGACCACATCATCATGGTGTTCAGATATTTCAATAATAGTTTGGTTCACACAAATACCTTGAATGCAACATATTAAGGGTATAAATACTAGACTTGTTTGAAAATTAGTAAGAGTTAGACCCTTATCCTCAGTGAATCAAAGTTTAAAGAAAAAACAAACAAAGCAAAATATTTTGCTTCCAAACAAACATCCTGTTTCCCAACTAAATGATGACTTCAGCCAGAAACTGAATAACCTTCTCTACCGTCAGTAGTTGATCTGTGGGTGTGTCCTCCCACTTCTAGGACTACGTATGTTTAAGAACTGTCTCTGCATCTTGAATGTGTGCAGATTGGGGGTTGTTTGTAAATTCCAAATACTTGTATTCAGTAATTTTCCTGAAAACCAGGCTTGAGGATTTATTGCTTTCTTATCTACTGCCTTTATTATAACATTGTGAATAATTCTTTCTGAGCAAGAAAATTCCACGTTTTTAGCTCAAAATATAATGTTTTGTTTCATTATTCTTAATTAAAAAGATAAAGTTGAATACAATGGCAAATGAAAATATCATTCTCAATGGAAAAATCAAGGAATTTAATTTTGAAAATATCGGAACATCTTGTTCTCATGGTGTTCAGCCATATGTTTTCTTATTGAAAAATGTATGTTTTTATTTTTTTTTAAATCTTAGTAATATATATTTTTTCAATAGTATCTAGTTTCAGAAAGGTCCACAGATTAGCAATTACATATGTCAGAATAAATATGTTCTCTTCTGTAATTTCAGAATTTTCCTATGTTTCAGGAAAGGATAAGGACCTATTTAACTACATCTTATCTTAAATCACAGCTAAATAAATATAGACTTTATTGTTATTATTAAAAATTCTATGCTGTCCAAAGTTTTCTTGAAATTAATAATCAGACTTATGTGCCCCCAAAATAGGAATTTTTCCTACAAAGGCATTTCACGGTGCATGAAAAAAGAATTTGTGCAACTTTGATTTTTGTAAAAATAAACTACACAAAAAATAGCACTCCCCCCCCTCCCCCCCCCATTTACAAAGTTCTTCATAGCAGCTATTTAGGAATACTTAGTGATAAAACTTCCCTGCAATCCTTTTTCCTTTCGCAAATTGTATTTTTTTGCTTTCCCCATTTCTCAAACAATTTTTGTGTGATAGCTTCCTCATGAGGCAGATTGGTACTGATTAAATGATTAAGTCAAGGAGCTGAGGTTATAATAATAAATAATCCATTGCACTTAAATGGAGCTTTTAATCTTCCAAGTGGTTTCCAAACATTAACTAATTAATGAACGAAAGAAGAAATTAACTTGAGGGGACCATAGACCTCTTGGTTAGCAGACATACTTAGGAATAGGACATTCCAGGCTCCCACCTAGCACTTAAGTTGTTTAGCAGAATAGTAGGCAAAGCTCACCAGGCCTGGGTTTATCAATGTCTCTGTTTTTTTTATACTGGTTACCCATAAAATCTTTCAATCAGTGATCATTTCTGCATTCATGGATGTAAGGGTTAATTGACCTCTGCAAATGAGTCTTCTTGAGTAACCGGTGGGATAGTTCACCTCCAGTCACTAGAGGGCATATGTAGCTGTCCTATGGGGTTTATCCTGATCTTGCATCAAGTGGCTCATCCATATTGTTTTTGCATTTGTCTCAATTGGCTTCTCAAAGGAAAATATCAGCCGAGCACCTCTGAGAAGAAAGCTGGGCATGGATTTGTCCTTGTTCCTACATTCTGTCCCTGTGCGTGCCTCTTGGCTTGAGAGCTACTGAAAACAACATTGTGAGTGAGCGGCTGCGTGGTGCTTAGTTGCTGGCTGGGGTTAAACCATGACAATCATAGAATCATAGAATGGTTTGGGTTGGAAGGGACCTTAAAGATCATCTAGTTCCAACCCCCCTGCCATGGGCAGGGACACCTTCCACTAGACTAGGTTGCTCAAAGCCCCATCCAACCTGGCCTTGAACACTTCCAGGGATGGGGCATCCACAACCTCTCTGGGCAACCTGTGCCAGTGCCTCACTACCCCCACGGTGAAGAACTTCTTCCTTATATCTAATCTAAATCTACTTTCTTGCAGTTTAAAGCCATTATCCCTTGTCCTATCACTACACGCCCTTGTAAAAAGCCCCTCTCCACCTTTCTTGGAGGCCCGTTTGGGTACTGGAATGCTGCTATAAGGTCTCCCATGAGCCTTCTCTTCTCCAGGCTGAACAACCCCAACTCTCCCAACCTGTCTTCATAGGAGAGGTGCTCCAGACCTCTATCAGCTTTGTGGCCGTCCTCTGGACTCACTCCAACAGGTCCATGTCCTTCTTATGTTGGGGGCCCCAGAGCTGAACGCAGTACTCGAGGTAGGGTCTCATGAGAGCAGAGGAGAGGGGCAGAATCACCTCCCTTGACCTGCTGGTCAAGCTTCTTTTGATGTAGCCAAGGATATGTTTGGCTTTCTGGGCTGCAAGCACACATTGCCGGGTCATGTTGAGCTGCTCGTCAACCAACACCCTCAAGTCCTTCTCCTCAGGGCTGGTCTCAATCCACTCATCGCCCAGCCTGTATTTGTGCTTGGGATTGCCCTGACCCATGTGCAGGACCTTGCACTTGGCCTTGTTGAATTTCATGAGGTTCACCCAGGTCCACCTCTCAAGCCTGTCAAGGTCCCTCTGGATGGCAACCCTTCCCTCCAGCGTGTCAGCCACACCACACAGCTTGGTGTCATCAGCAAACTTGCTGAGGGTGCACTCAATGACACTGTCCATGTTGCTGACAAAGATGTTAAACAGATGTCCATAAAGATGTTAAAGATGTCCATACATAGACAACAGTGGAACTTTTAAATAATGCTGTGTGCATATTACAAACAACTAAACACCACTGTCAAAATTGCACCTGTACCTTCTTTGTGTGGCTGCAATGATGCAGCTTTTTTCATGAGAAGAAGTATCTGTGATTTTGTACTAATGGGGTCCTCATGGTCTTCAAAGATCTCTTTATCTATGAAATTTTATAGCTGACATCAGAGGAATCACTCAGACTGGGGTGCGATGTTCTCTTGATTTTGTCTTCTTATTCCACTATTGTAAGAAGACCATCAGGTAGTCTGGATGCTCCTTCTTTTGAGTGTGAGGGATCAGAAAAAGCACTTTCTGAGGTGAGATTTCCTATTTCCTTTTTTAAATGGTTTCCTTAGAGTGTTTCAATTGTTGTTCTTATAATTGAAGTCTAATTTGTAACCTTTTCCTGAACATCTCCAATGGAATGTCAGAGAAGTAGCTATTAATATTGATAGTGTAGATATCATGGAATTTACATAAGCAGAAAGAAAAAGATCTTCATCTTGTCTTTGCAGGAAGGCAGAGAAATTACAAGCATCGTTCTGTTTATCCAGAATGTTGGTATCCTGATGACAACATAACCTCTGGAAGGATAAGAGGCAATTTAAGTATAATTTGACAGGACAAAAACATTCCTGGTGGCCCTCACAAAATCTGATGATGAAATACAGAAGCATGGTGGCATCACTTGTATGGTAGCTCTTAGTTATATTCCGCTGCTCTTTTTGCTCCTTCTATGTAAAAGTATACTAAGAGATATAGTACGCTGTTTGAGATTTGATGTAACCAAGACTTTAATGGCATATGATTTTCTTTATTCTTAAGTCAGCCAGCTTGATGTCTTTCTGATGGACCTAAGGAGTTCTTAGATGATGTTCTTGCTTACCTGACATGCAATCTATCATGCATGCCTTGGGGAACAGTGAGGAACTGTAGTGATGAAATATCATGGGGGTTTTGCAAGTGAGCAGGTATTGATGCCTAAGGTAAGTTGCAGAAGGTGATTATGTTTCCAAATATCGCAGGGGAAAGATGGGGTTATGAGGATATCATTGTCTCTTTCATCTCAGATGGACAGGAGAGAAAGGAAGAGGGGAGAGACAGTGGAATTATTAATTTAATGACAAAATTATGGTTTTCATAATTTCATTATTTGTTCACACAGCAGCCTGACCTTTGGTGACACCTTTAATAAGATAAATAACATCCAAAACCACTGAAAAGGGTTTCAGGGGTATAGGATCTCAAAAGTCTTTGAGCTAAGTTCTCTGTTTCACAAAGCACTTTATTTCACTAGAAAACATCACGGGGAGACTTAATAAGAGGAATAGCAACACATTGGTTGGAGAATGATTTCAGAAGCATACCCAGTAATGGAGGTGGAGGGTGAGTAATCTAAAAGGAGTTGATAAATCCTATAACTGGCTTTGGATTTATTTGTTGTTTTTCTCTCCTAATTCCACTCTTCATCAATAAATGACTATTTCATAGGATAACAAGGAAAGGAGATACGGGAAGGAGAGAAGATACAAGGAGTACAAGCCTGACTTTTTCATTCTTAAATACCAGATTTGATCATCTCAGCAGCTGGTATTTTTCATTAACAGACTGGACAATTATCACAACAGTTTAGCTGGGCTTTTTATCTGTTTATTTTCAGATTTTTTTTAGAAACATATTTAACACAGAAGAGTATATAGTTTTTGATTACTTTTCTGGATACTGCCCAGTGAATGCACTTTTCAGCAGATTGCCTCTGACCACTGCTGCTTCACAAAGTGCTCTGTTATTTCTATAGAGATTTTCCTTTTTCTTCTCAGGGGCTGAAGGGGACCTCGTATATCTAGAAAATAGCAAAATATATGGCATTCGACTCTATTGAAATGAGGGTATTTTTTGTCCTGTGCACAGTTAAGGCCAGAAAGCCCATTCTTTTACTGGGTTGTTTAGTCCTATTTTTTATTTGACCTTTCTTCATTTTCATTCTTTCTCCTATTGCTTTGTTTTTTACCTCTCAGAAATCCCTGAAGGACTCTGTTCTCTGGTAGTTATAACATAATGTCATTGGCCAGGTTGAAAAGATTATTTCTTACATAACATGATATATTGTTGGTTTTCAAATATTTTTCTCACCACCACTTTTCAATGAACCCTCCATAAATCCAGCTGAGGGCAGGCAAGATCCATGTAGCTCTGAGAAAAAGAGTAAACCTAATTTACTAAAGATTCATGAGTGGTTTCCTCACACCCTGCCAGCTATTATACCCAAGTACAGTATATTTGATGGAATTACACTGAACACGAAACAGTGTTTCTGCAGCAACTGAATTTGTGAAAGATCACCACTAGTCTCAAAAGAAATAGAAACTCTTTCTCTTAATTTAGCATAAAATGTAAATTCATTTTAGTGTATGAGTTTAAAATTAACTTAATGACAGCTTAATTTCTTCAAAGACAACATTGTACTCCTGCCTTGCATGATCTGTGTGAGTTTACATACAGCATAATGCATTCCCTGCATACTCAAAATACAGAGTGCGTGCAAAGCAGGTAGGATTCGAATAAAATTGGAACAACTGATACTGTTCCACCGATTTTAGTCATTTAAATTTGCAAGTGTTTGCGTCTGTGTATCCAAGACTTGCTTGCTTTTTTTTTTTTCCCCCATGAAGTGCCTTGGCTTTTAGGCCCCAGCAGAACAGCTACACAGGAGCAGCAGCAGCCATATTCACATGCATTAGGCATCTGGCTCTTGTTGCTCTCTTCAGCCCTGCAGGGCAAAGCGTGTCCATGTCCATACTCCTGTCAGTGGTAACCAGGTGCTTAAGAGGCATGTCTGTGCCCTCTTCCTTGCTTGGACCTATCCTGCCTGACAGTCATTGCGTTAAGAACCATGTATAACAGACCATCCAGCCAGGAAAACTGCAGCATCCCTGGCAGTCAGGCAAGCAGGGGTAATTTCCTTCTCTTTCTGTATTATAGCGAATAGTGATAGAGGCAGGAGACACTTTGCTGAAGTTTGGTCTTCCCATGTTCTGCTATTTAGCCTGCTGCATTGCTCCAGTACTGAGGAACAAAGAAATTTTCCACACCTAGTCATTTGAAAATTAATAGTAAACTGTATTTAAAATTGCGGAGTAGAATTTCTTGTGTTGTAGTATGTTTGTTAGTTATACTACTGGAAATAATTTAAAACCTTTACATATGCATTTCGGAGGGTTGCCTCATGTATAATCTTAAAATGCCTGTTCTAAAAATCAAGTATGTAAATGCAGTTTATGCCTAGGGCAACTCTTCCTTGCCTACCCCCTGCCTCCGCAGGAAAGCTCAAACATACCATGTTTTCTAAAACTGAGAAGGGATTTAACTATCAGAAGCCTATTTTTCCATCTATAGTTGGGTTGGCCAGGCTGCTCAGAGAGGAAAAACAGAGATACCTCTTCATATCTCCTCACTGTGCCATGAATACATCAAAGCAAGGGGATGCCCCACTCCTAAGTGATTTTAACAGTAGAAACACCCTATGGATAATAAATACATTGAACACTGTATTAGAAAGTTGATCTCAAAGCTATTTATAAAGTAAAACTGAATCATTCATCCTGTTTTTACTTCTGAGTTTAGTACACCAAATATGTGAGTCTTCCCACTGTTTCTTACCATTACACTTCCCTTGGAATGTGCATTTCAAGGGAATCAGATTTCAAGAAAATAGATGTTGAGAAATTACATTGAAACACATCAGTCTGGAAGAAAAACGGAGAAGCCTTGATGAGAACATAATTATGGATTTAAAACTGCATTACTTATGTGGGGGTTTGGACCAGGAACAGTGTTCTATGAAATTGTGATCTCAGCATAACATAAAGCAAACAAGCCTTTTCAAGTGGATTAAGAGTACTCAAGTGGTCTGAGCAGAGAGCTATAACAAATATTGACTACCAAGCTGAAGAGAGGGACGTAGTGAGCTACATCGGAGGGGTTCATCCCTGTCTATATTTATTTTATGTATCCCTGGCAATTGAAAATGATGAAAGAAATGTGGCTTTATAAATAGGCCTCTTTGGAAACAGGAATATTAGCCTTGTAAATGGCTACCGAACAGCTCTGCTGTTACTTTATATCCTAGAATGGGAAAAGATTTCTCTTTTGTCCCCCAAGGAACCCTCTGCCCTGCTTTCTTATTCCAGTGCACAGCCCTGTGACTCAGGCTGTGCTGCAAGATAACTCCTTCACCCCACAAGGCTAGATAATGTTCCTTATATATGCTGCACTGTTTCAGTCCTCCTACCATGGAGTGATACCTCCTAAGGGGATAAAGAGTGTTGTTATCAAGTTAAGTTTCTTTAACAAGCCAATGGTCGAATCCAATATAAAAATCAATTTTTCAGAGCTTCACAATGAAGAAGCATAATGTATTTTTATTGGATCTAGCCCTGAACTATCTTGTCAAAAGTTAGCAAAATATTGTTCAAAACCTCTTATCAAATCAGGAGCTTCTGAGCTTTGCATGGTTTCCCAAACACAAAGGAACCTGAAGCATAATAAATCTGTGAAAGAATGAAAACAGTGAGTTGTGCTAGGAGACAGAAATTGGTTATGCATTTTTCTAAGTTGGCAGCTTTCTGAAGGGATAACTTAATAAGTTTTGTTTTGGTAAGTGGTTTTTTTTTTAAAGCTCCCTTGAAAATCCAGGTTCACTGACACAGATGGACACAAATGAAACTAGAAACTGATAATATCAAGTAAATGACCTTATGCTTTCCACAAATCAGGACAGTTTCCCCAGCCAGCAGAGTTCTAGGTCACTAATTAATATAGAGCAGCACCATTACTTTCTCTTCAGAAAACTGCACAAGAGAAACTTCTGAATTTTAATCAAGATTTACGCTGGAAGGAAGGAAGGAAAGATTTCTGAGTGTTTTAGCTTGGAGATAGTTTAATCATATTTATTATAATACATTATATTCCTCACCCATTGTATGATTTTAACATCATCCTAATCAGGAGGGGAAAAAAGGCTAACGTCACACTACCAAACCTCCTTCTCTCACTGTTATTTGTAAATTAGTTATTTGATCATGATCTATGCTTTAAACTTTCACCTATTTAAATTAAGATCAAATAACAAAGTTAATTGCTATCCAAAGCACAGGGCTTTTTTAGTGTGTTCTCTCAATTATGTTTACATGCATTCTTTTGCAAGAATGTGCATTAAATGAACATCACTGAAATGCAGATGAAGACCAGCACTGGAGCCCTAGGACTCTTGAATCTCCTGAGTTTCCTGTGTTTGTCTTCCTATAACAGTGCAGTCTTATTTCCAGTTTGACATTTCCTTTTAATCAGCTGATTTGTCATTGAAATGTTGACATAATTTAAAAGTGGGGAGTTTAATGGGATAACCTGAGATTATTGTCCTTGGAGAACACAGACATATTCTGGACAACACAGAGATATTCTGGACAGAATTAGATATGCACAAAGACATTCAGTCAGACAACTAGCCAAAACCCAGGTGGAAATTCATTTCAAACCATTATTTTTTTCTCAAGCCAGACAGGAGCTGAAATCATTACTCTGACCTTCTGTTGAACTCAAAGAGAAAGAGTTGAAACAACTTAAGTGGTGCCTAAACCTGACCAACTACTGGAACAAGAGATTTGCTGATTTGAATGCTACAGATATCCAGAAGAGACACTAAAGGAAAATCATACACAGACCTTTCTTCCCTAGTAGGATTTTAAAAACTATTATAGCTTGGTTCAGATTAGATTTTACACACACAGTTTTTGTCTTCACCAGTTGGGAAAAAAGAATATGTTATTTGGTGGATATTTTCTATCAAGGCTGACTTAATAGTTCAAGACTGGCTTCTCATTGAGGTATTTTCCATATTCCTTATTCATTAGGACACATTATCCTAAGATTTTCTGTCAATTAATTATTCTTAGCAGTTTGGGCATAGCTGTAGCTGTGAGTCACTCCATTGTCACTTTAGCCATTTAAGAAAACCTGACATGCTATCCAGTAAATATACTGAGTAATCAGAGGTGCAGAAGCAAATCTGCACCATTTTAGTTGCAAATCTATTACGAATTTTACAATGGTGCTGGTTTTGGCTAAATAACATCTTTTAAAGTTTTGTATAAATACATCTTGTCTTTATTTCCATTTTAGAGCAGCAAATATTGCATCTGAATCCCCAATTTATTTTATTTTCCCAAATGTATCTTGGGTTTCAGAAATTATGCCTTTTTGCATATTTTTTTGAAAAAACTATGCAGTTTTAGGGTCTGGTTCCATGACCTGTCATTCAAACATGAAATCTGATTACCTTCAGTGAGATTCCTTATGTGAGCTGACAATATGGGGCAAGGTGTGCTTAAATGTTTGAGGAATATTTCCCCTTATAGATGTCTGCTTGTGAAGATACAGAAAACACAAATGTTTAACTGAAGGCTTTTCAGTGCTTGCTCCTAATATCTGTTAAACATATATATATCTTTGAGTCTAAACTCTTACTCTAAACTCTTCCTTCTTCATGATAGAAGAAATCAACAATGTATTAATGACGTTTTTGTAACATTCAGACCTAATGGCCTATATAATGGTATCCCAAATGCAAATACGTCCAATATCACAAGTTTCACAAATGATTTTGAAATGTATAAAAATACTTGAATTTGAGAATGTTAGTACATGTGTCCATACTTTTCACTGTGGAGATTACCACTTGTAATTTTTGTAGTGGATGTTTCCTTTTTTTTTTTAAACAAGTAACATCTGAATATCTGCTTCACAGTATTTCCTGAGCCAAAGAGGAATTGCAAGTACAAGCTGTATTTGGATTTTCCAGACTGCCTTAGAATGACAAAATCAAGGAATTTCTAGTTACCAGTAAAATAAACCTGTTCCAAAACTGAAGGAACAAAAAGTATTTCTTATTATGATAGGTTGCAAACACTAACTACCTGGCTACATGACATCTAAAATGCTCAGGTGTCAACTGAATTCAGTAAAGATTTTTAAAATACAGACATTTGTGTGGTTATCTCTTGGCTTCCACCTGCATTTTGAATTTGATATTAAATTCCCATCTTCTACTTTCAGAATCTGCTTTCCCATTTTATTATATCTTTTCTCAAAACACATTATTAATTCCTTGATTGACTGATAATGACTAAATCTTTTTTTAAAAAGTCATTAGTTCCACCTAAAGCCTTCAAGAGCATGTTAGGTATTTGAAATGATTTTTTTTTTTTTTAAATATTTCTGCTCTTGCAGAAATGTCAACAGTTTGGAATCTTCATATGGTTTGCCTGAGTTTTAGGTCTCCATACATTTCTACTTTTAAAAATTAGGATTAATTGCTCAGCTTTTGATGATTATTAGCTTTTCATGGTTATATATTCTCTCATTTATATGCAATACTGAAATGCAGTGTTTTTACCAAGCTCTGCAGTTTACTGATGAATGAACTTTTGTAGTGTCATACCAAGCTTATTAAAATAACTAGTTGTTGTAAGCAATGTCAAAGGTAAAATGCAAGTCACATACTTTCATGAATAACATTAGAAAATATCTTCTGCAGTCTGGGGAGCTAGGTATGCGCATTTAGATATCTTTAAAATTATTAACTGGTCAAAATGAGAAAAAATGGTTTCAGTCACAAAGGACAATATAAAGAAGAAATTCTGCCTGGATTTCAGATACTCCTTACAACAACGTGCTGGCAATCATAAATACATAATAATTTGCCTCAGTCTGGCCTGGGTCCTCCGCCCAAATGCCATTATTCAGCAGGTGAAGAGGCATGATGAAATGTTAGATTTTTTAACTTCTCATCTTGAGTATATGTATGAAGGTTTTAGGATTAGCACCACTGCCTGCTTAATTATCAAACAGAGAACTGATTTCACATGTAGTAATCAATCTCAAAGCAGTGATTTCCCAGTTTCTCTTGAGTAAGATAGTCTACCATTTCTGATATGATTTACCTTCTTAAAAAACAGACCATCCAGGAAAAAAGATTTTCTCACATACATGATTTTTCAGGGGTTTAAGAAATCTGTAGCTTTACCCGTTAGTCCTGCCTCTTAACAGGATATGGCAACATTTATTCAACCATAAACCTCTTTCTCTTTCTAGTCTTACTATTCCAACCTGAATATATTTCTTTTCTAGAACTTCTACTGTTTGATTCATTTCAGGTGTTGTGTTGATGCGATAAAGCTTAGTCAGAGTGGAGCCCCACTGTGCTCTCCCTTCCCAGACTAGGACACACAGAGTGGTCAGTTCCCCAAGGAGACAGCGATCTGCAGCCCTGAAACTACATTGTGATCTTCACAGGCTGACTGCTGCCTTTGGATTCAGTCTCTCACCGTCAGAACGTTTCTGTGTAGGGACAGCAGATCTCTCTTCTGAGCTCGGTGGAGAGCTGTTGACCAGGAAGATATGGAATAGATCTAGGCAAAGAGGGAGATGGAGAGGAAAAAAACGTGGAGAGAAAGTACCTGGAGAGCAAAAAATGTACAGTCATTTTATTTTTACTCTCTTTTAGAGTTATTTGGTCCCCCTTTGGCAACAGACTCCATTACTTAAGAAACAGAATTTCTTTGGGCTTTGTGAATCTAGATTTTTTAACTGTGTAAAATATAATGCCAACATTTTCAATAACCTACCACTGAGTAAATTGAAGTACAGTTTTGATTAACTCTAGAAAGCATAATATTATCTTGTCTATTTTCATGTTCTGTAAAAGGCTGTAAAATGGCAGGATCAATTAGTTTTGATTTCCATACCAATCAGTCCAGATGGTTCCCATTATCTGCTGAAGATAGCTGCAAATTGAATTTTTGAACCCATAATTCACATTTCATAAAAGGTGATACTGAACTGTCTTTTTGCAGAATAATCAGAGCTAAAGCCTGCCTAAGCTTACCTTTCTCCAGACTTGGAAGCAAGTTTGAAAAGTACAATGTACTATTTCAGGAAAAGGGAAAACCAGGCAATGTTGCATTCTTTTCAGGAAATGGAAAAATGTTTGCTTAGATAATTTCTTAAGTGATTTACATTCTATCTTATTCCAAGGTATTAGAAATGATGATGGATTTTACAAAGTGTCTGTAACTTACTGTAACAATGATTTCTGGGCATAAGCCATTGCTAGCGCTTCAAATATGTCTATAGCTGAACACAATCTACAGTCTGATTACTGTTATTTTATATCATAGCAAGACACTCAGAAAAAATGTTTATGGACAATGTTTACTTAGCAATCAGTGCAAGCATCTTGCAAAGGGTCCCCCACAATCCACCATGCTCATATAATTCATCTGAACAGCATTTAATAATACTCCTTCACACTTACAAATGAGAATTTAAGCAGTTCTGGTTCCTTAATACTTAGAGCATCTGAGTCCTAAATCCCTTTCTTATATCGTGTAATGTATCTTGGGTCCATAAATAATACAGATTTCAGCCCGCATATGATGCATAAGCCTGTATGCATCAGTTTGATCCAGGACTACCATTGCAATGTTGATTGCACATTCTACCATTGCCCTTGGGTAATAGGAATTGCAAAAAGATATATATGTATGTAGGCATGCAGACAAACTATATATAGATGCATATTATATCTTTACATATATTATCTTTATATATATCTTTTATATATATGTATATACAATATCTTTAAAGGTACTGTTATATTAATCTCTTAAAAAGCCACCTGAAGTTTCTATCTTTAGCTATGTATGAGCCGTCTGGAAGTTTCGATTTAAAATACCTGGAGGAATTGTGAAGTTTTTCATGATCAAATAGTCAAAGCAATCAACAATCTAAGAACATGACCTATTATAGCTAAATTACTGTTAAATAACAAGATAATACCCACATGGAGACAGGTATCAGTCATTATTACCTGTATCTTTTTTTATCTGTTTTATAAACTATTGGAGAATTAATCATATCATTTGCATAACTCAAGGGTGAGTTTGAAGCATCCTCAGCTGTCTCACAGTAGACCAAAGGAATGGGAATTTCAAAGGCTAGGAATGCAGTTAGCACTGGGCTTTGTAGCATTTGGCTTCTGATAACAAATTCACCTTTGCATGCCAATTAACTATCAGGCATTTATTCCACTTTAACTAACACGTGCCTTTCCAGTTCCATGATTTTTCTTTAAGGTTTTTAACCTGATTGCCAATGAAAAAAAATGTTGTGTGATTACATTGTCAGCCTCTTTTTCTTCCCCTTTGATAACATTTGAATTCACTGACTGATTGCGATTCAAATCTGAGAGGTGGACAGAGCTTTCAAAAATAATTAAATTCTTACAAGCTTTGTAAAAGTAAGCAGCCAAGGAGAGGAGGGACTATCTGTGAGCACCTGGATGAAGGGAATGGCAACTGTGAGTGTGTAGCTAATTAGACACTGGCAAACCCACAGCAGTGACAAATATAAATGTCTCCACTGCTGGAAAAGCTTCAGCAGGATCTTTTACCTTCTCATACACCAAAATAATTGCAATCCTGCAAGTAGGGAATGAAGCTTCTTGGTACTTGGAAAAGGAGGCTGAACTGTCTAGCTATTATCAATAGAAGCGTTTGGGAACCAGATGCTGTTCTCATAGTTGATTTTTACATTTTTTTTCTGAAAAATCAACCCTACTACATATTATGCCCTGAGAAGTTTTACATTTGGATGCTCCTGCTTAGAGAAGCTGTGAAGTAAATGAGATTGAGTAGAATGACTAATTGAGCCCTTCAGAGACTGTCAGACCTGAGGCCTAATAAGCACCTTGCAATGTCAGTAGAGGTAATTGGCCTGCAGCTGCTGAAGATGCAGGCTGAGTTTTAGGGGGAAAGAAAAAAAGAAGAAAAAAAAAAAAGGTCAAAATGTCTTGAGCATGAACTACTGGGTCCAGGTCATGCCATCAAGTACCTGTGCTTGGAGAATAATTGATGACAGAGAACTTGCTAGCAAATTAAAAATGAAGGCTTATATGGAAACAATATATAACATGAAAAATGTGTAGCTGTGTGTAGGGCAGATAAAAATAACCTTGTTTTGCAAAACTTTACTTGTCTCTAATTGTTACCTGATAATCACAGTAGCAATGAGCTATAGACCAGTTTTATTCTGATACTGTAGAATTAGGGTCATCCTTACAATAGCAACTCATTTGAAGCAAAATATCCTGGAAAAATACCAGAGAACTGTGAAACAAAAAGCATTAAAAATTCCTGTCTCTCATGATAACTCTGCAGTAGCTGACACCTGCAGAGCTTCATGGCTCAGAGGTCACCAGGAGTAGAGCAGCCTGCAATCACCAGTGGCCATTAATTTATGCAGCACAGTGTGAAGAATCGCTCCAGACCCCAGCTGACCCAGGCAGAGTCATCCTTAAAGGACTTTCATTCTCCAAGGCAACCTCTTTCTCACATTTTTTGGAGGATTCCTCTTTGATGCATATCATTTAAAGCACAAAGGTATGAAGTGTCCTGTAACTTTAAGAGTGCCCATATATTTTTATTTAGTTCCTAAAGGTTGTTTTCCCTCTTTTGCATTAGGAAACAACACTTTACTTGAAAGTGAACGGATATTCAGGGTAATGAATATTCTTCATACTTTACTTATGTAAACCACAGCCAGGAGAATGTTTACAATAAATCAACTGCCTTTGCAGCAGACAGTCCAGCATGAACAGGACTTGCATGCCAGCACATCTCTGGTTTAAAATCAGTCAAGCTGTGCCCTGGAGCTGCAGAGGTTTCTTGAGCTGAGCTGTGCAGAGAGCAACCTTACTTACATCAGAGCCGATGTTCCTGAGCGCGAGCATGCTCCTACAGCAGCTGAAGCACAATCGCAGCTTGTGGACCACTTCTTTAAAAAGGGTCTTTGGAGAACCACTGCAATCATGGTCAATGTACTAGAGTGCCTGCTTTTAGGTGACGTGTCACAGGGCTTTGAGTTGGTTTAAAGAGAGGTGAATCAATGTGTTTAGATACACACTTATGGCACAGTGAATTACAGAACACCTTCTATCTCCCGTAAATTTATCTTCTGATACTCTGGGATAGACTTCCAGGTCATGGGCTGGTGCAGAGGACACACCATCTCCTGCTTTTTATGATATGATTCCCTTTTACAACTTCATAGCCAGCTGTGGGACAGAGGTCTGGGCTGAGGATTTCTGGAGAGGGGAGAAGTCAGAGGTTCTTCCTGTGTGATGTTTGGGGTGACCAGTGTTTCCCACCATCCCTAGTCCCCTTTCTCCATGCACAGCCAGGCTCTTCCACCCTCACTAGGGCAGATAGGAGAGGAACACACTCTTTCTAAGATCTTCTCCATTGATACTCTTTCATTAGGTATCTACCTTTTGTTTGTTTCTTCAAAGCCTCTGGGAGGACTGTGCCTTGCATCGGTAAGATAAATGTTTATTATGGCATAGTATGGTCAGGGCCTCTTTACAGCCCCTTACTGAGCAGCTGGTTGAGCTTTTCACAGGTTGTCTCAGCTAATCATGTAAAGCTGCAAATGTCTGAAGGATCCCTACCTGTACACGTGTGTGTGTGTGTGTGTGTGTGTGTGTGTGTGTGTGATAGACAGAGAGAGGAAGAGGAAGAAGCTGGTGGGTCTGGAGGGGAAGATACAGAAGGAGGCCAAAATCCTTAGCTGTTTTCTGGGGGTTGTACAGGTCAAAAAAAAAAAAAAAGCCAGTGAATTATAAAAGAAGTAAGTGACACGATTAATCTGTCTTTATTGCCAATGCGCCTCATTGTCTCTTCAACATCATTTTGAAGTGAAGTTACTTCTCACAAAGCAATGTAAGGGTTGCTGTGTGGGAAGTAGTCCTATGTTTCACTGCACTGAGGCATCCTGTCCCCCAGTATGTGTTTCTGTGTGTTCTTCTTTCTGTATGCTCTTTCCATATCACCAATACCAGCATTTCATATTTTCATTATTCAAAAGAGCTAATAGACATATGTGTGTATATAAGTACATATACATATATGCAAACATAAATATATATATATAGTATAATACCTTGTTTCCATTTTGTCAATTTAATTGATTTGGTAGGCCTGTGGTTTAATGAAGCTGGATCTTTAGCATAGAAACTAAATTTATTCCAACACAGTTGAGATTATGTCTTCTCTGCCCAGAGCTCATGTCTTAAAACATGGAGAGAAAATTTGAGACAAACTTTAAATTGGTCTTAGAAGTCCAATAAAATGTTAGAGATATAACTTTATCATAAATATTTTACAGCAGAGTCATATGAGCTCACAGTATTCCCATTATAGCTTATAATTTATTCACTTTCTGTATGAGGCACTTCTATACATGATCCATCTTTATTGTGAGTTCACAGATGAATGGAATTCATTTTATCCTCACATATTGCAGTTTTAACATAAATATTTGTTCCCATTTGTACAACCTGTCCTTGAATACTGCTGAGGAAGAGAATATTTGAAAGTGTAACTTTCATCTCTACTTTATCAGGATGTTATAAGTGAATATAAACATGCACATTAGTGCATGATCTGTAATAAGTTCATTTTCATAAACCACAATGTTATGGTTTAGGTTAGTGAAACCTGTAAAAATGACAACCTATTCCCAGTTTTGCATTGTAAAAATTACCTTTAATATGTTATAAAAGCTCTTCATGATGTTTTTGACCTGATCACTTTCAAAGAAACACAAATGCACAAATCTTTGGTGTTGTATAGACAATAGTACGGATCTGAGTCACTAGAATAAGAAATTAAGAAAGAAGAAAACTCTGCTGTGTTCTAAATCATAGAATCTTAGAATCTTAGAATCATAGAATAGTTTGGGTTGGAAGGGACCTTTAAAGTTCATCTAGTCCAACCCCCCTGCAATGAACAGGGACATCTTCAACTAGATCAGGTTGCTCAGAGCCCCAGCCAACCTGACCTTGAATGTTTCCAGCAATGGGGCATGTACCACCTCTCTGGACAGACTGTTCCAGTGTTTCATCACCATCATCATAAAAAATTTCTTCCTTATATCTAGTTTAAATCTACTCTCTTTTAGTTTAAAACCATTACCCCTTCTCCAATCATTACAGGCCCTACTAAAAAGTCTGTCCCCATCTTTCTTATAAGGGCCCTTTAAGTATAGAAAGGCCAATAGAAGAACTCAAAATAATGCACACATGAATAGTAAACGAAAGGTACGATAGCACTCCTAAACTGTATTATATATTTTATAGTCTTTTACAAGCTATTCCATAGAATTTTGGCATGAATAGGTATTAAACAAATGTTTAACTGCCTCACCAAAGCAGCAATAAAATTATGCTACATTGCAAGCCTAATTCACTATGCATTTTCTGAAAAGAGGAATCAATTGGCCCAGCAAACTGAATGTGCCAACTGGTTTAGCAGCTACACATCCCTGTGGCCAAGGCAATAAATACAATATGGAATGAATGTCTAATAGACAAATATAGTCAGTTTTTCAGTCTACAGATTTTACTTTTTTTTTTTCCCCAATAAACATACAGGAGGAAAAGGGGTTTATATTCTGATGAACTGTTTTATAATTCCATTTTCAAAAACCAGAGTTATCACAATGTACACAGTGGTACTACAACTGATAGGCACCTGGAGGAGTTACTCATGAATTTTTTGTTCAAAATTGATGAGTTCATGTTATTCTGTAAGTGGGATGGGGTCAAGTACAATACCCTCTGCTTAAAATAGGTGAAACCCACACCTCTCCCTACAGGCTGCAAATAAAACTGAGATCAGTTGTGGTACTTGAACAGCTCACAGATTCAAAGGTCAGGAAATTGGGAGCATTCTCTGCAAACGTTGGAATTTGTGTTCTCCACTGTCAGACTGAATTTGACCTTTAAAGGACTGAAAAAGCCCTGTTTCTCAAAAATAGTAAGACTCCTGATGCCCAAGCACTTCTAATCCTTACCAGAGTTAATGGAGCAAATATTTGCTCATGGATGTAATCTACCACTGATTTAGGATTGCTTCTGGTATATGCCCTCAGATGAAAGTTAATCACATTATGGTAGACACATATGGGTAGAATAAGAGTGAGTAGGTTTTAAAGGGTATAGGGGAGTGTCAGAAAGTCAGAGAAGGAGGAATACAAACTTGCTCCAAAGATGCCTGGTATGGCCTTTCACTGAATTTGCCCCATAAGTGGTATTTGCCCCATAACAAGTGATATCGATATTTTGCCCAGAACTATTTGAAAAGCTATACTTACTTTGCTTATAATACATATACTCATATTACAAAATGTAACCTCTTTAGCTGTTTGGGTAAATCCTATGGAGAACTTAACCCTGCATTATATAGAATTCAGTAAAATGATTTTGACCACTGAAAGCTTTGTAGGAGTTGCTTTGCCATCAGAACGTATACATTTCAACCCTGGCAGAGGCAAAGCCTGTCAGAATCACCTCCTTCTCTTTGGGGTTTTCAGCCGCCCAGACTCTTCAATTGGTCTTTGAATAGGGTCAATGCCATGCTTGGTGCAGGCTGTGAAAGGATGACTTGGTGCCTGATTGCTGACTCCCATCACAATTTTGGCTGAAGTTCATTATATGTGTTTAGGAAAAAACACAAGCTCCATTATTACTATTTATCCTCCTTGTAGAGCTCCTATGTAGTAATTCTGTAAGAAGGACAAACTCCACATACAGATAAAGCACGAGTACTTGTGTACATAATAAGGTGTACTGAAGAATTTAATTTGATCCATACAAACACCAGTAGAGAAAATCATCATCTCTGACTTCACTGTTCAGTGAGAAAGTGTAAGATAATGCTAAGAAAACATTATCACTGTCTGGTCTTATTTAAAAAAATCACCTTGCTTGTTGGAATTCTCAATAGATAAAGGCCAGTTTATTTGGTTAGGAATGTTGCTTTAGAAGTAAGGAGCAATATTACATTATTTGCATTCAAACAGCTGAGCAATTTCATTTCATATTAGCATACTTTTTTTTATGCAGACAACTACAACACTTCATTACTGAACTACAGCAGCTTAAGGAATTATGGCTTCCACTGTATTGTGTACAGTAAGTGGTTAGGGTTGGTTAATTTTTCAGAAATTAATTTACGTCTTTGATTTTTATTGGTGTTCTGAAACTAGAATATAGCTTTCTTCAGCATACGATTTCATTTTTGTTTGTGATCTCTGTTCCTCTGAGCAGCAACAATCTTTATTTTTTCTAGACAAAAATCATGACTACCCTATCCAATTTAATTTTTCCCTATTTCTGTGAAAGGCTTAGAATTTGTAAAATGCATTTTTCTCACTGAAAACAATTACTTCGTAAAAGTGGTTTCAAATGGGGACTCAGGTAGCTGATAAAACAAAATGGATTAGTAAATCAAAGGAAAATATGACTTGAAGTGAAGAGGATAGCAATTTTCTTCCTATTTAGCTCAGGAGGTACTGGAAAGGGACCGTTGCAGCTTGGTGCAACATTTCAAATATGAGAGTAGTGCTGTGATGGTATCTTTAAAGTAAAATGGAAATAACTAAATTTTAAGTATTGAAGACCTGAACTGAAGTATGCAAACCTTACTCTGGGGAAGGACAAAGGGGCTGAAAAGAGAAAACCTTTTTATATTATTACGTACTGTCACCGCAACCATTCTGACCAGAAAGCAATATAGCCTAACAAATTGGGACTGAGGCAGGGAATGAGAAAACCTGGTTTCTATTCTTGGCACTGCTGATGACTAATGGAGTGACCCTAGTGATTCCTTTCAAGTCGCTGTTTTTCTCTTTTCAGGACTGGATTGGAAGTGCTTCTGGGGAGGGATTGCCTTTTTTTGTAAGGTTTGTACAGTGCCAAAACAGATCTGGGTCCTCTAAAACTGTGATAATATGAATATTCTTAGAGAAATCCTTTGCTGAAACTTGAGGTGACCCCAAACCAGATATTTTTGGAGCATTAAAAATAGTATGAAGAAATCTTTTTCCTTGTTCCATTGTGGTTTCTTATAACTTGTTATTCCTGCCTCCGTATATAGGAGCAGATAATCAGTCTTTAAATTACCTCAGTAAAGGCTGTCTTCCAGTGTTTCTCTGCAAATTTGCACCCCAGAGTATTTCAATCATCCAGCTTTTGGGTCTTTAATTACACATTGTCACTGAGGTGAACTTTTGAACCTTTTTATTTCAGGCTGAGAGAGAGGTTTTAAAAAAATTGAAGTAACTTTTATGTACAATGTTCCTGTGCTGAATTCACAGCATTTTCATGATTTTTTCAGATTATTAAACACTGACTTCAAAAACCTGTTTCTTCAAAGGCTTGTCTGTCTTCAGAAATGATGAGAGGCATTTCTCACTTTAGAAACTTTCCCTCTCCAAATGTAAGATATTACACTATAAACACACATAAAATTTAACTTTAAACAGTATAAGGGTTTGACTGCCTTAAGTTTGCAAGAGATATAAATATGACAGGAAAAAAAGTGATGCTTATCTCATTTGATAACATTGCTACTGCTCTGTTAGTAGCTGGCACAGTCTTTTATAGTTAAATCCCTCACCAGAGGAGAGGGAGAAAATAAAAGCCTTTAATCACCTCAAAGTTAAAGTCAGTCATACATAGCAGTGAATTCAGGACAAGAACACTACCATTAGCAAAAACAGTAATTCTTAAAACCCCAAAAAGTTAAATTTATTTGAAATCCATATATTTGTGGCTTGCTAATTTGGGGGAAAAAATAAAAGCTGCTACACCCCTTTTTCCGTAGATCTTAACAGTTACACAAGGCTATAAAATGTATACTCCCCAGCAGCATTTTGGAGATCTCCTCAATCCTTGCAAAACTCAGGAGACTTACCAAGCTTCTCCCTGAAATCCTATGTGCTTGCGCAGGAATCTGATGGCCCACAACCCTTACACAACCTTTACAAGGCTCCTTGGGAACTTCTTAAACATCCACCCCCTCCTGCAATCCTTTGGAGGAGATGGCTCATGATCTCATTCCGCTGCTGGGTCAGGAGTTCTGTCAATGCATCTTTTCTGCATCTTTAAAAGCCTTCCTAGTTTTACCATGTTCCATCTCCATCTGTGGTAAGTTGCTGGGGATGCTCATGTACTCTTTGATTAAACTCACTGTTTTTAAGCAAACAACACCTCCTCTTTGTACAACTCAAAATGATCATATGAGAAACTAAAATAAATGGATTGTACTTAGGTCCTTTAGCATCTGTCAAACCTTAAGACCATGGTGATCATGATGCCAGGCTTATCTAAATAGATGAAACTGTGACTATGTCTTTCCAGAAACTCTTGTTGCCAGAAATTAGTGTTTTGGCTGGACTCACAATATGTATCATTATGTCTTACCTATTATCAGGTGTTTATAATTTCAATTTCTGACTGAGCTAGTTATCCAAGGCTTCATTTGTAATCAGTGCAGATATATGCAGAAGAGTCAGTAAATTTTAAAGTGTGATTTATCTTACCAGATGTTTAATTTTCTTTATGGTAAGATGAACTGTGTTTCTGGACTCTTAAATCTGCATTGATTTTGGCAGGAATCCAAGTGATCCAATGAAGTGCAGGTGTTTTTAAATGGAGTCCAGAATTCTTGTGTTATTCCCAGCTTACCCTGCAGCGGTAGAAGCCTATTGGGAAGTGCCCAATTTTGGGACTACCTACTGTTTCCTCAGTAGCAGTCTGGGACATTCTGGCGCTACTAGGACATTCAGGGAGATCCACATAAATCTTTCAGACAAATAAGACATTTCCAGAAGAGCTGATACATATCCATTACCCAGTTGAGTGAATTGAAATTGTGTTTTCTATCAGTAAACCTAAGAACCATCTTATACTTGGAGTTCACCCCTGAGAAAAGGTATCAAGACTTTTGTGTCTTAATGATATATCAAATATCAAGGAGTTTGTGCAAATATTTTGGATTCAAAGTAATTTTAAGAGTATTATCAAAGGTATTAATTTAACAACTTTACTCAAGTGTTAATCATTACCACATGCACTGCAGCTTGGCTCTATCAGTGCTGTAAATTAAAACTTATTCCACCCTGTCATGTTTTGCTTCAGATTAAAAATAAATCTTTTTCACCTTTAGTAAACATCTCTACATTTAGGTTGCCATGATCTCAGAATCGCTTTTTAAATGCAGTCAAATCAAGTACAAAAGTCCTAATACAAATCATGCTTTACTTTGTTTCTTATAACAATAAAGCACAAACACATGCATTCTTATTTTCTCTTTTTCCCTCTCACATACTCACTCAGCCATGTATAAGGCTGACTAGCTATTCTGATTCTATGCTCTTTAGCTCATTTCTATCATTACTTAACAGCCCCTTCTTTTGCAGAAGAACAGCTGTAGAGAGTAAGAAAATTTAGCAGTTCAGTCCGTCAAACAAAATAAAACAGATTTCTTCATGCAGAGGTATAGAATATATGACATTGCATGTTTTCCCATCTGGTGACTTACAAAGAAAAGTCTTTCTGCTTTATAATCAAGAATTGATTAACTCATTTATCTTGATTTTTAAATGCATCCTAATTACAGAGATCGGAAACAAAAGTGAATGTTAAGTAATTGGCATTTGATGGTTTCTAAAATATTCCTGAATTTCTTGTTTATTTGCAATGTTTGCCCAGGTGTTTATTCTCTGTTTTTGTCACTGCATTTCAGTCATGAACCTTCAGATACAGTTTTTACGGACATACCAGTACACTGGCAACACAGCTATATGACTTCCAGTTTTTCAAAATAGGTTTTTAAAATTGAATTGTCTTTTTTCTCTTGAAAATTCTGTCCTCAGTAAATAAATGGTGTGTTATTAGAAAGAAGAATATGTTGTGTTTTGGTTTAGAGTTTTGTTTTTGGTTTAGCCTTTGTCATACAATGTCCAAGACATTCATTTTTGCTTAACTATGTTCTACTTATATTTTCACAGGAAGACTTTTGACAGCACCATTTATAAGAACAGGAGAAGAACTAAACATATAGGGTAACCCTCTGCAGGTCTGTGAACAACTTACGTTTCTCTAGTACATCCACCATCTTAGAGAGATTGAAACAGAGAAAAAGTTCTTTCTAAGACAAATGTGTCCATTTTGCAAGTTGGATTTTCACTGAGAGCTCTGTATCATCAGCATTTTAGGGCTACATGGCACAGGAAAATATATAAATTTTTTTTCCAAATGTAATTTAGTACCTCTAGCTATGCGCTTCAAAAACTCTGAAGATAAGTAGGTTCATGAAGAACTGATGGAGCTGAAAAGTATGTAGAATCAGCTGACTGGAGTGTGGGTATCCTTTCAGAGTTTAGATCTCAAAGTAGCAAAGCAATCTATGGAGAAACTGAGAGAAACGGCAATTATGTATTTTCAGGGTGGTGATTTAGTGTACCTAATTCCAGAAAAGCCCTGTGTCTCCGTACTTTTCTGAGTGTACGCCTACCTGCTATGGGCACTCTGACTCTGCAGAGATGGTTTCTGTGTTTTCTGTTGATACTTCTCCCACCTCCACTGTAGATTTTATTTTTACTCTCACTTGTATCCATATTATCCTACAAACTCCTTCTTAAAAACTGTTCCTTTCTAGGTCTTCACTGGAGATTTCTGCTTCTTTTTGTCTTGCTGTAAATTGGTTTCATCTTTTAAACACAATATTTGCTAGGAACTCCACAATAGAAACTTATATTAGCTCTGTTTTCCCTCTTTTGCTAACTTTGACTTAGTTTCCTTGTTGCCTCATGTATTCTACTTATTTTGGATTAGATATCGCTCTTTTTATGTTTCCTGTTAGCCATGGCCCTTTACTAGTACTATTCCTTCAAAAGTATCTTACAATTCAAGCAGAAGAACCATGGATTTGCATTAGCATGATATGTACAGGTTCCAGTCACTGAAATGATACTGGAAGGGGGCTGGCCATAAATACAGGTAACTTACATGCAGCCATTGCCAAAAACCTAAAAAAGTCTCCCAAAATTCCTGGAGTCCATGTTCCTCGTTCATGTTGGTCTTTTATTTGTATATAAAAGCCAAGAAACAAACAAAGAGGAAAAACGCTCTCCAAGAACTCCATACTGCTGTCACTGATCTGGAAGCGAGAATTTGTTTTTAAATGAAGAATTTCCCACCATATAAGCTTTGCCCAGTCTCTTATGGGTCAACAAACTCATTTTTGTCCCTCACTTATCCTCTGTCTGATGAATTAAAGTAATTAAACCTGTCTAAAAGACTGTGCTTTCTTCATTTTGGGAATAATCTATTTATAACTTGAAGCTATTTTACACAGTTTGATATTCACCATTGAGAACTTGTTGTTCTGAATGTTCATAGTTGGTTACTCAGTCCTGCTATGAGTATGGCTTATCACTCTGCTGCAATTATCTTTATTTAATTCATTTTATTTTGAAATATTTTTAAAGGTTGAGATTTATTTTCCCTTCTTTTCTGTCTTGCTTCCAAGAGATTATTGTGTTATCCCAGAAGGAGGACAAGGTTTAGCAGAGACAGTTAAACTTGGCCATAGCTTTTCTGGGCGCTAGCTGGGACTACAGCACCTGGGACAAGTTATCACTCCTTCTTGAGCTGTGTCTGCCTCGGGATGTCTCCCTGCCTGGTCATGGCAGGTCTCCAGCCCTGCTCTTCCATTTGGGGCTGAGGGCTTAAGGGAAAATGAGAGGGCCTCCTTGCTGTGCTAGGTACTAAATTTACTCTGCCTCTAAGTGCTTTGGAAAACTTGCAGTTAGTATGTTTACTAACTACAGACTCATCTATAGGATTATTTATATTACTTTAAGTGGGCCCATCTGTATGCTGTTTGTTTGACTTTGTGGTTACGTGTCAGAGAGTCCAGCAGCGCCTGTGACTCTGCTGGTCCTGGTGACACTGCTGGTGGGGTGGGAAGAAGTGTGAGAGGAGTGGGTGAGTCCTTCTGTCCTGCTTAGCTCTGCGCTGCAAGGACCGTGGGGAGCAGAATGAGCTGGGAAGGGGAATACCCCCCGTCTCACCCAGACCTGCAGTCAGGGCAAGGCCACAGGACATACAGAGCTTCGATGTATGAAGGAACGATCTGGTGATTACCTATGAATAAAAGCTATAAGAAATCGAACAGGGATTTCGCTACAATAAATTTGTCCCAAAGTTGCTTTTCAGGAATTGCTTGCAAGAGGTGTTTATTTACAAACAATACATGCTTGTGTGTTTGGACTTGATACGTGAAACCATACACCAGTTTACTCCTTCGTAAATTAATAACACTGCTTTTTTGTTATTAACAATAACAAAGTGTTCTGATCCAAGATATTGTTCCTCAGATAAAGCTAGAAGCTAGTCATAAAATGAGTAAGATAACATTCCATGTGTTCAATAAAACATTATATTCCATCCAAACAGTGCATTTATCAAACTAGTAATTTTATTTTGCTAGTTTGCAGTTAAAAAATTAACTAAAAAACAGCCTGGCAAGTGCATAACATTAGCTTCCCATTCAGCAATTACAAAATTTTATCAGATGATGCATCCTCTATTCTCTGCCCTAACCCCAAAGATGGAGAAGGACCCAACTCTATTTTCCGCATGGCTATGAAAAGACATTACACCTTTTCTGGTCATTTCTTTTTCATTCAATTCATTCAATTATTTATTTTAAGTTACAGTGGCTGACCATTTCTGATGGATGTTCTAATCCTGGTCTTTGTCAAACCTTCTTTGGACCTTATTACCTCCTTCTTGCTTGGCTAGATTGAACTGACCATAGGTGCCTTGGTTTTAATACTTATAAGAATTTCTTACAGAGTACAGAATCAAGTACTGTGTTGGGTAACATGGTTTATTAATGGATATTTTAAAAAGATCTGAACAGAGGAAGGATGTCGTTTATTCATGGATATTTAAAAAAGACCTAAACAGGGGAAGGAGTCAAACATTGAAGAAAAAACATTGAGGTGCAGCTACTTAAATATTTGATGTTACTGAAAAAAAAACTTCTCACACACACTAGTACAGAACTAAAAGAAGGCTATTGTAATGTAGCATTCAGTTTACTTTATATTTAAAAAAAGAAAAACCATACCTTCATAATATATACTATGTGTAACCTGATTTTAGGTATATATTGCAGTGTATGACCCTATTTCCCTGGGAATCTAGAGAAAAAACCTTTTTAAAAAACAGCTGTAGTTTCAGGCTTGGTCATGTGATCATTTCTTTTCTGGGGAAACCAAGGCATGTGAGTGACATATATGCCCTAATATCTAAGTTGGACATGGACAGGGCTCAGAAGCATACGCAGAAAAGACTGGAGGATTTATTTCATCTTTGAAATTGAAAAGCCTATTGCACTTCCTTTTTTTTTTTTTTTTTTTTTTTAAGCAATGATTGATCTGGGACCTGATCCACAATGCTGTAAATCAGTTGGGTACCTTAGGATTGATTTCAACCCCCTTTGAACATCTTAGCAATACTGCCTGAGTTAATCTTGCACAAGAAGTGATGCACTGAAATGGGCAGAATACATTTATACACAGTTTAATAAACAGTGTATAGTAAAGAGAGTATCAGTACATGTACTTATATTACAATTGAAATAATGTTCATGTTTGGAACTAAAAAGAAAAGTTGGCACAATAATTAAATGGCCTCACTACCAACAACCTTGCAAACGTGCAGGAAAACCTCAAGATTTCAATGTCCTTACTCCACTGGAAAACATTAGGTACCAGTGGTTGATAGCCCAAGATATTATATAGAAAGTACTTTAACCACTTAACCTATTGGGCTCATTTACTATTTACTCTGTCTTAGTATTCATAGGCTTATATCATGTCTGCGCACTAGAGAAGCTAGCTTGGACTTACGTTGTGTGATGACAGGGTTTGGACAGTACATTTCTCGGTGCAACTTCTCAGTAGTATACCCTGAAACTCCTTTGTCGGTTTGTTTTTTTTTTTTCCTAAAATTTCCTCCTTAGCCCACTTTGGAATTTAGAAAAATTACTTTCATGCCCTTTAAAAATGGATCTCCTTTTGTTCCCTGCCAAGAGCTGTAGTATGACTTATTTCACTGTGTTTTTTCCCTTTCTTTTGTTAAATGTCAAAAAGGTACATGGATAGGTGACTCTCCATGGCTTATAATGTTATATATGGGATATAGGCACATTAACTCATTTGGGGGTTTCATTTAGGCACTGGGACTATTTCAATTTTGTAACATTGCTTGTATAAGTTTACCTTTATGGACTTGTATTGCTTCCCTTGACATTAAGGTCTCTCATTACACTGAGACATCGATTATTTCAGGCCTATACAAACCCATGGCAAATCTTGTTCTTCCCTTGCATCCTGTTCTTCTCCTTGATTCTTTCACACATCTGTCTATCCCCCACAAAACTCACAGTTCTGCATTCCAGAACTTCTTGTAAACTAGTATGCACAATTACCATACTGTCCTATGTTATTTTTCTTTCAGTTCTCTTTTGCTTTCTGTATTCCACTGGCCCAGGTACGAACTGTTTTCTTTTTCCCTCCACCATTTCCTTCTTCCCTCCATACTTCCCTCTCTTTCCTCTCCTTTCCTTCTTTCCCTTCATTCACTCAGCTTTACAAGTATTTGAAAATAACTGATAATCTTAGTGTGTGACTTTTCACTTTCCCTTTGCACACAGAGCCATGTGTATAGGTAGAGAGAGGAAAAAATAATGTAGGTACTTGTTCAAGAGTCCCTGTGTAGCTCCATTGCTTCCTATTTTGGAATAATTGCATTAGGAAATCTATTTTTTTCTGTTGTTTTGAGTGGATTAATCAAGAGTTCAAGTCAGATCCGCTTGCAATTTGACACGGAGACCAAGGGTTACCTAAAGATTGGTAAGCATCTGCTCATAGCAGCATTTGTAAAAAATTGCTTGCTTTCTGTTGTGACAAACAATTTTCTGGCCTGCAGCATATATCTGGGGCAGCAATAAGTCTAGCAGAACACAAGCAGAAAGATCTTTTAAAAATTATTTTTTAGGTCTTGTACTGTACTATAACTGTGGCTATACAAAACTGTTAGCACTTTAATGGGTTTAATAGGATAAGATTTGGATAGAGTGATGGAGATTTTACAATCTTTTGGAAGAATAAAGGTAAAAGACACTCAAAGGTGATGCTCCCAAACACCCTTATCTGAATTTTCTCTAGTGCTCTTAGTTTATTGTGCAGGACAGCCAGGTAAAGACCGGCTATACTAAAATGGAAACTCCCTCTTCACAGCTTTGTTGGGACTTCTTTTGTTGACTTCTTCTACATAACATCATTACTTTGACTTCATAGGGAAGATGAGGAAATATTTTAGTGAGAGGCTTTAGGAGAGAAAAGAAAACATGTCAAGCATACTTGTTACTGATGTTTTCAGTCCTCTTTTCTGCTTCCAAAAAAATTGTTTACATGCACAAATTGCACATATGTGTCTTTCTGTATAAAGAGCAAAAAAAAAATTCACACTACATTTAATAGCTATCAGACTATAACTTAATTTGCATTGTATAAAGCTAGTCACAAGTAGCTGTGTATTAGTCAGTTTTACAAGTGCTCTATTTGTCTATCCTGCAGCATTGCACAAGTTCCTTGCCACCTGTGCAGCATCTTGCAGTGCTCTGGGACCGGGTGAGGGTCTACAGCAAGAGAATGCGGATCTGATTCCCGGCACCTTCCTTGGACATCCCCTGGCCCCCAGCAGCACACTTGTAGGGAACCAGGAACCTCTGAATAGTGAAGCATGTGCACTATGTTCACCATGTAGTAGAATGGCATGAGCCCAAAGCAGCACCCTAGATGTGCTTCATTTGCCATTTTTTGGTCATTCCTCTTTTTATGGGTTTTTTGTTATTATTTTTGACCATAAGTGTCAATGATTCTGGGAACTTTTGAATTCTTTCTCTGTTCTCTAACATCTTTTTTATATGCAAAAAGCCAGTACATGTTAATGGGCACACAAGGAAGAATTTCTACCTTTACAAGAATAAGTACCCTTGCTCGAGCCTTTTTATTGAGCGTTTCTGCAAGTCTAATGCTGATCAGTAAAGGTACAATAGATTTCGGGCTGTAGAGGTGGTTTAGTGCAGGCATGTACTCTTTGTAGAAATGCTCTCTTACTCACTTATAATGTTGGTGTTAAAAAAGTCTGGTATTTTGTTGTGGTTTTTGTTTTCTAGCCTCTGGCGCATGATTAGAAATATTTATCCTCCCCAAGTTGCAATTAAATTTGTCTTCAGAACTGGGGGAAAAAGAAGTGTTATTGGTTGCAAATATCTTCAAAATGTGAGCTGGTAAAACATGAAATGTTCTTCAATGTTTTCCTTTCACAGCTGTTACCAGCTGTATTACTGACTTGTGTAGCCTATCATATCAGGAATGACTTACAGGCCTTTGCATTTATGAAGTACCTTTTCTTAAATGGGCCAGACCATCTCCTGTCAAAGCAGCCTCTGTGACTGACATCTCTGTTGGCCATTTGAAAGACAGCTGCCAGCCAGTGTCGTCGTCCCAAGGGAGCATATTCTCTTCTCCTCTGCTGCAGAGAGCAACAGTAGCACTGACAGGACTGAGAGCAGAATCTGTGCCTGTCTCTGCATTTTTTAGTATCTTTCATGACTTAAAATGGATTGGTACACATGACGGTGGGTATTTTAGTTGAGTTCTTACTCATTTTGCTCAGCAATGAAACCAAAAACCCAGAATTAAGATCTTTGCATTATTCTGTGTTGCACTGATGGAGCCTGAGTAATTTCCAGTTACACTGGTTTAACGGTACCTTCGTTAATGAGTGACAGTATAGTGGTGTAAATAAGGTGTTTTAAAGGAAAGAAGCACAACTCTCACTCCCTAATGGTTTACATATGTGTTGGAGAACCTCTGATAATCAGTTACAATACAACATAACATTTTCTGGTACTGTAAATTACTTGCAAAATAGCTCAGTGCACCTCCTTGGTGACTTAATTTTCTAATAAATATTAAATATATTTATGTGAGTAACTTTATGAAGAAATTCTATTAAGTTTGTCAGTGGCAAAATTATTGCACCTCCAACTTTACTTGGTCCAAGAGAAAGATATCCTCTTTAGGGCCTTCTCAGAAGAATAGACCTGACAAACAGGGATTCATCTGAGAAATTTCTGATAACTGTGCCTTCAGGACATGTCTATGTCACAATATAGAATTTAGCTGAAATTAATTATTCAGTGTGGTTGAACTCAGTTGACATATAAGCTGGCCAGAGGTAAAATAAATTGTTGAAAAATGTGTCCATGTAATTAAATTTCTGCACAGAAAATACGAGGATTTTGTGAAACAAAATATTGAGTGGTGCTGGGATGTGGAGTTTTTCAGCACTGACTCTAATACAACTCAAATTAGTTTAAAACCTCTATTATACAATGATGTTGCAGTGTTATATGAAATATCTTAGCCCTCAGTTCACTTCCTGGTGAACAAATGTCTGTTTTGGATCGAAAGGGAAAGGGAAAGGGAAAGGAAAAGGGAAATGGAAAGGGAAAAGGGAAAGGGAAAAAACAAAGGCAGGAAGAAAAGATAGAAAAGAGCAAAACTGAGAGGAATATATAAAAATTAACTGGGAAATCAGTTAAAGGCAACAAATTATCATGAAGGGACAGTGTACAGCAAATATATATATATAAAGATCTGCAAATTTTAACAGACATTATTTTGATATTGATTAGCATTTGAAATAGGAAATTACAATTTTTTTTTGACAGATTTCCACATGGGAAATTTCACAGTATCTGATGGTACTGCTTTTACCCAGAAAGGACTGTAACTCTACAGCAACTGAAGCCAAACATTTTGCTACCCCTACGAGCTAAGGTCCTGCTGGCCACCTTTTTTCTAGCTGGTTTCTGAGAAACAGCTCAGAGCCAAAAGAACCCAGCGGTGGAAATCTAAATGAAAAATAATTGAGTAAACTAATTCAGCTAAAGACACTGCTAGTATTTCTGCTGGTTTTAAAGTTTTCTTGAAACCAACCAGTTTATTGAAACTTAACCCTCTATATGCTGAATATGAGCTGTGTGCCCTAGAAGGAACGAAAGCCAACAGACTCCTGGACTGCTTGAACAGGTTGAGCTCAAGAGGCAATAGGTCGAGGGAAGTGATGATTAGACCACAGCAAGATACCGCGTCTAGTGCTGGGTCCCACAATGCAAGAAAGATGTAGCTAAGCTCGACCAAACTCAGCAGAGGGTCACCTAGATGGTCTGGGCAGGAACACTTGCCCTGTGTGAAGAAGTTGAGGGACAGAAGCTTGTTCAGCCTGGAGAGAGATGGGCTTTGGGCATCCAACAGCATCCTCCTATAACTATGGTGGTGTGATCAAGGTGACAGAGCCAGGCTCCTTGCAGTGGTGCATAGTGGGAGAATGAGACAAGGGTCATAAACTGAAACAGAAAAGGTTTGGGCTGGATGTAAAGAAAAGCTTTTACCCCATGAGGACAGTCCAGCAGAGGAGCAGGATGCCCAGGAAGGTTGAGCAGTCTCCATCCTTGGACATCAGTAAGACCCAACTAGATCAAGCCCTAAGCAACTTGGCCTGACCTCAAAGCTGTCCCTGCTTTGAACAGGAGGCTGTACTAGACACACGCTATGATCCCTTTCAACCTGAATTATCCCATGATCCTGTAAGCCCACTTGTCTTTACTAGAAACATAAAACTGGAAATTTTTTTAGCTCACCTGTCAATTCTCTTTAAATGAAAGTCTAAGAACCTCTCAGATCTTGGAAGCTGGAAAGACCAATAGGTCCTGTGTTCATCAATGGTGATGTTTGCTGGAAGCCTTCTGAGATGTCTCATGTAAAGTTATAGCCTAAGACACTGTAACAGCTTGATAGATACATGTCATTTTCTACCTTTGATTGCTGAAGGCACACAAGGCTGAAAATACAGTTTGTACCCCTAAAGGGATATGAAAGTACCTTGGAGCTAAATATATCACACCCAGCAGTTTAATACAGAGTTTTGTCTGCCAGCTGAGCTTGAAGCAACGATATGAATTTCTGAACTGGATACTGTTAGTATTTGTATCATTTTGTATTGGAGTATGGTTCATGGCAGATAATCTATCTGAATGGTCTCCCAGCTCTTTAATCTGAAGGCATGAAGCTAGTCCTACAGCATGAAAACCAGCTCCCTCCTTCTAAGATAAATTGAATGTCTAAGAGGAAAAACGAAGAAGGCTTTCAATTTTTTTGACATGCACCAGTCCCCAAGATGGATCCACACTTTGAACCATGGCTTTTTGAAAATGGCTAAAAAATTACAGGTCACAGATTGAGTACTTAATTATACCTCTGGAACTTTTTCTTTCACAGATAAAAAGTTATATATTATTTGCTCTCCAGTGTTTTTTTTATAGCTGTCCATATAAAAGCTACTAAAGCCTTGATTTAGAAATCATCACCAGAAATGTATTTCTAGGTTAATTCAATTGGCTGAAATTGTCATTATTTCCCACATGCTGTATCCCTAGACAGTGTTCAGCCTGGACAATAAACAAAGCAATTACTAGATAAAATGTTAGACAGCAAGGAAACTCATTTGGTTAAGAAAAGTAAGATTTAGGGGAACTGGAGTCAAACTCGCTATATGACCTTAGGCATGCTGTTTCATCTCTTTGTGTTTCAATTATCTGGCAGCAAACTGAGGATCATAGCAATATCTGCTTTCCTGTATACTCAGTCTTTGCTCTGACAAGTTTATCAGCTAAATAAAGAAGATAAAGAGTTCTTTAACATATGCACGTACAAGATATGTGATGAAATACAATTGCTGGACTGGTAGATATTACTGTGATCATCAGTGCAAATAACCAAATAACATCTGAGTTGAACACTACCGTCTAATTTGCAGCTGGGCTTATTTCTTATAATTGCTTAATATCACATAGACATGCACCCCATTGAGAGTATGTTTGGAGGTTCAGTCTTTAAAACCTCTGCAGTCATGAGAAATTACAGATCAAGTAATCTTCTCACTTGCTAGCTGAATGAAACTTCTTTTGCATAGTTACAGTAATTAAAATGAAAAAGGTGTTTCTTTCTTTCAAAGAGTTTGCGTAATAAGGTGATTTCCTAATTGATCTATGTAAGTTGATGCAGATTTTAAATTTCAGCTACCTATGTGCATGTGAAGAGCATATAAACTCAGTAGATGAACCTTACAACATATATCATTCTTTTGCAGTATGAATATCTAAGCTGTTAACTGGTTTATTATAGTTTCTTAGAGAAAGGATTTTGAATACTCCAGTACTTTTTTAGATTAGTTATTTGCCACCAGCAACCAGTGGTTCCAGAGATTAGACATGCAGATTGAATTTTCAATTAAAATTATTCTGTCTTTCAAAAACATTCTTGTCTGCAGTCAAAAGCTATGGGTACAAAGGTTTCTCAAAAGTCAGTGATTTTCAATATCAAATCCACCAAATTTGGTACACCTCAAATAAACAGCATTATAGTAATGGTTATAAAAAAGCAATGAGATTTTGAATCCTTTACTTTGATTCTGAGCTTAGGATAAAAAAGTGGTATTAATAGAAGTTATTTCCTTTACACCTATCAATTTACTCTTATTTATGTTCAGAGGATAATTGCCTAATTTTTAAAGGAAATTTGCTGCTCCCACAAAGCTTTCAATTGACATCTTTGGAGGCTGAACTCCTTTATATAGCCACAGAGTATATGTGAAATGAGCAACAGCTGCACAAGGCTTGCAATACTGCCCTCCCAATGTGGCGCACATCTGACCAAAGGGAAAACCACTTTTAAACTCCATTTGATGAACATCATGAACAGAAGGCATTTGCTATAAGATACAGGTATCTGAAAGGGAATCTGGTTCTGTGTTCCATTTTGGACACGAGCCACCGCTTACAACAGTCTTTGATGTTGTGAACGTTTCCCAGGAAAGAGGAGAGAAGTAAATATCTTTGTGCTATGCCTTTTCTCCCTCTGTCTGTGTCAGGTGTTGATCAGATCTTAAGGACAAGCACATGTAAAACAATTTCTTTTTATGATTTTGCATATGTGCTCTAAAATACTTAAACAAATGTTATGTAAATGCTAGTCCTCTTTCTGCACAGAGTCTCAAATATCAGGCATATTAGAGTGATACAGAGACTAGATTGCTCTGAAAATGTAAAAAAAGGATGGTTTTTTCTTCTTGTAAAGCAGAACGATAGGATAACTGAAAACATTCAAAAAGTATTATCTCTGAGATGACACTAGGCGTGAGATATTTCAGTTCAAAGGCTACGACTGGCTGAGAATAGAAGTACCTTCGCAACTTCTGAACAATTATTCTGGGGCTAATTGTCTATGTATCTATATCTACACATAAAACCCCTATGCAATATAAATCTACCAGAAGACATCTTAAACATCTTCTCCCCCCTTTGTATAATAATGTAGTTTATGTCTAAAAATACTTCATGGCACATTTTATTTTCAGAAAGGATCAAAATGCCAAATCTAGGAACAGTTTTAGTACAGATACTATTGTTTCTCTTAAATTAAAAAAATGCAAAGGTCTCTGAATAAATTAGCACCGTTGCCATGGAAACATAGTGGGCAAGAAATATTTATAGTTGCTGCAAGCAATAATTTTGCAGTTTAATACTTTAAAATGTCAAGCAACACATAATCTCTAAAACAAAATAAAATGGGGTTTTTGTTTGTCAGTGTGTATATTCACAAATTTCTGTTAAAATATATTGTCACTTCTTGCCTCCCCCAAAAAACCTACAAACCCTCACAAAAAATCAAACCCCAATATATTCTCTGGTTGGCTAAAAGCATTTTTCAGCTATAAAGACAAATAACATCTTGTCAGACTTAGGTATGCTGTTTTACATGTGTGATCATTAAAGTCAACAACTGCAGATTTTTCAAAGCTAATTAAGTTAAGAATCTTTTTAAAGTGTCTAAGCTCTAACATTAATTGTAACTACCAAAACTGTACATGCTTTATTCATAAATGCAAGACAGCAAGTGTCTGATATTCCTATTAAAACGAGTGTTATTCCTAATTTGTTAGTTGAAATAGTACATTATAATAACATACAGGGAAACACTGGGAAATTACCTCGGTATATATTGGATATAAAAGGATTATTTTCCTTATACCTCCTATATCCATTCTCAGCTCAACCCAGTAATCTTGCCAGCGAAACAACACAATTAGCTTCATTATGTTGGTACATTGATATGAACATTGGGCTTCATAACAAGGATGGACTAGGTCTTCCCTTGTCCTTAGTGCTACCCAGCCACAGCATTTGAAAACGCTTTGTCTCAGTTCTGCATTCACTCATCACCTATGTAGAAAGGATTCTGCGTGGTACAGAGAAGCGTGTGTTGTTGTGATGTACGAGCACACAGGAGGAAGGGGAAAAGCGTGTTGTGAGGGGTGAGAAGGTGGCATAGTGGCATACCTGAATGTCCTTAAAATGTGCTCTTAGAAGACGGTAAGAACAAAATCAGACTTGAGATCCAAGTACTAATAGCAATCCTTCTGGCATTTGTCCTGCAATTCTCTCTCACAGATGCTTTGTGAAATGCTGCAACCTACCATGATTTTGAAATGCTCCCTCTTCTCATCATACCTAGCCTTATTTGATTATAAAAGTACTTTGTAACAATGGGAGAAAGCATCAGCATTATTAACTATCAATCAGGCTTTTGGAAAGTATGTGCTGCTCCAAGTCTCAGGAATACAGATGAGCACTATGATAGCTGATAGTTAAGACCTTCCTTGGTGGGCCTGAGCATCTGAAGGTACAGCTGGTAGCCACCGAAATGATGTAGTGAAGTTGAAGGCTATGTCCTTCCTCTCTCACTACTGGGATTAAGGTAGAAAAATTCTGATGTACTTCAAAGTAACACAGACTGTTGCAAACATTAAAATATTTCTTTAAACCAAAAATTCAGTTCCTAACTTATGTACAACTTCAACACAGTTTACTAGATGGAAATGTTTTTTTAAATTCTGACTTATTTAAGCATTTGAGGAACAGCCCTATAGGCTCTGCATTCAAGTGGATCCTAAGCACATCACTAAACATGGACACACTTGCACATGTACAGTTATCTCTAAGGAAATCAGAGGGGGTCAAGAAAATAGAGAAGAAAAACTGCAAAATAAAACCAAATAGCTTCTACTAAATTCCCTGACTGAGGAAACCATCCCTTTTAAAGCTAGAGAGATTCTTCTTGTATAGTTCTTCTGCTTGAATAAGGAGTAAGAGCAGAATTGATCTCACCTCTCATAGATTGTGTGAAAGAACAGAAATAAGTAAGAAAGACATTCACTTCTGATGTACACTCATTCATTTGGGGGATTTTACACTGCAAATAACTGCAAAATGCTGTCAATTGTAACAGCAGGTCAGTTCTAAGCAAGATGAAAGTATTACATACATTATTGCATTGGATAGAACCATATGCATTTAAGGAAGACCACACCTTCTAAAAGTTCATCTCCTCCCATTCAGCAATGCAGATCCTGAAGCATTAAGAACATTACTCAGAAACAGAGGCAAAATACTGAACAGAAAGAAGAAGAGCTCAGGTTTTCTTCTTAGGAAAATTTCAGACGACCGAGGCCTATGTATGATTATACCATCAATCACAACAGCAACTGCTAACTGTCTGCTTTGTTTACCAAATTGGAAATTATAATTTCATGATTTATATAACATTCAAGGAGAAAAATGAAGGTGGCATTTCTGCTTGCATATTGAAAGTGAAATTTCTGAGTGCTAAGTTTGTAAATAACAGGAAGGCTTCATGTTAAAAGATTTGGATTTCTTGATGATTGTTTTAACTATGTGCTAAGTTGCTTTAGAACATGTTTTCTTATTTTTGTCATGTTCCTCATCCTGAAAACTATTGGTTTGGTCTGTCATTTCTTTGTTAGAGAATTGTTTGATTCCCTATATTTTTGAAGATGTGCCTGTAGCATGATTTCTTTTGCTTTTTTGGTTTTAATAACATATTTAATTAAATGTTTCTAGAAATAAACAGACCTTGCCAGCACTTTGCTAGATTGTTAAGTTCGTGTTGTTACTCATGGTGAAACACATTGGGATTTTAATTGCCATACACCATATTTTTAAAAGAGCATTTGGGGTTTTTTTTGGTGTTTTAATGGATAAAATTATTTTAATGTATATGTAATGGATAACTTAATGTGCTACATGTCAGCAGTATGTTCAAGGTATACAGAATCATTGGTGATTCAGTGAACTGAAACATTTTTCATTGCAGCAGCAGTTAGAAATAACAATGTGTATTCAAGGAACATCACAGATATTTTAAAAAAATAAATTGCATGTTAAGTAATGTACTATGAAGCAAAGGACAGAAGAGAAAGTGTGTAGCATTGCTTCTGATCTTCCAAAGAATCTAGATTAGGAAACACTGTCTCATATTTATTTACATGTCAGCCTCCAGCAGGATGCAGCTTGACCTCAGGTTGACTCCAGAGTCACAAGCTAAAAGGAATGGTTATGCAACTAGAGAGTGGCTAAAATTAACCACGCGAAACCCCAGAAGGCTGGGGTGAGGGTACCCAGAAACTGTGTAACTCTAAGGAATAGCATTCGCTTATTTTACTGAAAGAACTGGATTGCATTATTGCAGTGTCCATCTTTATTGTGCTTACAGACCATTATCTTTCAATTTCTTGGCATAATTTTCTATTTGCCAGCTCATTTATTGAAAAATACAATATTCTTCCCACTAGATATAAGCTGTTTAGTGAATGCCCAGGAGCCCTGCTTCAATTTAAAAAAAAAAAAAAAAAAAAAAAAAAAAAAGGAGAGAGAGAGAGAGACAGGAAGGAATAAAAAGACATTAAAATGTAGCTGGGATTTTTCTTTGAAAGAAAACTTCAACTTCTTATTATCCGTGTTCTACTCTACTATTTCTCCAGTGAGAAAAGCAGAATTCCTCAGCAGAAGAGCATACTCAGAAACTGGTGGGAGAATGCAGATGGGAGGAGGAGCGGATCCTCCCTTTCACATTTTTGCCCTTTCTGTGACCAGTGCAAGTTTACCTGCAGGTGGGGTATGGCAGAGCTATCGTTCCCCAGCACCACTTAGGAAAGGGGGAGTTACTCCACATAATAACCATCTTGTCCAGAATCAAGATTTTGGAAATTTCCAGTAGGTGGGTTGAGGGCCCATAGCATCTACTGAGAGCCCCTGTGAGGACTTGCAGCATGACAGAAGGACAGGCATCATAACAGGTGACTCCTCTGAAACCTGTGCTGCTATGTCAATGAGTAGCTTAGGAGTAATAGCAATTACTGATTGCCCACCAAATAGCCCTTTCTTTTCTGAATAACGATTCTGAGATTCATCACGTGTTTATGCAGGTGCTACACTCCCGCAACCAGTAGCTGTGACTTCTGGACTGAGACCTGTATTTCCAGTTTTGCCCTCAGAAACAGAAGCACCCAGCATAGTTTATTACATAGTAATAGCATGGACTAATGGGAAAAACTGAAAGGCGGAAAAATAAACTATTACAAACAAAAATGCCTCTTCATGCAATCTAAGGACAATGCCATAAAAAAAAAAAAGTAGTATAACATTAGAAAACAGTAGATCAGAGCTGTTATATTAGAAAATAGGCCTAACTAGCAATTAATCTAGGGGAAAGAAAGACTACTCTATCCACTGCTACTTTTAGATACCATTGCAGGAAGGATAAGCAACAGGATTTAGCAAGGTTTGTTATGATTACAGACACCATTCCCAACTTTTAGACCCAGACCTCATGCCCCAGCTTCAACACTGAGATCTGTCCTGAGTGCCCTGGGGCTTTGCTAGTGTGGGAAAGTAAAAGCCTTATGAAAAGGCTGGGCGAGATAGACAGAAAAGACAACATTAGTGCTACCTGCTTCCTTGTAGTCTTAAACAGCACCTAGAACATGAGGATTGTGTTATTTCAGTCAGATCTTCCTTACCTCTCCTTTCCTTTCACCACCAATTTATTTTCTTTCTTCTTTTTTCTTCTTTCACCTTCAGTTTAATAAAAGTCAGGCTTATCAAAGTCAGTCATTATCTTTTGCACACTTCTCTGCACTGATGACCAGAGAGACTAAAGAAAACAAAGTTTAAAACAGTTCACTGCTAGTACAGGTCTCAGCTGACAAAGTCTGTTATGTAGAAAGATGATGCCTTCATATTAACCCAGATGCAGAACAATACAGTACAGTACAGCACAGCCCCGGTTGTGGGGCACAGGAGGTAGAAACTGCAACTACACATGGTCTGTCCCCAACTCCCTCATCCGTGGAAACTTTACTGCAGTAAAGTTACCCCAGGAAACTTTACTACTACTTCACTGTAGCACACAGCTAGTGTTCCACAGGAGATGTTGTGTTAAGGCTGGTAAAGACCTGTGTGGGGTTCACTTTTCTCCAGCAGTGAGGTTGCAAGTCAGCTTTAGAAAAAGAAACCGTGTTTTCTATCTTTGGAATACTTCTGTTTGTATTGTATGTGCTAATGGGTTGTTGTCAACTCTGACAATAACAGAGAGAACAAACATTCCAGCTCATTTTAGGTTGGGGTTTTTTTTCCCACTCAAAAGGAGTAGCTAGTATTTTCAGGGTCATGAACAAGTCTTTCAACCAGGACATTAAAAGCTGTGGAGAGAGGGAAGCAATGTTAAAATGGAAAGCTTAAATCTTCACATTTCAAATGTTTAACTGTATTTTTTGGTTTGGGATTTTTTTTTTTTCTTAGCATTTTGCTTCTTTCCAAGAAGCCTAAAAGATTTGTAATGGTCGTTACCTGACAAGACGCTTAAAAAGCCTATCTCTATAGTCAAAACTTCAAATCTCTAATATTGTAGAGTGAAAGGTTCACACAGACTGTTGTGTGAAATGCAAACACTTCCTGGAAAATGAATATGATCCAGGGATATTAGTAAGCTGAAATTCACAAAATCCCTGACAGCAAGACATTTGTTCTGGTGCAGAGAATGATTAATTTACTGAAGTTCTGACAGAATATTAATGTTTTGTATAAAACACAGGGTACATCTGAAACCTAAGGAGTATACAAATTATAAAGGCAGATGGGAAAAAATGTCAATGACATACTCTACAATACAATTAGGATATAGGGTTTAACATAAGTATATAAAGAATTTGAGCATACTCTTTTCCTTTTCCCTGAACAATGTAGCTACATTTAAAACTTCCCAAGCTCTCAATTTTAAGCTACCAGTATACCTAAGAAAGAAACAGGAGACTAGTTCAAAATGAAATCATGACCAGTTTTTATACTAGAAGACAACAGATGGTAAAGTCTACTTCACACTATGAATTTCTTGTTCTAGGCCAGTAGCAGACTTTATTATACTGCTGTCTAAAAGTGCTATCTACAGTATCATAGCTAAAAAGGAAATTACCAAGGCCACGATGCCACAATAGCATGCTCAGAAGTACCACCTATAAAGAGAAAACACCAGGAGCTTATTTTTCCTTGACTGAGATTCCTGTGTCATTTCTAGAGCTAATAAATAGGACTCCACGACATTTTGCAGGAAGGAAAACACTGAATTGAAGATTCTTTAGAGCTGCATTTTGTGGAAAGCTCTTTAATTCACACGACCTTTGTCTCCTTGGTATTGTCCTTCCTTGGAATATCAGAATGAATCCATATTGGCATTTATGACAGATATTGGGTAACTCGATGAAAGGGATAATGTGACTTGATGCTTCTTGTAACGAGAGCCTGAACTCAGTGATGTAGGAAGTCCCTTGCAACCAAGTGTCTGTATACATATGAATTCACTCCAGTCAGGCTTTTTTCCATCACCTAGGAAAAGGCTGAAGTATATGCTTAATTCAAAGAATGCAAGCTGAGAGGTGGGAAAAACAAGAAGGATAAATTGTCATGGTTTTTTTTCCAATTAATGCATATTTATGTCAAAAGAAATATCTGAGTGCAGTACAATAAATCCTACATGCATTCCTGTTTAGAAAAAGAAAATCTCAGTGAAGCATGTCATTAAAGATTAATATTAAATAGAAATTATTAGTAATCATTTTAATTTCTTGATCCATTTAGGAAAAACAGCCACAGACATCTTCCGAGATAAATGTTCAAACTTCTTATTTCTTATGATTTATTTCCTACTTTTTGTGATTGTAAAGTAATGGTAAAGGTTTATTCAAATACTTTTTTTTTTTTTAATCTAGGTAGAATAATGTAGTGCTAAAATATGCAGAGCACTTCAGAAAAAAATTGCTATGTAAAAATAATTTCATTCTTTGAGCTCAGAATGAAGATGGGTGATAGCTCTAAGTATATTATTTTGCAATAAAATAAGTAAATTAAAAGCTATTAAGGGAATTTTATAAAATTGCATGATTAATAGAAAATATTTGATAGAATACACTTTAGTTTTCTATTAGAAGAAAGTAATCTTTTTTGACTGAAAATTTGCCTTTTTATTTTTCATGCCTTTTTCCATCACTGTCAAGGCTTTGCAAACCAGTGAAGCTTACATTTTGCAATCTTAACAGTTATCATTTTTTAATGATTTGGGGGAAAAAATGCAACACAGGATCCCAACAAGATCTGCTTTTTCCTGTGTAGGTATTATATGTTTGTGTATATATACACGTCTGCGTATGTGGGTGGTGGGTGTGATTGTAGCTTTTGAGCTGACAACATCCCCTATAAAGTTAAAGATGTCTGGCGTTCTTTTAAATTGCTGACAACTTGGACAAAACTGAAATGTTTGGACTGAAGTTTTCCACAGTAGGTTTATGCATCAGACAGAATCTTATTCAAAACATTCAGACAAAATAGTTCAGCTATTTCAGAGAATGAGATTAGGCAAAGTATGTTGTTTTAACAGTGTTAAAGAACATTAGAGAACAGTGTCTTGCAAAAGCTGGAACAGAACCCAGAAGCTGTTAGTTATGCCATCTCCCTCTGGCAGCAAGTAGCAGTAAAGCCAGCTGCTGAGTGAATGTCTCCTTTGCTTTCCGATCCACATAGAGGAAAGAGAAATTTTTTTGCTACCAGACCAGGACTGATGGTGCTGCAGGTTAGTTATATAAATGTTGCAGCTGTGCCCCACAATTATGACATTTCATTTTAAATACAAGTTATGAGAAGGTGTAAAGATGAAACCAACACATCCCTGCTAAACTGTAGTTAAAATTACAGGTCAAGTGACTTCTTTTTTTTTCCTTTCCAGAAGACCCTTGTTTCATCCAATGATTAGTTGTTCAGTTACTGAGTATTGTTCTTTTCACTATGTAATGTAACATTGTTGGATGATGTATCTCAGATCTTTATTTTATTAGACCAACTTTGAAAACTGTCCAAGGATTATATATGAAGTTGAAACTTATTTGTATTCATAATGCAGGTCCTTATTGAATATAAAAGTGCAGATGTTTGGGGCATGTTCATTCTGGATACCTTCCGGCATGCTCCTGAGCTTGACATCTCTCCCTTAAACCCTTGGAGCACTCTTGGCCCTTCCAGTCCCCCATACATATTACTTATACTATCTCAGTTTCTTGTAAAAGAGGAAACCTGTCAGGGAAACCTTATACAGGGGCCAGACTCATATGCTTGAACTTTTCAGTTGGTAAGGTTTGTCAGTTCCCGTACCTGAGAATACACACAGGACAAGAGGATGAGTCCATAGCTTATTGGCTCCGGCTGTGGGGATGGTCTGATGGAGTGGAAAGGTTACTTCCCCACCTTAACCTCCTAAGCCACAAGATACTACTGTTACCTCTGTCATTTTGTCTGACAAATGGATCCCCTCTTTGAAGGAGTCCTGGCAGGTCTGAAATCACCAGGACTCACCAGGGACAAGGGCAGGCAGCAGCCACAAAGAGGGAGCAGAAGGAAGGGACCATGCTCAAATCTGTGTTTGGGGGTAATGTAAGAGCAAGACAGGAAACAAAAAACAGTAGAGTACCTAAAAGCAATTGTTGTTATAAGTGCCATACATGTTATTCCTAGCAAGGTCCTGGGAAAGGCATCTGCTTGCCTCTCACAAAAGCTTTAGGCAAGAAAATATACTCCATAACTATGTGGACACCTAGAAACTGCTCAAAAATACACTGAAAACAGGTGCCTTATGGGGACCCAAATGACAGAGGAGGTCACAGCTCACTCTGTCTTTAACGTAAAACCCCAATCTGTCTCCCTAAAAATTGTTCCTGGTGTAGGATATGGGTGCACAGCCTGAGACAGGTCCAGGCAGGACTCAGGTACAGGATAGTCCAAACTGCCTCAAGGGTGGAGTGGCCATCATCAGTGTCATCTTCCCTTGCTGTGCCAAACATGCTGCTCTCATGGCATCCAGACTGCATATCAGGAGCTGGACTGTGGCTGATCAGAGACTTTGGCCCAAAGGACATAGCAGAGCTCCACAACAGGACAGGGTTATGCCATTTTGCCATATTAGTTACTGCAGTCCCAGTAGCTTGACTGGGCCCAGGATTTTTTTTCTGTTATTTATCAGATAACTGTTCAGAATGCATTCCTGTAATATGAAAGGTATTAATATCTCAAGTAAAGAAATATTAGTGTAATGACATTTTAGCCATATTCTGCACCTTAATACTACCCTTCAACCTTCTTGGGCTGAGCCCATTCTCTAGTGCATGGCAAAACTCTCACTAAATTCAGTCAAACCCCAGAAGCAAATGGCTGTGGGAGAAAGACTGCTTGTCTTTCAGGGCAGTGAGACAAGATTATTCCCTTCCAGATGTGCTTCCATCAGTCCTCACGACTAAGTCTGGAGCTGGCTTCTGGCTGACAAATTCATAGGTGACTCACCACAGAGACACTGGGACGCAACAGAAGCCATGTGCACTGCTGCCTCTGTTTGCAAAACGTTGTGTCCTAATTAAACACCACAAAATCCACCAAGGGTTTTGTTAAGCAATCTGTCAATTACCAAAAAGTAGGTGTAGCTCTGTTTCAGACTATGTTGCCTCTTTTAATAGCTCTGCCTCCAACCAGGTGAGGCAGCATTGCCCAATAAAGCCACATTTATCATAGAATCATAGAATCTTAGAATCATAGAATCACAGAATCATAGAATCACAGAATCAGAGAATCATAGAATAGTTTGGGTTGGAAGGGACCTTTAAAGTTCATCTAGTCCAACCCCCCTGCAATGAGCAGGGTCATCTTCAACTACATCAGGTTGCTCAGAGCCCCAGCCAACCTGACCTTGAATGTTTCCAGCAATGGGGCATGTACCACCTCCTTGGGCAGCCTGTTCCAGTGTTTCGCCACCCTCATTGTAAAAAATTTCTTCCTTATATCTAGTCTAAATCTGCCCTCTTTTAGTTTAAAACCATTACTCCTTGTCCTATCGCAACAGGCCCCGTTAAAGTTTGTCTCCATCTTATGAGCCCCCTTTAAGTACTGAAAGGCTGCAATAAGGTCTCCCTGGAACCTTCTCTTCTCCAGGCTGAACAACCCCAGTTCTCTCAGCCTTTCTTCATAGAAGAGGTGTTCCATCCCTCTGATCGTTTTTGTGGCCCTCCTCTGGACTTGCTCCAACAGGTCCTTGTCTTTCCTGTGCTGAGGACCCCAGAGCTGGACACAGTGCTCCAGGTGGGGTCTCACCAGAGCAGAGTAGAGGGGCAGAATCACCACTTCTTTTGATGCAGCCCAGGAAAGCAAAGTATTTTTGAAATCTATTTGTCAAATTATGAGGCAGGTGTGATTTCACTGGAAAGCATTTTAATACCAAGAAAACAGGCATTATAAAAGGTTATCAGCCAAACTGATAATCAGTACTTGCAACTGCCATAGTAAGTCTGCCAGTGTTTACATTTTTATCTTGTATTAAAGACTGCTTCTTTTGAACTAAAAATATAATTAGTGGCTAATAAAAGAGCATATTAGATTCTTCACAGCATAAATTGATATGGTACAAATTAACTGAGCTCTGTCAACTGAGGTTCAGGCTTGAGTTTAATGGGATAGTGAGGGAATTTGCAGACCACATCAAAAGAAATTGATAATATCAAAATAACTGAAAATTCATAAGCAAATCTTGTAAATTCTTTTGCTCTCTATACAGTTCTTTTAAAATTCAGATGGAAAGATAATTAAGATAAAGTATCTAAATATAGAGAACATTTATGACTGGAAGCAGAACTGGTGATTTATTTTATTATTATATGTTATTCAGATTGCTTAATTGGATCCAAATTCTTTTCTATTAAATCTATTATATTTGATATATTCCACAAGTATAACAAATCTTTTCCCATGGAATTTTTATTCATTGACATTATGAATTGTCTTGCATTTGTTAATAAGATTACTCTTAAAATATAGCTTTGGATGTGTGCAATATTATTCCTATTCGCATCCTGTATTCAATCCAGTTTGTATGTACTAGAGACTTATACAGTGGCACAGTGTCAGTGAATCATGGAATCATAGAATCATTCAGGTTGGAATCCAACCATAAACCTAACACTGCCAAGTCCACCACTAAACCATGTCACTAAGCACCACATCTACATGTCTTTCAAATACCTCCAGGGATGGTGACTCAACCACTTCCCTAGGCAGCCTGTTCCAATGCCTGACAACCCTTTCAGTGAAGAAATTTTTCCTAATATCCAGTCAAAACCTCCCCTGGCGCAACTTGAGGCTCTTTCCTCTCATCCTATTGCTTGTTAGGAGAAGAGACCAACTCCCACCTTGCTACCACCTCCTTTCAGGTAGTTGTAGAGAGTGATAAGGTCTCCCCTCAGCCTCCTCTTCTCCAGGCTGAACAACCCCAGTTCCCTCAGCCGCTCCTCATAACACTGGTTCTCTAGACCCTTCACCAGCTTTGTTGCTCTTCTTTGGACGTGAAGAGCAGTTTGTTAGTATCTACTAACGTTTGACAATGATAAAGGGCCAAATGTTTCTTTCAGCTTATGAAAACAAAAAGGTGGCCAAACCAGAAATATTCAGTCCACAGTATTGGTCTCATGGTTTCAGCCTGGTGGAAAGACAAATACCATTGAAATTAGAGTGGAACAGACTAACTATTTACAGTCCTGAGACGATATTAGAAATAATTAACACCATCTCACCTCACAGTTGGAAATCAATGGAACTTAACACGCTCATGGTACTTCAGGACCCAACCTGCCAAGGGTGAGGACTGTGCAAGATCTCAGGTTTATAACATATGTGGTCCTGACCTTTTATCAGCTACCAGAGTTCTGCAAAACCTGAAAGCTGAATAATTTTCTTGTTGAGTGGAAGGCAGCAAACTGTGCCACATAGAAATTACAGACATCATCAGAATGGAGAGAAGACAAGCCATGAAAAAGAGCACTTCTGCAAAAACCTGCCCCAGAAAAAGCACTTGAGGACTAAGGCTGAATGAGGAAAGGGGGAGAACAGGTTTTCTGGATTATTATGTGTATGCATGTACCTATGTCTGTCTCTGGGTACAGTCAATTTGAAGATCAGAATTTATTTGGTTTTCCTTGAGGCATAGAATTAGAAGAAAAAATTGTACATGATAAATGCAAAAAATTTCATTTTTGTCAAGTGTAAAATACTCTTTTTTACTCTACTCTAGTGAACAACACTTCTGAAAGGGGCCAAAGGTGCTAACGCTGACCTAGAAAACACCTAAGAGATGTAGCATAGACAATTCTGATTTGGGTACAGCTTAAGAAACTGTTCCAAAATATGTCACTTACCAATGACCCAGGGCTCAGATAATTGGGCATAAAAGCCAAAAACTCAGAGAAAATCAAGGAATGCAGAAAGATGCCTCCAAACCAGCCTACAAGCTAACAGTACCTCAAACACTGTAGCATTTGTCCCTTATTAGGTCAGCATCCCACAGCATGAGGAGTGCAGCTCTTACCCTGACTCATTGCACTTCAGTGACCTGTTTCAAATCAATGGAGAATGTACTCATGCCTTTTACCAACTAAAAAACTTGCACTGTATTTTCAAACAGCTCATCTTTCTATATTACATTTTTGGAATTCAGACAGCTTAGATTACTGTTTTCTCTGGTGTTGGTTTTTGGTTTTTTGGTTTTTTTTTTTTTTACATCTCCTTATTGCTTGGCTAAGGGAAAAGAACATAGTGAAGTGTTATGAAGACTGGTCTTTTTAATGTTTTCACCTAACCAGAAAGTAGAGATCGAAGAGCATGATTGAGTTATACCTAAGCCACTATTGATTTTTGAAGTCTTATCCTCCAGATCCTCAGATGCTCTAAAAGTTCTGCCACAGGTAGCTTGACAGCTCTGTCCTGATTTAGGTATGGGGGCTAGTAAGAAGCAAGATCCATTCAATCAAGTGTGATAGCAACATGTTTGCCAAGAGGCTTGCCATCTTGTTGAGGAGGCCTTTAATTGTGTCATGCTGGGGCCTGGTGATAGCATCTTGTAATTAAGTGAGTGAACGGAGGTCAGAGGTGGTAAATACATGAGGCGGCATAATGGGAGTTAGAGATCCCTCAGGATGAACAAGATGGGTCAAAAAGGGGCCCATCTCAAGTGCCTATGCACAAACACACACACACTGGGAAACAAACATGAGGAGCTGGGGCTCTGCATGCGGACAGAGGACTCTGACTCCAGTGAAATAACTCAGAAGTAGTGAGATAGCTTATCTGACATGAGGTCTGTGATGGATGCTATGGGCTTTGTAGGAAATATGGATAGGGAAAAGAAGGATGTGGGTTGCCATTTACATGAAGGAGCAGCTCAAAGGTATGGAGCTGAGTCATGAGAAATAGGAACTGGCCCTATCCATGCTTCTTCTGTTACTTACTGATTTCCTTATGCTTTATACCGTAAGATCTTTCCTCAGGTTTTTGAAGCTATGTCAATGTGCTGTTCACTAACAGCCTGCAGTGCAAAACTATACACAGTAAGATATGAAATAAATTAACACAGATGTGCTTCTGAGGGTGATGTCATTATCCCATCATAAAAACTCCATGTGGTAATTATATGGTGTTTGGAATTGCATTCTGACATAGTATAAAAAATCAGATTGCAACAATAAACTTTTACTTGTTATCTGCTTCTACATTTTAAAGATACATTTTAAAATATATAATCTTTTTCTTTTCTTTGTGTTTGTGCTGCTCAAGACAGTTTATGACCTAGGTACGAGCAGAATTGGATCCATTTGCTCCAGGGTGAATGAACTCTTTCTCTTTTACTTCTATTTTTATTCTTGATTTCTTTTTTTTTTTTTCCCCTCCCAGGGGTTTACTTAACAACTTAATCCAGCAGGTTTTAGTTTGTGAGACAGAGACCTCTGAGGGGAGGTTAGCTAATAAACTATTTATATAAAAAATGAGATTATTGTCAATAAGCTTAAATTTGCTGCATAGTAGTCCCTTATCTTCAGTGGAGCATGCGCAGAATTTTATGAACTGAAATATGCTTTAATTTGGTACCTTAATTAGTACTTTTGTTAGCAGCACTTACAATCTGATTTTAGAACAAGACAGTAATAAGAGTAGTAGTAATAGTAATAGTAATAGAGACAGTAGTTGCTACATCTACTACTATTACTACCACTACAACTAATAATATTATATTGGCTGTCATGTTTTCCTGAAGTCAGAAATCAGGATTTGAACTGGCAGGTTTCCATTGATTTCAGAACTACTCTGATTTATACAAGCTGGGGATCTGTCCCAAAACTTCTCAGTCAACTCCAAGTTCTTCACTCATTGCTCATTTATACGGTACTTTGCACTGAAGTCAGCAGGACTGCTCAGCAGATATAAATGCTGTGGAGTTTGTCTCTCATCATGTTGCTGTTAATTACAATAAGCAAAACAAACTTCTGACATGACCTTTAGACAAGTGCCTGTGACCTCACACCAAGTAGTGAACATAAAATATATCTGCTGTTTGGTTTTGAAATCAGTCATAATGTCTCCTTCTTGTATTTTAAAAAAGATAGTATACATACTAAATTAGGCAAATGTTTTATATTAGAACAATAATGTTATCATGGTATAGTACTGCATTATGAGGCCTTTGATTCTCCTGTAATTTGCTTGAATGCAAAGGCATCTAATGAATTAAATAGAATGACACTATGTTATCATAAATATAACTAAAAATAGAATCATGCTCCATGAACATAAAAGTGTCATGAGTTACCATGAAGTATAAAAACTATGGCATCTTTTCATTGTGTAAATGTGAAAAGACACAGAATGTTTTTATATTGATCTTAGAAAATGCAAGCAAACTACACTTAGACAAATACAATGTAAGTGTACAAGAAAGCAAGACAGGGAAAAAAGGAGATTTTCCTAAACCAGTTAAATATTGTTTTATATCTCTCCCAATAACCTGAAGCAAAATTTCTCCCTGTGCTTAAATTTAGACCAATGTGAGCCACAGATTCATAATAGGGAATGAAAACATGTGTTTTTTAAAAGCTTGAAGATTTTTGACACAATGGCCTTTGCATATAAAGATTTTTTTATGAATTTCTACATTACACATACTCTCTGGAAATCTAGTGTTAATATAGTGATATTAATGTTACATTGCAGATGAACAGTATGTAACATTCTGGATGTCATTCTGGAGTGTTTTCCTCAAGGTTTTACTGGATGATGTGAAACTCTGGGTTAAACTCACCTACCTTCTACTGAAGTAATTGAAACAGTGGCACAATCAGCAAAATACTGTGAGAAAAGCCAGAAGAAGTTCCTCTCCCAGGATGTGAGAACTCTGAGTCATGACCATAAGTAGTACAATCAAAGTGTCCGGGTTGGAAAACACATGCATGTCAATAATCTTGTTGTGAGCTATCCTAAGACAACTGTGTGTGTACATAAAGCTATATAGATACATGCACAGCAGTCTGGAGAACAAGCTGTGGCATCCTTGAAGTGTCCTCTGAACCAATTATAGATATTTAGGGAACTGCAAGCAGAAATAAATACTATTGATCCATTGTCCTTACTATTTAAGTCAAAATTTAAGCTAATTCAGTCAATGTTTTTTGATAGAATATGACAGTCTTAAAGTTGTGAGGTGAGTTTAGCACAGTCTTGGGTCTTTTTTACACTTGCAATTTGACTACGTAACACATAATATGTTCTAACCAAGGGATGTAAGTGTTCCTGAAGAACCTGAATGACACCGGCTCCTTCCCTTCTCCCACAGAAAAAGTTTACTGTTCACCAGCTAGCAGTTGTGCTCAAGTACAAGAATCTCTATCCCTTTTCCAGATCCTGTGTTTTGATATTTGTTATTGCAACTCATAGATTTCACGTTGTGCATATACATGCTTGTTGCTGACCTTGATAAGATCTTAGTCTCCATAGTACTTTGTGGCAGAGCTTCACTGCTAATTGTGTAGGAAATGTTTTCACTTCTCAGCATTGATTTTCCTGCCTTTCCATTTCACTGAAGTCTCTTTATTTCTCTATTATGGAAAAAAGATGAATTCAAGTTCCTTAGCTGCCTTCTCTCTCACAGCCCATTTTGTCTTTCTTTTCTCTGAATTAAACAGTCCGTCTTCAGTCTCTATTGCTAGGAGAGCCTTCCCATGCCCCTATCTTCTCATAATTCTATGTCAAAAAGAAAGTCAGTGGTCTGAATGTGTCCCTTGGGGTGATCAGCCCAATGGACCAGCATTAGCTAAGGAGAAGAATTAATGAACTGAGTCACAGGGTTACACATTTAAAACAAGTTTTATATTTCCATCTCTTTTCTATTTTTTAATTATGAATTTTAAATATCATTGCAGTATAATATAACTAACAAAAACTAATGCTTTTTTAAACTGAAAAAGATCCTGCCTAAGGCAATTGAAGTTCTTGAATTGAATAAGTGCTTTGGGCTATAACAACATTTATTCATACATTTAACACAACAAGAAATTTTCTAGCCCTTTACAACAGAAACAAAATGAGAGAGTTTATTGTGATTACTTCATGTGTGGCTTTAAACCTGAATATAGTAAATGATAAGACTGAGTATTTTATTAAGTGACTAAAAATTCAATATTTAAAAACATTGATTAAAAATCCTTCAATTTTAAGCACAAAATAAACCTTATATAGCTTTTAAAATTTTCAAATACCCCAGAGATATACTAGATAAATGTGTGAATTAGCCTGAATTTCTCTTTGTGACTAGAATATATTCATCCTTCACTCAATTATCCATCAAATCACATATCTCCAATACTGAGTCACTTTTCTTATCAAATTACTTACCTCACCTATGAAATCGAATTATTTATATCTTGAATATACTACAAACTCCCTATCATTATTTAGAACACCAGCTATGAAACGATATTGTGTATCACTCAGTAAATGATTAGATTAGAAAAGGTATATGGCATACTTGATAGTAGTATAATTCAATACAGTTTTTATAACGTAATATGTGGTTTGCCAAAGCAGAACTTCCTTGACACTTTCAGGAATTGTAGATTTTTAAGCCATCTGATTATCTCATTAAAGGATTATGGTTCCTGGCAGTTCCTGATGGATACTAGGAACTGCATACTGCTAAAAGAGTCATGATTCATGAGATACTTTGTGCAATTGTTGGTGTTCTGCAGGTCAAACTAAATGACCATAATTGCCCCTTTTCAATTTAAAAAATATGACTGTTTAAAAAACAATTTTAAAATATCAATTCAAATAAAAGCCATCAATTTCACTGGACAGTACTTGCAGTGATTTCCACTTTTATTTCTTTCTATAATCACATATAAGGATTCTTCCTCACTTATTCAAGAATGTTTGTGAAGAGGAAATATGAATACTTTTATGGGAAAGAAGTGTTCATGCAAATACGTGTTTGTATAAATGTTTATACCATTGATATCTTTCAAGGTCTGTTCCTATTCATAAACGTTCAGTAAGGAAGCAGCACACAGAGTCCTTCAGAAAGAGTAAATACTTGAAATAACTACTGCAATGAGGAATTCATGAAAACTGTAATGCACCTCCATGAAAGAGTTGCAGAATAAATTTCTGTAAAGAAGAATCCTAAAGATAAAAACTGTCAATTGCTTCCCCAAATGGAAGACTGCAATGGATACATTTGTTAAATTATCAACTGTTTTACAATGAAACAATTTGTCGAGTTATTAAAATATCATTAAAATTGTATTCCCTCTTCTGCTGATAGAATTATAAGGAAAACCGGTTGTACAACCTCAGACTCCTACAGCTGGAGTGGCTTAGAGGGGACACGATGGAAGTCTTCAAAACCTTAAGTGATATGGGAAAGTGGGACAAGCAGGGACTATTCACCATGCCCTCCAATAAAAGAGCAAGGGCCATCAGGTGAGGCTAGTAGGAGCCACAGTCTGACAGGATTTAAGGGCTGGGTTTTCATGCCACTGGTCATAGATTTGTGGGACTCTTTGCCAAAGGATGTTGTGGGTGCAAAAAGCATGCAATAGTTCAAGGGGAGATTGGACAAGCACTTTGAAGAGTGATCTGTTGTCACTAAACAGAAAAAACACATCATATTGCTTACAGAAAATAGTAAGAGCTGGGAAAGTATGCAGGGAAATGCCATGTCCACTTGCCTAACCTTATTCTTTCTCCAGCACCCACTGCTGGAGACAGCATCCTGTGCTTGGTGGACCCCTTGTCTGAATGGCTGCTCTTGCACTCTAAGGGGACACATTTGTCGTGGTTTAACCCCAGCCAGCAGCTAAGCACCACACAGCCGCTCACTCACTCCCCCCCACCCAGTGGGATGGGGGAGAAAATCAGGAAAAGAAGTAAAACTCATGGGTTGAGATAAGAACGGTTTAATAGAACAGAAAAGAGGAAACTAATAATGATAATGATAACACTAATAAAATGACAACAGCAATAATAAAAGGATTGGAATGTACAAATGATGCGCAGTGCAATTGCTCACCACCCGCCGACCGACACCCAGCTAGTCCCCGAGCCGCGATTCCCCGCCCCCACTCCCCCCAGTTCCTATACTAGATGTGGCATCACATGGTATGGAATACTCTGTTGGCCAGTTTGGGTCAGGTGCCCTGGCTGTGTCCTGTGCCAACTTCTTGTGCCCCTCCAGCTTTCTCGCTGGCTGGGCATGAGAAGCTGAAAAATCCTTGACTTTAGACTAAGCATTACTTAGCAACAACTGAAAACATCAGTGTTATCAACATTCTTCTCATACCTAACTCAAAAACATAGCACTGTACCAGCTACTAGGAAGACAATTAACTCTATCCTGGATGAAACCAGGACATCAAGTCATCTTTGGGAATATTTCTTTCTTTGTGAGGGACAAAAAAAGATGGGAAGAATATGTTTTGAAATACTTTATTACATAAGGTTTTGAGAAATTTTGAAGTCAGATGATAATAATAATGATAATAATTATAATTAATAATAATAACAACAATACTTGTATATAATGTTATGACCTGAACACCTCATCCTGCTTCAGAAGTATAATTTAATTTAGCTTCCCAGAACAACTGTATAAAATGTACAAGAAACTTTGCTATTTTTCTGAGGAAATGTAAAGAAGTAGAAGAAGAAATAAGGGTCAGTAGTATAGCTTTCTTATGGAGGTTGAAATTGCACCATCAATACATATGCTAATGATTTGTCAACATCAGTCAGTGGGATGAGAGCGCTGATTACTTTTACCTCTTCATATCTGGATTTGTAACTCAGGTAGCTAGAAGCGTAAGTTCTTGGTTGTTTTCAGATTGCACACCTAATTTTCACCTACGATCAGACAAGCAGAATTTAACTCAGGTGAAAAAAACCTTTCTTTTCCCAAAGTCATACTGCAGCTGCAAGTCCCAAAGTTATTCACTAGGAGTTTTAACTTCTACCTTCCCTTCCATATTGGAAAGAGATACTCAGTCCACAATGCTTCCTTCCTCTGTTTAGTATGTCATAGTTTAAAAGATAGATAATGACATCATTTCATCTTTCAGTTTCTCCTGATTTAATGAATGTGTGAGATTAGAAAGGATGATTTTGAAATTTGTCAATTTGTCCAGTTCAGTTTGTCCAGACAAAGCAGGAAAAATGGTTAGGCAGGACCACCTGCTTGTGGAAGAAGTGGTTCAGCTCCTTCAGAGCTCTTTTTTACTGATTTTCAAGGCCTAGAGTATCCCAGACTCCTATCTGTTTCACTTACTCCTTTTCACTCCATTTTAAGTGAAAAAAAGTTCACTCCTTTTAAACCTGCTGAGATGATCAGTCAGCAGCCATTGACTGGAATCACAGTTTTATTTAAATAAAACTCTCTAAGACACATAAAAAAGAATCGTGAATGTCTGGCTAGACATGGGTGAAGAAAAGCTGATCTAAATAAATCGTTACAGACATTAAAGCCAAACATTTCTATGTTGGAAGCAATTCACATGCTAATTTTCTAGAGATGCACATTGATTCTTGAACTAATCAGGTGTTTCTTTCAGTTGCAGCCTTCTCCATTTTTCTAACTCCTGACCTGTTAACAGAGTATTTTAACACCATCAGATGAGCTAGCTCTCCAATGCACTTTTGGGTCCTGATCTCCCAGTGTTAGGGTAACGGCTAATTAACTCTGAGGTTTCCTCTTACAGTGAGTCAGGTATTTCCTTCTCAGGCAAACCCTCTCAGGTGAGGCTATGGAGATTGTTAATTCCAATAAAAACAAGATGGGTTTATGTATACATGTATGGTATAGATGTGCAGGTAAACCCACACCAGATTTGGCTCCCTTGAACCTCCACTGGTTTTGCACCCTTTAACGTTTGCACACTTACAGCCCCCTAAGGCATGCAACACTTCAAAAAACCCCACCAGCCTCAGTGTTTCAAGCTGTCACACTGAAGGACTGAAGAGAAAGAAACATTCAAGAGGTAACTAGCATGTCTGCCACAGACACAAAAGTCCCAGAGGAGTCCCAAGGCAAGGGTTATACAGTGCGGCTGCAATCGGTCAGTGCTAGACATAGCCTTCAGCAGTACAGACATAATTGTCCTGTAACAGCCTGTCTGATTGCTAAAGCTGCCTTCTTGCAGGGCATGGCTGTTAGCAGTGGAGGTATAGCTTCAGAGACCAGTTTTCTCTCTCATTCTTTCTCTTCTTTTCTCCAATTTCCTTAGCTTCTTATGCAAACTTTGCCTTGAGATATCACCAGTACTGCAGGTGTTGATTCTTCATTTTGGTTAATCACTGTTACTTCCTCCTTTTTCTATTTTACACTCAGCACAAAACACCCATGGTACTTTGTAGCTGTAAAATAATAATAGATTTATTTAATAAAAAAACCTTCTGGCTTACTGCCAGTTTTCTGGCATGTTCCAAAGATCTCTTTTGGGCTTTCATTATTTTAAATGAGCATCAAAGTCCCCCGTGGTCACCTAAGCAAGTGTCCATGCTAGAACCTACTTTATTAAATTTTTAATTATTTTCTTATCCCAGGAAGACTCTTCTGATGGCATTTCCAGAAGTGATGACTCATCTCATTTCCTTAAATCCACAGGGTAAATTGCAATAGTGAGTAGATGCAAACACCTCATAGATTTTATCAAAAGCATACAGGTGTCACAAAACGTTTTTGTGTGTGTTATGTAGCCTATTTTCTATGGATATTTAAAGTTTAGAACAGTTTAGTGAAACTGCTATATTGTTTGCTAATCACTCATGACTTGTGGTAAGTCTTAATCAGCAAAATTCATACAAATTAATTCTTGCTCAAATATTTATCTGTTTTGATGCACTAATACGTTCAGCTGCTGATTACTCTGTTCACTTTTGAAATAATTTTGTGCTATTTATCTTTAGTTATCCTTAACAGGATGTGATACAACAGCCTCTTTTGAAGCTGAAACTCAATATCTATAAAAGGCATGTTTTGAAAGAACTGTTTCCTTCTATTACAGTGAGAATGATAAGGTTAAGTTTGCGTTTTCAAAGATGAGCTTAATCTAGATTTTAATTACATCAAAAAATCAATCTTTTGAAAAATATGAAATACTCTAAAAAATCAGATGCTACAAACACTGTGATAGAATTGACTATTTCTTAGATCAATGTGGTTTTTTAATGTTATCTAGGTATAATGACATTACAGACCAAGTAATACAGTTTTATTTTGATCAGTCAATGGATACTATATACTGGTTAGGTAACAAGGTGATTGATATTGATATAAGACAATCTGGGTATTGCAGTCTTGGGTGTTCAAGAATTCATCCCATCCCCTCCGGTTCTAAGCACAGCCACAGAAAACACCTGCAAGTGCAGATTTACCAGTAATAACCGTGGGTAGGATTTAGTCAACCTGATTTAGGAGCTCTTCCATAAGAAATATGAAGTTCCTGCATATACATGGGATCCAGTCTTGTCCTCTTTTGAGGACCACAGCTAAATGAACAAAACCACCACCCTTCTTTTGTAAAATAGGGACACTATTGGGACATTTGGGCTTTAAACTTTTAAAATTTTAAAATTAATTCCTGTCCACTAAAACCAAACATTTCTGAGACTGCAGGCAGTTGAAGTGAACAACAAGGAAAGTTTCAGGTGATGTAATTAATGAGTTTAGATACCTACAGTGCGCGGTAGGCTCAGAAAGGAGCAGGTCTGGATCATATGTTAGGACAGAGTGCATTTTGTCACTGGCAGGTCTGATCCCACACTACCCCACAGATTTATACTAAAACATGTTAATACACACACATATTTAATATCTATTGTCCTGGGTTCGGCTGGGATAGAGTTAATTTTTACAGGAACCTGGGAGGTGGGGGGGCATAGCCGGGGCAGCCGACCTGAGCTAGCCAAGGAGCTGTTCCATACCATGTGACATCATGCTCAGTATATAAATGGGGAGCGGGCCGGGGGGAGGGCTCTCGACTTTCGGTGGCGGAGTGTCGGGTTCCGGGTGGTGAGCAGTTGCACTGTGCATCACTCTTTTTGTATACTCTTTCATTAGTACCGTTGTTGTTGTTGTAACCTTTTTTTGTGTTGTCCCAGTAAACTGCCCTTGTCTCAACCCTCGAGGTTCCAGGTTTTTTTTCTTTTCTCTCCTCCGTCTCCTCCCTATCCCACCGGAGGGGGGCGGGAGGAGTGAGCGAGCGGCTGCGTGGTCCTTTGTTACCGGCTGGGCTGAAACCACAACACTATTAATTCTTAAACTTTTTTTCCTGCAGTTCCTCTTCCAGGGTTAGCACTTCATTTGTCTTGACCCTGTAACGCTCACTCCTATGTGCCCTTTATTCTGCAGTGTTGCATATAAAGTCATGACTCTTAGGAGGACTGCAGCTCCCAGTGGGAAACGTACTTCTAGCTGTTAGAGGAAAAAATCCATGTTGATTCCTTCTGTGCAGTTAGAAATTTGAGAAACAGATCTTAAGACAAAATTCTAAGTTCCTTCCATGAGGAGAAATTCTGGGCTGTTATTCTCATCCTGAAAAAGCTGGAAGACCAGGGGAATCAATATGTGCTTCCTTTCATAAGACCTCCATGAAGCCTGCAAAAATTTCCATGGGGAGTCTGGAAGCTATTGATGTCCAAATAATGAGTAACCTTATCCATTAGTTATCACCACTTCCTCTCAAGTTTTATCCTAGGATACATCTTACGCTAGAAGATTTGGAGGTCAAGTGTAAAGTCTACTGTCCCAATATATCTTGGACAATAGTTCTCATGGGATGACATTTCTGACCTGATATAAAAAGATGATAGCTTGGGTCTGACTTTTGCAAAAGCACCAAGTAGTCCTGTAGATAGTGTCGTATTAATAAATAATTTTGTTTATCTCGTATCACGGCATACATAAAGTGCTGTAGGGGATGTCGTGAGGTTGCTTGTAGCTTCTGTCAGCCCTCCCTTGAGATGATGATTGTGTTTTGGGATTTACGTATACAGCAGAGAACAGACTAGAATTCCCATGGAGGATGATCCCTTTGATAATGGCACAGCTAGTGACAAACATCCTGCTACTGAGATTATGGCAAGGAATTTCAAATATATGCCAATAAAAATCAGAATGCAGCTGCCTGTTGGAGTATTTTCTAACATTTATTCATGTTTTACTTATTTATTTCTGTGTGGAAAAGGTGGTTGTTTTTTTTTTTTTTTTCCCCTGGTCTGAGGGAATTGTGGCCAACTTATGTTATTTGCAGAGCAGAAGAAAAACAAGAATAATATATGGAACATATGTCAAGGCTTATTTCATTCAACCTACAATGTGCATGAGATTCTTCTGTAGATTCATTAGATTCTTTTATCCTGGGGATGCCTGTCTTGGACAAACAGTATGCAAAAGAAGTTGCATGTTTCAGCTGAAGTCCCTCAAGAAGTTTACATTTGTTCATATTTCTAGCATAACATCAATTCAGGTTCAATGATTTAATCTATTGTTTGTGGTAGCCAGAGTGCAGGGGCTGCACTGACAGATCACTCCAGGTATAACTCCAGCAACTGAAATAAAAGCAACACTCAAACTCTGACAGCTGTGTCAGTGGCAACAGCAGCAAGGAGAGAGTGCTGTGGAAGCAGCCTCTCCTGCCAGGAGCAGAATGACACCTCCTTTCCTCCCAAGGTTTTGGATATCTGTTCTTATTGTCATTTGATAAGATTATGTCATGACCTTGCTGCAAGTGTCTGTGAATAGTGCTGCCTCACTGGATTTTTCCTACCTTCTGTTCAGGTTTTCTATGTAATAAAAGCAGCACAGTTGCATTAGTTTGCATGGCCAATAGTAAAATGTCTCTATATAGTGGAAAGTATAAGATATTTTTGACTGGCTGAGGAAAACATTTTGAAGTAGTACTCATAAGGCTGCTATGCTTGGAAAATGATTTTTTAAGTGTGTTATGCAATGGTTTAGGAAGGAGAAGACAGCCAAAGGGCAGGAGGGAACAACAGGTTAAGGGCTAGGCTGAAGCTGTACATATGCAAATACAGTTCCACCAAGGGAAGTCAACCATGGGTGCTAAAAGAGATAGTACAAACAGTGTCTATCAACTAATGAAAAACTGTGGCACTCAAGGTCCCCAGCGACTGGAAAAAAGTGAACGTTACTTCCATCTAAAGAACAGCAAGAAGGAACCAGCGAAGTGCAGGCTTCACCTCAATCCCTGATCAGGAAACATGTCCTCTTGGAATTCATTTCCAAGCAAGAAAGAAATCAAATTAATCACTGTGGATTTACCAGGGCAAATCTTACTTGACCCAGCTGCTTGCCTTCTCTCTGAAGAAAAGACAAGATATGTGGCTGAGAGGAGAATGGGTTAATGCACCTTGACTCTAGCAATGCTTTTGACACCAGTTCACAGGCATTCTTACTTGGAAACGGAGGAACTGTGGGCTGTGCAAATGGACTGTTATACAGGTTGAACACCAGCTGGACTGCCAACCTGCCAAGCTCACAGTGCAGTAATCAATAGCTTGATGTTCATTTGGCAGAGGTAACAGAGCTACCCTAGGGTCAATACTGGAGCTGATATTATTCAATGTCTTCATCAGCAGCCTGGATGATGTGACAGAATATGCTCTCAGCAAATTTATGGGTGATGCTACATCAGGGAGAAAATTGACTGACATGCCAAATGGCAGAATTTCAATCCAGAAGAACCAGAATAAAATACAAAAATAGACCAGCTGAAACCTCATGATGTTCGATATGAAAAGTATAAATGTCTCAACCCAGAGACAAATAACCATGTAAATCTGCACAGGCTGGGAACTGACTGGCTGAGTAGCAAACCTGCTGAAGAGGACCTGAGCAGTCAGAGTGGATGCCAGTTTGAATATCGACCAACATGGTGCTCTCATTTCAGATAAGACAAACCTCACAAACCAAATAAGATGAAATACAGAGGTACATTAAGGGGGAGCATGGCCAGTGGATCAAAGAAAATTGTTGTAGTTGTTATTTCCCTCTGCTTGTCACTGGTGAGGCTGCAGCTGAAATTCATCCAATTTTAGGCCCACGTTTCAAGTAGGTTTTCGAGAAAATGGGAGAGTGCCCAGTAGAGCACTGCCAAGATGGTCAGGGACCTAGGAAAAAAAAAGTCATGGACTGTCATGACTGTCAATAAATGTGTAGCCCGATATAATGTTGATACTCCATGCACCTGGTTTCATTATCTCATGCTTACCATGTATATTTAAGATCTTTTTTGTATTACTGACCTGATTTTCAGAGATGACCATTTTCAGAATCAGATTATTACACAGAAATTCAACAGGTATGACCTTTCATACCTTTCCCAGATGATCCCGGCTGGGGAACAGTAGGCTTCAAAGATAAGATGAGTAGGGATGTTCACTCCTGAAAATGTTTGAAGATGTCAACAGACTCATACAGAGATTGCTTAAGTTATGTTTTGAGGCTTTACTTTGCATTGCATATAGTGAAGATATCTTTTTAAAATAAAATAATTGATTTTCAGGTAGTGACAAATGATACCAGCAACTGGGACCTTTAGCGCCTGTCTTAATTTAGTTTTTTCTGTCTTTGCAGGTATAATTTTTCATCTGTAATGATGTGCTACAAGGATATGCAGATGGCTGCTTCTAGAAAAACGTGTAATAAGGTATCTGACATTACAGTTAGTGCCTTCAACTCAGTGCAAGGAATTTTTTTTTCATAAGCACGAAACTGCATCAACAAAACAGTGACCTCGTTTAGTTAGAAAACCAAGTCTAGCTGTACAGAGCTCTTTGCAAAATCTGGGTCTTATTTTTACCATATGGATAGTGTATATAAAAGAAAATAGCATAGTCATGCTGAGAGTGGCCTACTTTGCAGTGTGCCTGGATACTGAAAGGGCTGAGCAGTGCCACTTAGATACTGTGATTCTCTTCTCATTGAAGTGAATGATCTTGGCATGCGATGTGCAGATGATGACTGTAGACTCTATAGTCATGGCAGTCACATTTGGACCACTAATTGTGTTACTGCCAGAGCAGGCACTGAATTCAGCTGTAAGTGGTCTGCAAGCCAAGTTAGGACTCACTGCACATCTTGCACGTAGCTCTATAGATTTATTCTTCCCTTATTGTTGGTCATTATGTATTCAGTTGTTATTAGGGACATAATGCTCTTCTCTCCACTTCTTGTCTGAACATCTTGTTCTCTCTATAAGGTTCCAAACCTGTTGGGAAATCAGCCAGGGATGCTGAAGCTCTCCCCTTTGGAATTTAATGTGCAGTGTTAAGTCTGTGCAGGCTGCAGGCAGCCCCACTAGGGACTTCAGTGTTTTAGATGCTTATAAAAATAGGGTGGATGGTTTTCCTTCACAAGTCATGACAACAAAGTGGCAGTGTAATCTCAGGGAGGTGGTTTCTCACTCCTACGGAAGCCTGAAGTGTACCTGACATTGGCCTTTGGCACAGAGCACCCACTTTCTATCATTTCTTTCTATTATATTGATGAGTCTGATAGTACTCTAGCAAGCAGCCTGGTGCCAGGGAGTTAACAATTTACTGGACCTCTTCACCCAGAGGCACATCTTGATGCTGCTCTGCTTGGTTACTTGGACACACTTCTGCCGTGGCCGTCTGTAAGACACTTGCCTATATATGTGAAAAAGCACGTTGATTATTCTTCTGCAGCAATTTGTCTCTGGTTAATTTTAAGATAAATTTAGCTTAAGATCTGGGGAAAATATAATCACATCAGTGATTCTGGAAAAGAAGGTAGCTCTAACACCTGAAAGGCAAATTTTGGTTTAAACGGTTTGAAACCAGATCTACATAACAAGGGATTAGAAATACATCTATTAGTTCCTTGGTTTTGATGTTGTCCTCTCTGTATTCTAAAAAGCTAGAAGAAATGATATTGAGTGTGGATGAGAGGAAAGAGCATAGATTATTATTTAAACTACAAAGTAATGATTTTAAGGAGAACTACATGACTCTCAAACAATAGAGACTGACTGATTGAATCACCCTGTGCTGCTTTGAAAATGTACTTAAAAATCGACAAACACCTAGGAGTGTAATTCTGAGAAGAGACCTATAAACAGTTTCTTTCTTTCAAGTTCTTAAATAATAAATAAAATACAAAATTTATTAAGCAGAATACATTAATGAAGTCTGCCTGCTGATTTTGTTTTATACTACTCAAAAACATAATCAAATAAAGAAAGAATAGGGAGACCTTATACCCAAACAGATTAGATCCTTTAGTTAGTCCATAATGTGTAATTTGTTCTGTTGGAAACTAGTGCTAGTAAAGCCAATACTATCAAGATATTGGTCATACAGTTTAAAAGCCAACAAGAACTGACTTGGAACATGCTTGTAAAATAAATAGCATTTTAATATACATATTAAAAATATATAAAATTTTCTAGAATAAGACAGATTTTGAGACAGGAATGTCTGATAGGGTTGTCACAGTACATAAATCTAGGTCTCTATATGTCTCGCAATTTAGAACAGCTAAACATTTTCCACACTGACAGGATCCACTTCCCTGCCTTTGGCAGACAGCTCTAGTCTCACCACCAGTCCTATGGAATGCAGAGGCTGTATCCCACATCATGGGGAGACCCGTTTCATGAGAGGTCATTGATGTCCACTGATTTCACCAAAAAGGATTGTCTTCAGTTTAGGAAAAGAACTCCAAAATGTAATCTGGTTAACTTTGCCAATGTGTTTACTGTCAGATAACTTCAGCCCTGCCTCATTTCCAGTTCCTGGTGTCCTGCTCATCTGCCCTGTATGTATATTGTTTGCTCCTCTGTTCTCTTTCAGGGTGAGCCAACTGGACTCCGTGAGATAAAATCCGCCTGCAGTTCTGGGTATAGTTTGCTCCTGTGACTTCTCACAACCAGAGGTACAACTGAGACTGCAGCTGGCTATCCCAGCAGACTTATGTCCTCAATTTCTCCCCCACACATCCTCCAGCCATAACACAGGGCACATAACAGAGACCCAGTGGCCATCCTACCGAAGAGAGGAGATGTTGTGAAGGCCTGCCCTGTTCTGGGTGGATATGGGTCAAGGGGGGGCATGTGGACAAACTTTGAGAACTTTTAAAGACAGGAACATTACAAGGTCTGGGAGGTTGGATACAAACATCAAACTACTCATTGACATTGCACCTCTGAAAGGGAAGTGAAATGTATACTCAGAAGTGCCTATCTTCCCATCCATGGAAATTTTGTCCCTAGAATCATAATTACAAAAATGAGCTCAATACAGCTACTGAAGTCATGATGGGTAAAGTGAGAATGTTATGCTTCTGGAGGCAATAATTACAATTATTGTATATCTTACTTCTGGGGTTATGATCTTGTCCCGTACATAGAGTCGCTTTAGTTATCTACTGGGAACTGGAGCCTCAAGGAAGAAGTCAATACAGGTCCAATTCTATAATTGTAGCTGAACATCTTTCCTCTGCATTACTACTGAGCAAATGATTGTCAGTGCGGCTTTGAGCATCGGTGGAGGTTCCTTAAATATATAGCTACTATTTATTCCCAGACAACTTGTGAAAAAGTGAATTGCACTCTTATAAATCAGGTTCACTGGTATAGATTCTTTTGAAGGAAGTTGTCATATGTACAGTCCTGCTAGTGGAATAGCAGCTCCAAAATACAGATCATGAAGAGGAATTCCAAAGAAAACAGGAAAGAATAGGAAAGAAGAGAAAATAGAGGGACAAAAGGTGCAAACTTTTGTTTATAAGGAAAAAGTGAAGTGCTCGGTAAAGGAGACAGTGTGGCAGAGTGTGGTGATCAGAGCTGAAGATGAAGGTGAGAGCCATGACCAGTGTGGAAAGGGTATTGTGCAGAAGTTCCAAAGCAAGGACATGGAGTTAGAACTTGAATCAGAATATAGCAAGGAACTACAAAAAAATTGGAGAAGATTCTTGTGCTATGGAACTATTACAAAAGTCAATTAAGAGTTAAATATAAGTAGACTAGTGCACAGAAGAGAATGCTGAGAAAGAAAGAAGGGCCAGTTTGGAAAATGCAAAGAAAAGTAAAGGGAAGGAAGAGTTGGATTCCTAAAAGAGGAATAAATTTGTGAGGATGGAAGTGAAAGCATGAATGTGAGGGGAACGGAACAAGAAGAAATAATTTTGACTTTGCAGTTTAGTTTCAGTGATTGGTGAAAGGAAGGAAGAAATACTGAAAAATATATAGAGGTATGTCTTCTGAAGTTCAATTTTAGAGTTTCTATTTTAATGATTTGAAAAAGTTAGAAAGGTAATCTGAGGAGAGACAATAATGTGAATCCTGATTAAAGGCAGAGTGATGACAGAGTCAAGGTGACAGAAGACAGTGGCTGAATGCAAAACTCATTATATTCTGAGTTCCCCCTCCCTCTGCTTTGCATATACAAAATATAAAGGTAGTGTTAACTGCAAGGCCAGGTAGTCTGAGGAGTTTGTCTTATCTCTGCTGTGAATCTAGAGTATCAGATATAGTCATCAAGGTTATATATAAATTTAAAGTGGTTTGGAAACACCCATTCCTCCTAGATGTAACAACTGCTATGTATGTATTTACTTATTTTTTTTCTAACTAATCAAGAAATAAATAGCATGGTATCATTGCAGAGGAAGGCTTTGGCAACTAGTCCGCTGTTTAGTCAGGTTCAGATTATGTCAATGTAGCTTCTGAAAATGATTGACATAAATAGGGAAATGTGATCCTGGGAGAGAGAAAGAAAAAATAAAACCTAATTCTTGCTGCTGCTGCTGCTGCTCCAGCTGCTGGAGGGAGACAAGGCGGTTCTGCAATGTGTGTCCTCTCCAGCCACTGTGAGGTTGTTCTCATCTACCTCTCTGTTATTGCCCTATTTTATTTCAGGGATGAGCTTCAGTAGTGGATAAATTGATTCCTACATGGACTGTGAATGTAGTGCCTTGGGAAACATCAAAAAAATGGAAACATACAAATAAAAATAATTGTAATTTTTGCTATTGAAAGAAAAATTATAAGGGTGTGTTCCACCAGCTGGGAATGCCTTCCGCTGAATTACTCATGACCACCTACACCAGACACTCAGAAAGCCTATTCCCGGCTTCTGCTCTCTTTCTGATTGGTCCCTACCAGTACCTATTTCTGGCTCATAAATTCTTCAGAAGGCAAAATGAAGCCACTTAAAAATCTTGATACTTCTCCTCCACAACAGCCATTCAGCTAAAACTGCTGAGAGACAGATCAGGACAAATGGTTGCTTTTTCAGGGGGAGTTCTGCCCTGTAGATGACTGCTTTATGTCTATGGTTTTACATCAGGACTTTGGTAGTGATCAGAGAAAACTACCAATTTGCCTTGGGCATATAACATAATCCAAAATAATTTGGGAGGGATATTTTCACAGCACAAACTCCTCAGAGGGCAGAGCACTTGAAGGGCTGTGTTTTCATTGTCATTCCATTAGTGCAAAGAGAAGCTGTACTTGTAACTCCCTGTGTAATTCGAGAAACTTCAGTAAGAACTGTAAACAACCTGTCAAGTCTTCCCGACTTTTAAGAAATCTTTTATTCAACTCAGTGAGGTTTTACCTCACAATCTCAGCTGCTGATTTTTCTTTTTGCTAAAAGTGTATGTGGTTATTTTTCTGTAAACAAAATTGAAAAGGCCAATTTTCTTCTGACTAAGCTTGATTAACTTTTTGTCTCTACCCTAGTAAAATTGATTTTCTGTACAGAAAGGTTTAACAAATTATATTAATTTAAATACACTCAAAGCCATGATGTTTATTAAAGGTACAGCAAATGTGCCTCTCTGCTTGCAAGATGTAACTACTTAATCTCTCAGTTCTCTGCTGGACTGCATGCCAAAAGCAAATATATGCTCTGTGAATTCTATAAAATGTATAATAGTTATTTCCCATTACTCATTATGACTGTAGTTAATGTCAAAACGGAAGTTTAGAGGCATTTGTAGGAAGATGTAGAAATCCTGGTGAGAAGTCAATGTGTGCTACAGCCTGTGCCTAGAAGACATCAGCAGAGCTGACAGGAGTGAGGGGATAATCATGGGCTGGTACAGGTCTGAGCTGGGGACCTCTTCCTTCCCCAAATGTCTGTCTGCTCTCCAAATCTCCCTGAGAATACCCGATCTTCTTCGACCCTTTGCAGATATTTGAACTGGTAAGAGCAGACATACTGTCATGAACAGGTGCTGCTGAAAAGGACATATACCTGGGCGAGGCAAGGAGGAATGAAGGTTTTCTTTGTGCCAGAGCAACAACCCTTGTGACTCAGAGAAGGTATTGGTGTTTGAGTCGGAGCTGAAAGATGGAAAAGGCGCTTTTATTACAAGATGAGGTTACACTCTTTCCATTAGTGGCCGCAAAATTATTATCAAACTGTCGTGGTTTAACCCCAGCCAACAACTAGGCACCACACAGCCGCTCACTCACTCCCCCCCACCCAGTGGGATGGGGGAGAAAATCGGGAAAAGAAGTAAAACTCGTGGGTTGAGATAAGAACGATTTAAATAGAACAGAAAAGAAGAAACTAATAATGATAATGATAACACTAATAAAATGACAACAGTAATAATGAAAGGATTGGAATGTACAAATGATGCGCAGTGCAATTGCTCACCACCTGCTGACCGACACCCAGATAGTCCCCAAGCGACGATCCCCCGCCCCCACTCCCCCCAGTTTATACACTAGATGGGATGTCACATGGTATGGAATACCCGTTGGCCAGTTTGGGTCAGGTGCCCTGGCTCTGTCCTGTGCCAACTTCTTGTGCCCCTCCAGCTTTCTCGCCGGCTGGGCATGAGAAGCTGAAAAATCCTTGACTTTAGTCTAAACACTACTTAGCAACAACTGAAAACATCAGTGTTATCAACATTCTTCGCATACTGAACTCAAAACATAGCACTGTACCAGCTACTAGGAAGACAGTAAACTCTATCCCAGCTGAAACCAGGACACAAACCAATGTTCATGCCTTGGCACTATTAGGCATTTGACATTGCCATCTTGGAGAGAATGTTTAGGCTTAATTTGCCCATTTTTGGTTATTTAAGGCCTTAAACAATTTCACAGTGTCGTCTTTGTTCAGGGTGAGGGGAGTCTTTTTCTTTTTGAAAGGATGGCTAGGGCTTGCAAACTGAAACCTGAACTGCTTGTGTATTAGCTTGCTAAAGAGATTACAGTTTCTTATGCAGAGGAATGAATACCTGACTAGGAAAAAAAAAAAAAAAGAAACAAACATAATGGAAATTTCACTTAGTGCTCAGCCAAAGCAGGACCTGTGACTGTAACTTGACTCAGTCGTGTTTCCATTTGTTCTCTCATTTTAGTAGGATTCAGTCTGATGGGATTTCAATACCACCTAGTTGTGAGGTCAAAACTGTAAGCTTTCCTTTATCTGTGAAAACTGACATTTTTCATTTTCTTCTTGAAATAGCAGTTTGAAGCTATACTGTATGTAATAAAGGGCTTCTGCTTTCTTTTCCAGAGATAGCTAGAGCCCACTACCCTAGGGAGTGACCTCTATGTTTACTTTTTAAAGTACTTTAGTATCCTGAAACACAACTTGCTGTGTAAGAATGTCAGTTTCTGTTACCATTAAGTCAGAAACTTGACAGCTTCACAATTCTACTGCTTCTGCTTGCTGTTGCTGCTAAAAGAAAAAAAAATAGGTGAAATGTCATAAATTTTACACTCAGAGCAGGCTGGACAAAGCCTTGCCTCTGGATTTGTAAATGCTCATATAGAACTGACAACATATCTTAAATGCTTCCATTGCAGAGGCTTTGCTTCCGGTCTGCCACAGTCAAAACTGAATCATGTTGTACACGAAGGTTTTTCACCTGGTGGAAACACAGGAAGCTCACCAAAATCAGGAGTGACTGTGATTTTATCCATTAAAGAAGATCAGCTCACCAGGGCAGAAACTGTTGTTTAATGCAAAGCAGTATGATATGCACCTGGAGGTAGGTACTGCTACTGATTAACCATACTTAGGTGAGAGATGGTTAATGAAAGGAATCTCCTTTGAGTCAATGGCCTTTCAGGAGACATTTAGACAAAAACAATGAGATCCTGTGGAATCTCCAGAATCCACTTGGTCCTAAAAAGATTTGAGAAGCAATCCTGAATACAACTGCAATAGCATTTATATACTGCTGAAATTTAGCTCAGCTCAATAACTTCAATTGTTACTGTTTATATTATATCAGTGGCCAGAGATCCCAGTTGCAGATCACAACTGCAGTGGGATGAAAAGGTGCTAACCAGGGCCGATTTTACATACATGTAACATAGGGTATCAGAGTGAAAGGGCTAACTTACAGCCTACTTTCCTATATTACGAAACATACTGCTCTGACCTTCAGACCCCTGCTACCAAAGCAGCTCCGCTACTGCTAGTACTGCTACCAATGGAGAGGTCAGGTTGGAAGTGACAATCCTGTATTTCATGAAAGTGAAAGGCAGGATCTAAGGAGAGTATTGAAATCTCAGAGTATTGAAGAACGGAGAAATAGTTAAACACACATGTCTTTGTCTACATCCTACATCAAAGCTCCATAGGGCACAAAACTTTGTGACTTCAGAACTCCTTGAACTCCTACTTGCCACTCCAAGCCACTCTGTCCTCACACATTAGTGTGCAAAATTATCTTTCTTTCCTACACAAAGAGACCCTAAGCTTTATCCTATACCAGCATACACAAATCCCTGACAGAATACACCTTATTAATGAAAGAGCAACCATCATTTCCAACCTCAGAAACTCAGGACACGGTATTGAATGAATATAATCATACCACATAACTCTTTTCATTAAATGGTACTTTTAGCTTTTTCTTATCTATGAAGACTTTAGACTTTAATTATCATGATTGTCATATTTTCCCTCTCTATGAGAAAGAACATAGAATAAAGGAGAACAATATTCTTTAAAGAATAGCAAGCTGTAATGAAACTTCTTATAATTCAAGTAACTTATTTGAGTTTTTATATATGCATAACTCTAATTAAAAGAATTCTCATGTGGAAAAAGTGTAAGCAATTTTGGTTTCACAGCCCGCAACTTCTATTTAGTAGGTTTTCATTTCATATATATACAAACATATATATTTGTACATGCATATATATTCCATGCTATAAGGACACATTGAATTTAGCCACATGAATCAAGAGCTAAAATGGGAAGAAATGAAAACTAGGAAAAGAAAAGAAAAAAAAAGAAGTAAAGAGGAACTTTATGCGTGACTTTCCCAAATTGCAAGCAAGCCTTTACTTCCAAACTGCAGATTAAACAAGCATTTAATGATGAGAGCAGAGAGTGATAGTCTGTATTTGAGGAGAAACAGTGCAGGTTGAAAAAGAAATTGTGCTCATCTATATATGCAACACAATTTGTATGAAGCTATACACATTTTGTAGAAAAGGGCATTTTGATGAATCTGTGCATGAAGCTGCTCACGTTTGGCAAATGTAGAGAAAGATTTAATCTCCAGACTAAACCGTTCCTGCAGAGAACAGTCTGGTACTCAAAAATGATACTTATCTCTAAATGTGGACTCACATGGATTTTACCCAACAAAATGAAGGTTGTGCCACTTCTGCTCACATTTAGGGTTTGTCCTGCAACACTACTGTCCATGTCAACTATCAAGAATACTGCAGTTGTTTCCCTCAATATTAATTACCTGCACAACTATTAGCACTGTAGTTTGTGAGGAAAAAAAAACATGTTTCAAGTCCAGTGTTCCAGTTCCCAAATATAACACTTTGCAACTGTGGCAATTCAGGAAATTCTGTGATAGAAATAAGTTATTTACTCCATTTCAGTTTTAAAAATTGCATCATCCTGGAATACTCCAGCAGGTGAAGCCAACAGTAAGGTGTCAGGCCTGGCCCCCCCAAGGTTAGGGAGATGAAGATGATAAAGAACAGCTTGCCAGGAGGGAAGTTTAAAGTGCTGGCATTCCTTCACCCAACCCTTTACCTCTGGTGGTAGCAGCTGGACAGATGCAGAAGGTTCACAGAAGTAGAGAAAGGTCAGGCAGGGGTATATTTTCATAATAGATTAATCTTATTTAATTGTGGAAACAGTGTAGGGAGAAGGAAACTGATTCCACAGAGAAGCTATGCTCCTGTGATGAAGACATATGCATAGCTGTAGGAGGGCCATATGGTCCTTTTTAAACAGGGGTCATAAACCTCAGACCCTGAGTATGTTGTTGGTTGTTGCAGTGGGAACTGCTGGAAGAGTGGCTGTTCCTTACTGTGCATATAGAGGGAGGAACTACGCATTTTTTGACAGTATTCGTGCACCACTGTGTAGCAGCTGCTAAGACGAAGACTGTGTGGTATCCTTTGGGAATACATACCCTGGAAAAATGTCACCTAATTTTGAAGACCTTGATCAAGAAACCACATTTGCAAAAATGCACACAGGTGTTATTTTCAGTCTGTGTGTTTCTTAATGTTTTCTGATCTGAAAGGGTTGTTTTCAGAACCTTTGTAAAGTCTTTCTACTATGTCTCTGAAGAGGTGAACTGTGAAACCAAAGTACTTCCAAGAATTCAGCTCTAGAAAAGAATATTTAAACTAAGAATTTGGGAAAGGGCTTGAGCCACCTGACTCAGTTTGTTGGTTAGATCTCTACTTAGCAGATTGTGAACCAAATATATGGAGACAGAACTGGACAGGGATGGAGAAAAAACGATTTCCCATATGTGATACTCCATTTTATATTCATGTGCACAACTGGTATTTGCACAGTACTCTGTTCATTTAAATTTTAATAGCATATTGTAAATGCTATCATTAATATTAAACCTGGTATGAATATTAATGATCTGCTGCTTTCAAAAACTGCTGCACCAAACCCACTCCAGCAATAGCCCCTTAACATTTCTATCACTTTAGAAGAGGGAATGCCATGAGGGCTTCAAACACATAACAAAGGCCCTTACTTTAAACCTGAATTATGAGTTCCTGTATGCAGACAAAGTACAGTGTGTGTGATGGACAGCCAGCAAGTAAAAATTTTTTGCACTTTAAAGATTTTCAGTAAGAATCACAAATATTAATTCACTATTAGAAATTGTAAATATTGGTAATTATTTTATAAAAGGACTAAGCATTTTCTCTCAGGATGCTGTGATGATTGTTCTTAGCTGAGTCTGGATCTCTAAAGTTATGAGATGTTTTATATTCCGCATGACAAGGTTGCTAAGTTTGGTGATCTAATGGTGCTCCATAAACAATTCCTGTTATCCATTAAGCTACTTTAATTCCTCTGTGTATTTCTGACATGCCTAGGATATGCCTATGTAGAGAACTTAATCTCTTCTGAACTCCAAAGAGGCTATTCAAGTGCCTTGCATCCACACGAAAAGGTCTCTAGTTTGGTTTAAGGTCTTTAGTGCTCCCTCTCATTTTCATTGCTAAATTCATCCTTGGAGACCTGAACAGGCAGAGAGGTAAACTGCTTTTAAACATGTACTAATAAAAGTTTTGCTGCTGTGAGCCTTATCTAGCAGTCTTCTGAAGTCATTGGGAGCCTTATCAGAAGCTTTAATGAGAAGAGGCTTCATATATTCTGTATTGTCAAGTTCACTTTCATTGGCGTGGAATTTTGCTAAAGCTAACCCTTGAAAATCCCTGAGAGAAATGACAAACAAAATTGCTTTCAGATTTACTTTGCAGAGTTAAGTCAGAGACCTCTGGTGTTGTGATACATCAGCTCCTTTTTAGCACAACAAAGAGAAATTTTTCTAGACATTATACTACGTTATAAACATTGTTAAGACAGATTTAGCTGTAAATAAATATCTATAAGATATTCAGGGTTACAAGTGGAAAGTTACAGAGAGAAATGAGGCCTTGGCTGTAAGACAAAATACAGACATGAATCCATATGAAATGCAGTAGGATGGTTCTTACATGGTCATGTGAGACACTTAAAAGACATTATAAACCAGGAAATGGATAATTAATTTTTCATTAAGCAGATGGAAACATCATATTTTCCCATCAATCTTTTTCCTCTCAGCTAAAGCACAGACTGAAAAATTATTATAAGCAAGAAGTTAGCAGTCAGCATACTATTCAAAGCATGGTTAAAGTAACAGAGACAATGAAGATATTTACAAAACTTAATTAAAGAAAATTAATATTTGCATTTAAAATAATATAGGTATTTATAAGTTTTCAAAAAGATTTTATTTACATCTAAAAAATGTAAAAAAAGTGTTTTGAGTTAAAACTTATCTTCACACAGTTACCTTCAAGGATTCAGGAAAAAAAGCAGTATAATGGAAGGCTGTGCTTTACCGCATTTGAGGTCACAAGCTTAATTTGCTCAGTCCCTTCTTCCTGTTGCCAGTTCATTCGAGAGAAGGCATGACATTTTGAAATCTATTTGCAGGTGAAAACCTGACATTGAAAAGCACAACGTTTAGCAAAACTTAGAACAGGATGTTATCCTATTCGTTGTGGAGGCCTACCCTGCCCTCAGCTGGTGAGGCGTCCCAGGGAGAGGGTTGAAGGCAAGGCTGTCTCATTCCCGCGCTGTTCCCCGGCACATGCACACACCAGCACAAGTAGTTGAACTCCCAGAGTGCTACGCAGAAGCTTTCCTGCCAGGTTAGTCCCGGTTACAGTGTTTGTCCCTTCTAGATACTGCCATAATTTTAACTTCCTATAGGGATACATGCCTTCCTAAAATTCAGCATTAATGATCCAGAAACAGCTTTGAAGTTGGAGGATACAAATTACCTTGACCTGTGCATTTTAATACATTCTCCTTGTCCACTCTTTAAGCTCCTGTTCCTTGTAGCAGTGGAAGAAACTCCCTCAAAAAACAGGTTGCCAGCTCTTCACAAGCAGCTGGTTGATTCCTTTCCTTATAAATTTTGCGTGTCAGTATGCTTCACATGGAAGGAATAGTCAGCTGTTAAAAAACGAAACGGCAAACAAATAGATGAAGCTATAACATTCACTGTTTGTTTCTCACTTTAAGAGGAACAGAAAATCTTTATTGTCAGGCATGCATGACTTTAGTTATTTATCAAGCCAATTCAGAAATGCTGAAAGTACTCCTACGAAATGTCTATACGGTGGTTCTCTGAGAAGGAACTGTTGTGTAGGACTAATTAGAAAGGAAAAATCTCATTTTGCAAAATGTTTTCCAGGTCTTTGATTTTGTTAAATATGGGAATGGAACTGATGCTTTTTTAATTATTTCACTGAATATGAGAGAGAGAGACCTCACTCTCCGATAAGCCCAATCTTTTGTAAACTAGCATGGGTTTACCTGCTTATTTAAGATATGAAATCCCCAAGACAACTCTTCAGGGGAATAAGTTGCTTTTGAGACTGGGAGGGATACCAGAATCTGGTCTACGTGAGTCAGAAACTAAAATGTTTGCTATCCATAAACTGTGTAAAATTTCTGTACTTCAAACAACTTCAAAGGAATGTACAAATTAGGTTTTTCTTATTGTTCCTCAAGAAAAGCTGTTGTGCTTATTTCTCTCCCAAGTTCAAACTGATGAATATTTTGCAGGTATGAATAGTGTTACACATTTGTCACATATTGATATATATTTCCAAAATTCCTATAGTGTGTGTATATATATGTATATACACTATATATATATATATATTCCTCTAGTCATTTCCTGAATTGGCTTCCTTGGAAGAATCTGTTAGTATTAGCTTGAAAAGCTGAACCTAAAATCATAAAAGAGTTTTTTAAGATGACATCCTAACAATCTGGAGGTTAACTACTCTGTAGATGGAGGTCCTTCTCTATATGATCCACTGTTTTAATCTTCATGAAACAACCAAAGGAGATTGAGCAAGTATAATCTTGGCATGTGCTTTATACAGCAAATATAAAGTATTCATGTCTGAAATTGAAATAGTTATGATTAAGAATGAGGTATCTCTGTCCCTTGATATTAGCATGAAAAGAGATTTTCTAAAGCAAAGATTAGACTGTATTATAAATTATTTTGATAGTATCAGACATATGGCTGTTAGAATCTTGTACTAAACATTTTTAAACCATAATTCAACTATATAGCCTAGGAGTACAAATTCCAAGGATTTTTCCAGTGTGCAATATTATATACTCATTTACATAAAGTATCAATATTTATATGCACTGATGGAACAACAACATGACTTGCTTTTCTAAATAAAGATGGCACATATCAGTTTGACAGACACAGCTGAGACAGCTGGGTTTATGTTTCTAAAAAAGTATTTGGTTTGTACTTTTTTATAGAATACTGACAAGGGAATTGCTAATGAAGATAAAAATGATAAGGGTGGGATGTGTAACAGGTGGTTCTGTAGAAATTAGAAAAAGATATAAAGCACTGTTTTGCTTTCCAGTACTATGCTGAACATTGTCAGTGTTACTATTTTAAAAGAAATGAGATGCACAGTGTGCTGTAAGAAAGAAAATTTAGTTTTTATTTCTACAAGTTACAAACCATACCACAGAATTTTCTAATTTGTGGGTTGTAATTAGAATACAGACCTGATCTAATAAAATACCTTTGATATAGCTATTAAAGCTATGTCTTTGATTCCTTCATGAAGCCATTACTGTAAATCATTACATTTTGATGATTTTACTTTGATAAAGGCTTATTTTTAAAAAAACAAAGATACAAATATTTTAAAATTTTGACCTTAGCTTGCGTTGCTATAATTCACACTATTAAAAGCATTGCAGAAATATAGTGGAGAATTACATGGTGGTTTCTCCACTTCTGTGGATGTAAAGTTTTGTAACAGTGTGTAACTAACTGTAGGAATTTTCTCTGTCATGGATCAGTTACCTCATTTGTGCTAGTGTAAATCCAGACATCTTAAGTCTTTCATTGGTTTATATTGGATTGATAATAAACAACAATGAAATTGCAATCTTTCCTGTTGACACCGGTGACAGCTTCAATATAACATCAATTTAAAAGAAGAAATCTTGCTTCAATTCATAAAGTAATGTGTAGTTAAAAATAATGACCTTTCTGATACTGCATCAGGTTCCATGTCAGGTTGGATTACCTCACCCAGGCTGCTTAAGACTGCATGAATCAGGCATGATTCAAGCAATTTGACATTCTTTGGTACAACTTGACACTGTCACCGTACCCTAATGAGTCACATAACTCATTAGAAAATAGACTTGCATAGTTCCAGAAGATTGTAACTATTTATTTTAGTGGATATGTTTGTTTTGTAACTGTCAAAGGACACATAAACAAGTTGAAAACCTGAATGAATACACCAATTCATCTTATTTGAATTGATTCTATATATTAAATTATGCACACAGCAACATCAACAGCCTCTAGTCAGCAGCAGGGGGAAAAGATTCTGTATTATGTCCTAGTTGGCTATTAAATTATAATTTCAAATATTCCTGTGTGCCTTCCATGCCTAAATTAATAAAACTTTAGTTCCCTCTTCTCTTAAATACTCTTGAAACTTTATCCATTGTCTTCAAACAGCAGCAATTTTTTTTTGAGAAAATGAGAATTTTTTTTTTTCCTCTTTTATTTATCTCAAAAGGCAATAAATCAATCATCTGAAAAATTTAAAATAAGATTTCTTTTAAATGGTCTACTCCAGTTGAATTAAAGCTCAGGAACTGCAGGATGACAGTCTATCACTTCCTCTGCTTTGCATCAGAGGAGATAATCTTAACAACAATTCTGGTCCTAACATCTGTGGATGAAACCTTGTGTTGAATCAAAGTGGTGAAAGTGGTGTCATTCAGGCAGGCAAGGGTTTCAGCCTGTCAATCTATGAACTCTGCCAAGACTGCATTTCTTAGTCTTTCATTTAGCATGTTGCCATGTTCTTTATGGAAGCAATTCTTTACCAGTTTGAATGTGTGCAGACTGATTACAAAGTTGAGTGACCAGCAGAAAAATAAAATACCATTGCTCACAACTTTGTTCTGTGGATGCAAATACTTACACCACAGGTAAAACAGTGCAGAGTCAGAACTTCTTTTCCTAAGCAAGGTTTTGTGTCACATACTCTGTATACATGTTTTGGAACTAGATCTTTCCCTCCTTTGCATCACCATTGAGGACTTCTTTCAGGAACACTGCATCATTAGAAACAAAGGGGGTTTTAGCTCAGCGTTTTGTTTGTCATTCTAGAAACATATCCAAAGACACACAAACCAGCTGCTTTATTCTGTAGCAATCCGATGCCTTTCAAATGCATTAAATGCCCTCTAAAATGTAGGGACAATGCTATGGGTGTATGTGTAACAAGTGATAGGACAAGAGCAAATGCCCTCAAGTTGCATGAGGGGAGGTTTCAATTGGATATTAGGAAAAATTTCTTCACTGAAAGGATTGTCAGGCATTGGAACAGGCTGCCCAGGGAAGTGGTTGAGTGCCCATCCCTGGAGGTATGTAAAAGCCATGTAGATGTGGTGCTTAGGGACAAGGTTTAGTGGTGGACTTAGCAGTGTTAGGTTAATGGTTGGACTTAATGATCATAAGGATCTTTTCCAACTTAAACAATTCCATGATTCTATGATTCTATTATTGTAACAAAAAGAAGCTATTATTTAATTTATAATGAATAGTTAGATTTATTAGTACATCAGCTATTTATTATGGGCACTTACCTATTTCTATACCTTTTTAATAACAACCTCCACCAACATTTAGTGTGTTCTCTCAAAAAATGTATTAAAATGTTAATTTAAGTATTCCCTTAATTTGCAGGGAAGAAAAAATCCCTAGCTCTGATGTTGTCTTCACATATTTAACAAGAATTCACACTTTTTAAAGAACGTGTTGTCACAGTAATTCCATTTTTCCGAGCCATGTAATGGTGATTAAGATTTCATTAACTACCTCAGGTACTAACACTCTGCTGTGTGTGGGAACTGTATTTCTTGCCATTCGTTCACAGGTGAACATATTTGGAATCATAGTATATTCCAGGTCCTCAAGTTGAAGTCCAAAATTTTTTTTCTCTGTGAATCCCATTACTGACATGTTAGAGGTGGTCTTGTTATTTTACTGAGGTCCTCCACTTCTCCACTGCACACCCCATTAGTTTACACCTTAACTCCACTTTGGAGCAATGCTTTTCCTGGAAGAACTGAGATGTGATCTCAAGCACTGTTTATGTCTATACTTCTTCATAGCCTGCATGTATTAGACACTAAGTTAAGTAATTCAAGGCACAATACCTCCAGATTAGAGACAGAAACTGGCACTTACTGGCAAATGAGCTGGAGGTTGAAGCAGCATAAGAGGTTTGGGGAGAAAGGGAACTTCATTTGCTGCCAAACACTACAGTCTGGTCCTGATTTCCATAGTAGACCCCTGAAACCTGGAGCTATATGTGCATCTACCTCAGCATCCAAGACATTGAAGCAGCTGAGGAAAAGGGTGAAAGGGTCCCTATTTGTAGCCACTTGTCCCTTCCTTCCCAAAACCAAGTAGATAATGGTTGATGAAGAAGTCATCTTTGACTGAATCCTGAATTCTAACTCCAATACATGTTTTTGACATGGATACTCATGTTTGTGTTGGTAATTGGTTGAGAAAGCACAGGAAACATGGTATCAGAATAGGGACTAACATTTTTTAGGTAGTGGGCAGCCCTTGAAAGATAAGAGATGTGTTGCTACCAGGATAGACAACATAAGGCAGGGAATACTTTGGCAAGCTCATCGTCTGTCTGGGTCCTACATTAGTCACACAGAAATGAAATACATGTTATTTACAGGAAATGGGCACATGTCTTCTTGGTCCAGTGGTCACCCTCCAGGTCTGTAGTGGACATCTGCTTCTCAAAGTTAATATTCAAGTAATGCCTAGAGACACAGCCTGGAATTAAAAGTCTCTTTAGTAAAGAAATCTATAGACAATAGTAAAAGCCTATCCCTGCAACAAACGCTTGTAATCTAAATCAACAAGACAGTCAAAGAGGAAATGGAAACAAAAAGAAGTGAAATCACTTGCCCAGGACTGTAAAGCACGTTAACGGAAGAGCTGAGAATATCACCTGGTTCTCTTGAGAGCTGAACGCATGCCCCTCACTTTTTATCGATCCATGTTGCAGCATCTCCTCATGGTTCTTGTTGGGATGCATGTGCCAATAAGAAAACCAGTCTTTGAGCTTTCCTGAGTGCAGGGAGACTTGATAAACCTCACCTTTGCCCAGAGAAAAGCAAATAAAGTGGGGGTCATCTTTCAGCATCCTTTCTTTATGATTTCTCGCTATTTTTAGACACTGATAAAAGGCCTAAGAGTGTAAATATACATACTAGTCAAACTACTGCTTTGTTGCTTCCTTGTATTTCAGTAGTAGTCTTCCGGAGAGTGAGATTTCTGAACATGCTTTAGAAATACTTTATGCAGAGATATGGCTTTTCAGCAATTTAAGTTATCAAGAGAAAGCTTTCAACATCCCTTTGAAATGCTTGCAGCCTTACATGAAAGACTGGTGCTCTGTGTTGTAGTTTATGCTTCATCTTATTGTGTCATTACTTATGCCTGGGTTTATTTACATTTAATTGTGTTGTGAAGCTGACAGTCACAGTGAAAATTTTGCCCTGTCGTAGAATGAACAAAAATATTCCAGCTATTATTTTTCTTGTCTGCGCTACACTAAAACATGGGCCTTCTCTCTTAACATCAGTTAGGAGAGTTCAGAAAAGCCCACTCCTCAAAGCAGACGTATATGCGTTGGTAATGCCCTAATGGCCATTCAGGCACATGGTCAGAATAAGTCTCTTGCCAGCTGTTTTTGCTCCTGTTGGTGTAATAATGTCAAAAGCTGTGTTTTCTCAGGAGAAGCTCTGTCTTCATTGCAGTGATGTCTTCACATACCTATGTGAGCATGCTGATGAAACAGTGTAGCTTTACCATCAAACCTTTTCCAATTTGAAAAGGTCCCCACTTCTGCTCTTGTACTTGACCCATCAGTGACATTGAGGCTTCAGTGTAGCAATTGCAGTGAGCAGAGTCACATTTTAGGCAATATAATTTTCAGAAAATTTCCTCTAACAAGTCTTGCACTGATTTCCTGTTCTCTAATAAGGAACTGTGCACAGTAAAGTGTGTATTTCCTTAGCTTTTATTTTTCACAGTGAGTTCTAATTCTGGGTTGGACTATGCATTTTTCAACTAGACTAATTTTCATATGAAAATTCTGATTTCTTAATTGAGTATTTTCATATGAATACGTAAGTTTTGAAAAATTTTCAAAAAACTTACATTTTTAAAAAAGTCTTTTCAGTTTTCTGTATTGATATTTTGGGTCTTAAAAATACACATAAGATACACTGTTGAAATCTCAGCATGTATTTTTAAATGTGAAATGGTTAACCTTGTCAAAAGGAGGTACAACTAGAGCTAATACATATTCAAGATTTCCAGTTAGCTCCATTCCCTTCCTCCAAATGCCTGTGAGTTATCTTAATTGCACATTAAAAAGATTTTCAAACCTTTGAAATATTTTCAAACCTAGAGTTTGAAAAACTTTGATATTTAGTTCTATCCCACTTCTTGCTGCTCTACTGAAAGATGGAATGTTTGAGAGAGAAGTTGATTATCCCATATCACCGCACCTTTCCTTGTGTACTAATTAAAGAATAGTGAGTCCAGTGTTCTGGAGGCCCAACTTCAGCAACCTGCATGTTTATTATGAAACTGCTGTAGAAACCTGGGGAAAAATCCTGTGCATCTCCCATAAAAGACAGAGTGGGCAATGCAAGAAATTAGCTATAATGAATTTATAACTGCAATATTATTTTTGCTGGTAATGATACCAATGCACATAAGAATACTTAGAGCACATATTCCTAAATCTAGATTAAAAACACGTGTGTAGAAAGGAGGTTGTCTCCTATGTCCTTTGAATGTCTGAGTCTTTTTTTTCCTGCAGCAGACATTTTGGGCTAAACTCTACCTCAGACTATAAGGGAAAAATAAGGCCAGGTATTCTGGCAGTACGAATAACTTGTTCCTTGAAAGAAATTCTTCAGGGAAAGCATCGCTGGCACTGAACACATTAATAGCTCTGACAGTTACCAGAGAGCAATTGGAAAAATCCACAGGCAGCATGTTACTTACTCTTACTAATAGCTGCACTGGTGACCATTTTTATTGAGCATTAGACTGAACGAGGTGTCTGGGGATCCCAGACTCGGGGTATTTGCAATTTCAGATTAGTCAGGACTGCATAGTGTGGCACAGAAAGGTAAATCCAAGAAACAGAAATGACAGCCTCCCTAGAGTTGCCAGCACACTTGCTCATAGATTCTTTACTTTTTACTTCTTTTTTATTATTTTTTAGTTTAGTGCTGTGTTTCCCTGGCACACGTTACTCCTGTCTCAGGTGAAACCTGCCATTCAGCTTGCTCAGCTTTGGCTCAGGGCCTTTCCATTGCTACACAGAGAACAGATACCTGCAGCCTTTTTCCCATCCCTTTCAGAAAATGAGATTACAGTCTCAATCCAAGACACATCTCAGTTAAGAAAACTGTAGAGATCAGAAAGGAAAAAGGTTCAGATGATGCAGATAAATCTTAGGAGGCTGTGGATCATCTAAATGCATCCTCTGGGCTATTGCTGTTCACCATTACTACTGATGGCTGCAGGAAAATTCATGCCCTTCCCAATGTCCTGAGTGCTAAATAACTACTTAATTCTGTGTGAGAATTCAATTAAAAATCCAGGCCGAAGGCTTTCCTAAACAAGGTAGCAAATGGGGATGATGTGCAGAGAGCTCACTGCTGAATTCACCAAAGGTGAACCTCACAGTGACATGACTATCCTTGGATCAGCCACTTTCTCTTCCTTGGACTGGGGGACTGACGAGGATTGCACCAGTGCACAGACACTGGCGGGAACACTCACTGTGAGGCATTCAAAATCGGGCCTCCAGTTCTGTACCAAATGTAATGACACTCTGCTGCCATGCCACAGTGATAAATTTTTAGAAGCAGCTTATTTTCTGTAGCAAAATTATCTCAGCTTTGTCTAATGCACGGTTTATTGCGGCACTTAACAGATACTTGTTCTGAGGCCTTCCTGCATTTCTCATCCTGCTTCCTTCTCTTCTTGTAATGTTATGTAATTTCAGCTTTGGTAAGTGCCTCACTGACTGCAGGCTGCTTACAGCTTCAGCTTTTTCTTTGGTAGCAATTATACGAATATTTAAACAAAAGAAAGTGTTCTATCACCAAAATCTTTTGAAAACACGTTCACTTTTCTTGATTTCCTTGAGACAGGACTACCTACACTAGAGTAGAACAGTGGTAGGGTGCATATATGTATATTTTACAAAATTTGTTTTCTAACTCAATTTTGAAGTTTTATCTGGAACTAAGCATGTTCTAGCTACACAATGCACCATCAGGACTGCCTGGGAAGTTGACCTGGTGGTCTGCAAGACCTGGACCTTTAAGAGGAGCAAGGATGGGTCTTAACCATGTCTTAACAGGTGTGCTTGGAGTTTTTTTCATAATAGGGGTGGGAATAGTATCAGCTGGTTTCAAAATCTCTAGTTTGGAGGGTCAGTGGGGGCATCTAGATGGAGTTAAGCCTGGTGGAAGTGAAGCTGTAATATGCATGGTGATTAACAACAAATCTGGTGAGTGCAAAGCAGTAGAGATGCAGAGGTGAAAGTCTGGGGTATTGTTTGGAGCGAGGCTTTAAAAGGAATGCTTAATGTTATGAGGTTTTGAGACTAAGAAAATGTAACTGAGGAAGTAATACATGCTAATAGGGGGATGGATGAGTCCTCCTGAAGGAATTATTCCCTGAATGATGAGGATGTGTTGGTTAAATCCCCTCCAAAAGAGCAATTGAAGAAAAGCGGGGAGAGTTCTTCATTCAGTTTTATGTAATAAAATTTTTGCCTATGTTTTTTCCTTTGAATTGTTGTGTTAGGCTGTACCTAGCTATGTATTTTCTAAGGGTGCCCTTGAGCCAAAGAGACTGAGGTTGTGTAGTCACAGCCCTTATACTCTGCAGAAGTAAAACTTGGATAATATTGCACATTTTGTTTGAACTTAAATATTGTGCAAGTAATGGCATTAGTGAAAAATGATAGTATAAGCTTGAACTCCTGGTATAGTGGGTTTGGGTCCTTCTCACTCCACACAGTTGATATGAAGCAGGTAGAGAGCCAACTCCTAATTTCACAGATGGAGAGACTTAGTTGCAGAGAGATACAAGCAAGCACTTTTAATTTAGACCAGTGGGAGTTGCATATATGGCTAAGTGGCTTTATTTTTGTGGTTGCAGTAAACCTACCAATAACTTTAAAGAGTCAGGTTCTAAATTGTTTCTTCTTTGGAATGATCTTATCATGGTGTTACTAGGTTAAGTTTCTTAATCAGGGCCACAGCAGATTTATATTGACAAAAGTGAGAGTAAAAATCCTCTGTGACCCTAATTAATAATTTATGTTGCTCAGAGACTGCTGGTATTCTATATCGAGTTCTTGACAAAAGGCCTAAGAATATTATGTATTGAAAGAGCATTCTGATGCACGAGTGTATGTTCCATAGCATAATATTCTGAGTCAGTTTCCATTCCCCAGCTCAGAGCTGTTTCAGTCTAGTGCCTGAGTACCCAAACCAAGTTTTCCTCCTTCATATTTATCCTCTGCTTACCCTAGAGGATAGGACTGAATTAGTGATAGAATTACGCTATTTCCTTGTGTCCTCTGGGGACTGAACTATCAACAACTCACTGCTTTGAGAAATCTTTACAGCTGTGAGTCAGAGATGACCTTTTCTGAGACAGACTGAAGGCTTCAGCAGGGGCATGAAGTTGACCTTGAATTGTGAACTAAACTTTTTCACTTTGATCTCTTGTGACACTTATCACTAGGATGTGGCTTTATTTGTGACGTGCTGTGACAATGGGGTTTCATGCATCTTTTAAGCAAATATGATACATAGGCCTTATAAGTCTTGGTTTCATCATGTAATGAATGTCCTATGAAGGATATGTACAGACAGTTAATTGTTTCCTTTCCCTACTGAGCCAAAATCTTGAGCTTTCCAAGCAAACTGGATGTGTTTGAGAAAAAATATGATAACAAAAAATATAAACAAGCAGAGCACATCCTTATAAGCTGTTGTGTTTGATCTTTCTTGTTCTGTACATGAAGAGATGCATTTGGCACACAGTGGGGGTGGCTGCCATGAAGAAGCTTTTTTAAGTTCCCTTATTTTTAGGGCTGACTCCAGCTCATGATCCATATGGAAGGTTCATCATAAGATTGTAAAATCTGTCACTAATGTAGGCTGCAAGATGAACTGAATGTAATGGTGGGACTGCTTCACAGTCTTTCACTGCCAGCAGAGTGAAAGAAATTCACCACGTGTACGTGATGTGAAAAAGTAGAGGTCTGCTTTTTATTGCTTGTCATGACATACAGTCTTAGTCATATGAGAAGGGCCTTGGACAAGCAGTGCTCTTCAAGCACATACTGTAACTGCATTAAATGTTGGAATTTCCTAAGCAGAGGAATATTTCAAATCAGATTGTTGTAGTTTTCCTAATAGGAACAAAAGAGATGCATAACTTCTACCTTTGAACTATTTCTTCAAGGAAGGAATATCAATATTTATCCTCAGAGTATTTTTTTCAGAAGCTGCAGAAGCAGTAAATATGCTAGGGGCTGTACCGAAGAAGCCATTTTGTAGTCTGCAGCACACTTTACTGTTTCTGTGAAGTTCAGGAACTAAACTGTGTATCCCTCAGGAGCCATTAAATAATGCTTCTCTATTCTTTATTGTTGTTATTATTGAGTAGAATGGCTGTGATGCATTTTTTTTAATGTCCCATTTGTAAATAACTCTTCTAATTAGATAGGTACATTATTCTATATGTATAAACTCTGAGCTGTGGCTTGTATGTGTACAACACAAAGGTGTTACACCACGGATAGCAACATAAAAGACTACTCAGCTGGAATGCTGTGCCCCATTAGGTCATCTCACTTCAACAAAGGTTTGAATCAATTGGAAGTAGTCCAGATAAGAGAAGCAAGAATGGCCCAAAGTGTGTGGGGTTGTTTAAAAAAAAAAACAACCACCAAATATTCCTTGCTGTAGGAGGACAGGTTGAACAAATTTGTGATGTTTTTAAACTATAAAACAGAAAAGACATCCATTTTTAAATATACAAAAGGCTGTTACAAAGAAGAAAAGAAGAATCCATTTCTCGATTCGCGATGGGTATGACAAGAAGCAGTAGGCTTGAATTCCAGCATGAAGAATTCAGATTAGAGAGCAGAAGTGTTTCCAGTCAGGAAAAAAAGTCACTGCCTGGGAAGGCTGTAAATTTGCCATCACTTGAAAGAGACAGACACCTGTCAGGAACGGAGCAATTCATTTTACATTGGGGCAGACTGATAATCTCAGTGAACCCTTGAGACACTTTTCAGTCTGATTATGCAACATAGAATAGTAGATCTATGACAACAGAAATCTGGTATACCTAGCAAGTGTAAACCCCACAAGCATAATTTTATACGTGCTTGTGTTTGAACTGTGACCTACATTGTACAGAAATGCCTGAGCTTTGTCCCACTTCACGCTGGGCATCTTTCATAACCAAAAACTACAATGAATAGAGACTCCAGCCCCAGCCCCCCACCAAACCAAACCGCACCACCCTTTTTGTAATTCACCAGTATCCAATCTTGTCATTCACTGTGTATAAATGAGTAAATCATAGACCTTCATCTGTAATACAGTTTCTTATCTGTGGAAGCTGTATTTTAAGCCTAATCCTCAAGACTGTATTCTTTTCCTTGGGTCTCACTGCTACTATAAAGTCTTTTCTTGCATATTTTGGGAGTCAATGAATCATTAAGCAAAGTTACTGTTTTGCTGGAATTCACTGGTGTTGAAAATTAAGGGTTTATTCCCTTAATTGGTCTACCCCAGTTATTCTCTTCAAGGTTTCAATGCAACAGCTTGAACACAATGCCAAAAGTGAACTCCCTGAAGTACTTGGTGGAGTAACCAAAAGTTGAATTTTTACAATTTATATCCACAGGTGTTAAATGGTAATATTGTATCCTGGTTATCAGAAGCACTGGCAAGAATTTAATAAGCTAATACTAGGCACTGCACTATAAAAGCAGTTTTGTAAAGATTTTTTTTAATGCTGGTAGAAAAAGGAGTTTAAGATGAGTTATTTATTCAAGCACTGAAGAGGATATTTCCAATTTTGCTTGTCTAAAATACTACCTTTTTGACTTTATACCTAGAGGTGAAAAAGAATACAGTCATTGGAAAGAATGAACTTCACATTTTCAGAGGTCTTTATGAAAGAAAATGTAGCCTCTGGCCATGGCCCTTCTTAAGAAAGGGTCATAATATTCACCCCCTTGCTATATCTGCTCTTTTCTGTCCTGAAGCTGTCATTACTGATTATCAGAAGGTGGAGGAGACCAATAGCAAATTCTGTTTACAAATAGTAAAGTTCTATCCTTGTGGGAAATAAGTTCTTTCTAGAACTGGTGCGGTAGAGTGTGAGAAGTGTTTTGTAAAGATACTTCTATACTATAACAGCTAGTTTTCACATTTGGTTTCACATAGGGTAACATAAACAATCCAAGTTTTATTTGATTTTCAAAGTTTACTGAAAAAGACAGGGAAAAAACAGGGATGCAGAAGGCAAATTATCAGCAGCTTGTGAATTAATGGTAAGACAAAGCTGAACAAAGACTTCTTTTATACTTCCAAGTATGGAATGACATTAATATAATTTTTATATCAGATTTCACTCATATATTTATAATGTTGATTAGGATAGTACCTGCTTTATTTTGTTAATAGTACGCACTTTATTTTGTTAATATGTTATTTATTAAGAACTTTGGTTTATTGAAGCATTCACATAAAATCTTTATTTGCTAGTAAGACAGAAATTCTAGTCAAAAGAATATGAGATGCATGGTGTTAAACCAAAGAGGTGTGAAATCTACTCGTTGGAGATTTGCTGTTTCTGCTTGGTGGACGATTCCTTCATTCTCCAGAGAAACTGGTCGTCCAAACTGACATAAAAATTTTCTGAATGGCTAACTGAGGACACCTTACATTTCTGAGGACAGCATGACATTTTGATACTCATTAGTTTAAAATGTCATCTGGAAAGAAATCACCTAACATTTGGCACTTACAAACATTTGAGGGTTATTGCCAGTGAATACTCCTTGATTAGTTTTTATATCTTTTTCACTCTTGTTTAATTAATATGTAATTATGGCATTATGAAGAGTTTTTCTATAAATGTATGCAACAAGTAATAAATGAGGATCACCTTAGTTCTTCCATGTGTTGTCTAAGAGCAGGTTTGGATCAGGATAAAACAGCACAGCTCACTTATGAGTTGTCCTCATACTCCTTGGGACTTCTCAGTACACTGTTTCAGTATCTGTCAGAGCGGGACTAAAGAGCATCTCTACCTCATCCTCCTTCTATATGTCAGAGATCAGAACTTGGACTAGTGCATGTTTGCTTGCTTGTTTTTAAATCTTGGATATATGATTTATTTACCTTCTGTACGATCAAAATTACTTCTCCCCCCCCCCCCCCCCCCCCCCTTGCATGTTTTATGGGCTGTGTTCAATAGTGAAAGAGAAATGTGCTCATGGCATTTTGACTTGGACTAGGATGAGTGATGTGATGAGGAGGATAGCTGTTTCCTAAGGAGTGGATAGCAAATGAGACTTTACCTACCAAATCACAGGTTTATCCCCTAAAGTGCTGTTGGATGGAGCTGGACTGAGGCTTTCCAGAAAGAAGGTTCAGATTCCAAACCTTCTGAAAGTTGGATGAGTGCTTTAATAAAAGTCATATCAAGTGTGTGCATCTGTGTGCTGGAGAGGCTCTCAGGGAGAATATGGTCAGCTATTCACTCCTGATAGCACCTGGGGTGGTGAAAACATGCAAGAAGGCTTATTTCTGTGGGAGAACTTGTGGGAGAACTTGTGGGAGAACTTGTGGGAGAACGAGGGAAACTGCGTAAGGCACAACTGTTATTCTCTGTTTGCTAGCACAAGACACTACTGTTCTTTGTTATAAGTTTGTTGAAGTAAGCACAAAAGTAGAACAAGGTCGGGCCTACATGACTGATAACAGGAGGGCAACGTGACCGAAGACAGGGTGCAAGACAGCATGCAGGTGGAGGAACTATTTGCGTGATCAGAAGACTTTATCCAATTAGACTATTGTTTAAGCACGTGAACGGCACATGTTAACCAATCAACAAATGGCTTATGTGTGACTAGATATTAGAAACATATATAACCGAGTATTGCGCAGTTAATAAACGGAGAAACCGTTTGATCCACAGTATCTGTGTTGGTCCGTTTTCTCCCCAGGGTGAGTCCCTGGCGATGCGTCGTTTTCCCTAGATTGTCGCAGTGGAGAAAGTGCGGCAGTCTCACTGCATGTTATCAATGCTCAGAAGCAGAGAAATAGGCTAGCTGGCTGATTCTCTCATTAATTTAGATGCAGGGATTGTTTAGCCAGCTGACAAAACAAGCTTAATGTTTGTGATATGTTGGCCTAGCTCCTTGTAGGAAAATAACAAGATTCTGAATGAAGAAAAAGATTAATTTTTTTTTTTTTTTTAAGATCTTTAATGGTCCTGCATTAGTTTTTAAGCCATGCTTTCTGTTTTGGTTTTGGGGTTTTTTTTCCCACAATATGGAGTATTGTGTATTATCACAGAAGTTCAGTATGCCCCTAAAGCCAAAATATGATTTGTTTTGTCTGAAATTTTACAGCTGACTGTGTTTGGTTTATTAGCACAATATTCCTTTAAGAAATCCATAATAAAACCAGAAGCCTGAAATAATTTTGCAATTACAGTTTAAAGCTTTAGGGCTAACCTGTATGTTAAACTCAGAGTAAAAAATAACTTTCAGTGATGTGGATTGGTGTCCTGGCTCTGACTGGGGAGGCTGCTTTTACATCTTTGGAGGACCTTCAGGTTATTTCAAATTATAAAATTATGAAACAGTCTGTATGAGGAAATGAAATTCCTAGAAATTATCCATAGTCTGCCCATACCTCAGGCTTTTTACAAAAATCATAGAATCATAGAATGGTTTGGGCTGGAAGGGATCTTAAAGATCATGTAGTTCCACCCCCCCTGCCATGGGCAGAAACACCTTCCACTAGACCAGGTGGCTCAAAGCCCCAGCCAACCTTGTAAATATTTAAATGAAATACATTATCATATGGAATATTTATATGACTATAAAGGACCTAAATAATCAGTCAACAGTAAGAAAATACCTGGATTAATGTTGTCCACATAAACCTAATCGGTTCCTGTTCCTTTGTAGGTATCCCTTAGTGCATAGCTATAATGATATCAGCTATAAAATGTTTTCCAGAAGACTTCTTTGTTATTCCTTTCAAACAATGTATGGTGTTCACTGAAAGAACAACCATTCCATTTTATATCCTCATCAAATGCATATCTCTTGCCTTTTTTGCTGCATAGTGCGTAAATCCTGCATCCTCATAGGTGTTTCAACAGCTCACTTCACTAATATCAGGGATAGCAATGAAAGTGTCTTCCCTATGATCCCAAATTCTTCTTCACAGAAGATTTCAATCACACAGATGTCAGAAGAGATCAGTCCTTTCTTTGTATCACTTTGAAAAGACTATTTTCCCAAATACATTGCTGATTTCTGGTCCTAGATTTCTCTAGAGAACAATTTCATTATGTTTTAACTTAAGTTGCAAATTTTCAGTGCTTCTGCAGATCAGACATCCCCAGTTATCTGAAGCTGGAAAACCAGGTATGAGTAATACAGAACCTATTGACAGCTGTGAGTGGGTCAGGGTCTTGTAAGTAGGATAGGGTTTAGCAGTGTGCAGCTGCCCAGGTCATAGGACTGTGCAACTTCTGCAAGAAATGAGACAAGAATATTCCAGACATCATACTTCACGTCTCCCATTAATTCTCAGGGCACTGTTTACACCTTTTACTGAAACAGCCCTGGAGTGGATGTGTTTGGAGCTGGAATAAAGAATTACATGTGATCTTGCCCATTCTCACCTCCACATTCCTTCGCTTCCAGGATGCTAAATTTAAAATGCTCTGTGATACCAAAGAGTCAAATACCACAGTGATATATTCATCATTTCTTGGAGGTTCTTAGTTTTATTTCTTTCTAAAAATACATTTTTATTTTATGTAGAGCAAGTCTGTTGAGAAGAAGAATGATAGTTGTGAATAAGGTCTAGATTTTAGACCTCATTCTAATTTTAAGATTTAAGGCAAAATTTCTTTAATACTTCAGCAAAATGTATGTTCTGAAATGCATGTACTATGAATTTGTTTACTAGTAGTTTTATTGTACCTGTATATTGCTTCCTGCTTATAAAAGCACTCCTGAGATAAGCTGCTTATATTAAAACATTTTCAGATTGCTCCAAAGAAAGTAAAAATATTGGAAGGGTAAATATTGTCAGCAGTGATGGACTACTCCCATGAAGTGATTCGTTATTTCACTTCCAGTACTTACGAACTTTGTTGAGAAAGTGACTTGCAGAATGTCCCCGCTAACACATTAATATGCTGGTCTGTCTTCTAAGCTGGTGAAAATTGTGTTTTCATCAAGTATGCAAAATTCACAGCTCTCTGTAGGAGTAAAGATGCCACAGAATGGATGAATTTTAGGAAATAATGCCTTTATATGGGATAAAAGAGTTTCAAAGTTTGCTTACAAATCAACAGGGTTTTGTAATGAAATAGCATAGCTTTCATAATGAAGTGATTCTAAATGTTAAACGTTAACTTCTTGGGATTTGTAAACTCTTAGAGGGCAAAGTGTAAGGATAGAATTTTCAAAGGGGAATTACCTTCTCAATTTCTATTAACTAATCCTTTAGGCAGTATTGAAAATCTCAGCCTTACATCGCAAATGCCACTGAGGAATCAGCTAGTTAACATAACAAGTTCTGAGGTGGAGGGATGACACTCAGTTCGGTTTTACAAAGAATGTATCAGAAAAGAGGAGCAAGGCTGTGTGCTTCTACAACAATATGCACTGTGTTAATTGGGGATTTTATCTTCCTGTTTGCTCTCCTTTTATGTGGTTCTTTGTCTTAAGGTTTGATTTTTGATATCATGGTGTACAGCAGTGGGGAGAGAAGAGCATCCTCCTTCCTTTGCTCTCATGATCAGTAGCTGACTCTATCCTGAGTCGTCCCTCTGTCCTGGAAGCTGGGGAGCAGAGCTCCCTTCATTTTCTAGCTGCTTCTGCATACCCCTGTGGAAGAGCACAAATGCTAGTCACAGAGCTAATATGTCTTTGCAATTTAGATATGAAGAGCTAAGGGTAAGGATCCTGACAGTTGTTAGGAGTAAATTAAGTTTATGCTGTTAAACTGGGTCCTGAATGAGGCAGAATTATTTCACCTCTACCTTAGAGGCAGAGGTATTTGATCTTAAAAACAAACCAAATAAAAAATGTAAGCACTTAGGAAACTGTGTCTTCGGGAAACCAAGCATGATTTAAACTTTGGACTTTGGTAGGGATGTGTATTGGCTTTGTGTGGCAAGGTTTTGGTAGCTGGGGGGGTGTTACAGGGGTGGCTTCTGTAAGAAGCTGCTGGAAGCTTCCCCTGTGTCCGACAGAGCCAATACCAGCCGGCTCTGAGACGGACCCGCCACCGGCCAAGGCCGAGCCAATCAGCGATAGTGGTAACGCCTCTGGGATAACATTTTTAAGAAGGAAAAAAGTTGGGATAGACGGAAACAGCAGCCGGGGAGAGGAGTGAGAACAGGTAAGAGAAACAGCCCTGCAGACACCAAGGTCAGTGAAGAAGGAGGGGAGGAGGTGCTCCAGGCTCCGGAGCAGAGATTCCCCTGTGGCCCGTGGTGAAGACCATGGTGAGGCAGGCTGTCCCCCTGCAGTCCATGGAGGTCCACGGTGGAGCAGATCTCCACCTGCAGCCCATGGAGGACCCCACACCAGAGCAGGTGGGTTCCCAAAGGAGGCTGTGACCCTGTGGGAACCCCGCGCTGGAGCAGGCTCCTGGCAGGACCTGCGGATCTGTGGAGAGAGGAGCCCACACTGGAGCAGGTTTTCTAGCAGGACTTGTGACCCGTGGAAAGGACCCACGCTGGAGAATTTCGTGGAGGACTGTCTCCCGTGGGTGGGACCCCACGCTGGAGCAGGGGAAGAGTGTGATGAGTCCTCCCCCTGAGGAGGATGAAGCAGCAGAAAATAATGTGTGATGAACTGACCATAAACCCCATTCCCCGTCCCCCTGTGCCGCTGGGGGGGTAGGTAGAGAATCCGGGAGTGAAGTTGTGCCCGGGAAGAAGGGAGGGGTGGAGGGAAGGTGTTCTGAGATTTGGTTTTATTTCTCATTACCCTACTCTGGTTGATTTGTAATAAATTGAGTTAATTTTCCCCAAGCTGAGTCTGTTTTGCCCGTGACAGTAATTGGTGAGTGATCTCTCCTGTCCTTATCTCGACCCACAAGCTCTTTGTTATATTTTCTCTCCCCTGTCCAACTGAGGAGGGGGAGTGATAGAACAGCTTTGGTGGGCACCTGGCAGCCAGCCAGGGTCAACCCACCACAGGATGAAGTAACTAAATGCTGTAAAAGCCCTACCATGCAAGGGGCACAGCCCTTGAAGGTACCTTAGGGGTCTCCTGGAATCCATGTAGTAAATGGGTACAACAAATCTTTACAGTAACATGTGACAGGAAGAGAATATCTGAGTGGGTAGGAGAATGGATGCTTTTATCTCAGCATATTTAAAAATATGCCATATATGGAAATTTCTTGCAGTCTTCAGTGGAAAACTCATGCCTGGTTTAAAGGAAATATTTTAAAAAGAAATATTTAAGTATATTCAGATATTCATGTTTGAATTCAGTGGGCCCCAGGTTGACCCGAGATTGCAAGAGGATCTGCTCAGGATGTAGATTAAAAAAAAAAGAAAACCAAAAGCAAACATATTTAGTTTTGTTTTTCTGACAAGCTCTTCACCTTTATTTACTAAAGCTGAGCCACAGGAAAGAGAGTGGAGAGAGAGATGCACCGATGAAGTCTTAAACAAGATGAAAGAGGAGTTGTCATGCATGGGTAGAAGTGGCAGAGCAAGAAATACTGACATTCAGTGGTGATTGGTAGTGAGACAAAGGCAAAAATGTATGAAGAAAAATGCGCAGAATCAACAACAGATAAGCATAGCGATGATGTGAGATGTGAATATTTAACATTATCTTTCTAATCTTATCTGGAAACCTTTTCATAGATAAATACAATTGCACAAACATAAGTGAATCAAATGAAAATGACATCCAGGCCAACAAGGCAGCACAGCCATCAGCAGTTTAACTATGTGACAGTCCCAAGATCCACTCTCACACTGCCAACATGGCTGCCTATGGACCTTTCCAAGGAGCCATATGCTGCTGGAAGATGAGGACCTTCCACAGTTGGCATTTAACTCTTGAGAGGGCGGTAATAACACTCAGGCTTTATATTAATGACTGAATTACATCTTGCTTCAATAGTTGAGTTTAAGTTGTCATATGCTGCTACAACTGTTTTAGGAGTGAATTTTATTTTGACATGTGTTATGTAGTACATCCTGATCTAATAAGAACATTGCTTTTTCTGTGAGAACATTAATACTGACATAACTCCATCCCAGCTCCATCACATACTACTTTAATTAAGACTGCATTCATTTTGGAAGGAAAAAGGGCAAAGGTTTGATTTTAATATAATTATAATAACAAATATTCATTAATTGTAGATGTAACATCTAATAAAGCATTATGAAGTTATGGGACCTTAGAAACCTGACAGAACTCATCATGCCATGTCATAATTTCCTAAGCACAGTTTCTCAATGTAGTGTCAATATTCCCTTTTTGGTTATTTTGGAAATATTCTCTTTGTAGTAAGTATAAGAATCTCTTCTTACACAACCTATGTGATATTTTGTTTCAGAGTACTAGTGTATTAGATGCCCTTTTATCAGAGACCTTCCAAGGCATAGAAAACACCCAGCCTTTATTGAATCGGATTTACTGAAAATATCCCTTAAAGACTTCAATCTTTTCTTATGTGTTTGTATAGAAGCCATTTGGACTCAAGACACACTATGAGAACCTCCAACTACTTTAGCACACTCCTAATGTTTTCACTATGGGTGGGTTTTACTTAGGTGTAAATCTCTGTATTGCCACACTTCAAGTTTACAGGAACTGATTATAAGAAGATTTATTCTTATTTACAGGGAACGATGATAGGAAGATACCATATTTGTTACATGTAGAGGAACACCACATGTAGAGTTTTTGGTAGCTGGCACGTTGGGTACCCTGCTACGACAGGGAAGTGTCTAACTATCCTTGAAAATGAACGGCTATTTTACTCTAGTATGAATTGTATCAAAGATAGTATGCATAATACAGAGTTGGTCCTCCAACATCAGCCAAGGAAAGTTGACATTCAAAAGACGCTCTCTTGATACAGTTCTATGGCAACCTGTTTTAGAATATTGGTTCCTGTAAAATAAGAAATAGAATGACTAAGCATGGTAAATCAGGCAATATTCTGTTTCTAGCTTACTTGATAAATGCTATTGCAATAGAGTTTAAGGTTGGAGTGAGGAATAAGGGAGAAAATTAATTGTTTGGTCTCTCTTGTGAGACTCATGCTAGTCATAAAAGTATTTGTGTGTGTTAGTTTATCTCTGCTGTCCTTGACCAATGTAAATCTACAAAGACTACAAGGCAGAATAGAGACAAGTGTACCCTTTTGTTATGCTGTTTGGACAGAGCTGGTGAAAAATACTGCCCCCCCCCCCTTTTTTTTTTTTTTTTAGTAAACAGAAGTACATTTCTTTCAACAACATTAATTGAATGAAAGATTTCCTCCTTGTTTTTCAATCCCCTCCATATCTCTACCTCCCTATCTACAGGTACCTCAATCCCTTCTTCACAATCTCTTTACTTCAGTTGTATATCTAGCTGATAACTGCAGAATTTGTTGGCATCCATAGTGGAATGTTGTAAGAGATACAAATTGCCAGAGACTAGGAAATAGTCACTATTGCCTAAGAGCTGTAGATATGCAGAAGATGCCAGAGGTGATGCTTAGATTGTTCATCTAAGTTTCCTCTGATCCTTATGGGAACAGGAGATACAAATCAAGGAATTAAAGGGAGACTGAACTGAGAAGAAATAAAAGCTTGCACTAATTGTTTAACTTTCAACTTTTCTTTCATGGTATATCCAAACCAGAATTGTTACTGTCCTCCACTGTGTGTGACCTCTGGAGATTTTTCTGTTATTGCAGTCATATGCAAAACCTAAATTAATCAAAATATTAAAAAGAGAGTATGCCTCAGGGTAAATATAGGGTGAATTTTGTACTGGATATCTGTTTTGCAAGTTTCAAAAGGCTAGGGAAAAAAAATATGATTTTAAATAAGCAGGAGACTTTTTGCTGAGCTATAAAAGCCTCCATGGTGCCAAACCCAGACTAAAAGTGTAAAGCCCTCTGCTATGGTGATGCTTATCAGAAGAATTTCTGATGCGTTCACTAGAGAAACTTCTCAGGAATCTTACCAATAATAATAAAATAGCTTAAGAAATCAAAATCGTGTTATGCAGCATTAGTTTATTACTCCCCAGGATGCTGACCTTGTAATATTCAGGCAATGATTCTTCAAACACTCTCATCCCAAAGCAAGCAAGTAAAGGTATTGACAGGTGGCAATAGCTATGATAGAAGCCCCCAAAATGCACACCTTAAAACTAAGCAGCTTTCAGCATGTCCCAGAGTCACCACCTGTAAATATGGATAGAGTTTTCTGTTTCATTTTCAAAATGTGGGCATGTCAGCTACAGATAAGACTATGCAGAGTGAGCTCCAGGTTTCTGCCATCATAAATCATCTTTTGGTGGTTTGTTGTTTGTTGTTTGGTTGGGGGTTTTTTTTTGGGGGGGAGGCAGTTACATTACTTTAGTTTATGAGTATATGTGTGAGAAGAATTCATTTTTCAAATGAAGGGGAATTGATTCAATTCTAATCTGAAAGCTACATATGATCTTTATGGCAACATCAGAATCTCTTGCAGCTTTACAGTAGTCTTATCAGTACTCAGAAGTGAAAGGGAAGCCTAAGACAATGTCAAAGGTAAATCCAAGTGGAAATAGCAACGTACATGATGAAATTTGACTGGCAGAACATGGTTTAAAAAAAAAAAAAAAGTGAAAGTAATAACCAATTGAAATACTGAGCATCCATGTACACTGAAAAGCTGTAACCTTCACTATAGCTGAAACTCCAGTACAAAGGACTGTATTTAATCAGAGTTTTGCAGATGTGCATCACTTTCATGAATCTTGGAGCACTAAAAATTGGACAACTTTTCCTCCTGTCATACAGTTGCTTTGTGCTGCCAGACTTGACTTTTTTTTGACAAGTTAAAAGTAGTAAGGTGGTATGGAGCCACTGTGGCAGCTCGCTTTTGGTACAGCTTTGGCCAAACGGTGGAAGAGAAAGTATGGTCACAGTGCATTTAAACCTAGGGGATTGTTTTCTTGCTGTAATGGGATTTAGGCAGTGGAGAGTCAACTAATAGAAAGATCTGGTGTTAATTTCCAGATTTAGCACTGGTGTGTGTGTCTGTCTGCCTGGGATGCTTTGCATAAACCCCCCTTAAATTCCCTTTTTAATTCCCCATCCTTTTTCTGCACACAGCTTGAATTCAGAGCTTGATCCAGTAGCCCAGGATCTGGGCTTTCTTATATAAATATCTGACATTAAGAAGCTTGTGTGTACACATTAAGATGTAATCTAGAGATGAAAACAGTGAAGTGTTTTCCAAAGTGCATTGAACATGCACTGAGAGTTGCAGGAAGTGCCTAGGAATAGGAAGAATTTACCCTAGTAGAGATGCTGAATTTGCTTCTCAATTTATATAAGTTAAATTTTTCAAAATGCTGCTCTAAATTGTATTATACAGTGCATGATTTTTAATATTCTTATTTCAAATTGAACGTAAGGGTAGACATGAACTTCCATGAACTTCCACCAGAGTTTAATTCTATGCTTTGCCATATTGTCCTGTTTTGTTAAAAGTTAAGCCTTTGAAATACCACTACCTTTAAATTGCATGTAACTCATGAAATTGCTATGTAACTGGTGTAAATCAGCACACCTCCCATGACTTTGGTGCTGGTATGCTACTTTAATACTAAATGAGATTCTGGTTCACTTAAGGCATCAGGTACTTTCCTTTGATGTTATAGAGTGGTGGGATTTTTTTCCCATCCTTTACAAATAAAACCTCATCAGCTGCTTTTTTGACCACAGTGTCAGCTTAGCACTTACAGAAATTCTTGCTTCTAATTACCAGTCTATTTCATTTAGTAGAAACTGATGTATATACAATGCAAGAGAGACATGATGAAAAAAGATCCCTGTGTAGAGAAAACAAAACAAAACAGCCCCTAGATTAGTCCCGGCTGACTTGTTCAAATCAAACTCAATGTCACCTCTGAGGATGTAACAGAAGTCTGTATAGACTGGAAGCTGAAATTCCTTTTCTGATAGTATTCAAAAAATTCACTGTTTACTCCACAGAAACTGATAGTGCATTTGCTCTCTACTAAGATGAATTTGTCTCCACTGGAATCAAGAGAAATTTTACATTTGACTATAGCAAGCCCCAGTTTCACCTCAGGACTCCAGTTGTTATTTTGCATGCAGAAAATATAAGAACTGGATCTTAAAAGGCCAGCTTTTTTTTTTCTTTTCTTTTTTAAGATTTCCCTGTATTCTTTCAAGCAGTTCCTTTCCTTTCTTTAATTTACTGTCTCATTAATAAGAAGGCCAAACTATTCAAGCAAATATTGTTATAATGAATGCTTGACTTGTACAGTGCCAGCTTTTGTACTAAATTATTCAGATAAAAATAAACATGGACAGTTTGGAAACAAACACGATGAACTAGACTGAATAAAGAATTCATGAAAAACAGTGCAAATATTTGTAGATAAATTTAACTGTGAGGACTAAGTGAAAGGGGAAGAGATAATGTTATTTAAAGAAAAAGGCAAATTAAAGTAAACATTCTTCCTCATCTCTGCTTCACTGATAGATCTATTGTAGCTGTTCACGCAGCGATTTTGTAAGGATTTATTCTGTATTCCTGATGTCTTTATGGTCATTCAATAGGTGTTCCAGGTTACAGAGGGAGGCCTTTACATGAAGGCTGTTTTTAAATTGGGTTATTTTATTAACTAAATGCACCCTAAGAAAATGCAAACAAGGTGTCACAGAGGAGGGAAATTCCTGTGTCATCTCATTCACACATGGATGTTCTGTCCTGTTGTGCACATATAGGTGTGCAGTGCTGTTTTAGATGACCTCATTTTTAATGGTGATTTAGTCCAGCTACTCCCTAAATGCTGCCTGGGCACCAGGCGGGCCTGTAAGTCACAAGTGTCTGTTTTGCCTGTGCAAAAGACATCAACAAATGGGATATTTAGGCTCTGGACTCTGTGTTCCCGTTGCCACACTTGCTGCCTGTCCACTCAAGTAGTGCAAGGATACCACACAAAGTCAGCATCCCCCAAGAGGTATCTACAGCTGACAAATTTTCATGTCTACAGAAGCTCTCATACAGCTATGCTGTAGTTAGACACACACACGTGAGGGCTGCCACAGCTCCCCAGGGACTGCAAACAGTCCCTGTGGCAGCTGCGCTCTAGATGCAAAGTCTGCTCCTGTGCCCCCAGAGCCAATGGTCAGGGTAGACATCTTTAATGACGTGGCTCAGATGTAGATAGAGGTCTATATGTGGAGAAAAGGAAGGCATCTTCCCGTGGGTATTTATGTTTGATTAACTGGATGGGACCCAGTAGTTCTTGTGCAAGTAGCCGAGTTAGATTATCCATTTTTCCAGTCCTGAAAGAGAGAATGTCAATTCAGTGAGCTGAGCAAGAATTCAGTAACACATGAAGAAAAGCTAGTTATTTGGAATTAGATGGGCTGAGAAAACTGCAAGAACAACACCAGTTATGAGTAAAAGGGTTCTTAGTAAAGTATCCAGGACAAAGTGGTACAGTGCCAACCAGTTCACACCAGGCAAGCCAAAACATTAGGTCTTTCTTTGCAAAGATATAGCTTCTTTCCAATTTTGTTGCTGTAAAATATTCCAGGGTACTGAAAGGAGGATGATTTGTACCTTGTTGTCACATCATACAGATGCTTCTGAGGCAGAAACGTGGATACCCTGGAGTCTTTCATTTAACTGCTGCTGTGATTTGTGAGCCTGTATAGTAGTGCCTTACGGTGGTCATGAACTGGGATTCTGCTGTGCTGTACAAACACAGGACAAATAGCTCCAGCTCCAAGGAGCTTCCTAAACTTCCCGGTGTTTCCAGGTAGAGTACTTCCTGTAGAGCCAAAAATCCCAGTGCAGTTATTACTATTCTTTTAGACTGCACCCTGTACAAAATATGTTTCACTGCCTATCAAAGAAAAGAAAGATACTTATATAACTCGTATATAATTGAGTCACAAAATAAATTTCCAGACACACCCAGTATTTCATTGTGCCTTATGTTTTTGATTTTATAAATCCCCCTCTATATTTAAAGGACTGTAATATTCTCCTTTATCTGAACTCAGAGATGCACAGCAGAGAATTAGCTTTTATTTATTTCATTTTGTTTGTGACAGGTTCATTGTTTGCTTTTACCAGGCTCCAAACCAGCCACTGAACAACATGAATATTCAGGAGTTGTCAGCAGCTGCAGCCGGTTTGATTTTTCTCAAGAATTCTAGCACATGCAACGACAATGAATTCACTTTTGTATGCAGTGGTTGTGCGTGAGATGTTCCTTGATATTATTATTTTGGAAACTTTTTGAAAAAGACTGAGAAATACTCATAGTTACCCCAAAACCTCATCAGCCCAGAAAAAAAAACAACGAACCAAACAGAAAAAAACCCCTAACCCAAACCCTTGAAAAAAACCTACAAACTAAAGATCTCTCTGTTCATACATAAGTATCTGCTGCCTTAAAGACAGATTTAGGAATATATACACTTGAATAACTTTGTTCATACAGGCAGGCACAGTGAACTCAGCAGAATACATGAATTAAGTTACTTGGCTGTCATTTCAGAACAGGATATCAGTCTTCAGTGACTACGTATATGTTTTTTGAAGGGACAGTTTGTGATTACCCAGAGAAAGAGGTTACAGCATAAGCATAGGATTCTGGATTAATCTGTGAATGTTTCAGACTTTTAATGGAATTTGTGAGTGCCATTTATTTTCTTCATCAAGACTCTGGAGACCTAAGGTACGTGTATGCACGATATTCATGTTGTAGTCAGGATGACAGTTGTGACTGTAGTGAATAATGGGGTCTATGGGATTTGTGCTAACAGAAAGCCATAGCAGCAACATGGACTTTTGAGGATGACTTGGAGAAAATCTCCAATTAGGTGTCATTTGATTAGTGGGAAGACACTGCATGGTGTGCCTGAGAATGCTGTAGTGCTCTGAGATAGCCCAGATTTACTGCTACAGGAAGAGAACAGATTGCTATCCAGAGTTAAGAAAGAGTCAATTATATTCAATCAGACTCCTAAATAACTTAGTATTTGCTGTAACAGCAGCTTGGATTTTTACAAGTGGTGATCGAAGTTTTCTTTTAAGAGGTTATTGTTTAAATACATACATGGATAAGAACCTGCCTTGACTGGAGAGTGAGGTCAATGTGAATATTTCCTTGTCTGCCCATGTCCACTCTTCTGAAGAGCACTACTATTCTTTGAATGGTCAGAATTAAAATAGATTCTTGCCGTTTGAAATAAAATAGTTAAGGTCATTTTTATGTAGTCAAGATTTCAGAACACAGTCTGTTATTTATAATATAATCCTGGTTTTGGTTACTCCTACCTTTCTGAAACACAAATATTTTTGGCCTGAAATTTTACTTTCTTGGTATGAATTTATTTGAAAGTTTGATTACAACTCAGGTAACCTTTTGAGGAGTTTGACATTACACAATAGTCTATATTTTTAATAATGGTTTAATCACATCTTCACATTAAACAAGAATCGGTACAAAAACATTGCTAGTAACGAGCAAGGCTTTTCCAAAGTCAGAATACAACATAGATGTCAATTGTAGTGGGCACTTTTCCTCCCTGTTTGAGTGTCCTCATTGCTTTGGATCTCATAAAACCTTAAAGTCTGTCTTCATGCTTCCCTTACAAGAAGGTCTAGGTCCCCAAATATCCTTACACAGGATTCTTGTATTTAGTTTGTTTTCAGCTAACAATAATAAGAGAAAATCACAGCAAAGCAAAAGATATAGAGGTACAGACTTAGTCCTATACTCATGACTGGTCATATGTATATGCAAAAGCAGTCAATAGATGAAACACACTTATATGTGTCCTCTTTTCCTGAGGAGTCTTCCCCAAAGTCTGCACTAGGTAGGCATTTCCCAAGCAGCACTATTACTCAGAATTTTATCAGGCCTTCAGTTAATAACAATTTATATGTGGTTATCACAAAGAAAAGAGAATTTATTTGGGTTATTGGGGCCTCAGCAGAATAAATTTGAGATCCCTGGGCATCAAGAACTAGAAAAATATTTCTTCTCCAAAAGGAGTAATGCGCATTTTTCCAGAGTTGGACTTGTCAGTGTTCAGCACGAACAGTGAGGAAAACTGGCTTATATTTTTATCTCTGGCAGAAATGCTCCAAACCTGCCTCAAATATAAGCAAAGCAAACAAAAATAAACAAAACGTGACTCTAACACCAAAAGCATGGCTGCAGTGAAAGGCTCTCTAGTTTAATTCTGTTCTATATTGCTGCCCATTGGAAGAGAAAGAACATGATCTTAATGGTCCTACAGGTTCCTCATTTTGCAGTTTTCCAAAGGCAGATAGAGCAAATGTTTTGACTAGCTTTTTGCCTCTCTGATGGATGATTTTTTTTTTTTTTTTTTTGTAGCAAGGAAAGAGGCAATAAAGGGGAAATTCAAATTCATTAACTTGCATGAAATAAGCAGCCCAAGTAAACTACTGGTGTAAGAGGACAGCTGGAATTCAGTTTCTTACTGATACAACCTCAGCCAGCTTTTTCTTTCTGCTCTTTCCTCCTTTCATAATTCAATTATTCATTGTTCATAGGGGTTTGGGGCCTTCACAAGCATTTCCAGCTGTCCTTTAAGCTGTGGAATACGAGGATAAAGACCACCTGGAAGTGAAAAACCTCCCATTTTGGTTTTACAAAATCCTAGTAATACTTGTGCTAGGTTTGCCCCTGTAGACTAATTCCATTTCTCCACTGTTGAGCTTTCACTCACTCTGCTCATATTGCAGCTCTGAGCGTTTTAATAAATTTACAAGAAGTTTCATTATAGCAAAAATTGATTCTAAGTTCCAGCAAGCTATAAACTCTTGGGGGAAAGAAGGGGAAGTAAAAAGAAAGAAATATAGAGCAATAATACTATATGGTGTTTGCAAACAAAGCAGAAAAAGGTTTTAAGCAATACGTGTTACTAATGTAAGTTAATGACCCAGAAACAACTGAGTGCCATCCAGATCTTCCTCCCAAACTGCTTCAGTCTCTATTCTTTCTTCCTTCGTCCAAGTAATTCCTGGGGAAATGTTATCAGAATGTTCTGCTATTTCTTCTCCCCTCATATCAGTCATATGTGCAATTCTTTGTCACCTGTGTATTACTTTGCATGGAGAATGGATCTGGTTCAACCTGAACCACAACAGCACTTAACAAAGTGAGAAAATGGAAAGATTTAATTTTGATTCAAACAAACTTTTTTGAAGGGGTGGGGTACATGGGGAAACGAAACACTTTTTCATTCTTGAACTGTGGCTCACTTACATAAACAAGTTGTCCTTTTTTTCAAGCAAAAAGCTGGAAGACTCATTTCAGAGCCAGACCATTTTTACTGAATAACCTCACGGGGCTTCCAGGACTCCCATTTGCCTCAAAACCTGGTGAGGTTTGTCTCGGGTCTATGACCAGGGTCAAGGCTGTTCTAGTGTTTGTGGTTTTATGGCAGTTTAGCAGGAATCTAGAAATAACTCATCTGGAACCTGAATTGTGTTTGTTAGAACAGCTATGAACCTGAGGTCTTCTGAAGGACCTTCAGAACTGTTTTATTTGAAAAGTTCAAGGCATCTGTAGTCATACTTGCTTCTCTTGTACACCTCTTCTCCTCGAGACTTAACTTCAATAAAGATGGTGCTGGGAGACAGAGGCAGCTAATGTTTGATTTAAAATACAGGTTTGATCCCTTTCTTGCCAACTCTGTTTAATTCTCTACTTTGACTGGAAGCTTTTTCCAAAGAGGAGTACTTTTACTTCTGTACAGGACTTTGTGGGTGCTACCAGAAATTGTTAAATACAGTGATTCTATGGCTAGCTTTACTTACTTCTACAGACTGATTTTCATAATAGGTGTGCTTCTATAATGCTGTGAAAGCACTTACTGTTTCTCGTTGTTTCAAGCACTTCGCAGTTCAACTTCACATGAACTGCATGCAGAGCAATTCTCCTCAGAGTTCACTTCTTAATATTTATATTATTCTCATGCGGAATGGACTAACAGTCACACAGGTGAAAATAAACATTGTGATTACTGTTCATTTATAGACAGAAATTTGACATGTGGCTCCATAGTATATTGGCATAAATTTATCATTTCCTTTACTATAATATTCTATGGGTTTTTTTCATGGGCATCTGAACATAGTACTCTTTTTCAGTATTTTCATTACTTATAGTTGCATGCTGTTGTGGGGCACAAAAAGCAAAGCTGGTTTTGTAAACACTCAATAAGCTGAATTTTGATCTCCCATGGACCACCTAGAGAAAGAATGGTTCTTTCTTTTCTATTTCTCTGATGTGGATTTCTGTTGTCACCCTTGCTAAGACTTAAAATTTATCACTCACATTATCCCTATTTGTGGTGCAGCAAATGTGACAACTCAAAAATTACTTTCATTGTAGTCTTTAAAAGTCATGCAGGAGATTTATTTGCAGTCTGCCATCTACCGTTAACATGAAGCCAAAGTTTGTGTGGTCTTTGATATGCCAATATTATGTTTTGGGGCTGGAGTGTGCTTTAAATAGCACAACCTGCATGCATTAACATGAGTATAGAAGAACCTTGATTATTTAGATAGTAAATGTTGTCTCCTTCTATTTCCTGATTTTTTCCACCTCTTTAAATGCATTACCTTGTTCTGTCAATATAAAAGTAAGAGGACAATAATTTATCAGCCTCTGCAAATCTGTATGCTCTTTATTGGAAATGATGCATCCTTTCCTTAGTGGAGAAAGGACTGAAGTTGTCCATCTCTCCCTTTTCTAAGATAGCTTAGCATGCTTAGGTGAGCTAGATCAAATCTTGTGAACTTCAGGAATGATATGTTTAGTTTAGTTTGAACTTGCGTGTTTTTCTTTTTTCATTTAGAGGGTTTCATTTGAATACATTGGTCACGTGACATGCAGTGCTCTTTGCCCAAGCCTGTTACAAGGCTATAAGTAAGCCAAATGTCTTGAACTAGTAGGTGAAGATGTTCTTTTGGACTAGCTCTGTAACCTGGTTCAGCATTTTTCTTCTTTACAAAACCTGAAGTTTAGATGCAGAAATAATAATAAACAGCCATTTGCAGAAGGCTCAAAATGAACCTTTCCTTACATCTGTATTGAAATGTATTCAGTAACATCTCTGAAAAAAGTCACCTGCTGCTCTGAAACGTTTCTTACTCCATTCAGAACACAGTGACTCTTCTATTGTCTGCCGCTTTACATGGTCTTGCATAAGCAAGATCTGTAACCTTTTTGTTTCTGTAAGTAAGGTTCAGTAGCAAACTCCTAGTCCCTACCAGGCCTTCAGTCTCTGTCCCTTCCTTTCAATTCTTTCTTGGAAAGGCCTATATAAGGTCTGGTATAAGAGGCATCACCAGAAGTTAAACTCTTTCCAACATAGCACTGAAGATCATAAAACATGCAAAGCTTCCCACTGTGTGAATGCCCAATAAATTGTTAGATAAGAGAATTATGCAGGTACTTATAAATAAATAACTAGCAGAATAAAAAATCAGGGAAATCAAAAAGAAACAGTCCATAATATAGATATGTTTTGCAAAATTAAAAATATGCCGATATATTTAAATGGCCTTCTGACTGTGTGAATATAGTTAGTTCTCAGCCCTTCAATGTGTTTAACTTGTTCAGTGTAGGACCAAGTAGAAAATATATCTGCAATCCATATTGCAGCACAAAATACCTGGGATCTATGCCATCCTGCAAGCAACACATACCAAATACTTGTGTTGTTCAGAGCTGCTCTGCAAAAGAGCCTTTAAAATGCATTTGGGGTGAATGTAACCATTGGACACAGAGTTTCTGTAAAAGATGTAGTAATAAATATGAATGAACTAGGTAGCAATCAGATACAAATGTCTTTTGGGTTTGTTTTGGTTTGTTTTTAAAGGTAAAACCAGAAGCAAGTGGGAAAATATAAGACAGTGCTACTCTCAGAAATGTATATTATGATTTTCCCTCAGGACATGAAGAACTTCTTTCAGATACCAGAAGATATATAAAATTTTATTATTAACTAATTTGTTCATGTTTTATAGCATACATTTGGCAGATGCTTGTAGTTTCACTTTCACTGAGGAAGCATGATCTTTAATTCACTTTGCAGACATTTGCCTAGATATGACAAGTATTTCCATTTTCATCTGACTGAAGTAATACAGCTCAATGAATAGCTAAATTATCACATATATTTTCCGATTATCACTGATGTCATATACCTAGACTTGTGCAAAGCATTTGACACTGTCCCACACGACATCCTTGTCTCTAATTGGAGAGACAAGGATGTGATGGATAGACCAGTTGGTGGATAAGGAATTGGCTGGACAGTCACACTCAAAGAGTTGCGGTCAACGGCTTGATGTCCAAGTGGAGAGCAGTGACAAGTGGCGTTCTTCAGGGATCAGTATTGGGACAGGCGCTGTTTAACACCTTTGTTGGCGACATGGACAGCGGCACTGAGTGCACCCTCAGCAAGTTTGCCGACGACACCAAGCTGCGTGGTGCGGTCGACACGCTGGAGGGAAGGGATGCCATCCAGAGGGACCCTGACAGGCTTGAGAGGTGGGCCCATGCAAACCTCATGAAGTTCAACAAGGCCAAGTGCAAGGTCCTGCACACAGGTTGGGGCAATCCCAAGCACAAATACAGGCTGGGCAGAGAATGGATTGAGAGCAGCCTTGCGGAGAAGAAATTGAGGGTGTTGGCTGACAAGAAGCTCAACATGACCCAGCACTGTGCCCTTGCAGCCCAGAAAACCAACTGTATCCTGGGCTGCATCAAAAGAAGCATGACCAGCAGGTCGAGGGAGGTAATTCTCCCCCTTTACTCTGCTCTCATAAGACCCCACCTGGAGCACTGTGTTTTGCTCTGGGGCCCCCAACATAAGAAGGACATGGACCTGTTGGAGTGAGTCCAGAGGAGGGCCACAAAGATGATCAGAAGGCTGGAGCACCTCTCCTATGAGGACAGGCTGAGAGAGTTGGGGTTGTTCAGCCTGGAGAAGAGAAGGCTCATGGGAGACCTTATAGCAGCATTCCAGCAACTAAAGGGGCCCTGTAGGAAAGCTGGAGAGGGAATTTTACAAGGGCATGTAGTGATAGGACAAGGGGTAATGGCTTTAAACTGCAGGAGGGTAGATGTAGATGATATGTAAGGAAGAAGCTCTTCACTGTGAGGGTGATGAGGCACTGGCACAGGTTGCCCAGAGAGGTTGTGGATGCCCCATCCCTGGAAGTGTTCAAGGCCAGGTTGGATGGGGCTTTGAGCAACCTGATCTAGTGGAAGGTGTCCCTGCCCATGGCAGGGGGGTTGGAACTAGATGATCTGTAAGGTCCCTTGCAACCCAAACCATTCTCTGATTTTATTCAAGCAGTGAAACAGAAGATAGGAAAAATTGGAAAGAATTGGAGGAAAAGGAGGAATTGGAGGCCTCAATAATATTTCAGTTCTGTTTGGACATGGCAGATTCTTAGGGATATAGGGATTCCTAGATATCATCTTTCTAGCATGTGGAAATAATAATCTCCTATAAAGAATCATTGGATTCTGTTACTTGCTGTAAAAGCTTGACTCAAAATAAGCTTGTAAAGCTAAAGCTGGAAAATATATACAATCTATCCTTATGATATGAATGTATGTATTATATTCTTGAAATTACAGCATTTAAAAGTATGATACTTATGATTCTATTTTGGCAATTACAGTTTTACATTTCAAAACCATGTGTGTTAAAAGGTATATGGACTATGTACTTACCATTATACAATTTTGTCTGAGGAATCTAAAGAAACTTCTGGCATTCTGTGTTCTGTTACACATTAAAATGAAACCTTTTCTTTAGATGAAACTATGTACCCTTCATGATTGTTGTATCTGGCCCCTTCAATAGGGAATGCAAGGGATGAAATTTTAGCTCCCACTGCATGCCATACAGGAGTAAAATCTATAGACACGTGCTTCTAGTCCATGTCTATTTTTCTCTTTCCTCTCTTTTTGAAATACAAAACATAACTGGTAACATCTAGTGAACTTTTGCACTAAATAATTTTGTCTTTTGGGGGATAGAAATTGATTTTCCTTATCTTCACATGTGAACATTCTGAGTGTATCCCTTTTTCCTCTCCATGGGAGGTGTTCAGTGAAACCAGCAGTGCAGGAAAAGAAGGTACTGCCTTTAGGGCATGAGAAAGAGAAAATTCATGTTCAGGCAGTTTTCTCTTATTTTGGAAGGAGAGAACCTGAATCAATCATCAGTCATGAAAAAGGGGGTAAGAAGTGTACTCTTCAGATGGAAAACAATATAGAAATACATCAACTGAAATTGGAAAAAAAAAAAAAGTCTGTGAACAGAAGACAAAAGCTTAGCTAAACATGAAGCTTACTTATTTTGCTGAGCTGGATTACCGTGATGGTATGCATACTTATTTCTTATGAGTATTCTGAGACCTTCATCAGTGAATGTAAATTTCTTCTGTGTGGACAAAACCTTGATAAAGCATCTGCAATACTTCTATCTTGGTATTCTGAATAGTTAAATGGGATTGTAATGGAACATGGACCTTTTATTGGCCTTCTTCCACAGGCTGGCTTTTACCCATCATATCTGCCAACTCTGATGTCAAATATAGCACAGCATGTTATGAGATTCACAAGTAATGGATACATTCAGGAAATACAATTATCCTGTGCCTAACCGCAGTTAGCAGCTAGGTGCCAGTTAGCAGTTAGATGAAGGCATTTGGACTTTCAGTGGTTTTCCACATTAAGTCAATAATAAAATCCTCCTAGATTCAATAGAAGCAAGGATTTTACTCATTATTTTGCTACATAATTTGTTATATGCAAAAGAGAGAGGGTTAACTTAAAGAAAACTCTTTTCTTGGTGACCTTTAGACATGATGCCAGGAAATAGGACAAGTCCAGAGCTTCTGCCAAATGGTCATGACAAAATGGCCTAGGAAAGTGGATAGATCAGGGCTACACAGAACAAAAGTTCAGGGAAGATTCATGATCTACAGCTGATGCTTGCGGTGCTCAGTATGTAGTAAACAGTGCAGTTAAACGCTTGAAATGGAGATAAATCACATTCAATGGATATCAAATATGATCATCATCATCAGTGCAGAAGGGACTCAGATGTTAAGAGAAGTGAGAATCATACTTTGTAACAAATAGCTGCAAAGAAAATGACTCACACACCAGATAATAGAAATAACAATTACAGTATAGCATACAACAATAAGGGAATGAGTCATAAACCGCTTGAATCAGAGGAGAGAAACATAACTGACAGTTTCATGGTGGGGAGAAATGCGATGACTGAGATTTCTGAAAAATAAAAAAACCTGACTGGTGAAAAACAATTCTCTTGGAAGAGGCAAAAATTTCTGGTGTTTGTTGTATAGCTCCAAGTGCTGTCTCTGTCATTCTAAGTTAATGGTCACACTGTGGCAAACTTCTCCGTATTTACATTTTTTCTCACTGCCCACAAAGGATGGATGACTCTTCATTCATGATGTGTAAGTCATGAGAAAGAGCACTGAAGTGCCATTGCAATGGCTAAACTAGTATCTCAAAGAATAGACAAGGTGCATCTGACTGAACTTTGCTCAGCTCAGTGGAGCTTAGAAAACCAAATTGCTATGTGAGCCCCAAATCCTCTTTCTAGTTCCTTCATTCCAACGCCAAAGCTAGTTATCATGTAGTGAGTGACACCTAACAGAAGGTAAGCACAGATCCCAGGACCTGTTTCAGAATGCTGGGTGGTGCTGACAGGTATGCAGACCCCCATACATGACACACTCACCTTTTAACTTGACTTTCAGGTTTCTCTAGATCAAAACAAACATAAAGTGAAGCCTCTTTGGCTTCCCTTTCCATTATATCAGACTCATTAAAATTTGGCAGAATCGCCAGAAGAGAAGTAGTTCTTGTGGCAACCTTTCATTGACTTTCCTCATGCCTCTGGCTACACAGAATTTGAAAATCATGATGCTTAAGAATTTAAGCTAGTTTAGGTTTAAACTTTAACAATTTAAGATGCTTAAAGAACTTGCAACACAGTCATTTCTTGGAGTGAGTTAGCACTCTCCTCATGCATTCAGATATCTGTGTCTTAAAGTCACATCTACACAGAAAGCTTGGATTAATTTAAGGTGATCCTGAGAACTTCACCTGCTGCCATATGCCTGAAAAATACCAGGCTGGCTTCCAGCCCAGCCTGTTTCTGAAAGCTCTTCTTCCAGATAAAAGATCAAGATGTTACCTTTCTCCTATTTTTAGAGAGCACTTGTGTCCTGGTTTCAGCTGGGATAGAGTTAACTGTCTTCCTAGTAGCTGGTACAGTGCTATGTTTTGAGTTCAGTATGTGAAGAATGTTGATAACACTGATGTTTTCAGTTGTTGCTCAGTAGTGTTTAGACTAATGTCAAGGATTTTTTAGCTTCTCATGCCCAGCCAGTGAGAAAGCTGGAGGGGCACAAGAAGTTGGTACAGGACAGAGCCAGGGCACCTGACCCAAACTGGCCAACGGTGTATTCCATACCATGTGACGTCCCATCCAGTATAGGAATGGGGAAGTGGGGGGGGCAGGGATTCGCCGCTCGGGGACTGGCTGGGTGTCGGTCGGCGGGTGGTGAGCAATTGCACTGCACATCATTTGTACATTCCAATCCTTTCATTATTGCTGTTGTCATTTTATTAGTGTTATCATTATCATTATTAGTTTCTTCTTTTCTGTTCTATTAAACTGTTCTTATCTCAACCCACGGGTTTTGCTTCTTTTCCCGATTTTCTCCCCCATCCCACTGGGTGGGGGGGAGTGAGTGAGCGGCTGCGTGGTGTTTAGTTGCTGGCTGGGGTTAAACCACGACAACTTGGCATCCAGTCCATTTGTATTGAAGTTTCTATCTGTGCTGCTTCCATGACACAGAGAGGGTCAGGATGGCTGCAGGCCAGATCCTGAAAAAAAGCCTCACATTGCTTAGAACAAGGAAAACTGGAATATTCCATACTTCCAGCAAACAGAAGTGGAATGTGGAAAGACTGCAATATGCACCAAGGTGCAAATGAGGAAACAGTAACTTGCTTGGCCTTGGTAAACTGTGATGGGCTTTAACTTCAAAGACATAAAAATCTCCCTTTTTTCTTAAGTTCAGAAAATTGTTTTGCAATTATTTTCTTGCAAGACATATTCAATTTAGAAACAATTCTGCAGCTTTTTGCACTTACAGTTTTTGTACTTATACCAAATTGCTAGTTTAAGTCTTCCGATAAAAAAAAATAATGCTTGCAGCTAGGCCAAATCTTAATTCCAGACAAGACTAACCGTATCAGCCAGTGGTATTTAAATAAAGGGTGTGAAATGCATTTCTGTGAGTCTTTCAGCCAATGAGTAGAGCTGAAATAGATTTCTTTGGAACACCTCATTCCTCTCTCCAAAGGTATTCTGATTCTATTATCTGGAATTCCATTAAACAGAGAAGAATTTTTTTTGTGTATGAAGCATGAAAGTAATGTAAGTTTTGTTATATGAAGCTTAAGAAATTGGATAAATTCCTCCTAACATACTGTACAATTCTGGAATGTCTATATTCCTTTCAGCAGCAATTTCCTTTGTGTGAACATCTACGGTATCTGAAGATGATTGCACTTGCTTTTTACTTTTTTCTTTATTATAAAATATTATCATCATCCCAGGACTATCAGAGATAAGAGAGGAAATGCTTCAGAACTAAAATGGTAAATGATAAACTGTTATTTTTTAATCTGTTGATATTTTTATAGAATTGTAGAATGGTTTGGGTTGCAAGGGACCTTATAAACGTCATCTAGTTGCAACCCCCCCTGCCACGAGCAGGAACACCTTCCACTAGACCAGGTTGCTCAAAGCCGCAGCCAACCTGGCCTTGAACACTTCCAGGGATGGGGCATCCACAACCTCTCTGGGCAACCTGTCCTTCTCCTCAGGGCTGGTCTCAATCCACTCATCGCTCAGCCTGTATTTGTGCTTGGGATTGCCCTGACCCATGTGCAGGACCTTGCACTTGGCCTTGTTGAACTTCACGAGGTTTGCATGGGCCCACCTCTCAAGCCTGTCAAGGTCCCTCTGGATGGCATCCCTTCCCTCCAGCGTGTCGACCGCACCATGCAGCTTGGTGTCGTTGGGAAACCTGCTGAGGTTGCACTCAATGCCGCTGTCCGTGTCACTGACAAAGGTGTTAAACAGCGCCTGTCCCAATACCGAACCCTGAGGAACCCCACTTATTACTAGACACGCTGGTCTCGCAACTCTTTGAGTGCAAACATGCAGCCAATTCCTTATCCACCGAGTGGTCTATCCATCAAATCCATGTCTCTCCAATTTAGAGACAAAGATGTTGTGCAGGACAGTGTCAAATGCTTTGCACGACTCCAGGTAGATTTTCTTGTTTTCTGGTTGATTCCTCACTGTGTTGATAGTATTTTATGGAATCAAACCAGATGAAATTAATGCAAATCAGTTTTTTATTGCAATAGGAATGAAAAACTGTATGAAACCTGGGCAAATCAACCTTATCATTTTTATTTTCACAAAACATCATGTGCAGTTCAAGTAAAGTTAGGAAAAATATTTTCAAACAAAGTCAATGCAACAGAACCTCATGCAATTTTCTTAAAGTTACTTTTGGCAAAACTGTAAATAAGAAATTTCTTTTTTTTGTTGGGTTTTTTTTTGTTTATCAAATAAAGTATAAAAGATTGCTTTACTAAGTTTTAGGAAAAAATACAGGAACTGACATGAAATTAAGGAGGAAAAGAAAAGTTACTAAAAAAATGTTGTTCTTCCCTAAGTATAGGTCTCACATATATTTTGAAATCACATGCATTTGCCTTTGGTATTTGCCATTATAGATGTGCTGGTTTGGGCTAGGGTAGAGGTAATTCTTTCAGAGTAGCTAGTATGGGGCTATGTTTTGGATTTGTGCTGAAAACAGTGTTGATAACACAGGGATGTTTTTGTTACTGCTGATCAGGGCTCACACAGAGCCAAGGCCTTTTCTGCTTCTCACCCCACCCCACCGGCGAGTAGGCTGGGGGGGCACAAGAAGTCGGGAGGGGACACAGCTGGGACAGCTGACCCCAACTGACCAAAGGGATATTCCAGACCATATGATGTCATGCTCAGCATATAAAGCTGGGAGAAGAAGGAAGGCGGTGGATGTTTGGAGTTACAGAGTTTTGTCTTCCCAACTAACCGTTACATGTGATGGAGCCCTGCTTTCCTGGAGATGGCTGAACACCTGCCTGCCGATGGGAAGT